>NC_046242.1:3880666-4551499 GCF_009819885.2 Catharus ustulatus | reverse complement strand
TCCAGAGCATTATTATCTCTCTGTTGGTGAAGTGCTCAGAAATGAATGAAGCATCGAGGGTGAGGTTCCATCAGAGTCATGTAATGAAGCTAAACATGCTGTCATTTTAACCCAATTTGTTTTCCCTCTGTACTGCTGCCTCACCAGTTTGTTAGAGCCTCTCAAAGGAGCTCATCCAGTGTCAGCTTACAACTTCCACACCTATCCAGTACTTTACTCCTGGAATGGGTAGGTATCCCTGCCCTGCAAAACTCTTAACTGCTGGTTCAACAGACCTGCCAGGACAGGTCCCTGCAACATTCCCCTCTGTGGGCAAATGGTAGGATGCCAGAAATATTAGACAGGAACCTGTTCTCCCAGGAATGCAAGTAATTCATAGAAGGAAATAATTTACTATTTTCCAGCTGGAATAATTAAACAGCGAGGCACTGTCCTCCTGAGCTGCAGCAAAGAAGAGCAAGAAAAGGGGGGGAAGAAAAAGAGCTGGAATGTGCTGCAGTGTGAATTCTGCCCCAGACCAAACAAGCTTCATTCTGTTTCCTCATAAGCCAGAACTCCCAGGGCTTTGACCACTCTCCCTCCTCTCCTGTGGACTTCAAATTGGAGGGCAACCTCTGAAATGTAAAAAATGAGCAAAATCCCAAACCTTCAGCTGTCACTACCAAGAGGATTCCCTTCCCAGGTCTCACAGAACACTTTTCTGCCAGCACCTCACCCCTGTCTGTTGTTCCATTGTGCCACAACCTGGCTCATTTAGGCTCAGCCCTGAAAACCCCAAAATCTTCCCATGCAGAATTGCTGCCTCCTCCTCCTCCCTCACTGTCTGCAGGGTTTTTATTCCTGCCTGGATGCTGAGCTCAGTTATCACTGAACTGTGTTTTGTGCCTTCAGACTCTTCTTCCTGGCTCCTTTGGATATCAACCCTGCCCTCCTAGACAGGCAAAGCCTCCTGCCTCCAGATGTCTCCAAATTTGATTAGAGCTCCTCTCAGCCTATCACTCAAGTCATTAGTGAAAACACAAAGTAGTGGCAGGCTCCTGAAGAAATCCACTCCAAATCCCCTTTCATTCTGACAGCAGCCAGTCCCTGACTCCTCCTAATGCTCTGTTCCACCAGCTTCACCTCCTTTCTGATGGAGTTTTATCAAATACATTTTCTTAGCTTGCTTATGAGAACTTCAGAGGCAAAAGCAGAGCAGCCTCACTAACATCCAGCCGTATAATCTGCATTATTCTGTCCTTGCAGGGAAACCACATTGCCAGGACAATTCTTCTTTAAGAAATTCATAACAGCTTCTATTTTGCCTTTTTCCCCCCTAGTTTGGTGGGTTTAAAATTTTGTCCTTTTCTGGGAGTTAAAATTAAATCTGCCACCTGTAATTCCCTCACCCTTTCTACTTTGATGACAGGGAGTGATTTTCCTCCTTCCAGTCTTGCAAATCCACTCGTACCCAGCCAATTCAGACCTGCAGCTCTGCACTAATTTCAGCTGATTCTCTAAAATCCGCCAGAACAAAATTAATTGGGGCCACTGAACCTGGAGACCTCAAAAAGCCTCAGCCCTGTCCTCTGAGAGGTGAGAACAGGTATTCTTCCACGGGTGAGATCACAGGCAAACATCATTAATATTCCAGAATTTCTCATCCTCTGACTTGGCAAGGCCCCGTTAGTTTTCCACTGTGCTTTAAGGTCAGTAATTAATGTTTGCCCTACTTTTCCACCCAGGAATAGATTTGGGATGGGTTCTTTTTTTTTTTTTTTTTTTCCTCCTTTGAAATGCAGAGTGTCTAGAGAGCACCTGTTCTTCCCTATGGATTTGGGGTCAGCTTTGTGACACCTGGATTCTGTTTTGGGAACATGCAGCAATTATTATTGTCCAACATATTTTAAAAGAACCTTTCAAAGGACTGAAAATTATAAACCAGGACCAACTTATCCAAGATTAGCCACTCATGCAAAGTAATTTTTTTTTTATAGTCTGCACACAGTCTTGTGAGGTGTTGAGCAATAATACCACTTATTTAAATCTATGGAAATTTACTGTTGTGGGTATATATCACTTCAGCACACAGCATAAAATACCTGTATGGAAAAGATCTTTGCAACAAAAAATATTCATTTAATGGTTAAAACACTCTAGAATTCTTCCTAAAAAAATGGTAAATCTTGCTAGATTTCTGCCCATCCTTACAAAGTGTAGCTCAGTGTTCAGCAAACTTAACAGGTGAAACCCAGCATAATTCTGCCACCTTTTTCCTCTCTGACTCTACAAAAATACAGCAGGAAACTGTTTTCAACAGGCAGAATAATTCAGATGTATCCATGCAGAAATGCTCAACAGGACTGCAAAGGAGGCTGCAAAATTTGGCTTAAACTGATTGTTGAAAGCCTCCACAGAAAAATCTATTCTTAAAAATCTGTTCAAAAAATAGCAAAAGATCAGGTATAAGGAATAGAATATTGTCCCACATATAAAGCCACTGTTAAGTAAAAAAAAAAAAAAAACTATTGAGAAAGAAAGGCAAAGGGGAATTTAAGAGAGAATGAAAATGGGGAATCTGTAAATACTGAAAGTGAAGGTAGAAAGTGACAGGAGTGAACTCCATGCAATTAACAACATGGATAATTAAACTGAGCATCTTCAAATCCTGAAAAAAAAGCACGTGATGTATTTATGATTTTTACCTGTGGTTTTACAGCAAACCTGTAAGAGTCAAGCTTTTACCTTTATTTCTTAAGTGCCAATGCAAACATCTGCATTCTTGAGATAAAAATTGCAATTCTTGCACACTCCCAGCATCGAGTTTCCCAAAAAACAAAACAAGATACAGCAGGGATCACAATAAGAAAAGTGACAAGTGGCATTACTTAATTTGGAGAGAGAGAAGAAAAGGAGGATTGTAAGAAAACCAAATGAGAGAACCCATCAGAATTCCTTTCCCCTGGTTGAACAAGTTTGATGTTGGGCTCATTAGGGATGTTAATGCCCAAACATCATGCACAGGGTTTGGAACAGACACAGGGCCTGGATTTCCCTGGCAGGAGGAGCCAGGCACGTGCTTTTTTATTTTTTAGCTGTTTTCCTGCTCTTGTCTCCACTTTAAACCCAGCTGAGCTGGTGCTGAGCAGGGGGGCTGGAGCAGAAATTCTCCAGAAATCCCTTCCAGCCCAGTTTTCCTGGATTTCTCCAATGGTGTTTCTGCTCTGTACATCTTGGTAGGAATTGGAAACCAAGCTTTGAAAAACCAGACAATTTTTAGCTCTGCTTTAAGACTCCAACCATGGAGGAAAATGGTCTTTGACCGTGGAGATTTTCTGTCATAAAAAAAAAAAAAAATACAAGTTGACAAAGGAAGCAAAGGATGAGGTTGCTTCCAAGTAGAAATTTGTGCTTCTTCACCAGCAAAGAGCAGCTAAAGCTGCCAAAAACTCCTCACACAGAAATTCCTTTACAACAAACTCGGATAAAATTCACCCCAAGCACAAATCTCCTTGGCTATAAAACTCATTTCCCACTTAATACTGATAAGATACCACAATATAAAATTCTGGGTTTATCAGGATAAAATACTAAATCAGAGGGTGTGAATATGTGAATGCAAAAGGTCTAAAATAAAGACATGTTCTTTAATTTCAAGTTTAGTCATTAATTTATGAACAAACCTCTACAAAGTCTCTTTGTTCAGGTTTCTACTTTCCCTTGTTGACATCTTTTTTCTCCTGCTGAATCCATGACTCCTTGTTCTGGTTTTGCATTCTCCATAATGCCCAAAATACCATAATATTATAAATTTAGTCCTACAGTTCTTTAGAAAATCCAAGAAAATAAAAATGCTGGCACAAGTGAAAATTTGATTACCCACAGAGATCTGCAAGAGGAGGCAAAATGTTGAAGTGCTGCCATTATCAAACTTGATACAGATTTGTAAGGGTTTATATCATCTAATAATATATTAAAATATAAATTCTTTTTTTCTCCTGAAATTGCCTGTCAGGGGACCTCTTCAGCAATAACACAAAACTGTATTTCTAGTCCCTTAATGAATATTCTTTATCAGCTGTGCTTTATGTGTTGAAAACAAACACCTATAAAAAGTTCAATTTGCATGATTTTTTTATGTATAAGAAAACAGAACAGCTTTTGTAATAAGTTTAGTTTTATGTCTCGGCCTTAATGTGGTGCTCCCCTTAGATCAGTTAATTATGTTTTATGTATCACTGAAATTTAATATTTTAACAGAAGAAAATGAGCACAGTTCAACCTCTTCAGACACCAGCTGCTCCCCAAAATTTAAGATTCTATTACAATAAAGGAATTAATTTTCACACTAAGGAGAGAATAGAAAAAAATCCCTGCTCAGAGGGGGAATGAGCTCCCAGAAAAAAATCTCTGGGGCTTCATAAACTGCACAGTGATACAGGAAAATGCAGGACTTGGATAATCCTTCATTAATTTCAATCATTTTCTTGCTTCTCATTTTCATCTCTATTAAGAATTTTGTAACAGCTTCAAGGTCTTGTACACAATTCAATATTCTTGCTTAAAATGGTGTTTCCTCAAACAAACAGGGACTGTTTATTCAGAGTGTTTATTGCAAAACTGTTTTGCACACATGGTTTGGGGATGTTTGCTGCTTCTTGTGAAATTCCTGTCCTTTATTTCAAGGCTACTATTACCTCAGGTTTTGTGGTGAAAGAAATCCCTATTTTTTTTTTTTTTTGCTTTCCTGTAAGCGAGAGGTGTTCATGAAATCGTAGAACTGAATTCCTCCTTTGCATTTTCTGGTTTATTTAATCTAGCTTTTATTTTCATTAACCATAAATTTGGGATAGAAAAAAGTAAAAGCCCATTTGTCTCAGTTATCAATGCAGTGGACATGAAGGGATCCACACACGAAAAAAATTAAATTTGGAATTTGTTCAGAAAACAGTGGAAAGCAGAGATGCTATTTTGAACACCAACAGAGCTCTTGCAGGAGGTTTTTGTTTCACATATTCATTAAAAAGTTGAGATATTTAAGACTTTTATCATGGTCTCCATTTGTCTTGAGAAAAATATTTTCAAGATTGAAGCCCTGAAAAAGTTCATTTATCCCTCAAAGAAGGGCCTGCACATCACAAATTTTGGCATTTTCTCCTCTGTGGTTTTGCTGCGGAAAAAACTAAAATTAATATAAAAGCCTCTCATGTTTCACAAGGCTGAAAAAAATCCATCCCAGATAAACAAATTTTGCAAAAGTTTTTGCATCAAACATTTAAATCAGGCTGGCTGGAATAATCTGTTTCCAAACACTCAGAAATGAAGAGAACTGGGGAAAGAAAACTCAGTTTTGTTTTGCTTTTCTTTTAGGAGAAACAGCTTTCACAAAGAATTTTCCCAAAAATTAAAGCAGATGGAGAATAAAATTCTAAATTATAATTGTATCATTCATAAAATTATAAATATATTATGAACCAAACAGCTGCTCTTGGTGTTTTTGCTGTTGATGGGTGTTTATGAGACAGAAATAGGGAATAAATCAGGCTTTGGGAAAACAGGGGGGTGTAGCAGAGGTGGGAGTGCTTGGGAAAAGGGAAAAGGAAAAGGGAAAAAGGAAAAGGGAAAAGGGGAAGAAGCTGCCTTGGACATTGGGCAGAGAAGGGAGAGAAGGAAAATTGGGGCAGGAATGATATGGCCACAGCTGAGAGGTTTTAGAGACCCTGGTGCATCTCAGAACTGCAGAAATAAATGCGTTTAGCTGTGCTTGTCTCACATTTTCCCTCATCTTGCCCTGGGAATTTCCTTTGTATTTATATTCACAGCAAACATTAAGTTTTTCAATGCTTACAAAAACCTTTTCTGGGCAGTTTAATGACTTCATGCACAACCCCTGCCTTTGTCCACAATATAAAATTTGCTTTTCCTTCCCCCTCCCCACTTTTAGTCCTCCTAATTTCAAGTCACTTCTATCTCAATTCCTTCCCAGCAGTTATTCCTCCCCAAAGGATTAAAATATTTCTATGTTACTCATTTTGCAAAACAATGTCAGGCTGTGTTTTCCCATAAGGTTATTTAATCTCCAAACTGTCCCTCATTTATTCCTCAGCCTGTCTGTCTCTTTTCCTGGAATCCCAAAGACAATGCTTTAAATTACAAAACCGAGTTCTCAACTTGGTGCTGGGGTGGCAGTGACTTTGTAATTTTGTGGGGGAAGGGAGACCAGAGTGTTGGGATAATCAGGCATTTGCCCTTTTTATTTTTTCACCCACAGTTTTGTTCTGCCTCTGCCTTTTCCCTGAGCACTGTTTGCTCCTGCAGGCAGGCAGCTCTATTTGGAATTTTGTCACTTTTTTACACTGCAGGGAATTCGTGGCACTGAAATGTGAAATATTCTGTGGGTTTATTGTTTGAGGCAGACCTCTCACACCAGAGCTGGTGCAGAATTGCAGCCCTGGTCTGGTTAATAAAGTTTTTTTCTCTCCTCTTTACCCTGTCAGGTTTAATCCCATCACTGAACCTCACCGTGTCTGTTTGCTCTTCCTCCCACCTCATCCTCATCATAACTGTTCAGAACAACCCCATCACCTGCAAGTTTCTGTCATGGGGCTCTGCACCTCTTTTCCCAGGTTATTTGGAACACTTAAGCCCCACAAAATCTCACAGACCCCCAAAGGTCACCCCAACACATTTACCTTCTGTTTTTTTAACAAAATATTCATCCCTGCACAGAGATTTTCTGTCTATATTCAGGATTTCAGTGGATATTTGGTTCCTTTAAACCTGGCGAGGAAGCATCTTGCAAAAATCTCTTTTTGCTCACCCAAACCAACCATCAGCCCAGTTTCCCCCAGTAAAGCTTAACACAAGAACCAGTATTGACCAGTGGGGAAAAAACAGCTTGGTGGACAGAGAGGTTCTTGCTAGGAGTGGAAGGTGAAGAAAAGATGTCATTCTCCATGGCCTGTTCCTCCATTTTTCCTGTTTACATGCACCATTTCTCATGCATGCCTAGGAATTGGTGTCAGCAGAATGCATCACTCCACACCAGCTGTGTTCCTGGATTAGCTGCTGGTTGTTACATGGATGCTGAAAAACCTTTGATCTTCTGAAGTCAGAGCAGCAGCTTTAGTCTTGGGGTTTGGGTGGATTTTTTTCTCATTTTTAAAATTTTCCCCAAAAAATAAATGCTTGAGCCAGTGCTGGCATTATTGGATGCATAAATTGTTTTTTTTCTGAGAGGCTCAGAGGTTTGTTACAGCCCAGAGCAAACATGTACAAGCTGTAGTTGAGCTGATTCAGTTTAATTCCATTTAAAACCAACAGAATCTGTTCCAACCCAAACCCTAACTCAGGGCAGCTCTGCCTGCTGCATTAGGAATTCAGAACAGGTGAAATTCTGTGTGTTTGCACATATTGCAGGTCTGACATTTCCACAGAAAAGCTAAAGAAAACTGAAGTTAAACAGCCCCTGAAGATGGTTTTTGGTGTTTTGATGTTTCTGCACTGAACACATCCCTGCTCAGTGAACCTGCTATCCAAAGGAGTTTTTTGTTGGGTTGTTTGGTTTGGGGCTTTTTTTTTTTCTGTTTTTTTAACATACTCAGCTTACGACTGTGCTGAGTAATAATAAGATTCCCAAATCCATTCCTCAGATCAAATAAAGGTAATTACAGAGCTTACTGTGGTGGCGATTCCCAGTGGGAGGGTGGGAGTGGCCACGGGTGGGGCTGTACATGCACAACAGAGAAAATGGGAATGTACCACACCCGTCATAAAACATGCTGCCACAGCCAGCAAACAGAAACCATTAGGGTGGATCATCATCCAACACCTTCTCATAAAGACACAAAGATGGCATGAGATCCCAGGGTGAACTCTCAAGTCACAGGGAGATGAGTGTGACTCACCCCGGGGAGAAAAAAGGAACCTAAAACAAATTAGGAGGCTCCCAAAAAGTCCTTACCCTGTGTGTCCCCCCTTCCCCAGAGAGGAATGATGGGGTGCAGGTGGCACTCGCAGCCCCTTGAGCTATCAGTGGGGGAATTCATGGCAGCAGCTGCTCATTAATCATCTCTTATTACACACAACTTGTTGTATTTTTTGGGTCTGGAGGAGCTGACAATCCCTGACCCACATTATTTATTGGATCATTCGGTGCTCCTCACATTTTTGGAGAGGTTAACCAGTGTCCACTCTTAGGATCTGGTTTTAAAAAAACCAACTGGTGTTTGCCTTTCCATTCAAATGTAGTGGTGGGCTGTAAAAATATAAGTTTATACAAAATGTTGTGGATACAGAAATAAAATAAAGTGCTTTGGGAACTAGGAACAAAAATAGCCACAGAAAGGAAAGGGATACATTGGAATATCTGAAAAAGACTTTATGAAGTGACAGAAAGAAAGTAAAGTGACCCAGACTGTCACTTTAGAGGAAGGATGGGTGAAGGCAGACGTGGGAGACAGCACACTTAATTATAGGAGAAAGGGACACTGAAGCTCACAAATGATGGTGTGGAACAGGGCTGTAAAGAAGGTAAGAGTGAAGCCCAGGAGGCAGAGATGCCTGGAGAAGGACAGAGGGATCTTTTCCTGCCACATCCTCGAGCTTTCAGCAATCTGCAGTCCCTGAACTTCTGAGGCCTCTCCTCACCCACCACCCAATTTATTGGCGTGGCTGTTTTACCCTTATTCTTCCTAGGAATTATTTTTGGGAGTCACTTGGTTGTGTTGATAGCTTTGCTGTGTTTGTGGTATCTCCTCCTTGGCACTCTCCAGAGCCAGGGTAAAGCTCCAAATTCAGCCCAGAGGATTCAGTCACGGATTTGCTGCCATCAGCCCCGAACGCCGTTATCTCCTGCGCTGGTTTTTCCTGCCAACCCAGCTGGTTATTCATGACAGAATCACACAGTTTCTGTATCATATTAACTGCTCCCAGCCCTTGGAACCGTGTCTGACTTCATGCTTAGATGTCTACAGTAAAGCAATGAAATTTCACACCCCTCCTTCAGGAAGCAGCAGAGCCATTCATCCAGAAAACAGGACAGGGTATGCAAAGGATTGGGTTTGAAAATACTGGCAGAGTTGCAGGGCTGGTAGGGAGAGCTGACATCTATTTTATGGGTTAGCTGGTGGAGTGGAAAGGTGTTTTAGTGTTTAGGATGGGGAGGGAAGAGGTGAGGGGAAAAACCAAGAGCACCTGACAAACTCATTCACCTTCTCAGCTAAATTTTTCCATGCTTGGTTTCTGGTCAGTGCTGAGTTCCCTCTTTGCTGGGTTAATTATGCAAGTTCAGCACCTGTGGAGGGACTTTTCTCTATTAAGAGCTTCCAGGTGATGAGTCTGCCCAGTCCACAAGAAATAGGGAAGTCCCTGAGAGTGTTATTTCAGCCATACTGTGTGAATTTATGTCAGGCTTTCTACTTCTACATGAATTAATGCTCTAGAACTAGAGGTACAATCCATTGCCAGAACAAACAGGACATGCAGTGAAGCTTAGAAGACCTATAATCTGCTTTTCTCTATTTTGAGGAGATTTCTCTGTACCTACTTCTTAAATACCACAGGCCCTTCCATCCAAAGGTGCCAGCAGAACTAGAAATCCTTCAGAGCTACAGTAAATCTAAGGTGTGGAATGGCTTCAGAATGAAGAAATTACTAGGTTTCAATCAGGAAAAAAAAGTGAGAAAAATAGGTAAAAATGTAATAATTCACAAGGTTCTCTGCAGAGATTGAGGACAGACATGGCCCTCTGTCCTCACTGCTGGTGTCAGAAGTAAAAGATGCAGGATAAAGTATAAGAAGAAAAAACTGAAATGATGATGGGAACATGGACCACAGTGAAACATCACCTGTATATTTTCTGCAGTGCAAAAAAAAAAAAAAATTCCTGTTCTACCTCTAAAAAATTTTTTTTCCCATAAAATAGATTTATGATAAATGCCTTTGAGGGTTTATTTTTACAGAGAGTTGCAGGTTATTTTATAAATGTGTTCCTGGAGCAGATTAAAAACCTGCTGCAAACACTGTCCCACCTTCTCATGCAGGAGGCACCTGGATGTTTCCCAACCATCCTGCAGGACAGCACACTGGACATGGTGGCAATTACCCCACAGTGCTCACCTGCTATTCAGCCTTGCCTACAGGTAGCCCTTAATGAATAAACCCTGATCTTTCAGGAGTGATTTAATTAAAAATGGCATCCTTCTCTTAGAGAATTCAGTTCTTTGCTGCTAAGCTGGCAGCAAACACTTCCCATGTCACTGGATGCAGAAAGGGTCTTATAATTGAAAATTTTCTTCACTCATCCTTGAGATTGTTACATAAAGTCTCAGTTTTCTCTAAATATGCAAAAGGTGTTTCCAGAGGTAGCAAAAATTTTTAATGGGCAGCAATCAGAACTAACTGTGAGAGAATTGGGCTCAGAACCTTGAATAAGAAAACAAAAATAGCACATTTAAATTAAATAAATTTGCTGGCAGATTTAAATTCAGAAGAAGAGAAATTACAGTCCTTAGAGCTCTGTAAAGTTATTCAGGTATCCTGTAATCAAGGCCCAATACATCCTGTGAGGAGGAGCAAGGAAGCAATGAGGAATTCATGCGGCCAAACCAGAGTTTAGTGCTGGGCTTTGCAGGTCCCAGTCCTGGAAATGTCTCCTAAAAACAGAGCCAGCCCCAGTGACAAGAATGTCAGGGATCAACAAACAGTGACAGCTTTGATGAGCCAGCAGGAAGAACCTCAGGAAAGTCTTGGATTCATTAAAAGCCTTTTTTAAAAAATCCTGATTCTTATTAACCAAATCCCTAAACTTTTTCCATAATTAATTATGTGTAGAAATATTATGTGTTAGTCACAACATTCTGTGATATTTGGCACACCACAGCATGGATTTTTAACTGTAGAAGGAAAAATGGAATTCTGAAACCTTGTGGCTCCTAAGACTTCAAGGGAAAAGGGGAAAAAAAGGAAAAAAAAGATCCCACAGAAATATTTGGGAAACATCAGTGTGATGTGGAGAGGAAAATGGTGTGGGGTTTGGGGCAGAGGATGTGAGCTGGTGTCAAACCAGGCTCAGGGAGGCACAGAGGATGGATTAGGAACTGAGGACATCCAAACACCTCTTGTGAAAACCAATCTGAGCCCCAAGGGCTGGAGGGGGCACTCAGCAACACCCAGGGGCTGAGGAGGAGACACAAACCCAGGGATTGTTCAAGCCATGGATTTCTGCCACGGGGCTCAGTCATGCAGAGCTAATAGATCAGCTGCTACTGCCTGGCTTTCCCCAACACCCAGCTGAGGTTACACTTTCTCACTATTTTCTTATTTTAGAGGTAGTTATCTTACCACAGGAGCCTGCATGGTCACGCAACATTTGCAGCAGCCAAAATGACATGAAATGGTTCCAGCTGCATCTGGGATAACCAGATACCTCTTTCCAAATCAAAGCATCATTGTTTGCTTTAGCACATCCTACAGCCAGGCAACCCACAACTTCCTTAAGCTCTGTCCTCCAGGAACAGTTTGTTGCAAATGATTTATTGTAATCCTGAGTATTGGCAACCTCCCCTGGCTGTAATTCTGCTCATAAAGAAGATTTGTCAGTGAGTGATGTGATTTCTCTTTGCTAAAATCTGTGTAGACAATGCAGAGTGGTTTGAGTTGGTTTTTGGTTTGGGTTGGGTTTTTTGTTGGTTTTTTTATGTTGGTTTTGTTTATTTGGTTGATTTTTTTGTTATATGTTCTTTTAACAAAATGAAGTTGACTCTAAGGGACATTTAAAAAGCAGTGACAGCAAAGATTTTTCAGTATGTTGATTTGGCAGTTTAAACTGATCTACATTTGCAACCTGCTGTGAGGCTGTGAGGGTGAAGTTGCAAATGGCTTTTGAATTGAGAATTTTGGACTCCAAGAATAAAATGAAAATCAGAAGTACATGGCCAGAGAGGTTTTTCTCTCACAGCAAGACACATCCACAAGGTGCCAGCTCCAGGATGAGGAGAACCTGGAGCTGCAGTTCTTACTGAGGCTGCTGGTGCCAGTGTGAAAAACTGAAAACAGCACTGGGATTGTAGCCTGGGATTTATCCTCATATGGGAGATCCTCCAAAATGGATTATTGGCAAGGCAATCAATAACCACCCCTGAATACAGATTATCAGCCAACATTGTTTAAGTATAAAGGCTGCTTCTCATTTAACAGTCAAAAAATAAAAATACTTTCCCTATGGCTGCTGTCTCATTTAATAGAAAGAAAAATTCCCCTGCACAGGGGGAGATTTTTATAGTCTGAAATGTGACTAAGAGTCCTTCTTTCCCACCAAAATTAAATTCATCAACAGAACCCGACAAAGGTCTCAGAGGACAAGAATGATTTGGTTTTCCTGGACCTTTTGTATTGATTATCCAAACAACCCTGATAAATTCACTTTGCTCTCAGAAAGGAATCGTGAAAAATTCTCTCACAATGCAGAAGCCACCAGGCAAGAACTGTGCAAAATAACAAAACTCTAATGCTCCAGACCAGAAATGAGGCAGCTGGGGCTGAAGAATTGCAGCATAAATCAAAGAGAGGTCAGAGACAGCTTTGTATAACCTGGAGATAAGTGGGGAAGCAGCTCTGGGAGGGCAGACAG
This sequence comes from Catharus ustulatus, assembly GCF_009819885.2. Lineage (NCBI taxonomy): Eukaryota > Metazoa > Chordata > Aves > Passeriformes > Turdidae > Catharus > Catharus ustulatus. Next base: position 4,538,889 of record NC_046242.1, on the reverse strand, counting down.
TGTTGAACACTCACAAATCACACAGGACACTCACATATCTTTCCTAGCTGTCAGTTTTCCCACCTGCTTCTTTCAAGGATGAGGAATCTCTCTCCCCATCAGCCTCCAGTTAAGCCACTGGGAGAAGAACCTGAGACATTTCTGAACTTCATCTCACATCGTTTTTTTTCCTGATGTACTACTCGAGGTCTCCTGCTTGATTTCCAAGCCCCATTGTGCTCCATCCCCCCCAGGCATGCAGTCTTACTCATCATAATAGCACATTTCCCTTTGAACTATAAAGGCAAAAAAGAAGTTTCCACAATTTTAGGTGATATATCTTTGTTAAGCAAACCTAACAAACCCCTCAGATATTTACCTAACAGCTATTTCAGCACGTGGCAAAGACCTGGCAGATTAACTCTTGATTAAAGTGGCTTTTTTTCCCCCGATTAGTTCGCCTGAAATCAAAATTATGAGCATGAACACCTTAATGTAGCTACAAATTTGGTGCATGACATAAAAGGATGCATGGTCCACTTTTGTTTTACTCTAAGGTTGCAGTGAACAAAGAAAAAAAAAAATCATGGTAGAAAACAGAACAGCAGAAAATTAATTTATTCCTTTTATTCCTTTAATTTTATTCCTTTTAAAGAGCCCCATCAGATATGGCTCCCATATCCAAAGATCAAAGATTGGGAACTTGAGAGAAGATCCAGCTAACAAAAACAGGGATGGAATGATGAAGTCATTTACATATCCCAGATACATTTAAGTCATGCAGAACAGGACAGAAAGGCTGAAAGGATTGGGACTAATAAAAAAACAAAAGTGAAATTATAGGGGTGTTGTAACCATGAGTCTGAGTAATGATAGAAATATACGGGGTTTTTTTAGTATAATCCCTCTGAAAACAACTGGGGTGCATTTATACCCCAATCTCCCAATAAAGTGGCACTGCTTAATTTGCATAACCCCAGAACAAAACATTTTCATTCATTTCTATCCTATAAAAAACACAGAAAGGGTTTATTTTTATAAAAATTGTGTGGTGAATCCATAGAACCCCATCTTCATTGGAATTGCATCTATAGAAGATTTATTTAAGAGCTAAAAAAAATTTCCACTGTGTCAGGAATTCCTCAGGGCAGCTCAGCTGCACATCCAAGCCACCAAGGGTTTGTTCCACAGCTCAAGCTGGAAGAAATATTCACTGTAATTTGGTTTTTCCTTGACAGGATTTCTGTCTGACGTGGGCTTGGTGATGGTTTCGCTACTCCAGGACCAATCCAATATTAAATTTTCCCCTTCGGACACTCTGGAAAGGGACCAGCAGGACCTGATGAAGGCACAGGGGGATTCAATATCCCCAGTTCAGCCAAGTGTGAGTAAACTGGCCCAGGCCTGTTCTCCTTCTGCAAACATCAGAATCAACATTCAGCTCTTGCTGTACTGAATCTCACCAAACCTGCTCAGCTAATCCTAAACTCCAGCTCAATGTTCTGTTCCATTCCTTAAAACAACTGGAAAAGCTGTGCTGTGTGCACATAGGAGAAGTGTGGATTTATCCTGATTTCCCTTGTGGCATTTCTCAAAATCCAGCTTGGATTTAAAGAGGGAAGGAGGGAAGGAGCCACTCAATCATTTGGTCAGTGATTTTATGGAGAGGGAAGGAGGGAAGGAGGCACTCAATAATTTGGTCAGTGTTTTATGGAGCACAGGGCATACACAGCACCCTGCTCCTGATGTGTGTCCTCCCAAAGGGAGCCCAGTAATTACCCATCCCTGATGTCAGGGAATATGCATATTTGCAGTGCCAGGATCCAGACTCCAGCCCTGCTGCTGCCCTTCTCCTCCAGATTAAAGAGCACTTCAGGAGCTGCTGTTTTCTCTCTGCTGAGGTGCAGGAGGGAGGGGAGAGAGATGAGGCAGGAAGGTTGAAGTGTCTGCCCAGAGCCTGTCTTGTGTCTCCAAATGAGTGTGGCCACCTTAATGAAGGGAAGTGATGTAACCACCAACAAATCTGGAGCTGTAACACCATCAGGGGATGAGATCAAGCTTATTTGACTAAACTTGCAGGTGACAAGACTTGCACTTATCACATTCCTGTCATTTAATCTTTCATCACCTGATCTCCCTCAGCTTTTCCCTGAAATGGCCAGAGCAGAGTCAGGGTGCCCTGATTTTCAAGGACAGCTCAGTTTTCTGGTGGAATCAGGGTGGTTTGGGTTGGAAGGGACCTTAAAGATCATCCAGTTCCATGCCACTAACTAGACCAGGCTGCTCAAAGCACAATAAAATAAAGCCTTGCTTTTATTTATTAATTGCTGAGTAATTCTGGATAGCAGCAACCAGAAAACCCCTGAGATCTGAATTTCACATTTACCACTAAAAATGCATTCTTAACGAAACAGAAAATTTAAATTTTAGAATGCATATAAATAAATAAATAAATAAGACAGCGAAAATAATAAAATATTTGCTCAGACTTAAATGCCAACCTCAAATAAATAAATGCCAATATCCCACGGCAGGATACCCCCAGTTACAGCTGCCAACCGTACGAGCCGGACACCAGGACAGAAAGGAAGAGCTCAGAATCCTCCCACAGCCCCAGCCCTGCTTCCCCATCCCAGGACCAAATCCACGGGAGGTTCCCTGCCAGCCAAGGCATCCCCTGTGGCAAGAACAAATTCAAGGCATCCTTCAGCACGGAGAAATTCCGGCGCTGCAGCTACGAGGAGAACACAGCCGGGAACTACGACCGGTTCCTCAAGAGCAGCAGGAACCCCTTCCACCCTTACAAGAGGCAGATCAGCGAGGATGTTTTCCAAGAAGCACACCAGGCCCTGCCTCCAGAAGCTTCTCCCTTCAAAAACCACGGGAGCATCGATGGATTCGAGGCTCTGCAGGGTCCGGAGGAGCCGGAGGTGTTCCCCACGCACATCCCAAATCTGTCCGGGGAGCAGCCGTGGTGTAACAGCCTCCAGTACGGCAGCACGGGGCAGGAGCACGGCTCTCAGGTCATGGTCAGTGTTCTCTTGGCATTGTTCTCCCTGCTTCCAGTGGCAAAAATGGGGTTCTGGAAGGATTTTCTTATTATAGCCTGAGTACGTTGGTATTTTGGTTCTGTCACAGGAAAAGCATGTCCAGGTTTATGTGGGAAAAGCATATTTAGACCTATCCATGTTTATTAGGAAAAAGCATATTTAGACATGTCCATGTTTATTTGGGAAATGCATATTTAGACATGTCCAGGTTTATTTGTCCACATTCTCTATTTTCTGGTCTTTCCCTCAAACAATCCTCAGAAAGAGGACAATGATAAATTCTTTTCCATTAGAATCCCAAATCCCTGACAAAAGATTTGTCATCACCTGGTGATTTCAAGAGACTCAAGTTCACCAAACACTATTTTGAAGCACGAGGATGTGCAGCAGATCTGCTCCAACACCTCACCTCAACTGCATTTTTCTCAGTACAAATAGAAGAGAAACCCCAAGACATCAGTGCCACCAAAAATAAATACCAGCTCTGTTTATATGTGCAGTGTCAAGTTACCTGGGCTAATTTCAATACTAGATAGAGGCAACTGCTTATTTAGGGCAGCAGAGATCCCTGAAAAGCAAATTAAATTACCCTCCAGTATCTCCACGATATCTCTGCTGTGATCCAAGGTGCAAAGTGTATCTTGATCATCTGCTGCAGCCAAAAACCTGCCAGGGGAGAGCCCTGAGCTGCTTCTAAATGGCTGGGAGAGGGAGAATTCATGGCTACCAAATGAAAGAGGAGTTTAAAAAAAAAAAAAAAAGTCTTAATTGGATTAAGACCAGGGAATGGAGAGATGTTGTCAGGGAACATACCTGGGGATTGAAGCCATCCAGGTTAAGGAGGAAATTGATCTAAATCTCTTATTTCCTGGATAAACACTCATCTAGGTCAGAGGAGTTCAGTGCAAAACCTGTGAGCAGCTGATGAAAACAAAATTCCCATTGTCTTCCCAAATCCCTGCAGGATGTGCAGGATGCACAGGAGCTCTTTACAAACACTTTTGGTGTCTCCCCTGGTTCTGCCAGCACCCAACTTCCCACTTTTAAATCACTTCCATGCTGCTGGAAAGTTGGGATTTCTGAAAATCTTCACCAAAATAACGCTGATGTTTTAATAGTGGGTGTAAAATCAAGTTTAATTTGTGCTTCTAATAATATACCATAAAAATATGGAATAATAATTAGATACATTACATGCATGATATATAAAACTTATTTATTTATTTATTTGTATTTTTAAACAGACTAAACTGCCATCAAAGCTGGCCATGTTTTAAAGCAGAAGGATAAGTGCTGCTGGATTCTTGAAAAAACAAGGTTCTCACTGAATTCCTCCATTTTTACATATTCCCTGCATCTTGGCTGAACCCAGTGGTCAGCCCAGTGTGATTTTTCTCTGTTCATTACAGAGAAAATGTACAGAGCTCCAGCTAATGCCAGAATTCCAGAGGCAGCTGGAGGCACTGCCAGCCTGCAAGATAAAATCAGGGAGAATGAAAAAAGAAAAACTTGTGCACACTCAGGAATGAAAGCTGGAGTGTGCAGGGAGGAAAAAATAAAAATATAAACAGAGCCTGACGTTTTCTGGATTGCTCTTTGCCTGGAGTGTGGCCTGGGATTTTCTTTTATAAAGTTGTAATTGTGGAAGTGCAGGAATTGATTCATGGAATCTCAGAGTGGTTTGGGTTGGAAGGGAACTTAAATCTCATCCAGTCTCACCCCCATTCCAGGGACAGGGACACTTCCACTCCCCCAGGGTGCTTGGACACTTCCAGGGATGGATCATCTCCAGACTCACCCCATGAGAACATAAACCAGCTTCTGTTCACTCTCCCTAAAACAGAATCAAGCCCCAAAAATTCAACATAATGAAGGCAAATCCAGACAGCGACCAACAGAATTATCCTATTTTAATTTTAATTTTTTTTAATTTATTTCTTTTCCTAATAACTCCTTCCTTGGATGTTTCCCAGCAGGATTCAGACATGAAGCTCAGGACATCCCCCTGGAAGAGCAGCCTGGTTTGTATTGCTACCAGCCCCAGCAGATGTATTGCCCCTCACACACTTTCCATCAGGTCAGTGCAACAGAATCCCTGGATTTTTAGCACTCAAATGGTACAATAATCGTGGTAATAATATTTTTTTTTAATTATTTTAAAATATCTTTAAATTTGTGGGTTTGCAGGGCTGTGTTTATATGGCTACATTCTGAACCACAGCTAAGTGCATTTTAAGATGGTCATTAAGAAAAAGAAGAAAAAAAAAAACAACCAAAATTTGTGGAAATGGCATCTTGGCACTGCATATTTATATTTTCACCATTACACTCAAGAAAATCTGCTTTGAAGCCAGATAAATTATTAACATAACTCTTGATATTTCAGGATCTTAATTAACTGTGCTTTAACTTCAGGAAAAAAAAACACTAAATAGATGTGATCGTTAAAATTCAGATCAAACATAGAAAAATATTTTAAAGCAAAATTGGAACAGCAAAATTATATTCACTTTGCTTGTGCTTAGTGGCACACACATCTCTTTTGAAACCTTTTGCCTCTTGCATCATCCCCAGAGAAAGATTATTCAGATGAGCCATAATTGACAATAATGCTGATGATGCAGGAGAATGTGCAAGGTTAGGGTTGTTCTTCTGTAATGTAACTTTGTTATTGACACTTAAAATCATTTCCTTCAGCTGTAAATGGTGCTGCAAAATTTTTTCCTTCAGATTTGAAATGGTGGTGCTGTTCAGTGCTTTGAAATTTTCCCCTTTCAGGCTCAATTACCTGCGAGGTATAAAATGTTCAGTAAGATCTTCAGCATAAAAAGATGTTGATTTCAAACAAGGAAATTAAAAAAAAAAAAAAAACTTGAGGTGAAATTAGGGCAAGAAGGATTTTTCAGATTTTTAGGTAGAATTCCATGTACAAAACCAGCACAACTCCAAGACCCAACTCTTAGAAGTGAATTAAAGAGACTTAAAGGAAACTCAGAAATTTGTGACGGTAAAAGCTCACAGCTGAGTTCTGTCTCCAGTGATCCCAGGGACTGGTGACAAATTTTGTTCTCCAACTCCTCCAGCTACCTCCTGGGGTATAAAAATGTGACTGAGAACAGGGATTTAAACCTGGGCAGAGAAAAGCAAAGCCAGGTTCCTGTGTGACCCTTCATTGTTAATTCGTGTGCTGTTACTGAGTCATGCAAACACTCATCACTCCTGGTTTTTTGTTTTACTTATCACACTGATTTTCCACCAGCCAGAATTTTCTGAGCCTTATTTTTCCCTGACACGTGACAAAACAGGCAACAATCTTTAAATTCTCATTGACACTGCCATAATTAATTTACTTGTGTTGTTTTCTTGTTACGCTAAAACTCAGGAGAAGTGATGAAAGGGAAAAATAAATGTAAAAATTAAAAATAAAATTAAAATTAAAAATAAAGATAAAAATTAAAATAAAAGTAAAAGTAAAAATAAATTAAATTAAAGTAATAATATAAATATAAATATAAATATAAATATAAATATAAATATAAATATAAATATAAATATAAATATAATATAATAAATGTAAATATAAATATAAGATAATTTAACTAAAATAGAATAAAAGGAAAGGTAATTCTGCACTACCATCCTAACTTACAAATCCATTAATGTTATTTTAAAAGAAAATGGCCCCAAAATGGTCCAAAAAAAAGCTCTGCTGCAAATATAAACTATTTAGATATGTCACAGCTCCATATATCTCACTCACTGTAAAAATGCCATTTCTGTGTGCAGAAACCTCACTAGGCTTGTGAATTCATGGAATATTCTTCATTTCTTTGCCCATTCTGCAGCAGCACCTTTCCCCTGTCCCTGCTGGTTTGATACCAGTGATGTTTCTGTACTGATCACATCCCAAAATCTCTGGATTTAAAGCTCCTGGCAGCTGCCAGGCAAGATCCAACAGGCACCAAGAGGAAAATCCTCCATCCACCTGCAGGCTGGCACTGGGACAAATCTCTGAAGTGCAGCAGGTTTCTGTCAGACTTTTCAATACCTGTGTAAGGCAATACAGAAACAGTCTGGCAATGTGTTCTTCTGCAAAAAAAAACCAAAAAAAACCAAACAAAAATAGGTGAAAGAGGTGGAATTGCTATCCCTGCACCATAAGCACAGGCTGGGAAACGGAAAGAGCAGGGAGGAGTGGAAGAAGAAGGGGAGAAAGCTCCTGTGCATGGAGCATCAGGGACAGCTCACATTCCCAGCTGGAATGGGGCAGTGCAGGTTCCATCAGTCCCAGTTCCTGTGCAGGGAACAGGCCCTGGAGTGGGAGATGCCCAAACTGAGCCTCAGATGTCATTAGAGGGATGAGAGGGATTCAGCCCCTTCGTTGATGATAAAACAGCCTCACCTTCCCCTGTGCTGGACACAGAGTGGTGACTCAGGTGAAAAATGAGTTATTATTGACCTGATGAAGCAGCAGACACTGGCTGGAGCCACCCCCCACCATAAAACACCTTTCATGCCATGGCAGACTGTAAAACCAGCAGCCTGTCATTCCAGCCCATTCCCCCTTCAAAAAGCACTAATGAACCCAATAAAACTGAAATAATCCCTAAAACGCCCAGGCCTTTCATGATGACATCAAAACCAGCCCTATCCTACTGTTGTTTCCTTTCAAAGAGCCACCAAAACCAATAAAAATCAGAATTATCATAGGGATTGCCCAGTTTTCTGCTCTTGGGGGAAAACCTGCACCCAGTGCACAAGGCATGGAGCACCACAGTGCACACAAAAATTAGTTCACTGCTGCTCTGGAGACTCTAATTGTGCCCAGTATTTAGTTTAACAGGGCAGGACATGATTAATTATGTGCATTTCATTTCTTTCCCCATGCAAACAACTGAGTCTATTCAGTCTGGTTTTCCACATTCCATTTCAGGCAGTTCAGTGCTAGAAAGATAAAAGCAAACAGGCAAGAAAAACTCCAGCATAAAATTGCAGAGAAAATGACACAATTATTCAGAGCACAGAATAAATAAACAAAGTGTGAATATTTGCTGTTTTAAGGGGGCAAAGACCAAGAGCAACCGAAGCTATTGATCCAAAAAAATAAAGGAATTACAATTATTATCTAAGGAGATGTCCAAGGGGTTTTTCCCAATGAGTCTTGAGAGCTACATTATAATTTTTCAGAGGAACCACACAAACCTCATGGCCCAGGAGGGCTGGAGCTGAGCAGTAAAACACCAGGAATGGGCTCAGCAACCTTTGAGTACCAGGGAAGGCATCCAGGTGGATTTTTTATAGCATGTGACAGGACTTCTAATTTTGGCCATGCCCTCACCCCTGGAAAAATTCATCTGGAAGAGGCAGAAATTCCTCTTGTACAGAGCTGCCAGAGAGCCAGCTGATGTTATCTCACCTAAACTGGATCATGTTCCTTTGCTCTTGAAAGTCTCTTTCCAGCAGGTTTTAAACTGTAATTTGAGGAAGAAAAAGAAATATTGGGAAAAGAAAAAGACCAAGTGGTGTGTTTAAAAATTGAGAACAGATCTATGGAAATTCAGGTGCAATCCAGGCTGTCTGTGTGGATCACCTCCAGTCTTTCACCTGGATTTTTATCCCATCACTTCAGTGTGTCTTGGGACAGAGATCTGAAGAGATTGGTCAGCATTCCTCAGGGAGCTGCTGTGGCTGGGCCCAGGGGAAGAGTGGCTTAAATATTGTCTGATTTTAGGGGTCCTGGCTATTCTTTTTAACTTTCTGATGGAGAAAATGGAGTGGAAAAGTCACTTGAGGTGTGGTTAACAGCACATGAGCTCCTGTGGAGAATTCTTTTCCTTGGGGTTGACAGTGCAGCCCAACAGGCAATGTGAAACCACCTCAAAAATGTCTCATATGCTGCTCTGGAATGACATCACTGACTTATTCCATAATAATACATTCATCTAAAATGTATTCTGGTGCATCCATTAAAGCTCTTGCTGTTGGTTGTTGGTTTTTTTCCCTGCCTTGCATGGTAACAGCAATTTTAACAGAGATTTTGAGATGCTATTCCCTTAGGAGCAGATATTGTATGCTTTCAGTTTTTGCTTTTCTGTACCCTCTCCAACTAAAGAAAAAAGCAACAAAAAAAAATAGAAAAAAAGACAAAACTTCCCTGTTTCTTCCTACATTTTTAGCAGCTTTACTTCCACAGCTGTTTTTTAAGGTGAACGTTAAAGCATTTTATTCTGGTGGTTTGGGGTTTTAATGTCAATAAAATGACATAATTCATTTTTTGTGTGCATGTTCAGGGAGGCTGAGCAGGCTGAAATACTTCAGCAGAGATGGCTGGAGGCAGATGAGCTTAAAGGTCTATAAAATTAAGAATTATCAGGGGACAATTATTAGGATAGTAGGCAATAAAGAAGAAAATGCTTCCTCACATGCAGTATCCTCAGAAATAACGCTGTTCTTGTGGAATATTTTTGGGAGCTAAAGCAAATAACATCTCTGCTGTGCCCCCAGTACCCCTCAGGAGGCAGCTACCCCGTGACTTACATCGCTTCCTCGCACTACCCCTACCAAAGGATTGCTCCTCAAAGCAGCCAAGAATCTCAGCAGCCTCTCTTCCCCAAACCATCTATTCCTACAGGTAATGTAATATTTTTCCAAGCCCTCACCTTACAGGAAATTCCCTGTTTGCCCCTGGCCCGTTTCCAGCATCGTTCGCAGCAACACGTTCGCTGCTATTTGTGCTGTTCCTGGGGTGTTCTGTCCTGTCCCCACGGATCACAAAACGTTCCAGGCTCTGGGGCCAGCCAAGGCACACAGAAATTAAGTGTTGTAAAGCAGGGAACAGTCTTGATCACTCCCAAAAAAAAAAAAATTGAGGCGTTTCTCTAATGTAAAATTTTAGGTGCTGCAAATTTCATCAGCACGAGACTGATCCTACTTAGTTGTCTATTCCAGCACCTGTATTAAAACTGATTTTTTTCCCAGTTACTGGAGCAAGGAAATGCCTGGAAAACATTTCATCTATGGCAGCCCACGTGGGTTTAGCCCCTAAAGTAGATCAGACAAATAAATTTTAATTATCCCTGGTTTGATTCTCTTTGTGACCTTCAGCAGTTTAAGCATTCACAAAACCCTCAGTAACTACACACCAGCAGGATTTGAAAGTCTTGATTCTACTTATAGATTCTTTTCTATCTATTATTTTATTTTAGACCCAGGCTTGACCTTCTGGATGATTTTGGATAATTACCTGTAGGAGTTGAGGAGATTGTTGTAAACAACTGAGTGCAAACAAATCATCTTGTGCTAAGACAGTGAAAGTTGGAGTAGCTACACACAGTGTGAAAAATGATCTATTTTTGGTTGTGAGTGGGGAAGAGGAAAAATGATTTTTTTTCTCTCTCCCTAAAGCATCCTGATCTTCATGGCTCTCAAAAACAGCAAGACAGGGAGTTTGCCAGTCAGTGAGATTTACAATTTCATGACAGAACACTTCCCTTACTTTAAGGTGAGTTCCACAGGGATGGGGAGGGGAATCTCCCTCCAAGCTTCTCTGTCAGCAGAGGGAATAAGGGATGGGATTCCAGCTATGGAAAGGGAGAATTTCTTAGGAATTAACACCAAATCGATTACACACTGCATACTCTCATGATCACAAGCTACACAGCATTTTGCAGAAATGTGAAATGTGGTGATATTTAACTCAACAAGAGCTGTTCCAGCTGTGAGCTTGGGAATGTAACAGTGACCATTCCTCACTAGCAGCCCATAAAAAGGGGGAATAATTGTAAAAACACATTCACTGCTCCCTCTGAGATCTCAAATACAGGCAGAACTGGTCCTGTAGCTTCCTCTACCACCAGCAGCACCTCCAGACTGGTGTGGAAGCAGAGAATTCCAGGTTATCCACTCCATCCTGGGATATTCATCTTGGGCAACAGCATCCTGTGCAGAGAAAAGTGATGTGTGATAATGGCACTAAGCTCATAATTAACAGGGAGGGAAAGGGTGGATGGTTTGCAGCAGCACTGCTGAAATTTGGATCCCTGCTAGGAGGGAAAGGCTCCTCACCCTTGGAATGCCAGTGGAAAATGCTCAGTCAGCACAGGGATCCAAGAGCAGGAGGATTAGTTCAGATTTTTTAAAGAGCTGTAATGGAATCATCAAGTGCTGCTCCACTCAGAGCTTTATTCCTGCTGATTCTTCAAAAGCCTCTCGCTGAAGTCCACAGTGGGTGACCTCAGCTGTGAGCAAGGCCCAAAAATGAAAATAAAGCCAGTGAGTCTGTTCTGTTTCCTATTGCAAACAGCCCTGCAGCAATCAAGGCAAATTTAAAACAGCCACAGCAAGGCAGTTCAAACATTTATAATAAAGGGACACTGGGAATAATGAAAAATAAATGTTCCAATACAATCTTGCAGTTGTTTTGGACACCGAGGATAAATAGAGCACACACACCAAAAAAAAGATGATTGAATATGTCAGTAATCAGAGAAAAATAGACATTATCACAGAGGAAGAACTGTCAGGAACCATCACACTCCTGTACTCCCAGATTTCCTCCCAAAGGAATCACTAACTGCTCCATCATTCATTACAAGCAAGAGAAGGGAGAAAAAAATAAAGAAATCTGCCATTAGAAATCCCAGGGGAACCCACAGGAAAATAGCAAGAGTTTCAAGCAGGGAGGTGGGGATATTATAATAATTTTTACAGGATGAACATGTTTATTCATCAGATCAAACTGAAATTCATTCTCTGTTTTCTTACAACACAATTGATTATAAAATTAATCAGCAGCTTTAAACCAAATGCCAGCATGGGCAGAATCCCTCAGTGTCACCATCCTGGTCCTTCCTGCTTTTTCAGAACCTCATGTCTTTTTTCTTTTTTAAATTAATTTTAAAAGTGATGAGAATGAGGTTCATGCTGTAGGAAAAGAATAGTGCAGGGTGTACTACCCAAACATTCCCTATTTTGTGGCTTTATTATTTTGCATTTTACCTACAAGTGCAGCCAGGGGAGAGTGAGCAATCAGATATTACACTTGAGCAATCAGATATTACATTTACAGTCATCAGTCCCTGTCTGCCTCTGGTCTTTACAGCAGAGAATTACCAATATGTGGCAAAAATTAATATCCTCCATCCTCCCTGCTTTTGGAGAGTCTGCAGCAAAATAAAATCACATGAAAATCGGCAAAGAACATTTTGCTGCTGCTACCAGCACTCACTAAAAAGCAGAATACAATAGGGAGAGGGGAAGCAATTTAGGTTGGAGAGGAAAAAAGTACAAGTGCACACAGAGCCTTGCTGGGAGACATGGGATGATACAAGCAGAGTCAAATTAACTGGGATTCGCTGCCACAGCAAATTCAGTTTCTATGATGCAACAATCTCATTTCTAGTTGAAACAGAGCAATCCAACTCCTACGACCTAAAAAAAAAAAATCTACACAGCTAAAGTTGAATTAGTCTTTGATGTACCTCTCCCTTCTCTTGAGACCTAGATTTAAAGAGAAAGGGTTTTGCAAGATCACTGAACTCTTTAAACTTCAAGAGCTGGTCAGGATCAGTGGGGCTGGACAGTAATTTTCTCCTTTTTTTGGTAGTGAGTCTAACAGAAAGCTTTAATCTTTTTAATTGGAGTTATTGCCAGTGGGCTGAGAGGGCAGAAAGGTCTGTGGAAGTGTTCAGGTGTTGTAGATGTGGCACCTGGGGACATGGATTGGTCCTTGGCAGTGTTAATGGCTGGGCTCAGTGACCCAAAGGGCTTTTCCCACCTCAGTGGTTCTGGGATTCCCCAGCTGATTTTACAGCTCTGCACTTTCATCCCCACTGTGTGACACAGCCATGGCCAAAACCAGCCCCAGCAAGGGAGACAGCAGCCAAAGTCATTTAACAATCTCATCTGCTGTAAGAACTGGTGCTTTTTCACTTAGCTCACCGAGTCTGTTAAGCCTGCCTGGGTAATGAATTCTCCCAGCTCAGCAATCCCAATTTTAATGCAAGAACCTGCTCAGCTCCAGCAGCAGCCTCCAAAATCAATCCATGTGCTTTTGCTTGTACAGTTTCTAAAACCATCTCCTAATTTACACCCCCACACGTTCTGAAAGCTCTGAGAAGCCCATGCCACTCCCATCGGAGCAGAAACACCAATTATCCTGTCTAGGTACACACAGGGGTGTGTGGAGCCTGTGTGCAGGGCAAGAAACAGGAATATTCTTCCAGGTCAGCTTGTTCAGTAGCTAAATACACAGCTCACCTGGGAGGAGCAGTTTTATTCTTTTGGAACTACAGAAAGTTACTTGAATATTATCTGCAAAAGAGAAAAAACTATTTGTCATGATTAGTATGACCCTGTGGCAGAAAAGGTTTTAAAGGTTTGAGGTTTCTCTCTCTCCTCTCTTTCTATTTCAATTTGTGTTGTCTCACCCATAAGACAGAATAGTGAAATGCTGACATCAGGTGGGCCAAAATGGAAAACTCTGCTGCTCTGAAGGGAAAACTGTTTCTCTTGTATAAATAATATGTATTTAACCACACCTATTTAATTTTTAATGAGGGAAGTGAGTATTAAATTTGACCCTCAACTCTTCAATAAGGCTTTTAATGCCTTAATCACACAGTAATTCTTTACAAGCTGTAAAATAACAAGTTTTACATGCCTTATGAAAGCATGTACAAAAATTTAAATCCTTATAAAAAAATTTAAACAAGGGTGTTCAAAATTCACAGTCTGCCTTGTGAAAGCAAAATGGACTCAGATCCATTTATAAAAGACAATCTTAGAGGAAGTCTGATGGACTAAAACAATTAAAGAAATTATCAAACTATCAAAAGTCTGCCTTTCCATGAGAGAAGAATCCTATTAATAAAAAGAAAAATGGAAAAAAAACTTAATGAACCTGAGAGGGAAATTCTAATTTTAACATTTTTAAAACACTGTGGAAACCCACATTTATTTCTCGTGCTCTCTGTTCAGTAATTCTCTGCTTGATACAGTTATGATGACAAATACTTGGATCATGGATGGGAATCAACAGCCATGGACAACTTCCCACATTTCAGAGAGCTGCTTCATTTCTTGTGAGGAACTGAAAAGAAAATACAAATATTTTTGCAAACAAGAAAGAATAATTTTAATGATCCAGTCTAAAACCTTCCAGCTGCTGTGCTGAGTTAAAAATAAATGCAAAGCACAGAGATGAGTGATCAGCTGTGGAAAGCTGTATCTCATCTGGAGGGTTGTGATTAAACCATTTGGTTATGTAATTGGCCAGCACACAAAGTTACACCTACAGTAGCATGAGGAATCCCTTTGAAGCCAGCCTGGACACTGAATTGGAGCCCAGGTAGCACACAGTACTTTAATGAAGGTTGGAAATATTTCTAGATGTTCTAAAATAGATCTGAGAGATTCTTGTTCTAGAACATTAATTTTTGCACACTTCATTCTGTAATGTGCAAATTCACTTTTAAAGATCCAGCAGGCCCTGACAACCTTTTTGCTTGGAAGCTCAGTTACTATTTTATCTGATCCCTCTCTTCCCACACAACATGACTGTAACATTTTTGTGGCTTCCCTCTAACGCACAAGTTTCTCACTGCAGAAGCTACAAACGTAAACAGCATTTCTTGTCACCTCACCAGTCACAACAGAGTTATATATACACACATACATTTTTAATTTCTATTTTTTTTAGCATGAAGTTCTGTTCTTACATTGGATTTGTTTCTCCAGACAGCTCCAGATGGCTGGAAGAATTCCGTGCGCCACAATTTATCTCTGAACAAGTGCTTTGAGAAAGTTGAGAACAAGTCAGGGAATTCTTCTCGGAAGGGCTGTTTGTGGGCTCTGAACCCAGCCAAGATTGACAAGATGCAGGAGGAGCTTCAGAAATGGAAGAGGAAAGACCCAGTTGCTGTGAGGAAGAGTATGGCAAAGCCAGGTCAGTCATTTGTCAGTGTTTTAGTTCTCCAGCAGCATTCCCCAGAACTTTTCGCCAAAACCCATAAGAGAAGTTAAACATGATTTAGGAAAGCATTTAGGGATTTTTCTTAGTTGGTAAAATAAGCTAAAAAATTAAAAAGCAGAATTACAGTAGACATGGTTGTTGGTGTTTCTGAGCACAAAGAAGCTTCACCAAGAAAATATTCTCTTTGGCATCTCACTGAAGTTTAAGATAAAAGGTTGGAAGGGGATTGGAGCATCCTGGTGTAGTGGGAGTTGTCCCTGCCATGGCAGGGGGTGAGATGAGACGATCTTCAACATCCCTTCCGACCCAAATCACCCTGTGACAAAAAAAACGCTGAAACAAGGAATATCAAACAAAATCCGAGATTACTGCTAAGCATCCAACCTTTAAAACTAAAAGTGGAACTTATTACATACTGGTAATTAAAAAAAAAAAAATTTAAAAAAATTCAGGCTTTGGAGTAGCACTTCTGTTTGCCATTTCCTGCTTTCCATAAACCAACCACGGGCTTTCCTTGTTTTCCAGAAGAGCTTGACACCCTGATAGGCGACAAGAGCGACAAGCTGCGCTCCTCGCTGCTGCCCTGCAGCCCCGCTGCAGGAGCCCCCTCTCCAGGCAGATGGCAGCGCAATCCCACTCCTTGTGCGAGCCCTCGCTCTCCTCGGGCATCCCGCAGGGATTACACGGCATTTCGGCTCTGCATGCCAAGAGCCCCCTGCCCTTGCTGGGGGCGCAGCAGCCGGGGTGCTTCGCATCCCCCAGGGCTTCCCCCAAATCCCCACCGCGCTGCTGCAGCACACGGCGGAGCCTCCGAGCCTGTTCGCTGCTGGGGAGGCTCAAAGCCAGCTCCGGACTCAGCCCAGCATCCCTCAGGATTCCCCAGTGCCGGCTCAGAGCCCCCCGAGCTGCGGGATGAAGATGCTGCCCGAGCACTCCCCGGCCAGGACGGTGCAGGACTCGCTGCTGCAGGAGGGGGATCTCAGCAATGACATCGATGCTCTCAACCCGTCCCTCACTGACTTCGACCTCCAAGGGGGCTTTGAGGGGTTTTTATCCTGGGCAGTCGGGTTTGTTACATCCCATCCCAATTATCCCATTATCCCATCCCATCCCACCCCATCCCATCATCCCATCATCCATCATCCCATCCACCGGCATCCCATCATCCATCATCCCATCCCATCCCCCATCCCATCCCATCATCCCATATCCCATCATTCCATCCCATCCCATCCCATTCCATCCATATCCCATCATTCCATCACCCATCCACCATCATCCATATCCATCCCATCCCATCCATCCCATCCCATCATCCCATCATCCATCACCCATCCCATCATCCATCCCATCCCATCCATCATCCCATCCCATCCCATCCCATCCCATCCCATCCTCCACAAGATCCATTTCTGTCCCTTTGTTTGTTTTTTTTTTTGCATCTCCGCTGTTACAACCTCACCTTTGTGTTACATTTTATATAAACACCGTGCAACTTTGCATTAAATCTTTAAACAGTTTCCCAAGGAAGCTACAGATTTGCATCCAGGGTTTAAAAAAATTCCTGCTCCCCTCTGGCTACAATTGCTGATATTAAACAGTAATACAGTATTTAGAAGGTGTCCTTTAAATTCAGAGCAATTTTCCACTAAAAGCTACTCAAGCACAGCTATTTAGTCCATTCTACAAGAGAATTGTCGAGTGAAAGGCACAAGAGAAATAAATTCGATTGAATTACATGTTAGCATTTTTCTTGATCAATATTGATTCCACATCTCTGCTAAAAAGGATGCTCTTTCCCTCTTGGTAATGGTATCTACACCCCAAACAATTCTATTTTCTGAGGTGTCTTCTTATATTCTTCATAAATATACATTTCTAACAGAACTTCAGAAAGAATTTTCTGAAATTAACGCTGTTTTCCCCCAGATTTAAATTCATGGAGACAGACAAATAATAACCATCCAAAAACCTCTTCCCTCCCTCAGCCCTAAGAGATCAGGATCACCCACACACAAACCAAGCACAACATTAAAAAAGGAAATAAAAAAAACTGAGAGAAAAATACAAAGCAAGCCGCTAATATATCTATAATCAATTATAAATCTATTAATGTATTTATATATTAATATATTAAAATATATTATCTATAATATATTAATCTATTAATATTTAACATTCATTTAATATATAATTAATATATTATAATAAAGTATTCTTAATTATGTTAATATATTCTATATAATATATTCTATATCATATATCATATATTCTATAAATATAATATTACATCATAATATAATTAATATAATATAATATAATATAATATAATAAAATAATATAATATAATATAAATAATATAATATAATATAATTATAATATAATATAATATAATATAATATTATTGTATATATTATATTATTATTATATATATTTATAAGTATCATATATAATATATCATATATCATATATGTTACCTAAGATATATTATACAATATAATATATATACTATATATAGTATATATTATATTATATATTATATATTATTATATTATTATATTATTCTCATAAGTATCATATATATCATATATGTTACTAATATATATAACATAATATATATCTTATATTATATAGTATATATTATATTATACTATATATATTATTCTCGTAAGTGTACTATATTATACCATATTATATATTATTCTAAAAATTATATTGTAGCTATTAATATATAATGAAATGTTTAATATTTAATCTATTAAAATCTATTTATAAATCTATTAATCAACAGGTTTTTGTTTGGTTGGTTTTTTTTTTATTGTTGCAGGGAATCTCTGGGAGGAGCTGAAAGACGACAGCTTGGCCGTGGATCCCCTGGTCCTCATTTCATCCTCCCCCTCGCAGTGTTTTCCCTCTCAGTGCCAGCTGGAGAGCGGCGGCAGCGGTGAGCAGCGCGCACGGGGGCGAGCACGGGAGCGCGCACGGGAGCGCGCCCGAGCTGCAGCTCACCACGCTCTACTCGGCGTTCATGGAGCTGGACACCTGTCCCCTCCCTACCTGAGCAGCCCCGGCTCCAAACCCATCGCCCTGGTGTGAAGCGCCCGCTGCCAGCCCCAAATCACACCCTGAGGGATGCTCCGTGCCGAGAAGAATTTTATCTTTTTTGTTGTTGTTGTTGTTCCCAGAACTCGCCCGCAGGATATGTAGCTTTACTATGATGGTTTTCTACAGACAGATATTAAAAATTTAAAAAAAAATTAAATATTATTTAAGGAGAATATGGTTATCAGCTGAACATTTTATCATGGCACTCATCTTCTTCATCTTCCAGAAATAAGAGGAAAAATTCTTGACCTTTTTTTCTCCTTTCCTTTTTTTTTTTCTCTTTCACGAGAGCTGCTTGCAAAAGAACACAGAACTCCACAGCACACAACAATTTAACTTATTTCTTGGAGCCACTGACGGCAACAACATCATCCACAGACCACTGAAAATATAAAATCTACCTATTAAAACATTTATAGTCCCCTTGAGAGAAGTTCTGGGTTTTGGTAAACGTGAACTGAAAATTCTGCAAGGATTAGAAGATAGAGGACAAGCTGCTGACAGACTAAACCAAAGCAACAAATATACTTCAGTGGAAAATATCTAAGTTTTACTGTATTTAAAAAGAAATTTTAAACTCTGCTTTTTTAATAAAAAAGAACAAAACTATTTAGTAGAATTTTTACTTGGCTGGAAATTATTCCCATTCATGTCTCTTTTGCCACATAAACAAAACATTTGCATGGATTATTAAGCCATTAAATTAAGATTTCTATTTTTTTAAATGGTAATAAAAAAGAAGAGAAGTTGCAGTTGGCCAAATCCAGAGAGCATCTGTTTTTACCTCCAGTGGGATTTATTGTGATGCTGAATGTTCCTACTGTGAACTAACTTAGGCCAGTTTTTCAGGAACACCCTTCTCCCTCTGATCTTCCACAAGATGGAATAAAAAGTAGAAAAATAGAATAAAATAGAATAAAAGTTTTGGTTTAAGTGATGCAATATAAACCCAGAGTAAGCTGGAGAAGGAACTTAACAGCATGATGGAAAATGGTGTAGAAATCCAAAATAAAATCAGGGTGCCCAAAGAAGTGGAAGGTGGCCCTGGATGAGCTTTAAGGTCCTTTCCAACCCAACCCATTCTGGGATTCTCTGACTCTTCTCACAGATTATTTAAACTCAGACAAACCAAGGAGGTCAAAACTTGAGTCAGGTTGGGTATTTAGACCACGAGAGAGCAAGGAGGATTCTCAAGGACGGAACAATTGTTAAAATAAAGACACAATTTAATTGGCCAGGTTTAATTGGCAAGGTGGGAGCTCTGCCCAAACCCAAAGCTTCACCCTCACCCTTTCCCACCAGCCCAGACTTAAAATCAGATTAGGGGCAGACAGATAAAGGAGACTTAGGAGGAGCACATGTGATGCAGCTTTGTAATCCCTCACGCAACCACCAAGAAATCCTCACTTGACTCCAGCTCCTCTTCCTGAATAAGGAGCAGAAGAAATGCAGCCAGGTTGGCCAAGCTGCTCCAGAAAAAAAAAACAGTAGGATGAGAGTTATGCAAACCTTAGAGTTGGGGGAATCAGTTTTTGGCTATCTTAGCATTTGGATAAAGAAATATAGAAAAAGTTAAGTATGACAGATTATTAGAAATGCGATATTATGGTAAGTCTAAAGCATGTGGTGAGCATAAAGCTGCTAAACAGAATAAATATAAATATAAATATAAATATAAATATAAATATAAATATAAATATAAATATAAATATAAATATAATATAAATATAAATATAAATATAAACAGTGTGTATATATGTGTGTGTAATATATACTATATATACATAAAGCACAGTATGTGTATATAAAAACTATATGAACAGAAAATTATATGTACATATAACATCATATGTACATATAAAATACTATTTGTTAACAGTGTGCATGATTATATATAATACTACAAATTAAAAACACAGTATAAATATATAAACATATTCAGTGCAATGTAAGAGTCACCAGCTTACAACTAAATACACAGCATTTAAAATAGATATTATTTGAAGGATAATATTACCCTAAGTGCCTTTTTTTAAAAATAAATGCACATTTTAGTGAAATAAGTACACATTTTAGTCAAATAAATACACGTTTTAATACAGACATGCATTGAGGAAATGCCAAACCAAAGCAGCCCCTGCCCTGTGCTCAGGCACTGTTTTGTACCCCTGTGGCTCTTGAACACACAGCTACTCTGGTGCCTTAAAATACATCACTCTTAAGCCAAAAATAATAAGAATAATTGGTAAATAATGTTCTCTGTGAATTTTAGACACAGGTCTAGCCCATGGGAGGGGGGTTCTCTCAGCTCTGTGTGTTGGTGAGCTCTGACTCAGCAGGAGATCCCAGTCTTGGAGCAGACTCGCAGTGCTGGGCAGGACCAGGGGTCCAAACTGCTCCAAACCTCCATCCATCTCAGCCCCTCCATCCCCAGTGGGAGCTCTGCACCTCCATCCTCAGGGAATTCCTGGATAAGGCTCTCTCCATTTCCAAGCTTTTCTCTGCAAACACCAAAGAGTTGGCACATGGATTTTCTGAATGTTATCAGCACTCCAAGGGAGCGAGATGCTCAGTTCTTCAATCACTGTTTGCACCAAATTCTTGTTAAATCCTTTCAAACTCCTCACAAATTCCCCTCCTGAGTCTCACACAGTGAACCACACACGGCCAGAACCCCTCAGGCCTTTGAAGATATTCCTGAAAGAATGAGCAGCATTCCCAATATTTTATTTTGATAGAGGAGAAACAACAAAAAAAAATGCACAAGAACACACAGAGGAAGTGCAGTGGGATGGCTCATTGCTCTAAAACATGACAGAATTGTAATAAAATATTTATGATTAAAGCAAACCCATGGCATGTGAAAAAACCCATCAAAACTGACAGTAGGAGTCTGGACAAGCTGAGCTAAATATCTGTGAAACTCCAAATTCACAGATTTGAAAGCGAGAAAAGCAAAACTGCTTTTTCTGGGTCAAAGATCTATAATTTATGGGCACGACAAGCCATCCATGATTTGCTAATTCCTGTGTGTCACTCGTGTCCTCTGTGGCCTCAGAGGCACCAATATATTCCATGCCTGTGACCACACACATGATCACAAGCTGGAGGGGGAAGAAGAAATAGAGAAGAAATCAAACTGCCAGACTTCATTCTGTTTTTTTTTTTTTGGTAATGAGTCTTTGAAGAATGATCAGACATAAAGAACAAAAGGGAAAAATGACTTTAACATGTTTTTTCTTGTGCTTTCTGGAGTTTCTTGTATCCACACCAGAGGTTTGTCCTCCCTTTATAAAGTTATTTACTCAAAGCACCTAAAATGCATTTAATGGAATTAAATTAATGGTTGACATTTCACAGAAGTTCATAAGAAAAGTCTTGCAAACTTTTATTAACAAAGAGTTCTGTTGAAGATAAACAAACAAACAATACTGCAAGTATTTACTAAAATAAATTGTCTGGGTTTGGGTTTCCCTTCCTGCTCCACTTCAGGCTCCTGCATCTGAAATTTTATTGTCTTGCTTCAGTTCAGCATTAGGGATTCTATAGACACAAAACCAACTCATTGAAATATGGATTAATGAGGAAAGAGTTCTACTATAAATTACAATTCCAGAACAATTACTTTAAAAACTTTAAATAATGTTTATTTAACTACTTTTATTTAAGTTTGTATAGAGCTTCTGCAATACTTATTTTTGACTTTTGAAATAACTTGACTGATAGCACATAAACATTTCCTTAGAGCTAGTGACACCTTATTTTGTACCTAACATAAAATCTGTATTTTGCACACATTGCAAATCTATTTCAGATACATTTGCATTAAATTCCATTTTAAGCAGCACTCTGAAAACTGGGGGAGAAAGAAAGGAAAGAATGAAGTTTTCCCAGTCCAGGGCTAATGCTGTCTGTTAATCAGCCTCTTCCAAAGAGATTATGCAAACCTGTCTAGAGAAAAAATAACCTTAAGTGTAATTACCATAAAAATATCTTATTACCAAACAGAAGAAAGTGCTCACTGCTGCCCTCTCCAACATATGATTAGGAAAAATTTGCACTGTAAAGTTTAGGATTTATTAGCTTAACCTTTTTTTTATTGCAGGTTTCATTTAAACTTCAAAACATCAAATAACCATTTATATTGGACTGTGTTTTGAAGCTCTTTTCTCATGGGCCCAAATTATTACAATTAAAAAGCCTCCCGTATTTGCCTGTTCTTGGTATGAAAACATCACCCCTGAACATTCAGTTGTTTTTGTTGAGATAGGAACTGATCTAGGAAGAATTCTGGCACAGCACTGAGCTACTTAAACCCAGCAGTGATTAACTGGAATTATGGAACAGATAAAACACTGAATATCACATCAGCTGTCTTGTACACAAAGCTTGAGAAGTGCAACCGACTTATTGGCACTTTCAAACAAATTTAAACTACTGGAATAAATATTTGGATTCCAGAATTTAGTTTACCAGGGCTGCTGCTTCGTTTTTGTACTTCAGGCTTCCAGATCTGTGTGTAAAATTTGTGTTTAGACAACAACATTAAATATCAAAACCAGCAAACACTTTTACATGAGCTTTTCCTGACCTTCTAATCCATTTCCAGTCTTACACAAACAAAGCCAAAACCCTCAGTAGTGGAAAATTAACTCTCTGGTTCACTGTGCATTCCCTCCCTGCAATGACATAAATGGAAGCTTTAAAAAGAAGCATTTTCCATCTGTGGTCACAGCAAAAACTGAATTGAGAACTACTAAAATAATGATGGAGTTACCATAAAACAGAACTTAACTGCAGTCTGTGCAGAGGCAGAAAAGGGCTGTGTTTTGGGTTCAAAGAAATAAACACACACAAAGAATATTTGTTTGCATGGAAAATACTGAAATTACTGAAAATTACAGCAGTAGGAAGATCATTAATGCACATGGCACTTATTTCACCTGGGGGCCTTATTCAAGCAGCACACTGATGACAAATACCAGGTATTGGGTATAATCACAATAAATGCAGACTGAAAGGTGAAATTGATGATTTCTGGGTCTTTTTTTAATCACAGAATGGTTTGGGTGGGAAGGGACCTTCAAGACTATTTTGTTCCAACACTTCCACTGGCCAAGACTGATGTTGAGCCACAATTTCCATGTCCTTCACCGCCCTCAGAGCCAAAAATTTCTCTCTCATATCCCATCTAAACCTCTCCCTGCTCAGTGCCCTTGTCCAGACTTCCCAAAATCCCCACCTGCACTATTAAAGGCCACAATAAATTCACCCCAGAGCTATTTTGCAGCTTGGATGAATGGGAGAATCCTGCTGTGGATGGATCCAGCTGTGAGCTGGGCAGGACAGCCCAGAGGAACCAGGAAAGATTTATTCCTGACAACACCAATTAGGGCTGGCTTTGCAGCAAAGGTCCTCGTTAGCCACGTGAATTAATTCCTTACTCACCCCATTGGCACCAGGAAATTCATTCCAGCAGCAGCCCAGGCTGGATGAGGGGAAAAAAACCCACTGAGAGCCAGGCACAAAAAAACCACTGGAGAAGGGAATTCACATTATTGGGATGAACTCAGAATTCAAGATCTTGCTCGTCCAGGAAGCTGCTGAAGAATTTAATGAATTTAATTTCAAGTACATGAATAAACCCAGCGTGTTTGGGCCTGCTGGAGGAACCAGGCCTCAACCATCTCTTAAGGCATTTATTGTATTTGCCTTTCCCTTCTAGATCAACTTCAGAACATTAAAAAATTCCTAAAAATATTTTTCTATCAAATATCCAGTTAATCTAGGAGAAAATAGCAATGCTTAGTTGGCATTAAAGACATTTAAAAAGGTGGAATTTTTGTTTTGGCTGGAAATGATCTTTCCCATTTTAACACATCTTACAGAAATTTAAACACTGGCTGAAATAATACTTCTTACAAGTTATCTGAGTGGTGACACTCGTGCTTGTGTTTCCTCCAAGCACAGGAAGCACAGCCCTGTGTTTGTCAGCTGCAAGGAACATTTCTGCAGTGTTATTTGAAATTCAGGTTATGAGCAATGCCAGCTGATGAATTCCAGTGGGGAAATATCTCTAAAATCTGACATCTCAGTGCTGAAGAGCCGGCGTGTCTGGGGCAGTTGTTCCTCTGAACTTGCGCTCAGCTCTCTGGGCACACTTTAATTTCCAGGGTTCCAGTGAACCCTCTGTTCTCCTGACTTATGAACCTGTGCAGACATCAAAGCAGGCAGCAGGGTTAATTAGACACTTAATTATAGATCAGGATGGTAAGGAATGCATTTGGGAAATAAAAACACGATTTTCCACCCCAGTCAAATGCCAGTGCACAGAGTAACACTGGCACAACACTGGTGCACTGTGCCCTTCACCCAGCTCAGAAAAAACAAAGTTTGGGGTTTGGGGTTTGGTTGTTTTGGGTTTTTTTTCACCAAAATAGATTCTAAATATTTTTAGCTTTCAGGTCTGGCACATGTAGTTCTCTGGGCAACCTCAGCCAGGGACTCACCACCCTCACAGGGAAGAATTTCTTCTTATACCTCATTTAATCCCAATTATTCCCCTCTTCTGATTTATCCTGTCATTCCACAGGAAAGGAAGAACTGAAGGTGTTTGGAACTCTTCCCTCCTGTCTGTGTTATCTCCCTTTCATAAAGTAAATTTAATTATGTGTTTTCTCTATTGTTGTTTGTAAATTCCCTGCCTGTTTTTATTCCCTGCTACAGATTACTTTCATATGCAGCTTCATCAACATGGTTTACACCCTCCACTAGAATAATTAAATTATTATTAAATAAAGCAGGCCTTTGTTATATAAGGTCCCAGGTCAGTTTTCAAAATAATGGCTGGGAATCATCCAACTGCAATTATGCTCTACCTACCTAAATTCTCTTTGTAGTTTTAATTAAAAGACATTATCCAGGATGATTTCACCTCCTATTTTAAGTTCTTGTACAGCACTGGTGAAGGGGAAAAAAATCATCTCTGTAATGGAATTGCTCTATTTTGTGGGCTCAAATAGGGAGAATAAATAGGTTTGGGTTATCCTAGCATGCAATGAGAGATTTCAGTAATCTCTAAAATTATCTTTAAAGTAAGATCCATTGTGTTAGAGGGGAAAATTGGGAAATTTGAAGTACTTTATCACTGAGAAGTGTTCTTCCTACAAGTGAAAAACGTTAAGGGAATGCAAGTCAGAGATAGATGAATGCCCTTGAACAATGACAAATAAAATTGAGGCAGGGGGTGAACACACAAGATTGCCACAATAACTCAGCAGCTGAGAAATGCTAAAGGAAATAAGAATCTGAGGAGAAGCAGAGAACATCTCCAGAATGATCAGACATATTTATTGATAAATGAGGCTGACAAACCAGCTAAAGAGGGGGGGAAGCATTGGTAATGCAGTGTATTTTTGGCAGACATTAACACTGTGGAGTTTTCATGGGAATAATTTTTTTTCTTTTTAAATTTAAGGTTCTTTGCAACCTCAGATGATTTCTAAGCAAGTCCAGGTAATTATACCTGCACCAAAATCAGAAGATTGTTTAACCTGCTTGATTATTATTAGCACTGATTTTTTTTTTTTTTTTTTTTTTTAGGTATCAGTGAATCAGCATCCAGTCCTTGCAAGAATTCCAAGTCACAATCCAAAAGGGAAACCCTTGTATGAATAAATTCCTTGCTCAAATTCCAGCACACAACAGGATATTGTGTCAGTGAGGAGTCCCCAGGAATTCCATGGAATCACAATGAGTTATAGAAGACGTTTTCAACAAGAACATTCTACTTCTCTTCTTCTGACAGCTGTTCTGCTCCCAGAGAAACACAGAGATATTCCCAGGAATTTCTGAATAAAACATCAAAGCCATCAAGATGGAATTACTGCAGTAAAACTCATTTCAGCCCGAGCAGCTGGTTCAGTTTTAGTCGATAAGGCAGCAATTTTCACTTTAATTTCAGAACTTGCTTCTTCAAAGCAGAAATCCTTCAGAAGCACAACCTGCTGCCTAAGAGTGATCCAGGGTTCTGTTAATGTACTTCAAAACTAATTTAATTTCACTTTTTTTTTCAAATTCTCAAATTTTTCACTTTGTTTTTCAAATTGACTTTTCAAACTTGCAATTTTTTTAAAATCACAACCTGATACACAGCTGTGATCTGTGCAAAGTCCCATTAATGTAATTGGTACAAATTTATTTTAATTACACTCCAAGACATTTTCCCATCTGAAAGTTAAATCCCACCTGAACACTTTTAATTGTGATGGTTTTACCTCAGAACTACCCAAACTACTGCAGAGCTTTCCATCAATCACCAAAAAACGAAGCTGCTCACACATTTGCACAAAAACTGGAGATTGAATATTGATGGAAGAGACCTGAAATGAAAGTTTGAACGCCTTTTTTCATATAAATATTTAAATAAAATAGACAATCACCCTCGTTTCTAGGATCAATAATTTATTTCTTTTTTTTTTTTTTACATTTTTCAGTTTGTTACAGGAGAAGAAACACTTGCTAATGGAAGTGACATGTTTTTGAACCATTTTCCGAGGTAATGGAAAAAGTTAAGCATATTCCCTAGGATGCACATCGATGACTAAGCTGCCAATATTAAATCAATTGAAGCAAGTGCAGTCCCTATTTAAACCTTGTATAAATTAATTTAAGGACTCTCCTTCTCCTACAGGAAGACTAAATTGTAGCATCTAATCTTTCTTCTTTTTTTTTAATCCTGAAGTCTCAATCTTTTCTCTCTCTCTACTTAATCTGCAAAAAGTGAAACAGGCTGAAGCCAAAGCCACAGAAGGGATTCTGTGCCAAGGTTCCTTCTATTCCTGGTGATTTCCTCAGTTCCCTCCTGTCCCAAAAAGGAAACAAAAGACTCCCAGTTTTCTGAAAACCAGATTCTCTGCAGGACAGTGCATTGCATTGCCACAGGATGGGCCACAGTGGATGTTCTCCTAGCAAACAAATCATTACCAAGGTACAAAGAATTAGAAATTAACTCAGTAAAAATGCTCCCAGTGTTTCCCAGTGGTATAGTAACCAGAATCCTACTTTCCTTCCACAAAAAATAGATATTTTTTTTTATAAATACATTTTAATACAGACAATTCTGTCTCTATGCAAGGAGAAAAAAAAAACAAAAGTCACATTCAAACAGGTTTGCTGGGTGCATTAAGATACAAGCAGACCCAGAGCAGGCAGGAGCACAGAGGGTTTTTTGGGGGGCTGCAGACACACAAACACCATTTCACCCCACTGACCAGTGATGGGGAGCTGCAAGGGGAGACCTGGAGCATCACACCCCTCAAATAAACCAGCAATATCCATGTAGATTAAATGATATGAACTCTCAGTGGTATTTAATATTTAATACTGAAAGCCTCTATGAATTCAGGCAGTGTTTTTGCTGGGGGTAGAGAACCACGAGCAGGAGCTCCCAGCTGCCTCAGACCAGCAGAAAATTGAGTCACTCACCCTGGCCTTGGAGCTCTTGGGTCCAAAAAGCTGAAATTAATTCTTTTTTCTGTCCTTGTCCTCCTTTCCCTCACTTTCCCCCCTCAAATGAACACAAACCTGCCCAAATTTTGGTGCCACACACACGGTTCCCAGCTGCTGCTCTGCAGCCCCAAACAACAGCACTGACTTCTATGGTTTTCCTTCCTAATTAAAACTGAGCTGTTAACCATCTTTTCCAGGTTATGAATAATTAATAGAGCATTTTTTATAATTCTTACTAAATGTGACAGTTGGGTATTAGCATTTTCTTACCTCAAATAGCCCCAATCCTTGCATGATTAAGAGTTCCCTTTTACTTTTGTCATGAAGATTGGGGTTATTTTTTTATGGGCTGATATGCAGGATAATTCTCAATATACTTCCACACTTTTTTTCTCAAACTGAAGGGATTTGGAAGTTGGTAGCTTGTGTGTTTCACACACAAGCCAGCCACCACTGTGACACTACACAAGATTTTGAATAAAACTCAGAGGACAGAGGTGGACCTGCCCAAAAAACAAGACACAGAGAGAGATTATGAGCAAGAACTAAAACCCCAGCAGATTGTTTTCAACCCTGGAGAGACCTTCTACATTACAATAAATAAATAAATAAATAAATTCCTCTGAGTTCAGGAAGGGTGGACCACTCAGTTGTTTCAGAAATGTCACCACGTAACAGATAATTCACAGAAACAATTTTGGCTTTTGCCACTGAACTGAGAGCAAAGCTTCTAGATTTTCAACCACAGCTGATGTGTTAATTCTGAAAAGAAATGGTTCTCTCCCTGCCACGGAAGTGTGAGTTATTAGAGCATGCAATGTGTTGCTGCTTTTCTTAAAAAACCCTGACTACTAAAGGAATCCAAGACTGACAAAGTGAAAAAAACATGTCAACTTATAATTTCCCCAAAAGAATGTGTTGAGCTGTAATTTCCTTGTCTCTCAGAAAAATTATGTCACTATTAGCACTCAGAGAGACTTAGGTTTCTTTTTCCAAGATAAGTCACTGTGTAAAGCACACATTTAATCCTGGTTTATGACAGGAAACAGCCGGGCATTATTAGCAGATAATCTTGGTTAGCTCTTGATGTTTTCTTTCACTTTCAGAAAGTCAGATCCCAAATTGCCAGGCTGGCTTGTTAAAACAGAGCTCTAGTGCTAATTAAAGTCATGTTTAAAATGAGATCAAGGAAGAAATACAACAATTATTTTTTTCCCAGAGCCAATATTTTGTGATTTCACAATGAACTTCCAAAGTAACCCAATAATGATGAATGTTTTAAATACAAAATAATAGCTAGTTTAAGCACATTAAACAAATTCTTCCGTGAACAAGGCTGCTAAGACTTCATTTCTCAACTGGTTTATAATAAGAATCAGCTGCCAGTTTAAGGGGAAAAAATGTGGGTTTCACAACTGGGCTGCAAACTCAGCTCCCTTTCAGAAGGAAGCTGAAATTATTGGGTGCTGCACAAAGTTTGGTCTGTAACACCAAATTTTGAAGGTGTTTTTTAAGCAAAACAAGAAGTGGCATTAAAACAGCAACTGCACAGCCAAAATTTTTGAAGAAAGATTCTCATAGTGCTGTTTATGTGCCTCATGTCAACAGCAATGTGATGAGCAGGTGGGAATGGAACAGAAACTCTCTCCTGGACAGTGATCCCCACATGTTTGTAAAGATTGTGCATGACCTTGAGGAAATGCTAACAAAGACATGAGATAACAGTGATAGCTACTTCAGTGGGACTAAAAAAAAATAAAAATCATCTTCATTGCACTTCCCACAAAGTCCTGGTGTTTGCCTTGGTTTAGGAATCAGAATTTGTTATTTGTGGCAAACTCTGGGGATTTTTAATAAAGGTAAAATTGTCCCAGCTGAAAAGCTAAAGCTAGAATTGGTTGAAATTGATTTTATTGAAAATGTCCAACCTTTATTTCTGGCTTAAAATATTCCCAATAATATTAAACAACAAACTCACTTGGTGTAATAACTCCCACATGATTCACACAAAATTTTCTGTGAGACTGGAATTATTACATATATAATCTGAATTATAAAAGATTTCAAGGAGAGGAGCAGCTGATAATTCATCCTCTTGTGTTTTAACCTACCCTAGAAAAATGTCAGAAATTCCATTCATGCTCTGCACTCCTGGGAAACACTGTGACTTTCTCTTGGTTCTTTCATAAGGGACATGTCTACCCCTCCAATTTCCCTTAATCACAGTAATATTTTTATGGAATTACTCTTTTTTTTATAAGTCTTGAAATGAGGTAGCACAAAAAAAGGAGCAGAAAATGACTATTTCAGAGGAAACTCCATCAAATGACCCAAGAGCCCACACCAAAGTACAGCTGATCTCATCACAACTTATTAAATAGATGACTGGCAACTCTGGGCAAATTCCATTCCTAAAAGTCTTTTAAAAATCTTATGCACAGAAGTGACTTATGAATAGCAGGTGAAAATAACTCCCCCCAAAAAACCTTGTACATGGTGGTAATTATAAATATACACTCTATTTTGTCTTTAAATTAACATTTTTTCTCCTGCCAATTGAAACAAAACTCAGAAATACTTAAAACTTGCAAAATGTCATTGGATATATGATTTAACAGCCCTGATGAAAAAAAAATGGGGGAGGAATTAAAACATTTTTTAAACTATTTTAATCTTTAGTAATTACTGTGCTATAAAATTAATGGTCAGTAGCTGAAAGTGCTGCACAAATAATGAGGAAATCCTTGTATCTCTCAAACTGATCAGTCAGCTGTAAGCTACTTGTATGATTTAATCCACTAGAGGACAAAAAATAGTGATAGATACAAGTCTCACTGTGATAATAATTACTACAAGCTACTACTTGTGTAAAATCAGTGAACTTGACACACTTTTGTACCTACCAAGCTTAATGAGAACTGTGCTGCAACCTAAATCACTGTGGTTTTTTCCAAAAAAAAAAACCTGCCTCCTCTCTCAGCAGTCAAAAAAGCCAAGGCAAACACAAATGGTGACACATTGAAAACATGACCACAACCCAACAAGAGCACAAAAACCTCCCTGTCCTTAGGCTACACTTGGAATTGTTTGTCTGACGCAGGCTGCGACTACACAGATGCTCCTCACGACTGGAAATGGTATTTTTATAAAAATTATTACAATTATTACACCTATCCGAGGCTAACATAGAATGGTTCCACTTCAACCTCACAGAATTAGACATGGAGACATCAAGTATTTATAGAAATATCTACAGACTGCAACTGTCTTTGATTTTTGTTGGTTTTTCTTTTTAAATATCAGTGAACTGACCTTCAGAGTAAGGGTTTCATGACAACAGGTCACCCCACAGTAGTTTATTCTTGGTGTTGCTATTTCTGGGGCTAAATTGGTGTTAAACTTCTTACAGAGTCTGAAGAGAGAATTTTTACTAAATTTTTTGCTGTATGTTAAAGTTGTAGATTATTTGATTTAGTTTCACCTGTATTAATATCTGATGAGAAAAAATTTTAACAAAGGGAAAACACTGTCTTAACCTCCTTTAGATGCAGATACAAACAGAAAAATTGGAAATTCCACACTCCCCAGCTGCCCTAGACAATTAAAACGTTGCTTTAACAAGCAGTGCTGAAGTCCTGATCTTGGTATCGAGCAGAGATGAAAGAAAATAGACATGGGAATGTGTGGCATGAAAAGGCTGCATGTTCAATAAAGCAAAAGTGCTAAATAAAGCTAAAATCCTTCTGCTTTTCCCTGATTATTCTGCAAAAAAACCTGAAATTAATGGAATGTACTTATGGAGGTTCATAGAGCCACAATGCCATTTTACCTTCACCTGAAATGTAAGAGGAATGTAAATGTAAAAACCCACAATTTACACAGCTCTGGCACTGAGCTACTGCTCTACATTGCAGGTTTTTGGTGTTTCCAAGGTTAAACAGAACATTACACAGAAGGATGGAAACTAAAGCATGAAATACTCATGGAGAGCCAATCTAAAGATGGAACTTGCCTTGGTGAGATGTTTTGCTCGATATTTTCAACAGGCTGGACAAGTTAAATTGGCCTTTGAAGCATTCACAAAGAGAAACAACCACCCAAACCTCTGCCTTTGCATCCATCCACTCCCATGGTTTCTCTGATTACATTCTTTGGGAAAGCAATCCTAAAAGCCACTCGAGGGCAGGAACATAAATTCACAGAATTAGGGCAAAACCCCTCAGGTCCCACAAGGCCATTTTCAAAGCAGACACTTAAAGAACTTAGGGAAGTGGTATCCAAAGACGATTTTAGCCTAAAACTTCTGAAGAACTGCTTCAAAGTTCAAGAGAGATGTCATGAAACTCCTACTGTGGCAAAGAGTCCTTGGTTGGTGGATCCTTGTCCAGGGGACATTGCAGGCAGCAGAGCTGGAGGTGTTTGGGATCCCTGACCATTTCCAGAGGGAAGGGGAGGCCAGCACAGCTGGGGCCATGCAGCTCAAGGTCCTCCACTGTAGGAATAATCTGCCTTGTTGTGCATCACCAGCTTGTTGTCTACAAAGTAGAAACTGTCCGACTGTGTCTCGTAGGGATGCAGGATCATCTCTCGAACTGTGAGGGGGAAATGGGGGGAAAAAACCCAACAAAATTAACAGTGCTGCTCAGGGCTGGGCTCAAGCACTGCTCAGTGCCAGCCAGGCAGCTGCAAAAGCAGGTGAAAAACCAAAAACCCAAATGGGAACTGCCCAGCCTCTCCTTGTTGGTGCCTTTTAAACAATTCAAGCATTATCATGGAATTTTTAGGTTGGAAAAGCCCTCTTAAGGCCTTAAATCCACCCTGAATTCACTAAACCCTTGTGTCACACCCATACTTTCTTTGAACAATTCCAGGGATGAAAAATGTTCATAATCCAAATATATTAAGGCACCATATAAAGGAGACCTCAGAACAAAAACCCATTACATTTTGAGATGGGGTTCTTTTCGCTTTGTTTTAAAAATAGTGATAAAACAGTAAACTCAAAGTAAATTTGTTCAGGCCTGACAGCAGGGCCTCACTGCATTTTGCACAGACTGTAATATTAGTGCTGACACACACAATTAGGGGTTGTAAAGAGGAAGATCACAGAGATTTAGTGCTTGTGCTATTGTGTCTTGGGAGAGAGGAGAGAAAATAAAAGTTATGTTCATAATAAAACCTCTCAAGCTCACAATATAGCACATCAAGCATTAAAACAGATCATAACATTTAAGTTATCCATTTATTGGATGTCTTTTTAATCTTATTTTTTGCTTGTTTTATAACACAATTATCTTTTTTTCTCTCTGATACTGAAGCTTCCCTTTTATGAATTAAAAAAAAAACAAACAACCCAAGTAACTGCCTGGTGTGTGATGAGATACATCCTACTAGAAAACAAAATCTGTGTTAACACAGATAAAAAAGGATGAATTATTCTACCCAACCCACTCTCTAGAGACAGCTCTTAAGAAAGGGTTCCCCCCAAACCACCTCAGATGAACATCATGGTGTGACAACCCAGAAAAGAAAGTTTATTATAAAGAGCTTACTGAGATCCTCTGAGAGCTGGGGGAATTCATAGATGTGCTCACAAGTATTTTTACTGCTGGGGATGCAGAAGCCAAATTCAAAATCAAAACTTTTCAGCAGCTGGTCACGGAAGTAGTGCCTCTCAATCATACGGAAATTATTGATGGGTTTGTCCCCTACTGTGAATTCCACCCTGAAAAAAAAGAGGGTAAAACTGATGTGAGCTTTTATGCTTCAATAAGATCTGCACCATTCCTGAAAGACAGAAGAGAGCTCTGAAAAAAAAAATAAATAAAAAGCCAAAAATGCAAAGCAACAGCACTAATCAAATTATTGTTTCCTCTTCTACTCAAAGCATTCTACAGGGACACACCACAGCATTAGAAAAACATCTTAAAGCTCACCCAATTTCACCCCTGCCATAGGCAGGGACACCTTCCACTGTCCCAGGCTGCTCCAAGTTCCATCCAACTAGGGATGGAACAGCCACAGCTTCTCTGGGTACCCTGTGCCAGGGCCTCCCCACCTCCCAGGGAACAATTCCTTCCCAAAATCCATCCAGCCCTGCCCTCTGGCACTGGGAACTCATTCCCTGTGTCCTGTCACTCCAGGTGCTTTCCAAAAGTCCCTCTCCAGCTCTCCTGGAGTCCCTTCAGGCACTGGAAGGTGCTCTAAGGTCTCCCCAGAGCCATCTCTTCTTTGGATGGCCTTCCCACTCTATTTTACCTCTTTTAGCATCAATTTCTTCAGCACCAGTCCTACCCAGACTGAACAGCCTAAAGCGGCAGAGAAGGCAAGAGGTTTGGAGACCCTCATAACAAATGCAAAATTCTCCTGCTCAATCAACTTCCTGGCAGGATGAAGATGGCAGAGATGGGTTTTTCCCTGGATTTCAGCTGTTTTCTGTGCCAGCCCAAGGAGCAGGGGGGTTACTCACGTGGCTCCCACTTGCCGCAGCCGGAGGAAGGCCGGGGTGAACTGATAGCGCACGAAGCGCCCGGCGTTGGGGTCCACATCCTTCCTGTCATTGTGCTCCCGCTCTGCAAAAGCACAGAGAGAGCTCTGTCACAGCTGCCTGACACCCAGAAACCCGGGGGGAATGCTTGTGGTGGTGTCCTTGTGCCACATCAGCCAGGAAATCACTCTGGTGCCGAGCTCACCCTCCTCACTCAGAGATGGGACGCTGCAAGGTGGTCCTTTGGTTTAAATGATTTATCTTCTGGATTTCTGCTCCTCATCTACTGCTCCTGCCTCACATCAGGACTGCAGAGTGACTCTGAACAAGCCATTTCCCCTTAGCATGCTTGGTTTGCTAGCTATAAGCTACAGAAAACCTCCTGTCACCTGCAGGGAGGTGGGGAAGGGTTAAAAGCGCTTGGCCAGGAACAGAACAGCTGCCCTGGGTTTTTATCACCACTGGCAACAGGCAACACTTGGATGCTGACATGTAACACCTAAAAAATTAATTAAACAAAAGGAAAAAAAAAAAGCAAACGTTCAGTTTGTTTAACTTGCCTGTTGGCAGTTCCTCCCTTTTGGAAATACCATTTTCCTGACTCCTCAGTGAGAGATGTTAAACTAGCAGCTAAACTATGTGCAGGGGGCACAAAGTGATGAACAGCCAAGAAAAAACCACCCAGTGATCTCCTCCTCCTCCTCTGCTCCTGTTTACAACATCCATCTGTCCCTTCCCATCACAGATGGCAACAGGAAGAGCACAGCAGCAGCCAGCTCTGCTCACCCTGTGGTACAAAGAGACACCTGAAAAACATTCCTGCTGCAAGATAGGGTTCCAGCCCTCCTGCAGTGGAGAGATTGTGCCTCTTTTGGGAAATACATGGAGCAAAAGGAGTGGGGAAATGCAAAAGAATGAATTTCCTCCTGGAAACCTTATTTTGTGTGTGCACTCACCTGAAGCTGCTGGCTTGGTGATTTCAAACAGGACTGTGCCAGACTCCATGTCCCGGATTTTGAACCTGGTGAAGTCTATCTTGTAAACATTTTCCTCTGGAGTGCACAAATAATCTGCAGGGGGAAACAAATTTAAATGAAGGCTGCCCTGAAATACCAGGAATTTCTGGCTGTTCTCTGGAGGCCACATCAGCAGTGAGAGCAGCCCAAATGCATTGCCACTACTGCCTGTTTTAACTCAAAACTGATGTCTCTGAAGACAGTCTCAGTTCTGGAGGCTCACACTGCCCTGCTCAGACAGGACAGGGAAAGAAAGAAAGGAATAAAAAGAATTCTCTCCCCCAAGACACAGAGGTCATCACCTTTTCCCAACACTGTGCCAGCAACTTCTGCATCCATTTCCTCCCCAGGGTACTGAGACTAGTCAGCACCTCCATCAAATCCCAGCCTTTCCAGTGTTAAGAGGCTTTGCCTGTTTTAAAAACTGCCCTGTGGCAGAATGCAAGGGCTAAGCAGCTTTGGGAGCACTAAGCTGCACTTAACTGGAACAGGAGTGTCCTCCCCTGTGCCACCTCCCTGCTCCAGCCCTCTGCACACAAAGGGTGGCCTCTTCTCTCCACTGATGCTCACCCCACACCAGGGCTTGTTCTCCTCAGCACTGAAAATGATGCTGAAGCCTTTCCCTGCGTTAGGAAAACAGGGAGAGGAGCCCTTCCCTGCTTTGAGTATCTCTGAGAGAAATCCATGGAATCACAGAATTGTTAAGGTTAGAAAAGTTCTCCAGGATCGTCCAGCCCAACTTTTCACCCTGCACTAGTGTTCAGCACAAAACCTTGTCCCAAGTGCCACATTCACAGGCCTTTTGAACACTTGCAGAGATGAGGATTCCACTACTAAAATGCCCACAGTTCTGGCCTTCAGCCTTGCTGTGCCCTGAGCCAGCTCCTGGCAGAGGAACTATCCTCCTCCCTGGGGAAGGAACACATGCAGCACACACTGAAAGCAGCTCCAATAACTTACTTTACCCTGACAAATCTAAAGAAACGCTCTGTGACAAGTCAGGTCAGCTTTCAAACAACAGCACTTTCAAACAACACAACTTTGATTGATGTAGGAGACTGGTTCTGGAGGTTCCAAGGTGAAAATAATACTTTAACATTCTAATTCAAAGCACTTTCTCAGCTACTAATTCCTGCTGTTAATCTGAGCTAATCACTTATTTCTGTCTGCTCCCCTATTTCTGAAACTCCAACAAACCCATCCACCTGAGGCTTAGTCACTGACTAAATAAAAACAAGATAAAAGTGCTCAGAGGTCAGACCTGCCAATGCCAACCCAACGTCAGCACAGGTCTAAGAAATCCAGGACCACTGTGAGAGATTTCTGAGCTCCTGGGCACAAACACCTGGCACCAGCACTTTCCTAGAAACTTTTTATTCCTTCCAAATCTCCATAACTTGGAGAACTGTCCAAGTGAACTCAGTGCAAGGAACAGAGGTGTTAAATGTTCTCTGGACAGTTTTACTGCTCTCCAACAGCCCCATATGGTGAATGCTCAGAGGAATGCCAGAGAATTTGTGGATGCCCCATTCCTGGAAGTGCTCAAGGCCAAGCTGGATGGGGTTTGGAGCAGCCTGGTCTAGTGGGAGGTGTCCCTGCATGGCAGAGGGGATGGAAGTGGATGATCATTAAAGTCCCTCTTAGGCCAAAACTCTCTGAGTTTCTACAATTCTATAAATGGGAGAGGACAGTGTAGAAAGCATTCCTGGCTTTTGGCAGGGATTTTCCTTCCCTATCAACACAGTACAAGCTAAAACTGGCAGCAGCACCCACGCTGTCAGGAAGAACAAGTACAAGCTCGACCTTTTTACCACCACAAGAAAACACAAGCCTGTGTTTGGCCAAATACCCCAAGAACTGCACAAAAAATCCTTATTTTGTGTCTTTAACAGCAGTCAAGAAGACAGGACAGGAATTGAAACCCAGCCCTTGCCTTAGGCCCAGATGTTTAGCATTCCTCAGGGAGATGTCCTGCAATTACACCCTGATTTTATGCTCTGACACATCAGCCACCCCAATTCCTAACCCGCCCCACAACTTCCAGCTCGGAGCACCAGCATGCCAAACACAAACTGATGGAAGCAGGCACAGCTTCCCACAGCCCAGCTCCCCCTCCCTGGGCCATGGCTGTTCCCTGGGAAGGCTGTTGGCAACCTGCAGCAGTCGCCCAGGACACCTTCCCTGGAGCACGCTGGCAAATCTGAAGCTGCATTTGTCTGCAAGTTAATTATTAAGTGTTTCTACTCCTGCAGAATTCCTGCCCATCCAGCACCATGGCAACAGCTTTATCCCCCTCCTTGGCAGCAGCGTTGCTGCAGTAACAGGGTCCATG
Organism: Catharus ustulatus; assembly: GCF_009819885.2. Lineage (NCBI taxonomy): Eukaryota > Metazoa > Chordata > Aves > Passeriformes > Turdidae > Catharus > Catharus ustulatus. The sequence continues at coordinate 4,501,439 of NC_046242.1, read as the reverse complement.
ACTCATCTGGAGCAGAGGAGAGCCAAGCAGAGCCTCCAAAGAGGAGTAAACCCCGGGTAGAATCCCCATCAGGCTCCTGCTCATTGATGCTCGCATTCCTACATTGTTATTTTCCAACTCTTTTTGCCCCGGTAATATTTTACACCTTTTTTTTTTTTTTTTTTTTTTAATCAGCATGCCAATATACAACTGGATGCCATCCGGGAAGATCAGCTGCCAGAATACTGCAATCAAGTGAGTTTTTAACTCCTCTGGCAGTACCCAGTCTCCTAGAAAGGAAAAAAGAAACCCAGAGGATTGTATATTCCTCTCAGTCTATATTACATTTGTTTCTGCTATTCCTGTTCAAAAATCAATCAAAGTAGCCACGTGCTGGTTTTTTCCCCCACACGTAACAGGAGCCTGAGGCTGCACTGGGAGGTCTTATTGGGAATGGACTGCTTGCAATTGGCAGATCCTTCTGCTTAGCTGAGCACTGTCAGATTTGCTAATCTCATCCCATACACACTTATTTTTAAATTACTGTAGGGCCCAGTTGCCCACACTTCCGTGACTCACTTAAATGTATCATCTGCTTCCCTTATCCTAATTCACGATTTGGGGAAGGGAGGCAGCAGCCATGGTTATTTTAGCTGGGAATGAGGCAGATCAAACCTCCACACAGGGGATTGTTACAGAGAATGGTGGGTTGGTCTCTCAGGACAGAGTATTTTCTTGTTTCTTCCACTTCCCCTGAAGGAGGTTGTGCTGTTTCCCTGTTAATAAGGGAAGCATCATGGTGTGTGCCTCACCTGATTTAGGGATGGAGGCATGGACACAGCAGCACTGCCATGGAAAACCCATCAGACTGTTTTTTTATTTATCCTAAAGTACCCACATTTAGTAGTGAAAAAAAAAGGTCACAAAAGAGGAGTAATTCCTACCCTTTCCTAGAGAATTGTCATATCCCAGACCTACATCCCCAAACCCTTCCTGAAAACAATTAGGAGCCACTTCTCACTCACACATCACCATTCCTGATGGTGCCTCTCCAGCTTCTCTCCCATAACCTCTGGATCATGCCCAAAGATCTGAACTTCCCAGTTTTAGAGACAATTTCTATCTTAAGACCCATTACAGTTGTGAAGAGTTTGGATCACAACCAACACCGCTGTGGTGGTCTGAGGAAGCAGCAGAGGTGATTGGCTTCCTGAATGTGGCTCAATTAACTCCTTCACAAATTCCCCAGTGCCCTTTGTAGGAAAAATTGATTCCAAAGTGACCCCAAACAGTTCAGTGCTCCCAGAATCAGCAGGTGCTCCTTCTCTTGGTACAGCTCTGAGGTGACAGCTCCACTGTCTAATCCAGGAACAGACAGTTTTTATACAGGAAACCTTCCTGCCCTCCCAAACCCCACCAAGATTACAAAACAAACCAGCAGAACAGCCTGGACAATGCCAGCAGGCACTACCTGTGAACACTGGCACATCCTGAACCCTGGTGCATAATTCCAGGTGTGTATTTTTGCAGCTGGTGTTACAGGGAAGCACAAAAGGTGAGGTATAATACAGTGCTAAATAACACAGAAAAGCAAACAAAGGCACTTTCTCCTCTCAACCTTTCCCTATCATTTAAATGCATGAGATCAGGTTTGCTCCTCATCACAGAAAACTAAAACTTGATCCTATATTTCCAAATTTCTTTTTAACCACCCCACCAGGCACATCTTATCACAAGTTTCATGGGCAATAGAATTCACATTCTTTGTTGTGCTCCTTTCCCCATCTCTGCAATCAGGAGGAAGCACGTGTCCCCTCTCACAGACACCAGGGATATTTCTGTGCTCATCAAGTCTAATCTCAGATGGGGCAGCTCCTATTTTAAGGCCTTAAGGGCCCACTAAGGAAAGCAGAGCGCACCCAGGGTAAAAAAGAACTGAAAATCTGGTTCTGGAATGTGTGCACAGCAGGAGGATGCTGTACAAGAGACTGAGGCAACAGCAGTGACTTGTAACAGGAATTTCTGTCCCCGACACAGACAACAATAATTTAGGGAATGGATGAGGAGGCTCCTGTAGTTATGCAGGCCTATTTCCTAACATGCATTAACCAACAAGGTCAGCAGCTATTCTGAAGCCAACTCCCAAGACATAAGCCAGGTATAAAGCCAAGACAACTGCAGAGGAATTGCCAGGAGCTGGAGATTAGGAGATTATGAGATTGAAGAGTCTCAGGAGGAAGCAAAAATAGCCCAGACCCTGCGAAGAGGCCGAGTGGTGACGCAGGACACGGAGCAAGACCTGGGGGCACGGCAGGGCAGGGTCCAGGTGCTATTGGTAACCTGCCCAGACAGCCTGGGCTCAGTTAAAGAAAAAAAATAAACCATTTTCCTGTCCTCTGCCTCAGGAAAGAGGATCTCCTCCTGTAAAATAGATCCCTCCAGCCCATGGGGTTTGGAGGACCAGGGGGGATGCACAGGGAGGGGAGCAGCTCCCTCTGACCTAGCTCTGGAATTAGGCTGCTGCAGCATCCCAGAGGGAAAATCCTGCACCAGAAGGATCCCACAAGGGTTCTTCCACAGCAGCACATTTACTGTCAAGGAAGCAGAGGGATTTAGGCCAGGAGGCTCCAGGCTGAGGCACTTCCCAAGGTCCCCAGAGCCCCTCAGTTGCCAACTCCTACTGCACAGCTCACCGGGCTCTGATTTTGTGGCAGCCTGCTCATCTCTTCTTTTCCTTTTTTTTTTAACTTCAGCTAGAGCTTTCCACACTTCACCCTCTCACAATTAATTTGTTCACATCTCTGCAGCCTGTGGATGGAGCTGCTCTTCCCCCACTTCCAAGGCACCCAAACACTTTCTCCTGCCCCCTTTTCACGCTGATCGCATTCAAAGTCTGAAACCACGTGTACAATATCAACTAAATCAGCTATTTTTGGGCTGAGCCAAAGCCAAGCTCTGCCCAGACCCTCAGGCTGATTCTCTCAGCTTTCCTCTTTGCCATTTCCACCAGGGATGGCCCAAACCCACAACCCTGGGAGAAGAAGGAATCCCACACCACACACACACACACCATGTGTGCTGCCCCTGGGAATCCTAACAGCTCATTCTGTACTGTGAGACTTTGGGAAACACGAGCCCTGGAAAAGCTCACAACCTGTGTGGGATGCTGAGGGAAGGGTCAAAGGGAGAGCAGCTTGGCACAGCTCTGGGATATGGCTCTGCAGCAAGAAATCAGCACATCAAAACACAGCCACACATCACAGCCCTGGACAAGGCAGAACAGGGATTTGTTAACCTCGCAGACAGCCACAGCTCCTCAGAACTCCTAATAAAATACATTCTCCCCATTAAGTGGGGAGGGAAGTCATGGTCCAGGAGTGGCTTTGAAGATGGATTCATGCACATCTGCCTCACATTCCTGTTAGTGCCTCCCTCTCTCCTTGCCTATCCACACCCCATGGATTTAGAAATGGATTTGAACATGGATCGTGGACTTGAACTGTTGAAGCAGAGGGCAGGGAAATGGTTTATCTGGGTTTTTTTCCTTTAATTGACTGCAGGAAACTGGTATGAAAGTCCCCCAAGAAGGGTCTGGCCTGCCTAACCCACTGAGGCAGCCCTGTGCCAAACTGGCCTTTAGCTAAAGCTGCCTAGAGAAGTCTCAGAGAAATCCCAAGTGACAGCTCAAAGAAGAGATTACTTTCAGAAATGATTACATGTGTGTTCCTTATTTCTAGGGTTTGTTTTGAAACTGTTTCCAAGTATGTAATCAATGATTTATCCCCTTGGTTTGCTAAAATAAAATCAGAATTAGAATAAAACTTTAAAAGTAAGATTTGATCTAGTATTACAGGCAAAGCATGCAGGTGATAAGCAGGGCAGCCTCAGAGGCTGGAGCTTGTCTTTTGTTACACATCTGACTCCTCTGATCCTCTGGCTGCCTCAGTAATTAATTGCAATTTGAACTGAGCTCTGCCCCACTCCTTTGCTAATCTTAAATTAATCACGTCATGAGCTTTTTCCGCTTTTCCCAACCACAGTTGTGTGAGCGGGTGACAAATCTCGCTAATTGCAAAGGAAATGGTTCTCCTGCCTTTACACCTGATCCAGCTGGAGCAGTGCCAGAACCAGCCTGGCCAGAAGGCCCAGATATCCCAGGGCAGCATCCCAGATCCATCAGGCTGGACCCCAGAAATGCTGTGGGCCCAGAGCTGCCAGGGAATTTAACATTGGAAGGGCTCAGAATGTGCAGGGCAGTTCACACAACTCCCCGGTTAAGCTTATTAGAAGCACATTAGGAGCAGAGCCCAGCTGGCTCCTGTGGCTGCCCACAGAGCCACATCCTGCCTCGCCACCCTCCCAGCACAGCCACCTCACAGTCGGTCAGCTGCACCCACTGGGAGGGCAAAGTCCAGCTGTGCTGCCTGATGGAAAGATTATTAGGGAGGAATTCTTCCCTGTCAGGCTGCTGAGGCACTGGAACGGGTTGGGCAGAGAAGCTGTGGCTGCCCCATCCCTGGAAGCATTCAAGGAAAGGTTGGATGAGGCTTGGAGCAAGCTCATCTAGAGGCAGGTGCTCCTGTTCTTGGTGAGGCAGCTGGAACAAGGTGGTTTTTAAGGTTCCCTCCAATCCAAACCCAAACCATCCTATATACATCCACGTGCTATAGCTAGAATTCCATCTCTCCCTGCACCACCTGGAAGGCTGCTCAGAAACACACAGCCTGTTCCTGGTGTGAGCATTCCTAAAACATTCCTTCCTGTGGTACCATGCCCTGCTGTGCTTTGGTTGATGAAGTAACCCAAAAATATGGGCAGCCCTCCCCAGGTCCCAGGCAGGACACAGTTTAATGCAGTCCCTCACCAGTGTGAAACTGCTGTGCTACTGGCCCATGAGTTTGGATAAAGATGGATTATCCTCTTTCTGGAACAACAAAGGGCATCCAGGGCACCAGGCCATTTCTGTTGGTGCACCAACTCCTTCAACTTCAAACTGTCAAAGACAGAATTACTGCAACAGGGTGTGGTGTCTGCCCTGACACTCTGCACGTCCAAAAGGTTGGGGCAGCTGTGAACTTCCCTCCCACAGCCTGGTCCTTCCCCCTCCCCTACCTGAAGCAGAAGAGTGGAACAGTTTCACATTGCTATTTTTGGCCGTCTGTTTTCAAGGGTGTAGAAATGAGCAAAGGCCATAAAATGCCCAAAATAATCATTAGGTGTTAAAGACCTGAAAAATTTCTTTGCTTTCTGTTAAACCTACCAGCAGGAAAAGGGAGCTGGAGAAGGGGAATTGCAAAGAGTTCCTGGATGATAAGATACAATATGCTCAGCACGGATGTGCTGTTTACCTGTATCCCCAAACTCGAAGAGGGTTTCAGGCATGGAGAGCATTTCCTGGCTCCCCCACATCCAGCAGGGCAGGAAGCACTTCCCATGGTAAGCCTGGGACACCATCACAGTGCCTGGCTCTGTTCAGCACGACCCATCTGCACCCCTGGTACCAGCGAGTCTCATAGCAGGAGAGGAACACAACATTTTCATTTCCATGCATTTCACATCCTCCCTGCTTTCCAGAGCACTCTGACCCAGGCAGACAACAACCAGCTCTGCTCCAAGCCTGGCTCACCAGCTTATCCTTCCCTGAGCTTACCAAGAGCGTGCACCATCCATCCCCACTAGCGAGGTGACAGCAAGGGTGTGGGGTGGCCCTGTCCCCTGCAGACAGCCCTGGCGAGGGCAGGGACACTGAGGCTGCCATGAAGTGAGCAGTGCTTCACACAGCCATGGCTTGGATTCACCATCCAACTGAGGATGCTGGCAGGATGCTTCAGTGCCTGCTGCGTGCCTCTCCCTGCTACAGGCAGGGGATTTCTGGGCAGTGAATCACGCAGCTGCACCAGCAGAGCAGCTCAGCTCGCACAAGGGGACCCAACAACAGCAGCCCCTCTCTGAGGAGTCTCTGTAAGCCCTTCCTGAGGGCTGACATGAGTCCCTGCCGGCTGTCCTCCTCCCATCCTGCTCACAGAGCAGCCCCACGGGGCTGGCTGCACGCCCCAGCACCCACAGCCGCATCCTTCCTCTCCAGGCTCGGCACAGCCCCGGTGTGACACAGAGCTGGCTTTGAGGCCACAGCACACAGTGCTGCGAGGCACAGGGAGCACAGCCAGCCCCAGGCCAGCCCCTCCGCCCTGACAGAGCCCCAAAGGTCCTAGGACATGGAAAAAGGACTTTTTGGGACACCAGGGCAGATTGAGCCTGGGCATTGCTGAGGCCAGGCTGGCCTGAGGCACACACACTACATGGAATGGTTTGGGTTGGAAGGGACCTTAAAGACCATCTGGTTCCAACCCACTGCTGGGGCAGGGACACCTTCCACCAGCCCATGTTGCTCCAAGCACCATCCAACCTCATCTTGGACACTTCTAGAGATAGAGCAGCCACAGCTTCTCTGTGCCAGGGCCTCACCACTCTGCCAGGGAGGCATTTCTCCCTAATATCTAATCTAAATCTGCTCCCTATCAGCGTGAAGCCATTCCCCCCTGTCCTGGCCCTTCCCCAGCTCCATGTACTGCTGTCCCGAGCTCTTCTGCCAAGCACAACAGCCCCTCCAGCCACACACTGCCACCCACCACCCCCAAGATGCCCTCAGCTCCACGGGTGTTATACTGGAGAGGGGGAAACTGGGATGGGGGCTGCTGTGAAGTCCCCCCCATGCTGTGGCCAGGGATCCAGCCCATCCCATTGCCGTGGGCACAGGGTGGGAGGCTCCACTTGGGGCACAGACACAGGGAACGGGTGATGGGGAGAGCAGCGAGGAGCATCCCAACCCCGACCTTCGAGCGAATCGGGGGCTGCATCCCCAGCTGCGGGCATTCCCTCCGATGGCACCCAGCCCCCGGGGTGCCACATCCCGGTGCGGACTGTCCCTGCCGTGCTGCATCCCCACTTCTCGTCCCCAGGGAAGGGGGGACCGGTTCTCCTTTTCCCTCTGGGTTAGCCCCCTTGAAAGCAGGAACGTCTCCTCTTTCCCCCCCAGATAAGACCCCTCGGAGAGGAGAACCGGCTGTCCTTTTCCCCCCGAGGAAAAGCCCCACGGGGACACGGTCCCCGCGCTCCCCCCGCGCCATCCCCGGCACGCACCGCTGGTGACCCGCTGCAGCCCCAGCACGTCGTCGGGCCCGATGAGCGCCTTTCGGCCCAGCTCCTCCTCGGTCCTGGCCGCCGCCGCCCCGGCCCCGCCGCTCTTCTTCACCTTCATGGCCCCGCCGCCGCCGCCGGTGTGAGCGGCCCCGGCCCCGCTGCGCGCCGCCGCACCGGGAGGGGCATCGCCATCACCGCCCCCGGCCCGCCCCCGGCCGGCAGCACCGCCCGGCGCCGCGGGAGGGGCAGCGACCACGGGCGAGCAGGAAAGCCGCCCCCCCACGCTGCTCACAGGGGTTCAGAGCAAAGCCTGGCTGCTGGAGGAGAGTGGGGTCCCCCCTCCTGCAGGTGAGGTGGGGACAGACCCCACACCTGGCACAGGGACACCCGCCCCAAGCAGCCTCACAGCGGCACACAATAGAGCTGGAGCTCGCTATGAACTCCCGGGGGCTCTGCACCCATGGATGGGATGGACTCCAGGAACTGGCCCCCCTCTCCTGTGAAGTATTTTTGTCTCCATAAGACAGGAGTCAGATCCCATAGAGCAATGCAGATGCTGGGCCAGGGGAAGGCAGGGCAATAGTCACCCCCCTAGAAGGCTAAAGGAGGTTCACACAGCCCCACATCAGCCCCCCACAGAACAGGGGGTTCTTTATTTACACAGCAGCTTCTTCTGAATACAGCACCAGCCTGGGTGTGCACAAAGGCAGCACCCTCCCTCCCCTCTCTGCCTCTGTGGGTGCAGGAGGGCTCAGCACCCAAATTGAGACCCCTTCCCACCACCTCCCAAAGCAGCCTCTCTTCCCAATCCTGCATCCTGGCCCTGGCACACACAAGCCAAGCAGCCAGGCCTGGCCGTGGGGTGCCTTTCAGGGCCATAAGTCTGTGACACCACCCCATGAGGTGGGGACAGCCCCAAGCCAGGGCACCATCACTCAGTCCATCTTGGTGGGCTCCTTCTTCCGCAGCCGGGTCTCCCGGACAATCTTGGCCAGGGACAAGAGAATTGGGACAGCCATGGGCAGGAAGAGCGGGATGTAGATGGCAAATTTCTGGTCATCAGGAAAGTAGAGGAGATGGAGGAGAGATGGGTCAAAGAAGGCCCTCTCTGAGGAGGTGACAGCCTCCTTGCTGGCCTGGAAAGCTGCGTGCAGGTGGCCCAGGGACAGCTTGGTCACAGCACTCTGGACTGAGGCCACTGCCCGGTACACCTGTGTGGGAACAACACCACGGGTTAGTCCCTGGCCAGGGACAGCAACAGGGACACTCAGCACCCTCTGGTCCCCATCTCAGGGTGCCCCAGCCCTACCTCAGAGGCAACATCATCCTTGATGACGATGTTCCCAATCTTGTCCAGGAGCTGGGCCAGCGAGGTCAGGGTGGTGGACACGGTGGCAATGTTCTCCACAGTGTGGGCCCAGAGCAGGTGGTCCAGCTCCCAGTCAGCCAGCCCCTCATTCCCTGGGTTTTCCAGCAGGAACTCAGGGGGCACCTCTTCCCGAGACAGCCCAAAGAGTAACCTGAGAGTAGAAGGGATGGTCCCAGCCCACATCACAAGCCTGCATTCCCATAAGCTCCCCGCTCCTCTTCCCTGTTTAGTCCCAATCCTGCCTAATTGCCTCCTGGATGGGTGGCACGATGAACCTCCTACCTGAGGAGACGGGAGATGTGCCAGCATCCCCGGCCACAGAGCAGTGATGGCCAGCAGCCAGCACCTCAAAGGCCACAAAGAGCCACTCTCAGCCTGGAGTGAACAAGCTGTTTGGGTACAGCCTGTTCTGACCCCAGTGATTTCCACAGAGGCCCGGGGAGGGAAGAGCACATCCTCACCGGAGCTGGGCCAGGAAAACCTCCATCACTCGTGCCATGTCCACATCCACATGCAGAGGGAGGGAGGCTTGTGGGGAAGCAGGGGCTTCAACGTTGTAAACCTGCAGAAGAGTGTGTCAGCAAGGCATATCCAGAGCCTCAGGGCCAACAGGGTCACCAGCTGGGAATGGGGAGCCACCACCTTGTCCCAGCCCTGCCAACACCCTCATGGTTCCCATACCATGATGCCACCCCAGCGAGGACTGTGGAAGGCGTTGGTGCTCACTGGGGCTCCATCCTTGTCCTGGATGTACAGAGGGGAGTGGGAGCGCTCTGGCACATACAGCAGGAAGTTCAGCACTGGGTAGAGTGAGGCAGCACTGGACCCTGAAGAAGTCACAGAATTCTTATGGCTGGCAAGGACAGCAGGAGCAGGCCACAGCTCCTCCTTCACAGCCAGCCCAGCAGCTCTCACATGGGCTGGGGGGAAAGGGAGCCACAGTCCCATGAGACAGATCCCAGTGAGCCACAAGCACGGTGCTCACCCAGCCGGGCCTCCACGGGGTTGATGACATGTGGGAGGCTGTGAGCACTCAGGAGAAAGCTGGAGGACTCCTTGTCATAGCGTGGTGTCACTCCTAGGACAGCGTAGTACAGGATCTGCAGGCACACAAGGGACACACTGCTGGCAGAGAAGCGCATCCCAGGGAGGTCAGGGCTGGGCTTTCCCCACCATCTCTCTCAGCCCTCACCTGTGAATCCACAGAAAAGTTGGCCACCAAGCTCAGTTTGTCCAGGACAGGCTTCACATAGCGGTTCACAGCCCCCTCGATGTCCCAGTCCACGGTGTGGGACTTGGGGTCAGGGTTCAGCAGGCTGAAGGTGATCTCATACCCTGCAAGGACCCACAGCCTGTGAGTCACCGAGGCCATGACAGAGCTCCCAAGAGCAGCAGGGCCTGTCCCCTCCTCCCCGGCCCACCCCAGTGTGGGGTGACACCAACAGAGCAATCACAGCACAGCCCTGGCCCACAACAACTGCTACAGGCAAAGGGGTCTGTTATCCCAGAAGACATCCAAGGATGCTATAGCTAGAGCAGGAATGGGATCTTCCCCAGCAGCAGAAGGCTTTCCCAAGGCCAGGGACGGAGGGCACATCCATACCCAGGCTGGATTTCAGGTACCGCCGCGCGTCGGGGCTGAGCTGGCCGCTGGGCACGCGGTCCGACAGGGCGGCGGCGATGGAGCTGGCCGTGAAGGACATCACCTGTGTCACCTCCCGCAGCCGGGCCTGCAGGGCAGCCAGGCTCCCCCCAGCCCTCACCAGGGCGCTGCGGTGCTTCCCCACGTAGACATTGATACCCTGGGGATGGGATGGGATGGGGTGAGGGTTGGGAGCAGCGCCCTGAGGACAGCACAGTGCCACCTGTGACAGCCACACGTGACAAATGCCACCTCCCAGGGGTGAAGCACATACCACAGGGTGCTGCTCCCTACCTGAGGCAAGAGAGAGGAGGTTTCAGGGACCACATACATGGTCAGAGAGCCCATGGTGGTGTCCTGCAGTGGGTGTAGAGCAGCATCAGCCTCTGGGGAAGATGGAAGCACTGGCAGGGTTGGGAATATCACTCCAATCCCTGTCTCACTCTGAGACAAAGCAAAGTGTGCTCTCAGCTCAGCCAGCCTCAGGAAAAGGAGCACCCCAGCAATTCCCTGCTCCAATACCTCGTGCAGTCACTGCAGCCAGTGCTGCCTCCTCCCGAGCCGTGGTGCTCCGATAGTGCATCTCATAGCGGGACGTGACGCTGGCTCTCACTGCAGGGGCAGAAAATCTGAGTGAATCTGCTGATCCCAGAATCCCAGACCTCTCATAGGAGCCTGGTGCTCACAGGGACAAGGGACAACTCCAGAGGGACACACGGCATGAGGTCCTTTGAGTGCCAGTGGCATGAACCACTATGGGATGTAGCATCACTGGTCCACACTAGCCAGACACATCCCATCCTCCCCATCCCCAGGCAATGGAGCTGGTCCCTTCTCTGTGCTGCCAGCTCAGGGCAGGATGATGCTGGTGAGTGGGGCTTGGGGTCCCGGGAGCTCCGGGCTGCCGGGGAGTGAAGCAGGCTGGGACTCCCAGGAAAGGGCGAGGCCACCCATGAGGAGAAGATGGGGCAAAGACAGACAAGGGGGTCTCTCACCGTTCACGGAAATCTCCATCTCCTGCACGTCCCTGAAGGGCAGCGGCCTCGGCAGGTCCCTGGGCACCGACCCCGGGCCGAAGACCACGGCCATGGGCACCACCAGCCGAACCTGCACAGGGACAGCGTCAGCCCGGGCTCCCGAGCCCCCAGAGCCGCCGCCCCCGGGCCCGCCCGGCGCTCACCGGCTGCTGGCCGAGCTCATCGATGTCCGCGTAGGGCAGCGCAGCGCGGTACGTCTCGGTCGTTTTCCACCATAGCGGCAGTCCCAGCACCACGGCGATAGTCGCAAAGGACAGGGCGGCGCGCCGGCCGCGCGCCCGCTCTGCGGGGACAGCGCTCAGCACCGGCCCGGCTCCCCGGAGACCGGGGTCGGAGAGCCGGGAGACAGCGAACAAACACCGAGCATCCGAGCCCACCAGTACCTGCCTCATCCGCGGCCAAGGCAGCCGCCGCCGCCATCTTCACTTCCCGGCCCAGTCGGGAGGAACGCACCCTGCGCCAGCCCAGCCAATCGGAGCTCACAATACCTAAGGCAGCCAATGAGCGCGGCGTGCGCCGCGCGGCTGCACACACGGGCGGGCAGCAGAACCAATCAGAGCGCGTTCCGCCCGTGAGGGGGCGGGCTACGAGTGCCGCGGGGGGACACGCGGCGGCGCCGCCCGCGGACACCGGGGGAGCGCCGAGTACCGGAGCCGGGACGGAGATGGGAGACAAGAGCTCCTCACCCGCCCCATCGCCCTTAGGGGGAGCCCACCCACCCCCTGCCAAGCTCACGGAGCCTCACGATGTGTGTGGGCAGGCTGAGACCCAGCACAGCTCATTGCATAAGTAAGCACAACACGCCGCCGGCGATGCCCAGATCGGGGGGGACGAGGGGGGGGGTGGAAAGGCTCCCGGGTGCCCCGCGGCGACGAAAGAGGCGGCACAGCGCTGTCTCTACCATTTATTCGTTGTTAGGCTATTTGGTACACGGGGTGCACACGGCGAACACGACACAGGCGCCCCAAGGGCGGCAGCGACCAGGACTGCAAAGCTACGGCAGGGCAGGGGCACCCCCAGGCCTCCCCTCCTGCCCCCCACGCGGCCTGCCCTCCTCCCCTCACGGAGCCCCCGGCCAAAGGGGCCCCCGGCTGGCTCCCCACAGGGCCCGGCGGAGCCGGAGCCCTCATTCCATCTGCGGACATCCCGCGGGGCGCTCCCCCCTTCCCCTCCCCGCGTGGCGGCTCCCCTGGGTGGCTGGGGTGGAAGCGGGGTGTGAGCGGTGGCGGGGAGGGGGCCGGGGCGGGGGCCGGGGCCGGTGGGCTGCCCGGCCGGGGCTCAGTATGCGTGGTTGGCCACGTAGAGGGACTGCCCGGCGGCCCCGGAGTCGTCCCCGCTGCCCTCGTACTTGCCCAGCGCTGCCAGCCCGTTCACCTGCGGGAGAAGGAAAGGTCAGTGGTCACGCTGGGGTGTCACTCAAGGTCCCCAAGTCACTGGGGACACAGCCTGCAGGGTGCCCCAGCTCAACAGAGCCCAGGGATGTGGCCCTTGGCACCTCATTCCCCTATGGGAACACAGCTCTCACTGCCCCCCACAGAGACAGAACTGTGTCCCTTCCATGGGGACCACAACCCTTGGCATCCCTCATCCTAAGAGGCACAGCCCTTGGTATTTTCTCTCAGCCCGTGGGACACGGTCCTCAGCCACCCCTCCCACCTCGGGCACACAGCCCTCGGTGTCCCCACCAGCCCAGCCCTTGGCACTCCACTCCCAGGAGGGCCACCCCCATCACCTCTGCACGCTTGACAAACTCCTCGGTGGCAGCTTCGGCGTTGTCCCTCTGCCCGCGCCAGGCGCTGAGCGCCGACGCCTGCAGCGCCCGCCCGTAGGAGAAGGTGAGGGCCCATGGCCGCACCAGCGGGCACGTGTTGATAGCGTTGAGGTTGATGGAAGCCTCCTCCTCACTCTGACCCCCAGACAGGAAGGTGACACCTGTGGAGAGCAGGGTTATGGCACAGGGGGGACACAGGGTACTGGGGAGGGGACACAGGGTATCGCTCTCCCAGTCTCTGCCATGTGCCAGGGCTGGTACCTGGCACGGCTGGGGGCACAGTGCGGCGCAGAGCGGTCACAGTGGCCATGGCAATCTCCTCTGGGCTGTACTTGGTGGGGCAGGAGTGCCCAGGAGTCACCATGTTGGGCTTCAGCAGGGTTCCCTCCAGGTAGACGTGGTGATCGCTCAGTGCCTTGTACACAGCTGCCAGCACCTGGGGAGGACAGGCAGCGTGGAGTCCCCTGGCAAAGCACGGCACAGCACGGTGCCCGTCCTGCTGCCACCCCACCACTCACCTTCTCTGTCACATACTGGCACCTCTTGAGATCGTGGTCACCATCAGGCAGGATCTCCGGCTCCACGATGGGCACGATGCCGTTCTGCAAACAGCCAAACAGGCAGAGACCATCACAGTGATGTCCCTGGGCATCCCTCAGCCCCACTGCTACATGAGACAATGCCCAGACCTGTGGAGCGGTGCTCAGCCCCGAGGCTCAATGCCCCCCTTTGTGGTGATGCCCAAGCAGGGAGGGTCAGTTCTCAGCCCCACAGAGTAATGTCCATGTTTGTGAGGTGCACACAGCAACGCCTGCCCCCATGGATTGATGCCTGACCCTATGGGTGATGCCCGTGCCAACCACGTGAGGTGTTACCCAACACAGGGGTTATGTCCAGCCGCTGGGGATGATCCCCAGGGATCATCATCATCACTGCACAGGCACAGTGCTGAGCCTCACTGCCCACTCTGTGGGGCGATGGCAGCAGGCACACACGTACCTGCTGGCAGATGCTGGCGTAGCGGGCCAGGACGTTGGCGTTCTCCATGATGGCAAGCGCGGAGGGAGTGTGCTCGCTGATCTTCAGCACGCAGCGCCACTTTGCAAAGTCTGCCCCGTCCTTCTTGTACTGGGCACAGCGCTCCCACAGCCCATCCAGACCTGTGGGGCAATGTGTCAGCCCCACAGCCACAAACCCCATGGCCCCAAACCCCACAGCCCCTGTACACCTACCCTGTGTGGTGGTCTCGCCATCGGTCCCGGCCAGAGGCACAACACCCTTGTCCACCTGTGGAATGAGAGGAAGGCGGCACTGAGCCTCACCAGCACCCTCCAAGCACCCTCAGCACCCCAAAAACCCAGCAGGACATGCCCCACACCTTGATGCCCACAACGATGCCCTTGTCCTTGATCATCTGGACGAAGGGGGTGCCGTCATCAGCCTTCTGGTACATGGTCTCGTGGAAGAAGATGACGCCCCCAATGCATTTCTTCACCCTGCTGTCAGCACTGAAGAGGATCTGGCGGTACAGCCGGCGGTTCTCCTCCGTGTTTTCCACCCCAATCTGGTTAAGGCGCTTGGCCATGCTCCCTGCAGGCACCCAGCACCCTCATCAGCCTCCATCCGGCGTGGGGAAAAGAGGTGGCAGGACAGATTTCCCCCTCCCAAACTGACCTACGGACTCATCGGCTGCCAGGATGCCCTTCCCCGGGGCCACGATCCGCAGCGCGATATCCGACAGCTCCTTCTTCTGCTCGGCCGTCAGCGCGGGGTGTTGGTGCGTCATGGTGGCGGTGGCTGCGAGCGGACGGGGACTGAGTCACGCACCACCGGGGCGACACCCCGAAACCACACGTAGCCCCTTCCCCGGGCAGCGGGGACCCCCACGGGGCTGGCAGCCTGGCCCCACCGGTCAGGGCACGTTGTGTAAGCCTCGTGGCAGGGATCGTGGAGGATGCCGGGCAGCTCCCAGCCATTTTGGTGCCTGCCTGCCTGCCAGCCCGCCCCCAGCCCAGCCATCTTGAGGGAGAGCAGCTCCGCGGGGACCCGCGCAGGACACGAGGGGACCGGGATGGGGGTGCCCTGGGGATGGGAATGCCCCGCAAGGACTGGAAACAGCCCGGGGATGGGGGTACCGGGGGGGCGGAAATACTCCGGGAAAAAGGGAAAGAGAAACCCCAGGAAGGCACTACCTGAATCTGGAGTTACCCGGGCTTTGGGGTACCCCGGAGACGGAGATACTCCACAGTCGGGAATATCCCGCGGGGAGGTTACGCGGGCGATGACGATACACGGGGATGGGGATACCGGGGGGACGGAAATAGCCCAGGAATGAGTGACGGAGCAGCCCCGGGGCGGCACAAGCCGGGGATGGAGTTACCCAAAGTTTGGGGTACGCCAAGGATGGCGATACCCCGGGGCTGGCACCGTCGCGGGGCCGGTGATGCCCCCAAGAACCCGGCACTCGATGCCCCGCCCGGCAACGTAGAAACTCGAGCTCCGCCAGCGCAGGACGAGTATCCTGGGTCCCCCCAAACCCCCAGTACCCCCATGCCCGGGGGTCTCTCTGCCCTGGAGCCCCCCAGCGCGGACCGACCCCCGGGATGCCGCACAGAAACACCCGGGAGGCTCGGCGGGGCTGCCGGCTCCCACCGCCGGGACCCCCTGGCTGCTCCCCCGGCAGCTCCCCCCGGCCCCCCGGTTCTCCCCGACCCCCGGCTCCCCCGTACCGTGTAGGGCGGCGGCGACGAGCACGGACTGCGGGCTGCGCGCTCCGGCCCCGCGGTAAATGTGGCTGCGGTGCCGCAGAGCTACGTGACCGGCGGGGCGGCACCGGACGGGACCGGCCCCCTGCCCCGCCCCGGCCCGCCCCCGCCACCGCCCGCGCCCCCCGCCAGACACAGCCCCCCCAAACAGGGTCGTGGCCCCCCGCCGGCTACAACCCCCACACTCCTGGCGACCCGAAGGTGACAATCCCAGGCTTGGGACCCCTCTCTGTCACCCCTTTGCAACACCGTGCTGGTGATGGGGACCCCTCTGTGCCCCCCCGCCACCGCCCAGGGACACAGCTGAGTCACCCCTTGTCATGGGAAGACCTTCCCATGCCACTCAGGGACTCCACTGTGCCATCTCCAGTTGGTGCTGGAGACCTCTCTGTCCCACCATCCCTGCTTGGTTACGGGCAGGGACCTCTGACATCCCCCCTGCTGTGCCCCCCTATTGCCACTATTATCCAAAAAGAGACTTTTCCTTCATCACCTCTGTGCCAGGGACCCCCTTGTCCCACCCCCAGGCTGGGGTCACTGTTACTGTGCAGCATCGGGGTCACCTCTGTGCCCAGGGGCCAGCAGCACTGAGCCCCAGACCCTCCAGCACACGGTGGGGACACTCATAGGAGACCAACCCCGCTCAAAAACCACCCACAGCCGGTACAGGGACAATACCAGTGTCCCCACTCGCCCCACGGGGACAGCTGCCAGGGCCCCGCTGTGCTGAATCCCGCCGTAAAAGGAGGCTCAGCCGCTCTGCGTGGCCATAATCCAGGGAAGGGAGCACATCTCCCTCCATCCCAGAGCCGGGCCCCCCCACTGCCAGCCTGGCACCTCGGGAGGCTGTACCCGACCCGGCGGGTCACAGAGCACGGAGGGAGGCAGTGCCAGGGAGCAGAGAGCATTCATTGCTTCTCCCACGAGCCACCCACGCACCCAGGACGTGGAGGCACAGCCCCAAACACCTCCATTGCCCGGGTAAATAAATCGGTCACAGCGCCCGCCCCACACAGAGCGAGCGCAGGGCTGTGGCAGAGGGCAGGCGAAGGTGATTTCCACCCCCCTTGGGCAGGAGAAAGAGGCCATTAAAAACCAGAGCACTTGTTGGAGTGCTGCTATTTTGGGCCAGCGCAGGGGAGGGAAGGTGCCGCGTGGTCCCCATAGCGGTGGGGAGCATCTTTGGGGTCAGGAACACCGGGAGGGGAATCCCGCAAGAGCTGTCCCAGCAGGGAAGAAGGGAGGTAAGGTTGGAGCTGTGCTGGGAGCCGGGGAGCCCCTAAGGGAGCCCCCCTCTCCATGCAGCAGCAGCAGGGACCAAAGGGGGTTGGGAGCAGGAGCTGGCAGAGCTCCCGGCACTGGCTGAGCCATGGGATGCTGCGTGCTGGAGCCAGGCTGGGAGGGGGAAACATCCCCGTGCAACAGGCGTGTGCCCACAGCCCTGGGCTGGGGGTGCAGGATGCAGCCTCTGGAATCATCCCCGTGATTAGGTGAGGGATCCAGCAGCCTCTGGAACAATTCCCACACAACAGGCTCGTGCCTGCAGCCCCAGGATGGGGTGCAGGATCCGACGAGCCCCTGCAGAGCAGGGCACAGAGGGAATCTAGGGCAGGAGGAGGAGCGGGGAGCAGGGGAGGGAGGCTGGCTCAGCCCGGACACTCCGGCTGCTGCCGGGGCCGCAGGGTGGGAGCCTGGGGAACGCGGTCCCTGATTGAGAGCAAGCACTGGCAGAGAGCAGGGGACATGTCCCCCGCCAAGGAGAGGCCCTGGGGTGGCAGGGAGCTGTGCCCACAGCCCCGTGACGGAACAGGAGCAACCAGCACAGGCTGGACAAGTTGTCCCCACCCACAACACCAGGAGCTTCCTGAATGCACACAGCAGGCGGGGTAAAAGCCAACACAACTTTATTCAATAAATAATTACAACATTAACAACAGGAAAGGTTTCAGGCTACAGGCTATAGCGGCTCAGCAGCTTCCTTGCTGGCTGGCTTCAGGCCTAGGTTGCGCAGCAGGTTCTGGAGCTCCTGGCAACCCAGAGCCACCTCAGGGGCGGCCAACAGGACCTGGGGACAGAAGCAGCGATAGTGATTGGGTTGGTGGTGTTGCAGTCACAGCCAGGGTGAGCAATGAACCGTAAGTCTCACCTCTTTTATCTTCTCCTGCATCTCCTCCTGGGTCCTCAGCACTTTCTGGGTACGATGGAGTTTCATCTCCAGCCCTCGGACCTGTGGTGGTGGAAGATGCCTGTCAGGATTCTGCTCCAAACTTGGGCAGGGACCAGCCCAGAAGGGAGAGGGGACCCCTGCCCATGTCAGGAGTGTTGGAACTAGGTGGCCTTTATGGTCTCTTCCAACCCAAACCATTCTGATTCTACAACTGGAGCCAGGGCAGCCCCTTGGGGCTCCCCATACCTGCTCCAGGTACTTGTCAGTGAGCCGTTTGTTCTCATTTTCTTTTTCCACGAGCATCAGCCTCAGTTTATCCACCTGCAAAAGGAGCAAGCCCTGCTGAAATCCCTGTGGGGAAAAGCTCTGGAATGAGGGATGGGGTGTGAGGAGGAAGGTCTGAAGAGGTCTCCTTGTCCACAACAGGGTTACATGAGGAGCCCTCACAGCCCTGCAGCTCCCCGGCCGCACCTCCCGCCGCAGCATGACCCGCTCCTGGACGTAGGCTGTGTCCACCTGGTGCTCCTTGTTCCTCATCTCCTCCCACAGCACCTTGGCCTCTGTCTCTGCACGCTGAAGCAAGCACTTCAGCTGGGAGACTTCTGCCTTCAGTCTCTACAGGGAAAAAGGGATGCTGAGAGGGGTTCTGTGGCTGGCAGCCCCCCGGGGTGCTGCCCACCCGTGCCCCCATCACACACCGTGACTTCCCCACTCTTGTCGATGAATTGCAACATCTTCTCTTCCTGCTGTTTCACCGCATCCTGCAGCTCCTTCTCATTCTGACAGGGAGGAAGAAGTGGGGTCAGGGCAGTGCCCAGCCCTGGCCACCCCCAGCACCCCAGAGCAGGTTTTCTCATGTTGGAGGAGGTCAGACAAGCCAGGAGCACCCATGGGGCATCACCAGATTTCTCCATGTCCTAGATCAGCGCCCGTCCCAGTTCGGCTGTGCCCTGGGGTGAGCGCTGGCCCACTTCTGCCTCACCTCGAGCTTGGTCCTCAGCGCCTTGTTCAGCTTGGCAATGGTGGCAGCCTGGGCATCCACCTTCTCCTGGCTCTCAGCTGTCAGTGTCTCCAGTCGCAGCTGCAGGTCAGAGCTGGGAGAGGACAGTGGTGGGGAGTGGGTGAAGATCGCAGCCAAGCACAGCACCAGGTACTAAACCCCCTCTTGGGCATGCCCCTGGGCCCATAGTGAGAGAAGACACCTGGTCCAGCCCAGCCAGCAGGAAAAAGCCCATCTAGCCATGACAGGAGAGGTCTAATCTGGGTCTAAGCTGGGGCAAGAGGCAGACCCAGGCAGGCTGCCTGCAGGAAGGGCCATACCCAGGACAGTGATACCCCTGCCTAACCCTTGACATGAACCCACACTGAACTCACATCTCTGTCTGCAGTGCCCTGAACTCGCTCTGCTCCAGTTCCTGGATGCGGGAGCTCAGCATGGCAAGGTTGGAGACCACAGCTCTCAGCTCCTTCACACTCTCCACCAGAGCGTCCTCAGGCTCTGCAGGCAGGAAAGAGTCTCATGAGCAACACAGCGGGAACATCAGCCCCAGGGCACACAAAGGAAGGCGTGCCTGCTCCCTCTGCACAGCCCAACAGCTTCAGAGCAGGGTCCCAGCCAAGGTGACAGCCCCAATACCTGTTTGCTTTGGCACAGATCCAAGTTTGTCCTTGGCAACTGTACTCCCACTTCTGGTAGTTTCATTGGCACCTGCAAGAGAAGGTAGTGGCTGTGCCCAACCCTGCACATCCCCCAGCATGGGAGGGAGAAACCCCCATCGTGGGCCTCCCCATAACCCAGAGAGGATATACCAGCTCACCTTTGCCTGCCACGGCTTTCAGGACGCTGCCCACAAAGGAGCTGCTGGCGTGGTGCGGGGTGCGGCACACCGGGGTGCGGAAGGCTGGGGTCCAGGCACGGCGTGGGGTCTGCCAGC
Organism: Catharus ustulatus; assembly: GCF_009819885.2. Classification (NCBI taxonomy): domain Eukaryota; kingdom Metazoa; phylum Chordata; class Aves; order Passeriformes; family Turdidae; genus Catharus; species Catharus ustulatus. The sequence goes on along the minus strand of NC_046242.1, from coordinate 4,481,635 downwards.
CCGGGGTCCGGGGGCCTGGGGTCCAGGCTTTGTTTCTTGATGGAGCATCGTTATCATCCTGCAGAGGAGAAGGAGAGTACAGCACTGGAGTGCAGTTTGTGACTGCCCCAGCAAGCACAGGGTCTCAAAGCCATGCCATGAAGAGCCACAGGTGTGTGACCGTCTCCTGGGCCATCCTGTCATCCTTGTCCCCAGCACAGGGCTCCTACCTGCTCTTCCAGAGCAGCCTTGAGGCAGTCAGCGAGCTCCTGCAACCGCATCTTGCTCTCCATAATGTCCGTGGAGCACCAAGAAACTTTGTTCCTCTTTGTCTGCAAGCTGAGGAGCTCGGCCTTGGTGCTGTCCAGCTCCTTGCTGAGGGCAGCCTGCTCTTCCCTGTGGGATGGCATCAGCCTCAGCAGGAGCAGCATTTCCCTTCCTCAGTGTGGGATGGGGACACGCCTGCCTCTCACCAGCAATGGTGCAAATCTCACAGATTTTGGCAGCTTGCCTCGAGATGGGATCTGCTGGCCTTCCCCACAGCCTCTCCCACCCACCTCGACCACCACACTTGGCTGTGACCATGATCAAAACGTCCCCTCTGACACCCCAGAAAGGGTTTGGTGTCCCAAAACTTGAGGGGTTGGAGTGGAGCTGGTGCATGGGGCAGTACCGCAGGTGTTGGTGGGAATCCATCAGCTCCTCGTGCTGCAGGACCTGCTCCTGCAGCGTGGCCATCGTGGAGTTCAGTCTGGCCTCCACCTCCTCCAGCTGCTTGCGGCACATTTGGTTCTCCTGATCCAGGAACTGTAAGAGGGTGGGGAGACACAGCCGTGAGCAGCCAAAGCAGAGACCAGAGGGGTCTCATCAGCACCTCCAGCACAGACCCTCCCATGCCTCAGGGTGCTGTTTCTAATCAGGGGCAGCTTTATCCCAGCAGCCCAAACCCTACCAACCAGTTTACTGGGGACATAAGACAGGCTGAGGGACAGCTCCATGCCTGCAGGGGAAAATTATCTCCAAGAAAATTATCTCCAAGAGCTGCCCAGCCCCCTCCCTGGGAATCCCTGCCGGGCAGGATGAAAAGCTGCGCTACGTGCGGGATGTCAACCGCCCTCACAAGTTCATCCCCCTCCGTAGGAGGGCTAATCCCGCTGCTGGCCATCTGCCAGCCTTCCCGGAGAGGCTGTGATGGGGGGGCAGCAGCGTGTGACAGCTCAGGCAAGGTCAGGCAGCTCCTACCTCCCGGCACTCGGTGGCCTCCCGCAGCTCCTGACACAGCTCCTTGCACTCCTGCTGCAGGGAGTTCCTCTCCTGCGCCAGCCTGAGGGGACAGGATGGGATCAGGGGGTGCTGTTTTGGGGGTCCAGAGGTGGGATGGGGCTCAGGACATCAGGGCTCAAACTCACTGGGCCATCTCCTCCCACTGCTTCTCATTCTCCTGCTGCAGCGCATCCCGCTCCTGCTCCGTGCTGGCCAGCTTTATTGTCACGGAGCTCAGGTCTGCGAGGGACAGAGTCGTCATCCAGGGGGGACACGGGCATGGGGATGGGGCAGCTCCAGCCCCCATGTCGCCCACCCCTACCTTTGCCCAGGCGTGAGTTGGCCACTGTCAGCTTCTCCAGCTGAGCCTCAGCATTCTGCAGGGTCACCAAGGTCTTCTCCAGCTGGCAGGATACCTGTGGAGACACAGTGCTTACTCTGGCATGCTCTTCCCCATGGGGTGTTCTCACACCAATGGGGTGCCTCAGACACCTCATTGCACTGAGAGGAGGCATCCCTGTACCTCCTCTTTGGCTTGAAGAGCTTCCTCTGCTCGTTCCCGTGTGGCAGCCAGCTCCTCCAGGCAGCTCCGCAGCTTGCCAGGCACATGCTCGAACAGGGCACGGGACTGGAACACCAGGGCCCTCATCTGCTCCCGCTGGGAAGGGAGACAGCACCAGGCAGAGCTCAGCATGGCACTGCCATGGCACTGGTGGCACTGTCCTGCTGTGTGACCTGGGACAGGTCATGGCACAGAGCACTGGCAGGGCAGCAAGGGGCTGAGCCCCCACAGGACACCCCTCACCTCCTCATCCAGGGCTCTCCTTTCCTTCTCCAGATTTTCAAAGGTGACATCTAAGAACTCCCGGAAAGACTGCGCCTCAGCAGACAGGGATGCCTGTAGGGTAGGAGGGATGAGTCAGCACTGCTGTGGTAGAAAAACCGTATTTAATGGCCATGAAGGGAGGCAAGTACCAGCCTTGAGGGCAAATTTGCAGCAGCTTCCCAGCAGCAGCACCAGGAAACCTCTGGTACACCCAAGCCCTTCCAGCCCCTGCTGCAGTGGGGGTAGCACCACACTCAGTACCTGCAGGTTCATGGCATGGTCCAGCAATGTGCTCAGCTCTTGCTGGGAGGCCAGGCTCTGGTCACGGGCACTGATCTCAGCACTGGCATGGGCAAAGAAAGCCTCCAGGAAGAGATATTCCTGCAGAGGAGAGGATGCTGCTCCAGCTATGCTGTTGCACATGAGGAAACTCCCAGGAGCCATCCCTGATCAGCCTAGGACTTCTGCTTCCAGGGGGACACAGAACGTGCCAAAAAAACATCCAGAGAGCATCATCACACAGCACTTCTTGCTTTTCACATTGGGATTTTCTTCTCCTGGGAGATCCTCATCCCCAGAGATGGGTAGAGATGCAGATGCCCCACCAAAGGCAGGAGGACAGCTGAGACTACCTCGATCCCACAAGAGCTGTCCCATTACCTGGTCCTTGGCTCGTAGGGCTTCATCCACTCGCTGCCTGATGGCATCCCGCTCTTCCAGACAGCTCTGCACCTTGGAGGATACCAGAGTCCTCTCCTGCCCCTGCTGTGGAGGGTGACAGCACCATGAGGGACCAGGAACAGCTGCTGTGTGTGCCAACAGGTCTCCCAAAACCCAGGGGAAAGGGAAAGCAGAGGGATGTGCAGGAGCTCATCTGCTCATCCTGCAAGCTCCGAAAAGCGGCATCCGCCAGGCCCCAGAACAGGAGACTCTGGCTGCTCCAGGTGCTCTGGGGAAGGGACAAGGACATTGGTGCTACAGCAGCTGGCACAGGCAGCGCCTGGCACACACGTGTGTGCCCTGTGTGGCTGAGATATGGCACACTCATCGCCAGTGACAGCCAATGGGCATCCACCTCCAGCTCCCACTGCACAGCCTCTGTTTTCCTCCACAGCTTGAGGTGGTGCTGCCAGTAGATTTCCTCTTCCATCCACCAGTGCAGAGGGTGCTTTGCACCAGCCCTGCACCACGCTGGGGCCAGTGAGAGCTGGTCAGCCATGACACCTCCCCTCCTCCCCCCACGTGCACCAGGGACATTTCACCCCATGAGGGTTCAAATCCAGCAGACTCAGCGGGCTGATCTGGGCGCGATAATGCAGCAGCGGGCGCGTGATGCCGTGATGCAGCAGCCGCGCTTTACTTCCACTCCACCAACCCAGACAGGGTCACCGTCTTGCCAGGGGCACAAGGACACTGTCACAGCACCGAGGCTGCAGGGGACAGGGTGACATCACCTCAGAGAGAACTCTTACCCCTTCAAGGTGGATGGCGTCCGTCTGTGTGAGCGCATCCCTCTGTTTGGCCGGTCCCACGCCAGGCCGCAGCCGCTGGCTCTGCTGCCAGTCACGCAGCTGCAGCGAGAGGGCTTCGATGATGATGAGGGTGCTCTCCAGCCTCCCCTCCAGCTCTGCCCGCGGCAGGGTCTTCAGCTGCTCCCGGGGACAGCTGGGGACAAAGAGAAGGGCTTAGGGCAAGGATAGCCCACAGGTGCCACAGCCCCATGCAGGAGGACATGTCCTTATACTTACTGCCAGAGCAGGGAGTCTGTTTCCACAGCACTGTCCTTGGCACAGGGGATGCTTTCCCTGGATGTGTTCATGCTCCTCTCCCACATGTCCCGAGGTGTCATGAAGGTGCCGGTGGCCATGGTGGGCACCGGGGTCATGCTGGTCCCAAAGGCTGTGGTGGGCACTGGTGTCGTGCTGGTACCAGCGACTGCAGTGGGCACAGGAGTTGTGCTGGTGCCAGTGGCCACAGTAGCCACAGGGGTCATGCTGGTGCCAGTGGCCATGATGGGCACAGGAGTTGTGCTGGTGCCAGTGGCCATGGTGGGCACAGGGGTTTTGCTGGTGCCAGTGGCCACGGTGGCCACAGGGGTTGTGCTGGTGCCAGTGGCCACGGTGGCCACAGGGGTTGTGCTGGTGCCAGTGGCCACGGGGGTGACACTGCTCTTGGTGTCCTGCTGCAGCTTGATGAGGGGGAGGCTGTGCCTCAGGGATTCCACCAGGAATGAGCTGTTGAGGGTCTTCTCCAACCACACCAGCGGCAACATCCAGGACACAGCACCCAGGGTTGATTCAGGCGAGGTGACACGGGTGAGAGTGGCTTCTGATCCAGCAGGCTCCAACCCACTCGTCTCAATGGGAGGGAGGCCAGGTGGGCTCTGTTCTGGGGGGACAGGGGCAGGGAACTTGGCTCCCTCAGGGGTGCCTTGGCAATGCAGAGGATCAGCACTCCCATTTGCAGATGGGGGCTCGGAGGCCAGAAGGCTGCAGGAAAAATCTGGAGGTGCTGCTCGCCACCCGTGGAAAGGAGCTTTCTGCGGAGTGGAGCTGGTGCCAGGGGGCCCTGGGGTGCAGGAGGCTGTGCTGGCGTTGCCAGGGGACCCAGAGCTGCAGGGGGGTAGAGCAGAGCTGCCTGGAGAGTTTTGGTTGCAAGACACTGAGACAATAATGTTGGGGAGCCCTGGGGCAGTGCTGCCAGGGGATTCCAGGGTGCAGGGCCCCAGGACAAGGCTGCACATGGTGCTGCCAGGGGACTCCAGAGTGCCAGCCACTGGGATGGTGCTGCACAGGGGAACTGGCACAGGGCTTCTGGAGGGCTCTGGGGTGCTGGACACTGGGATGGAGCTGCACAGGGCAACTGGAATGATGCTGCTGGAGGGCTCTGGGGTGCTGGGCACTGGGATGGAGCTGCACACAGAGGCTGGCATGGTGCTGCTGGAGGGCTCTGGGATAGAGCTGCACACAGAGGCTGGCACGATGCTTCTGGAGGGCTCCGAAATGCTGGGCACCGGGATAGAGTTGCACACAGAGGTTGGCATGGTGCTGCTGGCTGGCTCTGGGGTGCTGGACACTGGAATGGAGCTGCACACAGAGGCTGGCACGGGGCTGTTGGGGGGCTCTCGGGTGCTGGGCACTGGGACAGAGCTGCACACAGAGGCTGGCACGCTGGTGCTGGGGGGCTCAGGGGTGCTGGGCACCGGGATAGAGCTGCACACAGAGGCTGGCACGATGCTACTGGAGGGCTCTTGTGTGCTGGACACTGGAATGGAGCTGCACACAGAGGCTGGCACAATGCTACTGGAGGGCTCTTGTGTGCTGGACACTGGAATGGAGCTGTACACAGAGGCTGGCACGGTGCTGCTGGGGGGCTCTGGGGTGCTGGACACTGGGATAGAGTTGCACACAGAGGCTGGCACGCTGGTGCTGGGGGGCTCTCGTGTGCTGGACACTGGAATGGAGCTGCACACAGAGGCTGGCACAATGCTGCTGGGGGGCTCTGGGGTGCTGGGCACCGGGATAGAGCTGCACAAAGAGGCTGGCATGGTGTTGCTGGGTGGTTCTGGTGTGCTGGGCACCGGAATGGAGTTACACACAGAGGCTGGCATGGTGGTGCTGGGCCCCAGGACTGGACTGCACAGAAGGGCTGGCATGGTATTGTCAGGGACCTCTGGCGTGCTGGACACTGGGATAGGATTGCTAGGGGCCTCTGGGCTGGTGTTGCTGGAGGTCTCCAAGGCATCAGGAATAAGGGTGGTATTGCTGGGGGCCTCAGAGGCACCAGGCTTAAGGACAGGAGTCCTGAAGGCCCGGGGGGAGGTCATGGGGGTCTCCAAAGTGGTGCCGCTGGGGAATTCCAGGGTGCACGGCGTTGGGGTGCTGCTGGGGGGGCCCAGGGTAGCACTTCGCGGGGGTCCTGGGGTGCGAGGCACCGCGGTGACGCTGCTGCGGGGGCCCCGGGCACAGGACACTGGGGTGCCGCAGTCATGGTCCTACGGGACATTTTAGGGGGAAAGGTGCGTCAGGGCAGCCCTGCCCTTCTCGCCTGCACCCCGTTTTCCTCAGTCTACCCATCTCCCTAAAGCAGGAAATCCTCCCATTGCGCCAGCACCATCTACTCCCCCAGCATTCCCGGTTCCGGTACACCGCAGCCCTCTCCGTCACCCGTTCGGCATCCCCCGCACACTGACCTTGAGCCGCAGCCGGCGGAGCAGGGGGGTCAGGCTGGTCCGGTCGGCGTTCGACTGCAGCTGCAGCTCCTGCAGCGGGGTGCGCCGGGGCCGCTTCTGCGCCTGGGGGGAACCGGGGGATCACCGGCGGCAGCACCGGCGGCTCCCCCCCACCACACACACACACACACATACCCACGGACACACACACAGATACCGGGAGCGCTGCGGACCGCACCGGACCCGCCGTTCCCTCGGGGACCCTCCCCAGGGCTGGCCCCACCGGAACACCCAAACCGAGCCCCAGCTCCGGCCCGCACTCACGGCGGGAGTCTTGACGCGCTGCATGGCCCGGGAATGCTCCCGGTCCCGCTCCGGTGTCGATCTCGGTCGCGATTAGGGCTGGCTGTGGGCCCGCGGGGTTGGGTTGGGTTTGATTGGGTTGGTTCGGTCTCGGTGCCGGTTCCCGGCCCGGCCCCGCCGCCTCCCGCTCTCCGCCGGTTTGAAAACCACGCGCGGCTCTGATTGGCTGCGCCGCGCGCGCGTCACCCCGCGGAGCGACCGTTGGGGCGGGGCCACGGCCGGCGGGGGGCGGGGAGATGGGCGTGGTTCCCTCTGTTGGCCACGCCCCCACGCGCAGCGCCGGTGAACGGACAGACGGATGGACGGAAAGATGGGCAGGCGGATTCGGCTCCTCCCGCATCACCGGCCCCGGGAAAACCACCCCACGCGGCCCCCCAGACCTGCCCCAACCCCGCCCCGAGGGAGAGGGGTGGGTCCAGCCCCGCGCTCCCGCCGCGGTGGTCCCGCTTTCCCCCCCACGAGTCAGGGCAGCACCGCAGCAGTGCCCGCGGCTCTCGGGTTTATTGCTCCCGCGGGGAGAGGTACAGAGTCGAGGTACCCGGGGATGAGACTGGGGGATACCCGGTAACCCCTTGGGGGACCCGGCCCAGCAGGGTCCGACCCGCTGCCGGGGTAGGGGGATGTCCCTGAGCGATGCCGAGGGTCGCAGCCGTGGTGGCTCAGCCAGGCCAGGGCCGGTCCGGCGGGGCGGCGAGGTCGTAGTCAAAATCGGCGAAAGTGGCGGGGTCGGGTGGGGGCTGCTCGGGGGATCGCGGGGCCACTGCCACCACCACCGGGTCCTTCTGCAGCAGGTCAGCGTCGAAGGCCACCCCGCGGAAGAAGGGGTGGCCCTGGAAGTGGTGGAGGTAGCGTAGGCGGTACAGGGGATTGTGGCACAGCAGCTGCAGACAGAGAGGGGACAGTGAGAATGGAAATCCCAGCATCCAGCCCGGGGGCCAGTGGGGACCCCAAAATCCAGGCAGGAGGGTTACCTCGGCGAGCAGCCTGGCCAGCTCGGGGCTGAACTCGGGTGGGCTCTCGTAGCTGCTCTCTTTGACACGTTCCAGCATGGCCACATGGTCCCCCGCTGGAGCCACAGGGAACTGGGGGAGCACAGAGTGAATTCAGGGTCTCCTTGAGATGTCCCTGTCCCCGCACCTGGTGGTCCTTACCTTGCCACTGGCCAGGGCAAAGAGCAGGACTCCCAAGGACCACCAGTCAGCTGCGTGGCTGTAGGGCCCCCCACTCAGCACTTCTGGGGCTGTGGGGAAACTGGGTGAGCCCCTGAGGGTCTGTGCCCCCCAGCACAGCCCCCCAGCACAGCCCCCCTTACCCATGTACTGCAGGGTGCCACAGATTGTGTGGGCTCGCTCGCCCCACTGCAGGTACCGGGAGAGGCCGAAATCGGTGAGCTTGAGGTGCCCTGTGGGGCCAGATTCCACGTGGGAACTCATAGAGAGGGTGTCCCCATTGACAGGGTGTCCCCACAGATGGGGTGTCCCCAAGGCAGTGCCACCAGGCTCTTACCTCTCTCATCCAGGAGGATGTTCTCCATCTGAAATGAAACAGGCACTGAGGTGGCCTCTCCATGCTGGGGGTTCAGAGACCCCCCCACCCCATCCTCCAGCCCCCAGCCCCACTGCCACCCACCTTGACATCTCTGTGCATGATGCCCAGGTCGTGGAGGTACACTGGGGACAAGACAGAGCCATCAGTGCCGTGTGTCACCTCCCAGCACAGTGCTCACTGCCACACCTGGGGGTGGCTGACCCTGCCTGCAGGTCTCTGCTGGTGGGGACAGTGGTGGCTGTCCCCAGCGTGGAGGGTCACTCACCCAGCACCAGCACCAGTTCGGCGGCGAACAGGCGGACGGTGGCCTCAGCCAAGCAGCCGGCCGTGCGCCACAGCGCGTGCAGGTCCCCGGTGCTGCAGTAGGTGCACACTGCCGGGACAGGTGACATGCCTTACTGACTGGGCTGGCACGAGGGACACTGGGGTGGCACGGGCACAGGGGAGCAGAGGGGTCACTGTGGCCATGCACCGAGGTAGGGGAAGTGCTGGGGTTATAAAGGCAGCAAGGTGGCACAAGCACCTGGACCACACTGGCACCAAGGTGGCACAAGCACCAGTATGGGCACCAGGTTACGTACTGAGGTGACGTAGGCATGAGTAAGGTGGCATGGGAACATGCGAGTGACATCAGCACCAGAGCCCTGTGGGCACTGTGAAGCACACAAGCACCTGGGACCGCATGAGGCACCAAAGTGATGTGGTCCTTGGGGGTCACACAGACACGGGGGACACACAAACTGCAGGGGCTGAGGTGACACAGCCAGCAGGGCCAGGCAGGCACCAGCGCTGGGCTGCTTTGTCCACTCCCACACCGGTCCCTTCCCCGCTGTGGCTTGTCCCCATCGCCGTCCCCGGGGCGGGAGGTGGGAGCCGGCAGCCGAAGCTCCCGGAGCCCCGCGGGGCAGCGGCGGTGCGGGGGGAGCGCGCGCGTGTGCGGGGACACGTGTGCGGGCGGCGGGGACACGTGCGCGGGCAGGGGGGGCCGGGGCGAGCCCGCGGGCAGATGGTCACTCACTGATGAAGAGGTGGCGCTGGCCCTGCCAGCTGTCCCCCAGCCCGTGGACAAACGGGTGCCTGACCTGTCTCTGGGGACACAAAAGCGCAGAGAGTGAGCGGCCCCCGGGGTAGGGGGCACGAGGGGGTTGGGGACCCCGGTTCTGCCATCTTCCATCCGCAGCTCCCACGGCCTCCTGATGTCCCCTAAACCCCTTCAGGGGCTGGGGTCCCTCCTGAGCCCCCCCTCACCTGGATGCTGACTTCTTCTTTGCACTGTTTGAGGGTGTCACGGCGCAGCACCTCCACTTTGGGCACAACCTGGGGGGGCGAGGCACTGTCAAGGGGGGGGACAAGGGCAGGGGGGGACACCCACGGGTCCCAGGGGCCAGCACCCACCTTCACGGCGCAGACCTTCTCCCGCCCGCAGTCCAGCACTTTGAGGATGGTCCCGAAGGAGCCTTTGGCCACAAAGCCCAGGATCTGAGGGGAGGAACAGGGCTGATCACGCCATGGAGACGGATTTGGGGTGCTCAGGCTGGGGGTCCTGCATGGGGTGAGGTGAGGGGCACAGAGCACCCAAAGTGGACGCAGGGGACACATCGGGACCTGGAGGACCCAGTAGGAACCCCAGCGGGATTCACGGGGACCCAGTACGGGACACGGGGGACTGGGACACGGGGACCCCAACGCGGCAGCGGTGGATTTTGACAGAATGCACAGGACCCCCGGGAGTACAAGCGGGACCTCGGTGGGATGCCACGCTCCGGGGGTGTGCAGAGGAACCCCGGTAGAACACACCGAGACCCGACACGGGCACACGGCGGGGACAGAAGGGGACACGGTAGAACGGCCGGAGACGGCGGTGGGATGCGCAGGGACCCGGCAGAGCGTGCGAGGAGAGGTCGGTAAGGCAGTCGGCGATGCCGGGATGGCGGCACGGGATGCACGGACGGCACGGGAGGATGCTCAGGGCGCTGGGGAACCCCGGTAGAGACGTGCAGGAACCCCGGTAGGACGAGCAGGGACACAGTAAAGGGTGCGAGGGGCGGGATGCACGGGCAGGACGCGCCCGGGGGAGGACGATCGGGGACCCCGTTCGGAGGGTGGGGGCTCCGGGACGGCACCTTGAGCTGCTGCTGGCGGGCGGAGGGGCGGACGGGGAACTCCGGCAGGAACAACGAGACGAGCTGCGGCAGCGGCCACCCGGGCAGCGGCGGCTCCTCGGCGGGGCCCCGCGGGGCCAAGGCGAGCCCCGGTACCGGCACCGGTACCGGCACCGACCCTGCTCGGCTCAACAGCGCCCGCACCCACGACCCTACGGAGCGGCCCTGCGGAACCGGGGACAGCGTCAGCGAGGGCACCCCGGGGCAGGAGATGCCCGGGGGGGATCCCTGGGGCTGATGCCGCCGCACGCACCTGGGGGGGCCGCACCGGAGCCGGGGCCGGGCCGGGGCCGCTGCTCGTAGCTCCCATCGCGGCGCCGCCCGGCCGCGCCCCGGGCCCGGTCCCCGGTAATCGCCGCCTTACATAACCCCGCCGCCCCGCCCCGCCCCGCCCGCCGCGACCACCCCCCGCCCCGGGGCTCGGCGGCGGGGCTGCCCCTTGCACCGCGACACCCACCCGTGCCCGATCCCCCCCATCCGGGACCCCCACTGCACACCTGGGGGTTGCTCACCCAGCCGTGACTGATCCCAGCTCCTCTCCGGGATCCCCTCCTTACACGCTCTGGGGCTCTCCCTTCAACCTTTCCTTCTCTGCACCGCACGTGCTGCAGCCCTGAGGCGGTGCCTGCAGTGCCTGCTGAGCCCCTGCATGGTCGTGGGCTCACGGAGAGGACTGCAGAGCGCTAAGTGCACAGGCTGAGCCCAGGGCCACGCAGGGAGCCCCAAAATGCGTGCCCTGAGCACCCCTGGCTGGGGAAGCCCCCGAGCTGGGTGACTGCCAGGCTGAGGTGGGGCATGGTGCTGAGCCTAGCACTGCAGGATGAGGCAAGAAACAAGCTACTGACCCGAGCCCGTCCCAAATTAAAAACTCTTTATTTAAACTCTCTCCCGTTCCCCTTTTTCCCAGCCTGGAGCGATCCTGCTGCTTCACCAGGCCCAGGGGCTGGGCCCAGCACCCGCACAGCAGGGAGGGGGGGAAGTTCGCACGAGCCCCTGGCACAAGGGTTCTGCACCCCACAACGCAGCCCTGGAGCACCCTGTGCCCCACATCCCTGTGCTGCTCCACCCCTGCCCCACAGATGGGGCTACCGAGGGCCTGCACGTGGCTGAGCCCTCCTCGGGCACCACCGAGCAGAGCAGCCCCCCTCCATCTTCGGGGTGCCCCCCCAAGGGGGGAGCATGGGGCACCCCAAGTCCCTTCCCGGCCTGCCGGGTGCTGCCGTCATTTGCGCCTGCCGAAGATCGACTTCTTGCTGGGGTTCTTCTCTCCCACGCTCAGCCCAATGAGCAGTCGAGCCTTCTCGTCCTCCTCCTGCTGCTGGATGGTCCCGTCAGATTTGCTCTCCAGCTTCCCCCGGGCCTCCGCGCCCGCCGCCGGCTTCAGGCGCAGCTTCTCCTTGATCACCTGCCCCGGGAGTCAGGGGGCTCAGCAACCCCCATGCCCAAACCCTGGGCCCTTGGCATGGGTGACAGCCTGAGCTGCTGAGCCAGTGCAGCTCCTTCCCACTCTGGGGAACATGCTGCCACCCTGGGGTTACCATCTCCATCCTGGGCAGAGCAGCTCTGGCAGCCTCTGGAGCAGGAAGAGGGATGTGGTCCCACATACCTGTGCCACCAAGGCTTTGCGGCTGTCCCTCTTCACCGCCATGGCAAAGTCCAGCCATGTCCATGTGTTGTTGTGGTACTCCAGGCATGGCAGCACCAGGTTCAGGTCGCCCCAGTCCACGCTGTTCTTCTCCCCCTGTGTGACACAGGTGTCAGGCAGTGTGGGACAATGCCCCAGACCACCCCAAGCATGCCCTGTCCCACTGGTCCCACACCTTGTAGCTGACACAGAGTGGCACCTGCGGGATCTTGATGTAGATGAAGGAGTTGTTCATGGCTGCACGCTCCTTCATCTTGTCGATGTCATCCACGGGATGCTGGGGATAGAGCAAAAGCCATGAGCAGAAGGGAAGGAGAAGCAGCCAGGAAGCAGCAGGGAAGGGAGAGCTGGGCACTAGGCCATGGCATTGCTTCATCAGGGACAGGTGAGAGCTGCTCTGGCATAGTGCTGGAGAAATGAGATACAGGGATCACATCAAGCGTGCAGGCGCCTGGTTGTAAAGAATGCAAATCCTTATGGTGGGAGAGAGCAGGAGAAAACAGACAGGCGTGGGAGGGAAGTGTGGGAGGACATGGCTACCCAGCCCTGCAGTTAAGGGAAAACAGACTGGCACCACAGCAGGGCTCTTGCAGATTCCCCCCTCACGGCAGCAGGAGGTACCTCAGGTGCTTTTCGGAACGATCTTCTGACCCCTGATGTCCGATTCAGTCCCTGAGCAACTCCCTTCCCTGGGCCCAGTGAGTCATCGGCCACGATCAGCTGCCGCGGCTTCACCACGGGGATCCCTGGGGCAAACAGGGTGTGAGCTGGTGGTGGTGGGGTCCAGCCAGGGGTTAGCCATGACCCCAACCCTCCCACCATCTCCCCGTCCACAGGGGAGACCACAAATGCCTGCTCCTCAACTCATGGCTGGACAGCAGCTGCCCACAAACATATCCTGGACATGCAGCCAGAGCTGCTCAAGGACATCCAGGAAGGAGGGTGATCACAAGCCTCTCACCTGTTGTCACCAGCTTGGACTTATCTTCCTCATCCCCCACCTCCTCCTCCTCCACATTACGGCCAGGGAAGAAGAAACCCATCATTCTGTGGAAGAACTGGTGGGTGAGCTGGATGGTGAGAGGCACCACGTTCACCTGCGGGAAAGAGACGTGTCAGAGCCAGGCACACACTGCCTGTGTCCCACAGGGACCCTGGCACCTCCCAGACCAGCCCTGGCACCTCAAAGTGCTCCTTGATGGAGATGCCTCCCACAGGAGGCCGGACCTTGCTGAAAATCCTCAGGGCCAGCTGCCGGCCAGACTGGCAGGAGCTCTGGGGACGCAGCACCACCTGCAGGGAAGAGGATGGGTGGCTGGGGTGAGGACAGGCCACTCTACTCAGGCCACCCGTGGGTGCCCAGGATGCAGAGCTGCTCCCCCAGCTGCCACTTGCCTTGTACACAGCGTTGGGCAGCAGGTTGTTCATGGTCACCCAGCCCAGCTCCAGCAGATGCTCGGCTGTGTCATCAGACTTGTTGACCTGTGCAGACAAAGCCATCAGCTCCCAATGTCCCCATACCCAGCTCAGGGGCCGTGGGCACTCTCCAGCTCCACACCTTGCTGTAGAGGAAGCGTTGGAGCTCCAGCTCAGCAATGCCCAGCTGCCCATCCTCCTCTGTCAGGCGCCAGCGCGCCTGGGCAAAGTAGAACTCGGTCCTCCGTGCCACGCTCACATCCTCCGGCTGCTTTCGCAGCTCCATCTTGTTGGCTCGCTGCAGCTGGAAATCCTTGAAACACCTGCAGCATAGAGGAGAGAGCTGGGATGTGGGAGTCCTAGAGTAAGTGGGACACAATTCTGGAGAAGGCTGAGATTATAGAATCAGAATGGTTTGGGTTGGACACCTCCCACTGTCCCAGGTTGCTCCAACTCCATCCAGCCTATCCTTGAACACTTACAGGAATGGGGAAGCCACAGCTTCTTTGGGCAACCTGGCCAGTGCCTCAGTGGGAAGAATTTCTCCCTAATATCCAATCCAAACCTACTCTCATTTAAAGCCATTTCCCTTTGTCCTACCTGATCAGTATGTTCAGCTCCTCGCTCTCCAGCTGCAGGTCAGCTTTTTCCTGGCTCAGCTGCTGCTGCAGCCGGTGGTTCAGGTCGAGCAGGATCTCGTTTTTGCTGTCATCCTTCAAGGACTGAAGGACAGACAACCCTCAGCACCCTCTGCCCTGGAGTTGAGATCCCAGGGAGCCAGGGATGTGGGCTCACCTTCATGTTGGAGTACATCTGCTTCTCCAGCTGCCGGATCTGGGCCACGTGCTGCCTCACAGCCTCTTGCAGGTGCAGGATACTGCTGCGCTGCTCCTCAGGGTTGCTGGAGATTTCCAGCTGGAAACGCACCCGCTGCTTCTTCTCACTGTGCTCCTGGACACAGGAACAGGGCAAGGTTAGGACTGCCTGAGTGCAGTGAGTGGCACAGACACCTGGAGCCCCTGGGTACCTTGCGTTTGGGCTCCACGTGCAGCAGCAGGTTGTTAACTATGTCGAGGATCATGGCATACTGTGCAGGGTTGGTGGAAATCTCCAGGTCGTGGTGGATCAGGGTGAAGGTGTCCACAGCTCCTGCAGGGACAAAGGGCAGGTGAGGCCTCACCATGGCCAGAAATATGTTGAGGATCCCTTCTGTATGCAGCTCTCTGACCTCAGCAGGGCCAAAACAGATCAACCCTGGAGTTAGCCATGGGTCAGCCCAGAGCTCTACCCCGCAAGGCACACTGTCTGGATGCACCCACCCTCCTGCTTCTTCAGCAGATCCTCCTTCTCCTGGTTGGCAGGGGTCTCAGGGGGCTTGATCTGCGTGGCCAGCTCAGGGTCGATGTCGTGGCTGTAGCTGATATAGTACATGCGGCAGCTGCAGCGAGAGATGATCCTCTGCACCTGCTGGGTCTGCTGGGCTTCCGAGGGCTGATTCCAGTCTGGGGACAGGCAGAGGGACCACGGTCAGAGTGCCATGTCCTGGCACACTGGGACTGCACAGGGCAGGGCTTGGAGCATCAGCCACCTCCTGGAGCCACACAGGGACAGGACAGGTGCTCGCAGCTCTACCAGCCCTGGGGTCACACCCCAGTGGGACTGGAGTAGGCAGAGCAGCCAGGGCTGTGAGCAGTACCTGTGGTGGTGCTGACCATGCCCCCCACTGCCTGCCCGCTCTCCATCAGCTCCTGCACTGAGTCCAGGCTCCGCTGTCGATGCTCCTCAATATTTTTCACCTGGGGAGGCAAGGAGGCTCTGCTGGCTGTCCCCAGTTTCCCTGGCTTGGCCAGGGCACTGACAGCACTGCCTGTCCCCCACGTAGCTCACCCACCACACGCTCACCTCCAGCCAGAGCTGGCCATGCTCCCCCTCAGAGGGGCTGCTCTCTGTTGTAGCAAAGTACTGCATGCCATCCAGCAAACACGTCCAGGATGTCTTCTGCTTCAGAGTGTCCCCGTACCAGGCAGGGTGGTGCTGGCACTGCAGCAGCTGTGCCTTCGCAGCGGACACAATGACACAGCCCTCCGTCTCTGCACCACGCAGAACCATCTGTGGGGGGAGAGACCCAGGGGTCTGATGGACCTTTCTAGGGCAGGCACAGCCCCTGTCACAGCCAGGCCGTGGGGACAGGGAGGTACCTGGCAGTTCACCAGCTCGATGAGGCAGTTCCTGTTGTAGATGTCGTCTGTCTGGCAGGCGGCGATGCCACAGAGCTGCTCACTAGCCCCCGACTCCTCTTCTGTGAAAACCACAAACTTGTCCGTCTCCTCAATGAGCTTCTGCAGCATGTAGGCACCTGGGGAAGGAGAAAGGGTCAGTGCAAAGCTGTGGGTGGATGGTTCAAATGTATAGAATTAAAGCTTTGAGCTGTGGGCTTCCCCTTGCTCCCCTCCCCGCTGTGCTCACCCCCTGAGGAGGCTCTCTCAGGACGGCCACTGGTGATAGGAGCAGTCACCCTGGCAGGGATGGAGTGAGCATAGAGTGAGCCCCGCTTCAGCTTCTTGGCCTGCAGCTGTGTGTCAATCTTCAGCCCCTTCAGGGCCTCGGTGGACAGGTTACGTTTGAGCACAGCCGCTTTCTTGTAGCCATCGTAGAGGCCGAAGGCGATGTCCCGGTTCGTGGTGGTCCAGGACGCCCGCAGGTCCACCAAGTGCAGCTGATGCGTGTGGAAACCGTCGTCCCCATCACGCAGGGGCAGCTCCTGGGCACAGAGGGTCATTGCCTCAGCACAGCAAAGCCACCTCTGGGCCTGCCCAGTGGCCTAATGCACTGAGAGCAGGAGCCCTGCCAGCCCTTCAGGCAGAGCATGGAGCCTGGACCACTCCAGGGGCCACAGCATGGGCACAAAGTCAGGTGCTTGGTAGATTGGAGGCCCCAAAATTCTGTTCTTCCCCAGCCAAATCCCTTCCCCTTGTCCTGGAGATGCCACCAGGCCAGCACAAGCTGCTGTGCCCCGTTTGCAGCGGTACCTCCTCAGCTGTGCGGATGCTGTGCCGCTGGTAGGTGAGGGAGGAGAGGCTCAGCAGGTGAGTTTTCTTCACCAGGGTGTCGAGCTGGTGGTCAGCGTTCTCATCACAAGTGGAGGCCATGAGGTGCACAGTGACCTGGCTCAGGTCACTCACCATCTGCGTGATGCTCCACTCCGAAATGAGGCGTCGCATCACCGTGCCAGCTGGGGGACAGGGACAGGGGTCAGCCAGGGCCCTGCTGTACCTGCAAGTGCTGCTGGCAGGATTCCCACTCACCCTGTGGGATGAGCCGCTGTGTGCCCCGAGTGAAGATGTGTCCCTGGCAGCATTCCACCTGGATCCCCCGCTGCTGGGCAAAGGAGGCCCAGTAATGCACCTGAGAGGGAGCAGAGAGCACAGGAGCTGAGAGTCCAGCAGAGGCAGAGCAGGGAACACCAGATTCCCAGTTGGGAATTACCTGCAGCCGGGGAAAGAGCGCAGTATAGGACAACTGCTTGTAATGCTGCCCCAGCTTCTTCTTGCTGGGTTTCATGTTATTGAAGAGCTTCCCACGGCAGATGGGCCGTGTCACGCTGGTCCATGTGGCCCAAAAATTCTGCATCCAGCGGAGGGTGCTGCTGTAGAGCAGGATCCGGGGCTGGGAGTGCTCTGAGAATACACCCACCATCAGCCAGCACCACAGGGCACCCAAACCACAACCAGCATACCCTGCCTTATGCCCCTTGTCCCCAGGGGATCCCCAGGACACTGTCAGCCACCTTTACTGGGTTGTGTCAGGTCCATCCGGATGGAGAGGTTGAGGTTCTCGGAGCGGAAGGCACGGTAGGAGTCGTACTGCTGCCCCACTGGCACCTCGGGCAGGAACTCGGGGGAGCGCAGCACCACGCCGTGGTGGTCGTGGGGGTTCCCATGGCACAGCCACTGCAGGTCCAGCGTCATGCACAGGTCAGGCAGGTGCAGGAAGCAGCAGTCATCATATCTGAATGCAGAAAGAGACCCCAGTGACCCCCCCAGCACTGGTGAGAGCCCCCCATGCTCGTGGCCCCACACTCACTTGGAGGCTGTCCGGACGTTGATATCCAGGTTGCCCTTGAAGACAAACTGCCCGGGCTTCCAGTGGAAGGAGAGCTGGCTCCACTCCCAGTGCATGTTCTCCGTGGTGTTGTAGGGGTCCTTCAAGGGCAGGCATGAGGAGAGGCAGCTGTGAGCTGGCCCCACACCATGTTGTCCCCCAGTCCAGTAGCACCCACCTCGGTGGCCAGCTGGTGCAGGTTGGCCTGTTCAATGTCCATGTGCCAGTCTCCGTGGAAGAGAAGGCGGCTCTTGTCCCACCAGGGCAATGGGGCGCTGGGGTCCTCTGAGGGCTTGGTGAGGAGATCCACACACTGGCCGATCAGGGTCCAGGCAGGGTCCCAGCAGGGCCCCCACACTATGGTGTACTGAGAGATCACAGCTGGGGACACAGAGGTTGGCTCAGCCATTTGCCCTGTCCCTACCAACCAGAGAGCCTCCCACTCCTCCAGCTCTTACAATGAAAGTCATGGTAGAACTTCAAGGGTGGCATGTTCCTCTCCACCGTGGCATCGCCCCAGGGCAGCCCCAGCTTCAGGACCTGGCGGCGCCGGGAGCAGGCCTGGCCGCACTGCTCGGCCCCGATCAGCCGGCCGGAGAGCTGCCAGTTCCGGATCTCAAACAGGTACCGGGGGTAATCACGGATCCGCACTGCGGGGGCAGGAAGGGCTGAGGGATGGGGCAGCAAAGAACAGGCAGCCCCCCGCTCCGGGCCACAGGAGGAGCCATGGTCCTGTCATTTCTCTGCTTACTTCCCACTCCCTTTGAACCTCCAAAAATCACTTTCCCTGCCTGGTGCCAGCCCAGGCCACACAACTGTTGTGCTGTCCTCCAAGGGCACCCTCCCACAAAGCAACTCACCAAAGAAACTGCCAACTGTGCCCTTCATCATGCGGCACCACTGGGTGACCATCTCCAGACCCTCTGGGGGGAACGGGCTGACATCATCCAGGTCCCTCATCTGCTCCAGCACACGCTCCGTGCCGTGGAAGGACTCATCGGCCATGGCCACCAGCTCCAGGTGGGCCAAGGTCCAGGTGAGGAGGGCCCTCCGCATGGGCGTGTTGGCGTAGAGGCGCCGCGAGCGCTGGATGTAGATCTCGATGTTCTTCTTCTCCAGAGAGGCGTAGAGCTCCTCGATCTTGCGGGCAGGCAGCAGCTCCCCGTGCTGCTTGCGCAGCGCAGCCACCTTGGCGTCCAGCAGCTGCAGGCGCTTGGCGCTCTCCTTGCTCTCATCCTTCATCAGCTCGTAGTTGTCTCGCAACTTGACCTCAAAGACATCATCCAGGAACACCCAGGAGAAGTGGGTGACTTTGAGCAGGAGGTCGGGGGGCAGGGCCGTGCTGGTGGGGCGCCCAGGCCGGTGCAGGCCCTTCAGCCACTTCTGCACGCCCACGGCAGCGTCCAGCGTGCGGGAGAAGTCGTACTGGTAGGGGAACTCGATGGTGACGCTGGCGAAGGAGAAGGCCCAGCCGCGGTTGCGGAGGGTGCGCAGCGTGGGGAAGGCGTCGCGGTGCCGGACGACCTCCTCCAGCTCCGGCAGCAGCTTCACCTCCACCTCCTTGAAGCTGAAGATGCTGTGTCCATCAAAGCCAGCAGCCAGCTCGGGACAGTAGCCATGCAGGGCACCGCCGTGCCAGCTCACCGAGGTCCGTTCCGCAGCCACGCTGATGTAGTTGGCCTCAGAGACAAAGGCTGTGAGCTTGGCAGAGCTCAGCTCCAGGGACAGGGACAGGAGTCTTTTGGGAGGGGGCCCTTTTGGCTGGAGGGACCCTGGTGACTCAGTAGGGGTGGTTGGGTGGGACATGGGGCTCTCTGGGGGCAGGGAGGGAAGTGTCCTGTGGCCCAGGGCGCTCCTCAAGGCTTCGTGGCACTGCAGGGTGGCCAGGATGTGATGGTACAGATGCATGTGGTCAGGTGGGCTCCACAGCACTGCCAGCCCCTCACCGCACTGCACCTGCACCAGAGAGAGAGAGCAGGCTCCACGTCACTGCCAGGACCAGCACAGCACAGCCCCATCCTCCCCCCAGCACCTCCTCCTGCCCCATCTATCCCCAGTACAGGACAAAGCAGTGACCCAACCTCCAGGGAGCGGATGCTGCTGTGGTAGGTGACAGAGAGCACGGAGAGGTTGGCCACTGGGTTGGGGATGGCAGGAGCTTTGCAGCACGGCTGCATCTTCTCAGTGATGCTCTTCACCAAGGCCAGCACCATGCCCTGGACGCTGACTGTGCAGTTCTCAGCACTTCCCAGGACGGTCAGCGTGTCCAGACGTAGCTCCAGGGCACCTGGAGAGACAGCAGGACAGTGCTGGAGGCACAGAGGCACACCACAACCTGCCAGGTTCCTCTGACTGCAGGGTTATTCCAGGACAGCCATCTGGGATCAGCTTGGACATTACTTACCCACTAGGGCTGAGAGTGTGAAAAGGTTCACATCCTCCACCTTCAGATCAACCTTCCAGAGCAGCCCCCAGGGCTCGCTGGAGGCAGAGGGCGGCTGCTTGGCAAGTTCAGCCCCACCAGGCTGCAGGCAGAACAGGGGCAGGACCCTGGCCAGGCACTCAGTGCAGGTGTCAGACGACTCCACTTGCAGCCCCCGGATGGTGCAATCCAGGAAGAGGGTATCTGACTGGGCACTGGACATGCCCAGGGGCTGGTTGTAGCTGCCCTGAAGGACAAACAGGATGATCACTCTCAGGCTGCAGGACATCCCTGTGCCACCACACATGGAGTCTGAGACTGAAAACCATCCCTTGCCCCCTCAGCTTGCCCCTTACCTGGAGGTTGAAGGAATCAAGGATGAGGGCTTCTCCCCACACATGCATGTTGGGGGGATGTGGGGCACGCTGGATGTGGGAGTCATTGCCCACTCGCCAGCACAGGTGGTCCACGGCCAGCACCGCTCGCTGGTGCACGCTCTGTGGCCGCAGGTGCTGGTAGTCTGTGGGCACAGAGGAGGGGGGATGTGCAGGCAACGCTCACCCAAACATGGGCACCTCAGACACAACCA
Source organism: Catharus ustulatus (assembly GCF_009819885.2). Lineage (NCBI taxonomy): Eukaryota > Metazoa > Chordata > Aves > Passeriformes > Turdidae > Catharus > Catharus ustulatus. Next base: position 4,461,150 of record NC_046242.1, on the reverse strand, counting down.
GGCAGGGATCAACACACACACACGGGAAGCACAGCAGCAGCACAGCCCGCCCCATTCCCATCCCAGCGCCTCTCTGGCAGACCCCAAGAAGAGCCCAGCACCTCCCAGATCCAGCCTTACCTGCAGAGATGGAGTTGAAGCCCAAGGCGAAGGGTGGCGTGTCCCCGAGCTGCACAGACACATTGACGTTGGACAGCGAGGCACACAGGATGATGGGCGCCAGGATTTGGGGATAGCTCCTGCAGGGGACAAGCAGGGATGGGCTGTTACTGGGAGCTGTGTGCCATGGAGCCTGGCAGGGTGCAGGCTCAGAGGGATGTTCTCTCCGCAGGGGCTCCCTGATCACTTCCTGACCAGCCTCCCCATCCCACAGGCGGTGCACAAGTCAGGTGCTGAGTGCCCAGGCACTGTGCCAGACCATGGCCAGCAAGAGGAAACAAGCTGTGATACCAGCAGCTGCACTGAGGCCAAGTTTACCTTCCCTTGTGCCCTTGGCTGGGGACAGGCACCGCCTGGCACCTGTATTCCTGTGCCAACAGGCCCAGCCAGTGCGAAAACTCTTGGTGACGGTAGTGGATGATGCAGGTGTTGAGCAGCACAGCAGCCGAGAGGTCAATGGCTGTGACCTAGAGCAGGGAAAGGGCCAGGTGGCAAAAAACTCATGCCAGGAGCCAAACCAGCCACCCCCAGGGGACAGAGTGTGCTCAGATCTTGCTCACCTGCACACTGGTCTTCAGGGAGTTGAGGCACACAATGCGCTGGCGGCTCTGGGACAGGAGAAGGCCATCTGGGGGGACAGAGGAGCACAAATGAGGGATGGCAGAGGGCAGTGATGGTAGCCCTGTCCCATGGGTGCCCTCCTGGCTACTTGCCCTCCAGCTGGAGGTCTACACTCATTTGGTCCAGGTCTGAGGTGGGCGTGAAGTTGCGCAATGGGATTTGCTCCTCTTCACGCTGATATAGAAACTGCAGCAGCTTCAGGCTCCAGGTGAGGTGCCTGGAAGACACAAGGAGTCACTGTCAGGAGGGAACTGCACTGTCATGTCCTCCATCTCCCTGTCTCTCATCACCAGCTGACCAGTATGCTGGCATGGACAAACACAGCAGCCAGTGCCCAGCTGCAGCACAGCCCAGTGCTCTCATCCCATCGCCTGAGGATCCTGTCAGCTGGAGAACCAGCTCACGTGCCTTCCTCCCTCCCCAGGAGCCCAGCCCCGGGCCAAGCTCAGTCCTTCCCACTGGAGTGGGCTCTAGGGCTCATTCTCTGCAGTCTAACAGAGCCAAGGGACGACAAGGGAACGGCACAGTTGTCCCTAGGTCCATGTCCCCAGCATTACTTTGGACTTGGACAGCCTGCCCCTCACCTCTTCTGGCTGTTCATGGACAGCACCGTGCTGGTGTTCTCCAGCTTCACCTCCACCCTCCTGGGGATGAGCTTCAGCGTGTCTCTGCTCAGCACAGACAGGGACTTCGAGGGCTGCCCTGGGCCTGGAGGACAGAGAGAGTCATGGGAAGGACTGCCCAAACCCCCACACTCCAGAGCAGGAGGGAGCGATCCCACAGCCAAACCCCTCTGGCTCCAGTGCAACCATGGGGGCCACCAGCCCACAGCAACACAGCTTGTTCCTGTCCTTGTCCTGACCTGTGCTGGGCTCTTCCCCCACGCTGCTGTGCTGGGCCCCAGCAGTGACGTGGTGCAGGAGGGGGCTGCAGAAAAGCCCCTCGTGCAGCTCTGCCTGCAGCGTGCGGACGCAGAGCCGGACGCCCACCAGCCGCCGCTTGCTGCTGATCTCCAGGGAGAGGGACAGTGCCAGGGCCAGCTCTGCCAGGCACGTGTCATCCTGTGCACAGGGGACACAGCAAGGAGCACACAGGGAGTCACACAGTGCCCCCCCAGTGCGTGCTACAGGTTGGAGAGCTGGGCACAGCAGAGCCCAGCACCTGGCAGCAGCACCCAGCCCCAGGGACACCCTGGAACAAATCACCAGCGTGTCCCAGAGAGCCAGCACTCAGGATCCAAGCGTGAAATTTCTCCCTCCTCCAGCACTCACCAGCTGGCTGCTCCGGAGGACTTTGCTGTTCACCTTTGTCAGGCTCACTTCACACGCCAGGCTAGGGAGAGCAGAGAACAGAAGGACGATGTGGGTCTTGCAGCTGCCAAAACAAGTCACTGCCCTCTTTCCTGTGGGACACAGGGACCCCAAGTCCCTGCTCCCAGTGCTCACAAAAGCAGAGCATGCCCTAACTCCATGCACACCACATTATCTGGAGAACACAAAACCCAAGCTTCCTGTGACAGGAAAAGGAACCAGGCCAGCCTCAGAGGAGGTTAATGCGTCACACCACAGGTGACATGGGATGCTGCTGAGTGGGACAGAGAGAAGACAGACACCAGGCTGGGGTCAGAGGAGCTCCCCTGCCCTGGAAGCAGAGTGGGGTACGAGCACAGCATTACCTCTTCCCATTGCCATTCAGGAGGAGACGTGTCTGGCTGGCCTGGATGTGCCAGAGAGACTCTGAGGTGGCCACGTGCAGAACCATGATGTTGATGGAATCCAAGTGAATGGAAAAGAGCTGGGGGGAAGGTGCTGCTGTGAGGGATATCCGACAGCAGCGCAGCCCACAGCAGCCTCTCACCGAGCCAGTGCCTCACCTGGCTAAGGAGCCTCAGCAGGGAGGGTTTCAGGGTCAGCTCTGTTCTGCTTTCATTTCCATGAGCTTCTCTGGGAGCCTCCGGGACGGTTGGCTGGAACCCAGGGCCTTTCTGGAGATCCGTGCGGATTCGTACCTCGCCAAAACACAGCTCGAAGTAGCGCCTGGGGAGCAACAGCACAGGCAGCTCTGACAAGAACTCACACTTGGCACACCTGGCCCTGTCACCAGGGATTTCCCCTACTCCAGGGACATGCAGGATCAGCACAAGGGCACCCACAAGACACTGCCACCTCCAAGCGTGGGTCACTCCCTCACAGAGCTGACCACAGGGGAATAAGGATGGCAGAAAGGTGTAAAGGCAGCAGGATGGCAAGCAGGGCGAGGGGGAAGCCTGACCCCCAAAAGGAGCAGGCAGGGAGCTGGGGTGGGGGCACGTACGGCAGCTCCCGGCTCAGTTTGCTGGAGATCCAAACGTTGTCAATCTCCTGTAAGGACACACAGGTAGATCAGAGAAGAAACAAGTTGGCTCTGCCTTGTGATGGTCATCTGAACATTCCCACCCCACTCCCAGTGCCTGGGATCATGCAAAGAGCAGCCAAAACCCCAAGTCTGGCCCAGGTACCCACCACAGTCTGCTGCTCCCGCTGGAACTTGAGGCTGATGTTCTGGGCCCAGAAGAAGCCAAAGGAGCCAATCTTCAGCTCTGCATGAAGCTTCTGCCGGCACCAGCTGACAGCCAGGCGACATGCCAGCCATCTGTGGGGACAGGGGGAAGGCCAGTGTCAGCCTCCCTGCTGGGGTTGGGATCTAGGGATGCTCGTTCTCCTTTGAGCACCAGCTCCAGCACCTCACAGTAGGGAAGAAATCCTGCAGGACCACCCCCAACCATCCCTGACACCACCCTCCCAAGCCCTGAAGCCTCCACACCCCCCTGAGCCCCCAAAGCCTCTGACACCCAGCTCTACAACCCCAAACCCCCCGCAGGCTCCCCTCCACATCCCTATCCCAGCCCTATGAGCCCCCCAAATTCCAGACACCTCCCCAAGCCCTCTGCTTCCCACCTCCCAGACCCCCAGCACCTCACCCCGAGCCCCACGGGCCCCCTGCACCCCAACACTGCCCCAACCAGCCTCACCACCCCCCAGAACCGCCGCGGGCCCCCAAAACACCCGCACCCCGCACTGCCAGCCCCTCGGGCCTCCCCTTGACCCCGGCCAGCTCCTCCCACCGCAGCACAGCCCCACCCGCCGCGCTGCCACCCCCCAACCCGCCGCCACCCCACTGCCACCTCCGTGCCCCCTCCCCAGCCCTGTCACACCCCCCGAAGCCCCGCGGGGACCCCAGACCCGCCCGGCAGGCCCTGACCGCGCCAGCAGCCCGGCGAGCAGCGCGACGAGGACGATGCCGAGGAGCGCGGCGGGCAGCGGCGGCGGCATGGCGGGCACGGCCCCGGTGCGGGCCCCGGCCCCGCTCGCACCCCCTCCCTCCCTCCCCCCGGCCCCGGCCCCGGCGCCGCCGCCGCCCGTGGGGCCGCCCGCGCACCCCGAGTGGCCGCTGGGAGGGGCGGGACCGGGCGGGGCCTGCGGGGCCGAGCGGCGCTTCCCGGGGACGGCGGCCGCCGCAGCGCCCCGCACCGGCACGGGGACAGCGGGACACGGGATGGGGACAGAGGGACATGGGGACACCGGGACGGCACCGGGACGGGGACAGCGGGACGGGGACAGCGGGACACGGGATGGGGATAGAGGGACAGCACCGGCATGGGGACCGCGGGACACGGGCAGTGGGACAGAGGGACACCGGGACAGCGGGACGGCACCGGCACGGGGACAGCGGGACACCGGGACGGCACCGGCATGGGGACAGAGGGACACGGGATGGGGGCAGAGGGACATGGGGACACCGGGACGGGGACAGCGGGACACGGGGACACCGGGACGGCACCGACATGGGGACAGTCGCGACACGGGCAGTGGCACAGAGGGACACTGGGATGGGGACAAGGATGCAGACAGAGGGGACACCACCAGGATGGGGACAGGGGTTGCATCGCGGCGGCACCGGCATGGACACAGCAGGGACACCGGGGTGGCATTGGCATGGACACAGCAGGGACACCGGGGTGGCACTGGCATGGGGAGAGCAGTGACACCAGGTCTGGCACTGGGATGGAGTGAGAGGGTGACAGCAAGTCCAGCACTGAAATGGAGCAAGGAGCACAGGAGTGACACCAGGTCCGGCACTGGGGTGGGGCAAGTGGATGACAACAGGGCGAGCATCAGGATGGGGCTAGTGCAGATGACACCAGGTCTGGCCCCCAGTGCCAGACGTCACCTGCATCCCTCGCACAAACAGCCACACCACAGGACAGAGTTCAGCACTTTTATGGCCCCAGCTCCTTGCAGGGCACGAGGAGCAGTTTGGGGTACAGCAAGGGGTACAGCTCCCAGGGACAGCAGTCCTTGAAGGGGTGAGTCCTTGGACAGAGTGGGTGTTTAGGAATGTATTTTAGGTCAGGTCTGGATGTTGGGCTTGGCTTTGTGCTAATTTGGGATATTCGGACCTGCTTTGTGCCGATCTAGGACGTTGGGCTCTGTTGTGGGCCAGGTCTGGACATTGGGATCTGCTCTGTAGTGGTTTTAGGATGTGCGGAGCCGCTTTGGGTCAGGTCCGGACACCAGAACGTGTTTAGTGTCAGATTTGGGACAATGGAATCTGCTCCACATTGAATTGAGGACACTGGGATCTGCTTTGTGCTGCTGGCCCTGTGTCAGTGGTGTGTGTCAGTCCCAGGGTGGGGAGAGGAGCCATCCCCCACACTCAGCAGTCCCAAACACAGCAGTGCAGCGCCCAGAGGCTCAGCATCAGTCTGTCTGTCCCTCACAACTCAGCGTGGTACTGCTCCATCTGGAAGGCCTCGCTGGGCTGCATGAAGATGCCCTCCATCACCTTCCAGTAGTTATTCTGGCTGGAGGCGGCCATGCCGTGCACCTCCTTCTGCCCGTGGATGGGCCGCCCGTACTGCTCCCCGGTCACCGAGAGGAAGACGTCGGTGGAGGTGTGCTGGAAGCGCACCTCGTCGTCCCGCACCCAGTAGGTCCCGCTGCACACCACCGTCCAGTCGTCCAGGTAGTCGCCCTCGCCAGCCTCCCCGAACGCACTCACCTCCTGGAGTGAAGAGAGCTCGTTTGGGGGATGAAAAAAGGGGAGGGAGGAGGTGGGCAGGGAAAGGAGCTGGGTCTAGGAGGGAGGAGGGACCTGGCTGTGACTGAGGCTCTGTTGGGACTTGGAGGGTCTGGTTGGGACTCAGGCACTGGCAGGGCATTGGGGTGTCGGTAGGGAGTGGGGAACAAGGTGGGACTGGCAGGGACTCAGCTGGGACCTGGGAAAAAGGCAGTGCTGAGGAGAGACCCAGTATGAACTGGGAAACAAGGGGGGACTAGTGAGGAAATGGGGGACACATCTGGGGCCAGGAATTAGGAACTGCTAGTAGGCACATGAGGGATCTGGCTGGGAGAACCCAGGAGAATGACTGGGGAATAAAACGGGGCTGGCAGAAACACGGGGGACAACGGGAACACAGGAAGAACGGACGGGGACAGAGACACCCCAGCAGGGACACAGGGGACCCGCCAACACCCGAGAGACAAGGCAGGCCCCGTGCTGCCCAGGGAAAGACACCGAGCCCGGGGAGCAGGACGGCGACCCGCGGGCGGTACCTGGTTCCCGGAGAGCGGCGAGGTGAAGCGGTGGCTGTGCAGGTTGCGGCCGGTGCCCAGGTGCGTGAGGCGGATGGCCTGCCCGCAGCGCACCGGCGTGCCCCGCCGGCACACGGCGGCCGTGCGGGCCCGCACCCGCCAGTAGCTGTTCCCATCATCCGCCGCCGACACCCCGGTCACCGACTGCTGCCCGCTGCCTGCGGAGGAGGGAGAACCACCATCGCACCCAGCTCAGCCCAGCCGGGGAAAACGCGGGGAGGGATGAGGGGGAGCGCGGGCCGCGGTCGTTACCGGAGCCGTAGCGCACATCATGCGAGTGCAGCCGCACGTTGTGCCGCACGTTGAGCAGCTTCACCACCGAGCCGCAGGTGACGGGCCCGGGGCCGCCGCGCCCCGCCGCGCCCAGCGCCGCCGCCAGCAGCGGGAGCAGCACCGGGAGCGGGAGCAGCAGCGGCGGCGGCCGCCGCGCCGCCTCCATCCCGCAGGAAGCGGAAGCGCGGCCGCTCCGCCCGCCGGGAGGTCGCCGCTCGCCCGCTCCGCCCCCCGCGCTCGCCGCCGCCGCCGCCTCCATTTTCCTTCGGCCCCTCGGGTTAGGCCGCGCCGGGCCCGGCGGGGCGGCGGTGGCGGGGAACGAGGGTCTCTTATCGGGAGAAGGGCGAACCCGCGTTGGTCCCGGCCTGGGCGTCACGGCCGGCCTGGCGCCGCGGCGGCTGCGAGTCCCGGTGAAGGCGGCGGGGACGCTCCTGAGGTTGGTGTCGGGCTGCGCCGCGGGCCCCGGTGCGGGGGTGAAGCCGCCCCGGGGGTGGCCGGGGTGGGGCTGGCGGCAGCTGGAGCCTCCCGGGGCGGCGGGCAGGGCCCGGAGGGGGCGAGGCGGTGGCCGGGGTCGAGGGCGGCTCCGCCGGGCCGGGAGGTGCCGCAGCCCCCGCCCTTGCTGCGGCGGGGCCGGGGCTGCGGGGGAGCGCTGGCGCGGTGGGGAGAGCCGCGGGTGTGGGGCGGTGGCTGGAGAGCATCGGGGTGGTTTTCTTGGAGGGAGGGAAAGGGTCTGACCTTCGTTTCTCAGTACGCTGGTGGTCCTGGACCGTCCTGCTCTGTAGGTGTGGTTCCTGGGTCTCTGCTCTGCGGGTGTGATTCCCAGATATCGCTTTAGCCTTTCCTAACTTCTGGCGAGGTGTTCCCTGAAAAGCCAAGGGCCTGGGGAAGCCCTTTTGGGTTTAATAAATGACTGAAAGATGGCAAGCGATTGGTGCTCATAGGTGAGCGAGGTTATTGTGGAGTTTCAGAGTCACGTCTGCTGCTCTTTTTTTTTTTTTTTCCTGAATACGACGACGTGGAGAAGGAAGGTTTCTCCTAAATTATTTAGGATAGCTGAACTGTGGGGAGTTGCAGAGACCAGGTAACACCGGGTGGGAGTGCTAGTGTGGTAAATGAGATGTGGCAGAAGGTGTAAGGAAGGTAACACACGCCACAAAATTGGCTCTGGATCAGCTCTTGTTAATCAGGAAAGAGCAGTAGGTGTCTTAACAATTCTTTCTTTTAAAACAGCTTTAACACCCCGTTGTAGGCTAAGAAGGATATTTTGAAATTAAAGAAGGAGAGAATGAAATAGAAAACATTGTTACGCTGCTGAGTAAATGTTTGTCAGTTTGTGTCCTGGCAGTTCTGGTTAGACCATCCCAAAAAGGGGACGCTGGAAAGGGCAGGAGCAGAGCAGGTTTTTGAGCAAGCAAAGTCTTCATGTCCTCACCTTAGGGGAGAAGCTTGCTGACAGGAGATATGATCCAGGTGCATGAAGTCATGGGCAGGTCAGAGAAAGCGAGGAGGGAGCATCAGTTTTCTGTTTCTGACCGGAAATTATGATGCAACAGGGCTAAAATAAACAGGTGGAAGAGCTTTTTCACACAACGTGCTATTAAATGTGTCACCCTGCCACAGGACGTGCTGCCACCTGATAGCATCGGGGGCGGTGGGACCAGCAGGAGCATCAAAACCAACAAAGCAGGTATGGGAAGTTCCTGAGCTGTGGTGGCTGCCTGGACTTTCCCCGTCGCTGGTCCCCAGTCATCACTTCCCTCTGTGTTCCTCCCACAGAGCAGGGTGGGAGTGTCAGGTTTAGATGCAGACTTCAGAAATCTGTGAAACAGCTGTAAAAACTAAATATAAAATGATATATTGCTGATGTCAGGGCTGGCAGGCCCCAGTAACCATCAGAAGTCCATGTGGATACCAAGAAATGCCTGTGAGGAAGAGCTCAGCGTTGAGGTGCCCGTGAGGGTGATTTCTCATGGTGTGAGTGCCTTGCAGTGCTTCACAGGGGTGTTTCTGTTAGCCTCATAAGCTTCAAATTAAAAGATGCCAAGATGATTTTGTTTGAATTCTGTGGTGGGGGACAGCCTGAAGATCGTTGCTTAGTTATTAGTATTAAATCCACACATTCCAGCTCAACCATGGCTTGCTTTTTTTGTTTGTTTGTTTTAAGAAAACTGGTATTGATTTCACTAAGAGCTTGAGGGGGTGAAAGGATGGTGTTATCTTTGCAGTTCATTTGGGTTTTTCCTGGTCAGACATTTGTTGTCTGGGACTCCTGTGGATGTACTTGGACTGTGTTAAAATTAATTTCATGAGCATTTAATTGACAAAATTAATAGATTTGGCTTCCTTAGGCTCTGCATTATGGGTCAGGTTCCCCAGCTCTCTTAACTCTCACAGAGCTTTCTGAATCCTCTGCAGTCTGACCCTTTGAAATGTGACCATGAGAACTGAGCAAGATGTTCAGTGGTGGCTTTGGCAGTGTGGTTCCCTGGATCTGTGTGATCCTAAAAGGGACTGTCAGTTCAATCATGAAGTGGCAGAGGTTAAAACCATCACTGCCCAAGCCCTCTCTCCCCCCCAAAAAAACCCCACAAAACAAATGTTAATGTGTGATTGATGTAGTTCCTTCCACAAAAGATAGGGAGAAGTCAAGGACTGTCTTTGCTGCACCCATGCTGTCCTAAAGCCAGGATGAGCACCTGGCTTTGTTGGTTGTGTATTCATATTATTCACATTGCTATCCTGAGGTTGATTGCTGAATAATAAATGTATCTTGCTCTGAGAGCACTGCTTGGTTATTCTCTGAACACCACTGAGGTCTCCTGCCTTAGGTGGCATCACTGTAGCTGGGGGAATGTCAGATGTTTCTGCTTTCTCTCACCCCACACCTGCTCAGATGAAGCTCTTGAGGGAGTTTTCTATTCCCCATGTTCTGAGTAGCCAGCAGATATCTGTCTGTGTGGATGATTTCTGAAGTCCTCAGGTTCTCACAAAGCAGCCCTTGTTCCGAAGGCCCTGCCTCACCTCACAGAGTGTGTGGCCCATGTCCATCTTGGGCCTGACCTGATCAGAACTCAGTGGTCCCTGTTAAAAAGGAGCTTGTGGACTCTGGATCAGTGCCACTGTGCCCTTGAGCTGAGCAAAGTGCAGACACTCCTGATCAAAACAGCTGGGCTGACCCAGCACTCCTTGGTCCAGAGTCTTTAAACCCTCCTCAGGTCTCTCCCTGTGTGACCACACCAAGTTCTGCCTCTGCACCTCTCCCCACTTCCCTGGCTTTTGTTTTAAATTAAGGCCTCCCTGGCACAGAGGGTGGGAGAGGCACCTTTAATCTATATCTGGTTTAACTTCTTGCTTCTGCTTTCCATGCTGAGTGACATCCCTGCTGTCCTGAGGTGAATTTTGCTGGAGCTGAAAGCACCCGAGTTTGTGGGTGTTTGGCTTGTGTGGAACCTGCTTGGCCGGATCATTAAATAAGATGGTTTTCTCAAGTCCTATTTGTTCCCTGTGTGCAAACAAATTGGAATTGACACGGACTGAAATTGCCAGGAAATTTTAGAGCAAGTGATGAGGAAGAAAGTTGGAATCATGAGCTAAATACTTCAGTGGCAGAAAATGATGAAATTGGATGTGGTGCTTTGATGAGGTGGGTTGTATTGATCATGGGCAGGAGATAAGTAAGGTTATTAGACTTGGGAATGCTCCAGGAAAAGCCACTCAGCCTACAGGTTTGTGTGTGTTAATACACCCTGGTGAATACCTGGAGCAGGAGGGTTGGTGAGAAAGTGTGAAGTTGACAGAATATTCATACACAGGTAAACATAATCCCTGTTTCTCTATTATGTGTAGTCACAGAATTCATCAGTGGCATTGCATCAGGAGCACACATTTAACTGGCATCAGTGCTGCCCTCTGAGGCATTATTTCTGAGAGGAATACTTAAATACAAGTGTTTGGCTTCTAAAATGTCACGTCCTGTGTGGATGCAGAGCAGCAGCCTTGGCTTGCTGTTGTCTGGGGCATCCTGCATAGAATTTGGCCACAGCCACATATTCTGCAGCCAAGGGGTGTGAGCTGCTCTCCACTCGTGTCTGAAATCTTGCAGAGGTCTTTCCCTCATCTTTGTTGTGGCTTTTCTTTAATGAGATACGGATGACACGTTTCTTGGGAGCTGCTCATATTTTAAGACTTAAAAGATCATCCAAGATCAGCTCTTAGCTGAGCACTAAGTCCCTGTTTTTCTTCAAGTTGTTATGTTTGTGCAGCAGATGTGTGGATCTCAGGCTAGAACAAGAAATCCTGCACATGAGAAGTGTCATGGCAAAGCCTTGATCAGGTTGTCCTGTATGGGACTGATTTCCTTAGTGGGTTGTTTGCAGTGGGGAAATGATTATGGGAATATTTTGAAGTGTGTTTGTTTAGGTATCATTCCCTAATATGGAATTCTTTTCTCATCTTATTTTTTTTTTCCTCTGTTGTTTTTGTATGTTTGTGCATTGAATTACATCAGATGTAATTTAACATGGAGGTTTTGGCTTTAGATCTGACACCTCTGAGCTGCTTTTTATTCTGCTCCTTCCCAAAGGCCTGTACTTCTTCCTGGGCTGGCATTTTCACCCTCACAACCATTTGAGAGGTTGATTTGGCTTTCCTCATAGCTGACTTGTGTAAGGTTCAGTTGTTTTGATGTATGTAAAAAGGAGGTAAAAAAAAAACGTCCTTTGAAAATTTAAAAAATATCAGTGAGTTTGTAGCCACCAGAAGTGGAAGGCTCAGAGAGACAGAACTTGGCAAACACTTTCCTTTGTGCCAAGCTCGATTTATGTTGTTTCCAGAAACCCCAGTTGGGAGAAGCATCAAACAAAAGGTTCTGGATATAGAAAATACACTGGGTTTGTAGTTTTCTTGTTGCTTCCTCAACTCTGGATGGGTGCCCATGGCATGGAACATCCTGGCTGTGGCTCTGGGCAGCCACAAACCCCCTGCCCCACCCCAGGACCCCCAGACCTCTCTGCACTTTGCTCTGTGGGCTCTGCAGAGTCTCCCTTGCAGCGATCACAGCTCAGTCAAGGCCCTTTTCAGGGTCACCCTGGCTTCGTTGACTGAGTGAGGATTAATCATATTAAGGTCCTAATGAGCTGGGCTGTGTGCCTGACACCGTGCAGCATCAGTGGGAGCCTTCCCAGCGCGTGGGAGGGTGTGGATGGGCTGCAGGCTCCGGCTGTGTGCGCGTTCCAGCCGGGGGTGTTGCTGTGACAGCTCCTGCCCTCCTTACCCAGACACGGGCTGGCAGGAGCTGGCAGCTCCTGGCTGCTGCCTTCTCCTGCCTAATCTCTGGTGACAGGGATGTCCAGGCAAGGTGGACACTGGGTAATTCAGGGCCTCTGTAGCTAGTTTTGAAGCCCTTCTTGCTTTAGCTGCCTTCTCTCCAAGACCTGAGGGGGAAAACACTCGTGTTCTGCTTGCTCAGCTGATGCCAGGGATGTTTCTTCTTTCCCCAGCTGCTGTGTGAGAGGCTGCAGCCATGTCTGACTTTGTGGAGAGCGAAGCAGAGGAGTCAGAGGAGGAGTACAACCAGGATGGGGAGGTTGTACCCAGAGTAACCAAGAAGTTTGTAGAGGAAGATGAGGATGGTGAGTTGACTGTGTTCATTGCTGTTCTATTCTGCATCCTGTGGCTTTGCAGATGGAGCAATAGCTGTGCTATAATAGCAGGGCCATCTGTAGTCAATAATCTCAGCTGTTTGAGTGCTTCCCTTCCTCCAAGTGCTCCAAGTGTTTTTTATAATTGGCAATAAAAAATACGCTGCTTCAACCCCATGGGACTTGCAGTCACACACTTTGATAGTAAATGGTAAAAGCAGAGGAATTCTCCCAGTGTGACCACTCCACCTGTTCCCTCTGCAGAGGGAGCATGAGACAAGAAGTGGGGATCTGGCAAGAGCAGCTGGCTGGGTTCTGTGTCAGTAAAAGTGTTCAGTTAAAACTCTGTGTGGATGGTGTGAAGGAAGATGCTGCCTGCTCAGAGCCAGATCTCAGTGGATAACCAATAAGTGTCTAACATGTGCTGTTCTCCATCCCAGATGAGGAAGAGGAGGAGCTGAACCTCGATGATCAGGATGAGCAGGGGAACCTGAAAGGATTCATTAATGATGATGATGATGAAGAAGAGGAGGAGGAAGGCAGTGACTCTGGAGACTCTGAGGATGATGTTGGCCACAAAAAGAGAAAGCGCAGTAAGTTTTGAGACATGGTGTAATGCTGGCAGAGAGCACCCTTTGCCCTGGTCTTCATGAACTGGGTAATCTGTACCCTTTTGGGCTTAGTGTATTCCCAGATTAGGAAAGAGAAACTCTAACTTAGCTCTGCTGTTTTCTTTAGCTTTTGATGACCGCCTGGAGGATGATGACTTTGACCTCATTGAGGAAAACTTGGGCGTTAAAGTCAAAAGGGTGAGTTGTGTTCCCATGCTGCTGTTAATGGTGTGGTGAGCACAGAGGAGGGTGGGCTCCAGCCTGGCATGAGCAGACAATGCCTCCCATCAGGTCCTGCTCTCTGGAAAAGGGAGAGCTGAGTGCTTGAAGGAAGCAGGATCTCTTCCAGCTCAAGCAGCTGGGACCTGGCTTCACAGAGTTTGCAAAACACTTTTTTTTTGTTCCTAAAGTCTGCTGTGCTTCTCCCTTTCCACCTCTTCAGGACAGTCTCATCTTCCATAACTCAAGGTCAGCACAGGCTGTTGTGGGCTCTAAAGCTCTTTCTGTAACATTTAGAGTCACATGAACCAGGCCAGCACTGGTGGGGAGAGCATGCAAGTGACACAGGCACAACTCCTGAGGGGATGGCCCTTCTCCCCTGTGTGCCTGTGCTGTGCTGGGCTCCATCCTGCTCCCTCCTAGGTGCCTGCAGAGGAAGTGCAGTTCTGAGCCAGGGATTGTGAGCGCTAACAAGGAATTGTCTTTGCAGCAAAAATTCAGGCGTGTGCGAAAAATGTCTGATGATGAGGATGATGAAGCAGAAGATTATGGAAAGGAAGAACATGAGAAGGAAGCCATTGCTGAAGAAATCTTTCAGGATGGTGAAGGCGAGGAAGGAGGGGAGGCTGTGGAAGCTCCTGTTGCTCCACAGGAAGAGGAAGAGGAGGAGGAGGAAGATGAATCTGGTGAGTGTGGGTGATCAATTACATCCAACGTTTGTCCTAGGATTAAAGCACAGGAACAAAGTTCAGACTTTCTCTGAACAAGAAGTATCCAAAAGGCTGTGACCCTGTCATGGTGAAGCTCCTGTTGGTTTGATTAGTACAATCCTTAGAATTAAATGTTTCTGGGTGACAGATTTTGATTGTCTGTCTGAGCCACTTTGTCCAGGAGCACGTTATGTATGCTGAGGTCTTGAACACCTCCCCTAAGCTGCCTCAAAAATGAAAATGCTTCAGAGGAAGACACTCAAGGCACTGTTTAGTACCTCATAGCACAGTGCATGCCTGCCCTACTCCTTTTCAGCATCAGCCTCTCACTGCTGCTACCTTACCACAAAAGTTTAAAGAGTTCTTTCTGCTGTCCAAAGCAGCCAGGCCTTTCCTGACTCTATTTTCAGTGCACTGAGCTACAACTCAAATAGCTTTGCCTGGAAGTTTGTCTGGAAGTTTGTTCCAGCTTGTTACTGTGGTTCAGGCTCTTGGACTGTGTGAGATTGCTGTAGGAGATGCTGTGGGGAGCTGGGCAGACTGACAGCCAGCAGCAGCCTAGGTCTGTGCTGGAGGCTCACAGTTGCTTTGTCAGAGGTAGCAGTTCTGTATTCGAATTCCCTGACCACTGAATTGTTTCTCAATGTCCAGACATTGATGACTTCATTGTGGATGATGATGGACAACCTCTGAAGAAGCCAAAATGGAGAAAGAAGCTTCCAGGATACACAGATGCGTAAGTATTGATTGGCAGTTGGCCTGGAGCCTTGAAAATAGTGCTCAACTTATTTGGATCTTGCGACTGCAGAGTGATTCAGCTTGTGGTTGAATACTGCTGGTCTTTTTCCCAGAAGAAACCTGATAAATTTAGACACAGAGCTTTTAGTGTGTGATTTCTGAAATGTGGGACTCCTTCCTTTTTTTTCTTTTTTTTTTTTTTTTTTCCCGCTGGATTTTTTTAAAGGGATACCAAAACCAGACCCTTAGGAGGAGTATTTAGCAGTAAAGCTCAGAGTTTGTACCTGTCCATTATTTTTTTAGCCTGGGTGGAAAACTAAAGCTTAGGCAGTGCCCCTGACCTCCTCTGTGTAGCTGTAAAGATGTTCTGTGGACTGCACTGTGGGGCTGAACAATTTTTTTCCTGCTTTCCAGTGCTTTACAGGAAGCCCAGGAAATCTTTGGTGTGGACTTTGACTACGATGAGTTTGAGAAGTACAATGAGTACGATGAGGAGATGGAGGAGGAGTACGAGTACGAGGATGAGGAGACCGAAGGCGAGACCCGCGTGCGGCCCAAGAAGACGACCAAGAAACGCGTCAGTCGCCGCAGCATCTTCGAGATGTACGAGCCCAGCGAGCTGGAGAGCAGCCACCTCACAGACCAGGACAACGAGATCCGCATGACAGACATGCCTGAGAGGTTCCAGGTGAGGCAAGGGGCTGCAGCTCTGCAGGCAGAAAGCATTTTGGCTCCCGGGACTGGGTCCTGCAGGCTGGCAAGCTGCTGGATGGATTTTGGAATATATTTTCCCTCTTTGACGACCTCACCTGTCAAATGTGCAGGCTAAGACTGCATTCAGACACATCAGTGACATGAGAGTGGTTGTAGTGAATCTGAGTTTAACTTCCCTGTGGCCACTGGGTGCCAGTGTTGCACTGCTGAAGTGCAGGGTTTGGGCTTGGCTGAGATGGCTTTGTGCTGGATGATGTTAGGAATCCCTTGAGCTGGACATATGGAAGGCAAGATGCAGTGCCACAGATGACATGGAAAGGTTTCTAGCTTACCTGTATGCCAGTCAACACATAACTACTGTATCTGATTTCACTCAAGGTAATAAGACTACACTACTCTCAACACAAAGTGCTGTTTGTGCTGTGTGGAGTCCTTCTGGTGTCTCATATTTTTGTTTCAATTTTACATTATATTCAGATTTTCACTGGAAAATCCATCTCCCTTTAGTGTATGTTAGTGTAATTCTGTGCAGAGGTTTATTACCCTTCTCTGTGAAATGGGATGTGTGAAACTGCCAGTTTACCCAAGGATGCTTTTTCCCGGAAGGAAATGCTGTCTGTGGTGTCTTCTGGTTATAGGTGACCAGTTCACACATATTGTCATCTTCGTGGGTGTCAGTGGTGATTAGAGCAGCACCTCTGAAAGAGAAGTGGCTGAGACTGAGTGCCCAGAGAGACTTTGGAGCTGCTGCTTTATCTTTTGTTACTCTGTGGCTGCAGCAACAAAAGTGGTAGCAAGGCACAGATAGAAACTGCAGAAAATTTGGAAGTCTGGTGGGAAGTGGAGATATCCTCACTTGATTTTCACAGCAGATTTTGCACCATCATAGGCCTTTCCACAGGATTGTAGCTAGTGTAAAACTGATGCAATTACCTGTGTGCTCAGAAGGTGCAGACAATCCATGGCACCCCATAGCTGGGGGTCTCCAGAGGTAACCTGCAGCTCTAAATAATGATTTCCAGGCTACTTGGAAACATGGCAACATGGTGTTGCACATGCCTCTGCTCATAATATTGTCTCTTCCCAGCTGAGATCCATCCCAGTGAAGAGTGCTGAAGATGATGAGCTGGAGGAAGAAGCTGACTGGATTTATAGGAATGCATTTGCAACGCCCACCATCTCCTTGCAGGTAAAGGACTGTGCCTGGGAATTGTTCCAGGGATCTGCTGATAGGAGTGTAGTGTCCAGTACCACCTTTATTTCTGGTTTTGAGCAGGTCCATGAAACAGAGCAAAAATAGCACAGAAAAGCTGAAAGAACCACAGTTTCTTAGGCTTAAACTGTGGCTGCTCTTTTAGGGTATCAACTAGGCACAGACTGAACACATTGTGTTTCTCCTTTTCAGGAAACTTCTGACTACCTAGACCGTGGACAAACCAGCAGCTTCAGCCGCAAGGGGCCCAGCACCATCCAGAAGATTAAAGAAGCCCTGAATTTCATGAGAAATCAGCATTTTGAGGTAATTTGCAACTTTTCTTCATTACCAAGGTCTCTCTCCTTTTCCTGACAGGATTATGTGGTTTATTCTTTGGTGGAGTAGGAGCTGCCCCATGAGTTTGTTGTCCCGCATGGAACAAGAGCTGTGTCTGGGCTCCTGGCTGCCAGGAACAGCCCAGTCCCCTGCACAGGAGTGATGAGTCTCATTTCTGACCCAGGTCCCGTTCATCGCCTTCTACAGAAAGGAGTATGTGGAGCCAGAGCTGCACATCAACGACCTGTGGAGGGTCTGGCAGTGGGATGAGAAGGTGAGGAATATTTTCATTGCTGGTTGTCCTATCAATATTTATCCTCCTATGTAGCCTGATACTTTCAGCAGTTTGTTTTGGCCGTGTTTGGGGTTTTTACCCCAGTCTTTTTGCATTTTTACTGTCATATGATGGTAAAGGGATATCTGACAAAATAAGACTCTAAAATATCCTTCCCTGAGTTCGTTCTGTGTAGTAACATTTCCTGCCAGCAGTGCAGGTTGCTTCTCTACTATCAGATCCAAACCTGGATTTTTTTTTTTCTGTTAATATAATACATCCCTGAGATGAGACCTGCCACATGTCACATTTGGCTTTGGCTATGGATGAAGATTCTAATGATCATTTTTATATGACAAATATCCCAAAATCTTGGAAGTCCCTGTTTGGGAAGGGAGAAGGCAGATCACACGCTGCAATAGGATGTTTCACTGCAATTCTTTTTCTTGTGTCAGTGGACCCAGCTGAAGATCCGCAAGCAGAACCTGACACGGCTGTTTGAGAAGATGCAGGCCTACCAGTATGAGCAAATCTCTGCTGACCCAGACAAGCCCTTGGCTGATGGAATAAGGGCCTTGGATACTACTGACATGGAGAGGTAGGGTGCCAGGACTTCAATATTCATTCCAAAATGACTTAAAATGTCCACTGACTTGCCCAAACAGCACAGGCGCTCTGGCCACTGCAGAGCACCTGCAAAGCCAATAATGAGAAATATTTAAAATTCTTTTGGGAGATAAATCCAAGGGCTCCTCTTCTGCCTGACCTGAGTCAGAGCAGGTTCCTTGAGTGTTCTGAGCATGACCTATGCTGGCTTTCTGTAGGCTGAAGGACGTGCAGTCCATGGACGAGCTGAAGGACGTGTACAATCACTTCCTGCTGTACTATGGGAGAGACATTCCCAAGATGCAGAATGCTGCCAAGGCCGCCCGCAAAAAGCAAAAGCGTATCCGGGAGGATGGTGAAGAGGAGGAAGGTTTGTCTCCCCACATTTGATACTTTTCTCCTTGTGGGCTGCTTGAAAATCCTGGTTTGAAAGAATAGGAAGAAAGTTTGGTGAAAAGCCTGTGTGTATGTACAGCATCTCTGCTGGTCATTCTATCTCAAGTTAGTTCCAGATCTTTCAGGCACTTTTGAAAATGTTTAAGGTTTGCCACACAAGGTGCTCTCTAATGGAATGTGAATGCCACCCCTTGTGGCACGGTTGGCATGTATGTTCTAATGTGCAACCCAGAGATACTCCTCTTAAAAACTGCAGGAGTGACACTGAAGATAGTATTTCCAGTGTCTTTTTCCAACTTGGAATAATTTTAAGGCCACTGTGACCTTTGAGATGCCTTTGTGGGATTTAGGGGCTCTGTTGCACAGTGTAGGTTGTGTTTAATCTCTTTATTGTGCTTCTGACACACTCCAGCTGTCTGGATGCCTCTCTAATGTATCCTTCCTACAGGTGAAGGGGAGGATGCAGAAGATGATGAGCAGAAGGGGCCTGAGCTGAAGCAGGCTTCCCGAAGGGATATGTACACCATCTGCCAGGCAGCTGGGCTGGGTAAGGCTCTGCTCTGTCCTGCTGAGCGTGCAGTGGCCTGGCCCACAGGCTCTGCAGGGTGCTTTGACTCACCTAGGGAAGGAAGACTGGTAGTTTTGCTAACTAGTAGCTACAATACCCTTGTCCTCATTGGTTTTTTTGGTTGTTTTTTTCTTTTACCAGATGGCTTGGCTAAGAAATTTGGTCTGACACCTGAGCAGTTTGGAGAGAATCTCCGAGACAGTTACCAGCGTCACGAGACAGAGCAGTTCCCTGCAGAGCCCCTGGAGCTGGCCAAGGATTACGTGTGTAGGTCAGTGTGGGGGGGGCTTTGTGTGGATGTAACACAAGTGAGATGGTCTGGGGACATTCTTCTAAGCCTTCACATTGCCTTCTTGCTTGTAGTCAGTTCCCAAGCCCGGAGGCAGTGCTGGAAGGAGCTCGGTACATGGTGGCTTTGCAGATCGCCAGGGAGCCCTTGGTCAGACAGGTCCTGAGACAGACTTTCCAAGAACGAGCTAAAATCAACATTACACCAACCAAAAAGGGGAAGAAGGTAAGGAAGGGAGCTCTGAGTCTGTGGGTCAGTTCAGGGAAGGATCTAAATAACATACAGATGCTTGTATTCCCATGTCAGTGGCAACTCTGAATAAACCTGTGAGCAGCACTGAGCTGGGCTCAGCATGCTGCATTTTGAGTCTCAGCATTTTACCAGATAAGATGTTGCCTTCAATAATTGAAACAGTCTCTGGGAAGCAATTCTACTATGTCCTGCTGGGGAAGGAAATGCAGACTGACATAGGGCTGAGGGAGTATTGAATAAAAACCATTGTCTGCTGTGGCATACGGAAGGATCTTTCTTCATGAATGCCCTGTGTGCGTGCTGACTGTCTCTCCCCTTTCCCAGGATATTGATGAGGCCCACTATGCCTATTCCTTTAAATACATGAAGAACAAGCCTGTGAAGGAGCTGAGAGATGACCAGTTCCTGAAAATGAGCCTGGCAGAGGATGAAGGACTGCTCACCATAGATATCAGCATTGACATGAAAGGAGTGGAGGGGTGAGTTCCCACTGGCTGTGCCATCCCTGACTTGGCAGAGCTCATTCATGCAGTGCTCTTAGAGCACTTTTGTAACCCAGACTACTACTGAAAGTCATGACCTGGTAGTTTCCTGCACTTCAAAGTCAAGCAGCCTCTCCAGGGTCTTACTTTTTTCATCATCTAGTTGGGAACTTTTAGCAGACATCTGTCTTACTCACTTGAAAGCAGACTCTGATATCCCACTTGGGATTTTTGTGGAAGATGATGCTTGTTTCCCAACCAACTTAGTCCCTTCCCTGCACATCTGAGTGGCCACACTGTGCAGTATGGGTGTGCTGGAGTGGCTGTGATCTGTCTACAGCATCACTTCAACAGCTAAAGCAGCACTTGATGGGAGAATTGGCTCTTCCCTAATTTTTCCAAGCAGCTACCTGATCTGAGGTGTGCAGGAACCTGCCAGTGATGCTGTGCATGCAGGTGCCTGGAGCCTTTCTGTATCTCCTTTCTTGCAGTTATGGCAGTGACCAGACATACTTTGAGGAAATCAAGCAGTTCTATTACCGGGATGAGTTCAGTCACCAGGTGCAGGAGTGGAATCGGCAGCGCACCATGGCCATCGAGCGCTCCCTCAACCAGTTCCTCTACGTGCAGATGGCCAAAGAATTAAAAAACAAGCTCTTAGTGGAGGCCAAGGAATATGTCCTCAAGGTGAGATGAGGCACAGCTTTGAGGCAGAGCTGGGCTTGCAGACACTGGCAGCTCTGCAGTGTTCTGGGGATAATTACTGACAGTTCTTGGGGGGGAGGATGAGGCAGGGATTGAGTCTGGTTTAACTTTCCCTCCAGAGGAGGGTTATGCCATTGCCCCTGCAGTGGATTTTTTCACTCCTCTTTGTCTTTTCTCTGCTCTCCCAGGCTTGCAGCCGCAAACTGTACAACTGGCTGAAGGTTGCTGCATACAGGCCAGATCAGCAAGTGGAGGAAGACGATGATTTCATGGATGAAAACCAAGGGAAGGGGATCCGGGTGCTGGGCATTGCGTTTTCATCAGCCAGGTAGGAGGGAGGGAATGGTGTCTGGATGCATGTCCAGCTTTAGCAGTCCTCCATGTCTGAGTGATCTCTGTTTGACAGGGACCACCCCGTGTTTTGTGCCCTCGTGAATGGAGAGGGTGAGGTGACAGATTTCCTCCGATTGCCACACTTCACAAAGAGAAGGAATGCCTGGCGTGAGGAGGAGAGGGAAAAGAAGGTGAGCTTAGTGCAGCTGTCACTGAAATGATTGTAGATAGCTCAGAATAGAAACCCTCTAGCTTTTTCACTCTGATTTTCTACTTTCTTTTCCAGGCCCAGGATATTGAAACATTGAAAAAATTCCTCCTGAACAAGAAGCCTCATGTGGTGACAATTGCAGGCGAGAACAGGTCAGTCTTTGTGCTGCTTCCACTTCCCAGTCTCTTTGCAGTGCTTTCCTTGTGCCTGTCTGCATTTCACTGTTTCCAGGACTCAGCTCTGTGCTCTCCCCTCAATCCTCTTGGCTGTCTCTCCCTAGGGATGCCCAGATGCTGATGGAGGATGTAAAGAGAATTGTTCATGAGCTGGACCAAGGGCAGCAGCTGTCCTCGATTGGAGTGGAGCTGGTGGATAATGAACTGGCCATCCTCTACATGAACAGCAAGAAGTCTGAGGTGAACCTTCTGCTACTCCAGCTCTCCCTTAGTCTGTTGCTGATTCATGCTGTGTCATCCTCCATTTGTTGTGCTGGCCTTGCATCATCCTCTGTCTCATATGTTCCATCTGGACAGTCACATACTGATCTTTGGATCAAGGCAAAACATCTTAGGCTTCCCTGAAGAGATCAGCACCAGCAGATGCAGATGCACAAAGTAGATATTGATGTAGTTGGAAATGAGTGAGATTGTTCCATTACTAATTGCATAAGAGCTCCTGGGAGCCTTTCACCTCAGCTTTATTTGCCTTGAGCACCAAGTGCTTCCTTGCTGCAGTCCCTGTCTGATGTGTCTTTGCTGCCTGTAGTACAAAGTGTGAGAACACCACGAGGGTTTTCCCTGATTCAGTGTCCTGTTGCAGAATGAATTCCGGGATTACCCCCCTCTGCTGCGTCAGGCCGTGTCCCTCGCTCGCCGCATCCAGGACCCCCTCATAGAGTTTGCCCAGGTCTGCAGCTCTGATGAGGACATTCTCTGCCTGAAACTCCACCCTCTGCAGGTAAATTTTCCTTGGGCATGAAAGATCCTTCTCTGCAAGAGAAAGCTGCCTGTGAGGGTTTTGCTTTCAAAGAAAAGGTTTCCAAGTAAAACTTGTGCAAGTTCTGCTTGTTTTGTGCCATATTCATGCTACACAGCACCTTTCTTTTTTTTTTTTTTTTCTGCTTTCTCAGCCTTTAGGCTGTTCTCAGGGGTAACTCTGAGGTGCAACACAGCTCCTGGGAGCCAGTGTGTTGTGTTTGGCTCGTGGCAGAGGGTTGCACAGATCCATCTTTTCTGGGACTAACACCTCTTCTCTCTGCCAGGAGCACGTGGTGAAGGAGGAGCTGCTGAACGCGCTCTACTGCGAATTCATCAACCGTGTGAACGAGGTGGGGGTGGATGTGAACAGGGCCATTGCTCACCCCCACAGCCAGGCTTTGCTGCAGTATGTGTGTGGCCTGGGACCACGCAAAGGCACTCACCTGCTGAAGGTAAGGATGCTTCAGGGCCTGCCTGCAAAACCAGCACATCCCCAGCACTCTGTGAGTGCTCAGGAGGTGACTCAGGGTCCCGGGTGCCAAGTGCCGCTGACAGCTCTGTTGATGGGTGGTTTTACCTCGCCGTGCCTCGCCCCGAAGCTACTCGTGGACTTTGTGTCCTTGAGAGACCCAAACAGCTCAGCAGATCCATCAATCCCAGCCAGCTCCCAAACCCACAGGAATGGATGTGCTGTCAGAGCGTCAAGACACCTCCACAGTGTAGAAAACAGGAGGCAAAAAGCCAACGCTTCTCCTGAGAGTTGGAGCTGTGGTGATGTGGACTCATCATCTTTCACACAATGTTGAGACACTGGCAGGGAGCAACAACTTAAGAGTTGTGATGGGTGTGTGTCAGATGCTTTAAACACTGCACTGTGCACTGTGAATCCTCTGCTTTTTTCCCCAGAACAAAACAATTTGGGTTGGAAGGGACCTTAAAGATCATCTAATTCCAACCCCTGGCCATGTTCACAGGCATCTTCCACTAACGTGGGTTAGTCAGAGCCCCATCCAACCTGGCCTTGAATAATTCCAGGGATAGGAAGTCCACGACCTCTAAACACAACCTGTGTTTGAATATTAGTTTTTATACTCTTGCCTCTCTCAGGGTTTATATTCTTGCCTCTCTCTGCAGATCTTAAAACAAAACAACACCCGTCTGGAGAACAGGACCCAGCTGGTTACGATGTGTCACATGGGACCCAAAGTGTTCATCAATTGTGCTGGCTTCATCAAAATTGACACAGCATCACTGGGTGATAGGTGGGTATTGGGTTGTATTTGATGTCCTATGGGGTGTGGAGTCAGTGTGAGTGACAGACTGACCATCCCTGAGTCATTGTTCCCCAGAGTTTTTGTGTGACCCCTTTGACTTCAGCCAAGTTCAGTTATTGCTCGTTTTTAATCTGATTCTTACAGGCAGCTAAACTTGCACAGCAGCAGAATGAACTGCAGAAAATTAATTATACAGCTTGTTCTGGTGTGAAGGACTCTGTGGTCCAGAGGAACTAAACTAAAACCAATTGCTCCCTAAAATAGTTGTCATGCAGTCATCAGCAACCCATGGGCACTTCAGCTTAGCTTCTGCCAGGTCCTTCCAAGCTTGAGAAATAATTCAGCAATTTGGTTTCCTCTTAAATCAGTAGCAATACTGGGAAGTTTATAGAGCATTAAGTTACTGGTATTTTAAGAGGTATTTTGAGGACAGCTGTAACCTTGTTTCTTGACTGGCTGCTTTGCACAAATGGTGACTTACTAGAAACGTGCTTTCTCCAGGGTTTTTTTGCCCTTGTAAAGCAATGTGAGAAAGAACACCTGGCTGAATCCATACACTGAGTAATCCAACCCCACCAGATCCCTTGGTTCTTGCAGGATACAAATCCCAGAGATGCTGGGGGCAAAGTGTAGCCCATCCAAACAGCTCAGTGGCAGCACTGAGTGTGCCAACACTGTGTGAGGAGAGAAACTGCAGAGAGCTCTGTGCCCATAGAGCAGCTGTAGTATGCAGGGATCAAATCCACCCAGCATCTAAAATGCCTGGCCGTGTCTTTGGAGCTGCAGGCTGCAGTTTGCCAGGTCTTGCCTTGTCTCCTGTTGTTTTAGCAATGAATAATTCATAGTGTCCTTTTTGGAGTACTTTGTTCTGTGGAAGGCAGCAGTGGTGCTCAACAATGTGCTTGATCACAGAGCTGTGGAACAGCTCAGAGCCCTGATCTGAACACTGGTTTTGTTTCAGCACTGATTCCTACATTGAAGTCCTAGATGGCTCTAGGGTCCATCCTGAAACCTATGAATGGGCAAGGAAAATGGCAGTGGATGCCCTGGAATACGATGAGTCAGCTGAGGATGCAAATCCTGCAGGAGCTCTGGAGGAGATCCTGGAAAACCCTGAGCGCCTGAAAGACCTGGATCTTGATGCCTTTGCTGAAGAACTGGAAAGACAGGTGCATTGAGGGTTCCTGGTGCTGAGAAACAGAGGGGAAGCTCTGCTGCCCAGCTGAGATTCTCATGTTTTATAGCTTTATCCTTTTTAGGAGCTGGGCATTAGCTGTGCTGTCGTAAAATGTGTAAACAGCCATGATGAGCAGTCAGTGTCTGATAATGGCATGTAGTAAATGCTTGCAGGAAGTACACTTGGGGCAGGGGACAGTAATTAGACCATTTAAGCTCTTCTCCCTGAATTTTTTTCTAAATATGTTTGTCCTTTTGACCTCAACATCCTGTGACCAAGTTCCACCATTTGTTGTACCTGCTGCATTTCGTTTTTTAAAATTTGCTGTTTCATAAGTTGCTTGAGTTCTTCCAAAACTTACACTGTTTTCCCTACTGATGTTCTTCCTGCTGCTCATGCCTTTATAACCTCTGAATCCCACACAGGGCTATGGTGACAAGCACATCACTTTGTATGACATTCGAGCCGAGCTAAGCTGCAGATACAAGGACCTGAGAACCCCGTACCGTTCTCCCAACACAGAGGAGGTCTTCAATATGCTGACCAAAGAAACACCAGAGACATTTTACATAGGTACATCCCTGTTCACATCCCTGCTTTCTGTCCTCCTAAGTTGACAGAGGATGTGTGAAGGTGGGGCAGAGGGATCTGAGTGAGTGTGGTGCTGAGACGGTGCTGTGGTGGAGTGTGAAGCAGCTTTTCAAGTATTTGGGTGGCCTCCTAACACTTTCATGCATGAATAACAACCTTGGATGGGAGGGAACTGCCCAACTCTGCAGTTTTTCATTATTTCCTTCCCCTCTTCCGTCACCCCACAGGTAAAATGATCATCTGCAATGTGACTGGGATTGCCCACAGGCGCCCACAGGGAGAGAGCTATGACCAGGCGATACGGAATGATGAAACTGGCCTTTGGCAGTGCCCTTTCTGCCAGCAGGACAACTTCCCAGAGCTCAGTGAGGTGGGGCTGCTTCTGTGACAGGCCTGCCTTTGTCAGGAGCCTGCTGACAGCAGGAGTGTTGTGTAGGGTTCTTGGGAGACAAGGTATCAGAGCCAAGATTGAGTCCACAGTGCCCCAGGATCCCAACCTGATGTGGCCTTTGGCTGTAAATAGAATCTGTTGTACTCCTGACTAATTGCTTCAGTATAGATTTGACAAGTCTTTTATGGCTACATTATGGCTTTTAGAGTGAAATGGACCTGGGGCTAAGCTGACCAGTTCTTTGGAGATACATAAAATGTTCTTGTTTGTGGTCTGGGATTGTATATTATGCAGAGAAATTGCCTGTGACACAGAACAGAAGGCTCTGCTACCTTCTCAATTTCAAGAACTTATCTGGACCACCTGCTGCTTAATGCAGCTGTACTTTAGGTCCCTTCTAAACACTGTGAATTCCAGCCTGGGTAATCCCTGATTCTAAACCCCTATAGTGTTCATTAGAGACCAGCCCTGGCTACAGGCTGGTGCTCAGAGTCTAAAAATGTCCTGACCTTCCTGGTTGCAATGTCCCATAAGCTGAGCAGAACTGGAGGAGAAAGATTGCATTACTGGGTAGCATTTTTTGAGGTCTTCTGTCCCCTGGCCTTCCACAAGTCTCTGTTGGCTGTACCACTTTGCTGACACAGCTTTTGGACTTGAATATAAACTGCTGGGGCTGTTTTGTTTCCATGTTGAACAGTTTTTTTACTTTTGCCTTGCTCAAGGTTTGGAACCATTTTGACAGTGGTTCCTGCCCAGGTCAAGCCATTGGAGTGAAGACACGTCTGGATAATGGTGTTGCTGGCTTCATCCCAACAAAATTTCTTAGTGACAAGGTTGTCAAGAGGCCAGAAGAAAGGGTGAAGGTATGAAAGCTGTGGATTTTCACACTCCCAGTGAGAGCTGGAAGAACCAATACCAAAGACTCAGAGTTTGGTTAAGAACAATGTTCTTAAATTACTTTTCCAACCTTATTTTCATGTGAGGACTTTAAATCAGCAGGAAGTTCAGGTTCTGGTTAGTGTCCTTGTCCCACAGTGCAAATCTCCCTTGGCAGCTGGTGGGACCCTGTTAATCAGTTAACACGTTGTGCTGCAGGAGGATTTATTGTCGTCTGGGTTTAGGAGACCAGAAGGCATTCTAATGCAGAGCTGCCCTTTGTTTCTGGCTTTCTAAAGAGTTCACAGAACTGCTTTTGGACAGGCAAGGGTCGTTTTCCCTCTTACAGTTTTTTCTTCCCTCTCCGTCAATTTGTAAAGGTCATCAAAGTTACTTGTCCTGCTCAGGACAGGGATTGGGGTTCTGAAAGAAATGGAAGAACACCTTTTTATCACATAATAAAATAGTGGTTTAACAATTTTGCTGTCTTTTGGGGTCCCCAACAGTCCATGCAGGTGATGGATAATCCTGTAAGCTCAGAGGTCTCAGCATTTCTTTAAAGAGTTATTAATTAACTGCATCATGGTTAACTGAACTAAGACATTGCAGTTTTTGTGGGGGGATTTTCTGCCTCACATTTTGTTAGAGCAGTCCTTTGGGTGTCTGCTTCTGAACACACTTAACTGCTTTCTTGCACATCTTGAAGGCCAGTTATGCTACTCCCATTGTAAAAGATATTTTAAATAGAAAAGGTGATGGTTCTCACCCTCCAGACATTCAGTTTTCCATGTGGTGTGGGTAATAGATGTGCTGGAGAACTGCCCATTTTTCCCTTAATCTCTTTTGATTCTGTTCATTTTTGGGATCAATTCATGTCAAAAGATCACTTTTGAAGGCTGTATCAGTCTGAAGTAGCTGAGGTGATTTGTACCTGCTCAGTGCCAGCAGGATCCCACATGGATTGTTCTGTAGCACAGGGATTCTGGTGTATCTGCCAAACCTGCTGCTCACCTTGGCCTGCACCTCCTCTGCAGGTGGGAATGACCGTCCACTGCCGCATCATGAAGATTGACATTGAGAAATTCAGTGCAGACCTGACCTGCAGGACCTCAGACCTGATGGACAAGAACAATGAGTGGAAACTGCCCAAAGACACCTACTACGACTTTGACTCTGAGGCAGCAGATCACAAACAGGAAGAAGACATGAAAAGGAAGCAGCAGAGGACAAGTGAGTTCTCTTAATTTCTCTCTTCTTGTAATTCCAGCCTTCCCAGGCTGCTTCAGGACAATCAGCACAATTAGATACAGTTGCATTAAAGCAGTTTCTCTTGGAAGGCTGACCATTCCCTTTGTTCCCCAGCGTACATCAAGAGGGTAATTGCTCACCCATCATTCCACAACATCAGCTTCAAGCAAGCAGAGAAGATGATGGAGACCATGGACCAAGGAGATGTGATTATTCGGCCAAGCAGCAAAGGGGAGAATCATCTGACTGTCACCTGGAAGGTCAACGATGGCATTTACCAGCACGTGGATGTCCGAGAAGAGGGCAAGGAGAATGCCTTCAGCCTGGGCTCCATGCTCTGGATTAACACAGAGGTAAAGCCCTGCAGAGCATGCCTGGGAAGGGGAAGGACTTATTTTACAGATGTACCCAGCCCTTCTGTCCTTGCAGTTGCTTCTGTCCTTGTAGCTGCTTTCACATTCTTGGAGAGTAACTTCCAATACATTCTCTGGATCCTCAAATAATACTTGTCTTTTTTTTCCTCAAGGCTTGCTGTGCAGAGTGTATGACCAAATGCACCCTAAATACCTCTTTAAATGTGTTTGTTCAAAGGAGTTTGAAGACCTGGATGAAATTGTTGCTCGTTATGTCCAGCCAATGGCTTCTTTTGCCAGAGACCTGTTGAACCACAAATACTATCAGGACTGCAATGGTGGAGACAAGAAGGTGAGACAATCCCAGGATATGGTAACTTCTTAGGAAGATATCCATGGGCTCTGTGTGCTGCTGAAAATGTGGGCTCCCCTGGAGCATTTATCTTCTTTCTCTCTCTAATTAGAAGCTGGAAGAGCTCCTGATAAAGACCAAGAAAGAGAAGCCAACATTTATTCCATACTTTATTAGTGCCTGTAAAGATCTACCTGGTAAATTCCTCTTGGGATATCAGCCTCGAGGCAAACCAAGGTAAGTGAGAGGCAAGCCCAGCACCTGCACTGAGTACTGCCAGTACCAAACCTCAGCTGACTGCTGCCAGTTTTTCTTCTGGCTCTGTGAGAATCCCTGTAAATCACGCCTCCTCTTTGCCAGGATTTGGCCTCCAGACAGTGGAGGACTTAATTCTAACAGTAAATCTCACCCAGGAAACTCCCATGTTTCTTAACCATCTGCCTGCCACGACCAGCAGTGCTGTGGGTGTTGTGGGAGTGTAGGCAGGAAATGATGGATTTTTCATGGAAAGGCAGGGTAGTTTGAAGCAGCTGTGATTTAACTTTATTGAAGATAAAGTGTCTTGGGTGGATCTATCTGTTTATTATCAGTACAGCCACTGCCTGTGGTTTTAGCCCATGCCTGTTGTGAGTGTGACCTGTCAGTGAGAGACTGGAACAGCCTGTGATGATGTCTCATGGTGTCCCTGCTCCTCCCAGGATAGAGTATGTGACAGTGACACCAGAGGGATTCCGCTACCGGGGCCAAGTCTTCCCTACTGTGAATGGACTTTTCCGATGGTTTAAGGATCACTATCAGGACCCTGTTCCAGGTGAGCAGCCTAAAACTTCAGTGTGTCAGCTCTTTGTTTATCACACAATATCAGGGACAGTTATTAAAGGACAGTTCTGACTTTTTTGTCCCAAAAATGTGTCCTAGGATTTTTCTATGTGTGGGAAGTTTCCAAGCAATGCTTGAAATGTTTGGTTCTATGGGCTGACCCACTGAGATTAATCTTTCATCAAGTGGGCTGTGCAGCAGTGTTTGGAACAGTCCCTCCTTTGTCTCCCCCACCATACAATCCAGCACATATCATTCTCTGGTAGCAAACCATCATGTTGGAACAACTGTTGACTCCATTTTTTTCAAATCCTGATTTTCAGACCAGTGGCTTCTCTTCCAGGAGAATTAATCTCCCTCTTGGCTGGTATTTTCCACAGGTATCACCCCCAGCAGTAGCAGTCGGACCAGGACTCCAGCCTCCATTAATGCCACCCCAGCTAACATCAACCTGGCAGGTCAGTGCAGGCCATTCCTGCTTGGAATTGGGATGTGAGCTGCCCCTCCAGGCTCCACTTTCCCTAACGCAGTGTGTCTCCCTTGCAGACCTGACACGTGCAGTGAATGCTCTACCACAGAACATGACCTCCCAGATGTTCAGTGCCATCGCTGCTGTGACAGGCCAGGGACAGAACCCAAATGCCACCCCAGCACAGTGGGGCTCCAGCCAGTATGGCTACGGAGGCAGCGGAGGCGGCAGCAGCGCGTACCACGTAGGTGTCACTTAAATTTCTGCTGGCTTCTCCTTGCTACCAAAAACCACTGGGAGCTAAGGAACCCCTCATTACTTGGGGTCTCCAAGTCTTAGTTTTATCCCCGTGGTGCTGCACAGGCTGGATTCTTGAACCAGGTTTCCTTTTGCCTCGTGACTGGAGAAATGAGGTGCATAACACAGCCCTGCTCCGGCAGGGAGTTGGAGCAAGGAGCGAACTGGTCTGGCCCCCCCCCAAAGAATGTGGCAGGGTGGAGAGGGGGGATCCAGCAGTGAGGGCACACAACCTTCTGATTGTGCCCCTGAATTGGCAACGTGAGCTGCCAGTGGAGGAGATTAGCTGGGAAGGTATGCGCTGAGTTTGCAGGGCTTTTCAGCTCAGCGCTAATCTCCGAGCTGCACCGGCGGGGAACACCTCAGCCTGACCCAACACCCAGGGGCTCTGCAGGGAGTAACATGGAATTGGACAGTTTTGGCTCATGCTGCCTTTCTTCATGTATGCCTGCAAGCTGTAGCTGACACTGAGGCAAATTCCAGCTACAGGAGGACTGAGGAGCCTGGGTACAAAAACACACCCAGCTATTGCACCCAGAGAAGAGATGCTGCAAGACAAGGCTTGCAGGGAGGAGTGATCCTCCTTTAGAGCACCTTGGGAGGCTTTCAGGAAGTTTGGCACAGTAAATGCTGAGCTGAGGATAGGCAGGGACTGTGGATAACCTGATGTATTAATCATCAAGACATCTGAAGAAAAGGGAGGTGAACACCGGGAGGCAAAGGCACTAAGCTCTTCACGGGACAAGCAGCCAGGTGGCTTGGGATGTGGGAGGGAGCCATCCTGGGAGCTGCTGCACCTTCTCTGCAGCCTGCAGGGGAAGAATTTATCTGTTCTTCGTGCCCACTGTGGGATCTCATTGCTGCTGGTTGCCCCAAGTGTCTCTTGTGCCACTTGGCTCCAGCATCTCCCCTTGGGCTGAGCAAGGAGAGCAGGCTGTGCTGGCCCAGCTCTCAGGGGAGCAAATGTGCTGTGCTCAGCAGGGCTGGGGGCATGCAGAGTGAGGATGGGTACCCTCCTGAGCAAGTGCAGAGCCCCCCCAGCCTAGCAGGGTCCACCCTCTGTCCCCTGACAGCCTCTGCTCTCCACAGGTCTTCACGACTCCAGCCCAGCAGCCGGTGGCCACCCCTCTGATGACCCCCAGCTACTCCTACACTACTCCCAGCCAGCCCATCACCACACCCCAGTACCAGCTCCAGGCCAACACCACACCCCAGTCCTCCCAGTCACAGCCATCATCCAGCTCCAGGCAGAGGCAGCAGCCAAAGTGAGTAGCTCTGGGTGCTCATATCCATGTCCTGTCTCCATTGCTTTTCTTGGTTTTTGTGGAAGCAGCATGATGGGGTTACCTCCCCCATGGGGAGGGAGGGCAGGGAGGTTTTCCTGTCACATCTCACGTTGTCCCCTTGTCCTTGCAGGACCAACAGCCACGCTGCCATCGACTGGGGCAAGATGGCCGAGCAGTGGCTGCAGGAGAAGGAGGCGGAGCGGAGGAAACAGAAGCAGAGGTTGACCCCTCGCCCCTCTCCCAGCCCCATGATCGAGAGCACGCCCATGTCCATCGCCGGGGACGCCACGCCTCTCCTGGATGAGATGGATCGATAGGACCTGACACCCGACACCTCCGCTCTCTTCTCCAGGAAAGGGGGAAGGAGAGGGAACAATAGGAAGCGACTTCCCTTAGACACATAACTCCTGTTTTGTACGTCGTGGGATGGTGGGAAATGACTCTTGGTGATGTGCACCTGAGCGAGAGAATAGACTTGGCAGGGCTGGTTTAAAATATATACTATATATAAAAAAATATATCGTAGAAAGGAACACTGCATCGGCCTCTGCGTTCTAGGCTCCGGTTTTGAGGCACCTTGGAAACTTAGCAAAGAAAACCTGAATGAGGTCAAAGAAGCCTGTCCTTGTACATGCACAGCACTCTGCTTTCACCCCAAAGACTGGGAAGCAAACGGAGCTGAAAGTGCATTGCCCTGGAGTGAGCTGTTTCCTTTGGATTCTCCCAAACCCTGACTGTCACCTCCCCTCGTCCCGAGACCACAAAGCAAAGTCGTGGGGGTTGTGACAAACGAACCAGAGTTCTCACAAAGTTCCTGTTGTTGTTTGCTCCATGTTTTCATGCGTGACAGGCTCGGCAGAGCCTGTGCCAACCCCAGCTGTGTCTGCAGGGGTTCAGCACAGCGGCTCGGGGTCTTGCTGGAGATGCAGCTGTTGTACCAAAGGCTTGCTCTCTCCTCTGGCTTCTTTTGGAACAATATTTATTTAGTTTTGACTATTTTTTTTTTTTTTAAATCAGACTGCGAAATAAAGCGCCAGCCTACGGCAGCTTCCCCGAGACAGACACGTGGGATAAAGCACCACGGAGCAGCCTGGAGTGCATGGCCTCCTCCTCTGTACCTGCTTCCCCTGCCCAGCTGTAACCAAGAGGGGTGAATAAATAGTGTTTTTACTGAATGCTAGCTCAGAGGTTTTCTGCCTGCACCCTGCCCTTCCCCTTAGGATTTGCTCAGAGCAGAGTTGCGTGGTGGAAGTCGATGCTCCTTCTTCCTTTGTTGCTTGGTGTTGCCCTCTGTGTGCTGGAAGTTTCGCAGAGAAACCGATTTCTGTTGTTAAAAAGGTTTTGTTAAGGCTGCACCACATGGAGACATCACACCGACATCGGGGGCACCTCCCGGTGGCTGTTGGATAGGGAGGGCACTGGGAAGGGGCGGATAAAGCGGATAACTTGTGTCAGAAGCAGCGCAGTGCAATGTTCCTGAGGGATTGCCAGCGATGGGAGAGACATTTCTGAGAGGGAAAGTTCCTGCTGCACACACTCTCCCCTCTCCTGCTTTGTTAGTAGGGATTTTCTATGGAAGCAGAGTCTTTGTTCCTTCCCAGTGCTCCTGGTCAGCCTCCTTTGCTAGGAAATGAGCAGGAACAGCAGATCTTAGGAAACAAAGATCTTCTTTGCATTTAAATGCTCCTGAAGAATGGCAGCGACCCGGGAGACAAAGCAAAGCTCTTTGCACAGAGAAATGCAGGTCCTGGCTTCAATGCCATCCCCTCTGCAGTGCTGAGGGGGGCTGACAGGGTCTTGTTCCTCCCAAAGCCACCCAGGCCAGTGGGGAGAACCGTGGGCTGGGGCTCACAGCTCCGAGGTTGCAGGTGGATGAACCTGGCGCTATTTTCTTATTTCATGAGACTGTACAATAGGAATTTGACTGGGAGCAGCTCCTAACTGGTTGGACCTGGAAGTTGGGGGGGGCTAGTCGTGTGTTGTTGCCTCCTTTTTGGCTGTCTTTGTTTTTAGTTCTCCCTTGCTGTCAATAAAAGTTCTACTTTTGGAAAGCTCGTCCGCATGCCCCATGTGCGTGCTTCCTGCCGGGATGCCGTGGCTGCCACAGGGGCTTTGCACCCAGAGAGGAAGCAAAGCCTTCCTCCACCCTTGGTATTCCCCCCTGGACTCGTGTGATCCGCTTATTTCGGGGATTTGGGATTGCACTGCACGCTCCTCAGTGTGGGGTTTGCTGTCTGCTTGGCTCCAGCTTTTTCCAAGTCTGGAATCTGGTGAAATCAAGGATCCCCACCCACCAGGAACAGACACAGGCAGCATTCTCTGCCCCAGCTCTTCCCAGGCAGCATCTGCCTTTGTCTCAGGGCTGGAAAAGCATCTATTGTCCCACTCTAAGGAGCTTTGCAGGCATTTGAGGAGCCTTCAGGGAGGGCCGAGATCCTGTTCCTCCCAAAGGAAGGGAGAAGGAGTTGATGCTGGTGTGGGAGCACGGGAAAGGGGAGGGGTTAAGAGGATGAGAGAGCTTGGGTGGTGCATTTCAGAGAACTTCCAGAGAAAATTACATGCCTAGGGCGCTGGAATTTAATCCTCTAGCAGGGGCACTAAAATTGGGCCTCAGCCCTGTTGCCAGCATGTGGCCAAGAGCTGTGTCCCCAGGGCCAGGACAGTGACATGAACTGAGGGGAGCAGTGAGGAGCAGCTCAAACCCTGGATACCACCCAGCTGTAGGTGTTCCCCTCCCATTCTCCCCAAAAATTCCAGGGATTTACCCTGATGCTGCCCCCCTGCCATCCTTTCCCCCACAAAGACAAAGCCGAGGCTGCTCCAGCAGATGTAAATTTATTTCACAGCCCCACAGGGCTCAGGGGGGACTCAGAGCTGCAGCTCTCGTGCAGGCTCAGCCTCAGTTTTACTTTTCAGCCTCTTCTTTCTGTTCCTCTCCTTCCTCCTCCTCTTCCCGCTAGTGGTGGGGACCGGGGAGGGGGTGGCTGGCACTGGCTCCCTGCCCAATCCCTCCTGTGCAGGGGCATCACTCAGGATGGTGTTGGATGCTTCCCCTAAGGATGGCAGCAGGGCCCAGGGATCAGCAGGGGCAGCAGCTGCAGGATGGCTCCGTGGCCCCTTTTCAGACGAACCTTTCATTTTCAGACCTTTCCCCTTATTTTTCTTATCTTTCTTTCTCTTCCTCTCTTTTTTGACTGCCTTGGGGGTGTGATGATCCCACGGGGGGCTCAGAGGGACTCCCTTGGGCCTGGCTGCCCGGTCGATGAGCTCCCCCCCAAATTCATACAGCACCGGCTCTCGGGGCACCGCCACGGCCACCGTGTTGTACGTCTTGCACCTGCCAAAATTCAGGAGGCACCAGAGGGTGGGTGGGACCAGCCTGGGCAGGGGGGACCATCCCCAGGGCAGGGGGGCACTCACCAGACATAGAGATAAGGCTCCACACACTCCTCCCTGTAGGTGAACTCGAAGCAAGGCACCTGGATGACGTTGAAGAAAGCCTGGCCCACCGCCCGCGAGGCCGTGTCGTTCACCCTCCGCAGGCACTCCTTCAACCTGCCCGGGGCAGAGCGGGGCTCAGGGGGCTGGCACCCCCCGGGGGCATGTCAGGGTGCCCCGGGCAGGTTTGGGGAGCTCACCTGTGGTCGCAGTCGCAGTGGCTGATGGTGTGCCAGCGCAGGTTGCGGTAGCCGTAGCGCGCGGTGAAGGGGTGGATGACGTGCTGGCAGTGGTCGTGGTCCCGGCAGCACCGGTCCGTGTCCCGGTGCTCCCCTGCAGGGAAACGTGGGCTACAGGCAGGGCTGGGGGGCCCACATGCAGAGCTAGGGTTGAGCTAGGCTAGGACTAGGATCAGGATTAGATTAGACTGGCGCACACCTGGAATCACACTGGGATGGGTAAGGATGGATGGGTAGGAGCTCAACTGGATCAGCACTTGGGTGGGGACAAGGTTGGAGCTGGGATGCCCCAATACCACACTGGGGATGAAAATGGGACTAGGCTGGGGTCCTGGAGCTGGGATGCCCCAATAACACACTGGGGATGAAAATGGGACTAGGCTGGGGTCCTGGAGCTGGAGCATGAGCAGGTCTAGGATGGGATCAGGATAGCAACTGGGAGTGGACCAGTATTGGAATGGGGACTGGAATGGCAGCCCGATGGACCACAGAGTAGGCTGGGGACAGAGGGATGGGACGATGGGATGGGATGGGGTAGGACAATGAGATGGGACAATGGGGTGGGATGGGATGGGATGGGATGGGATGATGGGATGGGATGATACATGTTGCAGCATCCCTGCCACTCTTACCCAGCTGCTCGTAGCTGTCCGCGTTGCTGCCCGCACCGCACCACAGCGTCCCGGGGTAGGTGAGCCCGCGGCGGGCACGGGGCCGTCCCGGCGGGGCCGCTCCGGGGGCAGGTGGCAGCAGGAGGAGGAGGAGGAAGAGGAGGAGGAGGAGGAGGCGGCAGAGCAGCCCCGGGGCGCACATGGCACCGCGCCGCTCGCCGCCGTGGGGCCGCCTTATAGAGTGGCGCAGCCCGCCCACGCGGGGCGGCCCGGCACGGCTTGGCACGGCCCGGCACCGTGCGGAGGGTCCCGCAGAGCCGCGGTGTGCAGCCGCTCCCGCCGCCGCGGCACGTCCCGCGCCCGCAGCCCGCGGGGAAGGGGTCACCCCTCCCGGTGGGACCGGCCCCGTTGCTGTGGCAGCCGGTGGGGTGATGTGCCGGGGCCGGTAACGAGCCGGCCCCAAACCCCCGCCCCGTGACTCACCGGCCCCCGCACAGCCCCCGGCCCCGGAGCGGCCCCCGACGGGAGAACGATGCTCCCTGCATCCCTGCATCCCATGGATGCTCTGTGCAGCCACGGATCCCAGCCCACAGATGCTCCCTGCATCCCCGTGTCCCTTCCCATGGATGCTCCCCACATCTGCACATCCCACCCCGTGAATCAATGCCTGCTGCGTCCCCATGTCCCATCCCATGGACGTTCCCTGCATCCCATCCCGCAGATGCGCCTTTTACAGGACAGCCCAGAGCCCTGTGCCCAGCCGGGCTGGCAGCCCACGGCGGCATTCCCAGAGTGCTGCCAGGACTGTCCCTCCTGGCCAGCTCCTGTCCTTGGAGCCCATTGACAGTCAGGACACAGCCCTGGCTCACTGGGATGCTGTGGGAGGGCAGGACATTGCCTGGACACCCTAACGGGGACGTGCCTGTCCTCAAAAAATCCCTGAGCTTACCAGGACCACCCAAAACTGCGGGACATCCCCCTGAGCATCACCCTGGCTCGCTGACTCTTGCACCACGGGGTGCCACCTCACTGTGCCACCCGCCCTGGCACATGCAGCTGTTGCTGGGGACACCCACGGGGGGTGCAAACACCACAGCCCTGCTCCCCACAGCACTGCCCGGCTGGGACAGCAGCGCCGGTGGGGGACACCACTGTCCCATGGGAAGGGTTCCTGCCTGGCACTGTCCCAGTGTCCAGCTGGCCAAGGGCGCTGGCCCAGAGCCACAGGGGCTGCCCCCGCTCAGCTGTCGCTGTCTGTGACGCTGCTGTGACAGTCCTGCTCGGCTCAGCCCTGCCACCAGCACTCGGGTATGGAGCTGGAACGGGAACCCCGGGCCCTGGGGTGTGGGTGTGGGTGGAGGGCACCAGGCCATGGGGAGCCCTGGGGAGGCTGGAGCGGGGAAGGCTCACTCCCCTTCATGCTCAGTGCTTGCAGCGCCTGCAGTCCCCACGCATGGACCTGTGCCACGTCCCTGCCACCCGGGAGAAGGGCTGGTACCTGGCACTGATGGCTCCCAACGTCAAGGGTCCCAACTATGCCTGGCTGGACCCCTCCCGGCTCTACTGCCACCCGCAAGTACCCAGTGCCCGGGGTGGATGGCACCATGGGGTGCCGGGGTGGGCTGCTGGGGTACCCAGCTGTGGGTGCCCGTGGTGGGCTGCAGGCACCCAGCACCTCCCCTCTCCCCCCAGGGCTTGCAGGACTGCGTGGCCGACCTGCTGCAGCCCTTCCAGGGAGATGCCATCGACATGGTGGCTGGCATCGATGCCATGGGCTTCATCCTGGGTGAGCAGGACACAGGTCTCAGGTGAGTGTAGGGTCTCTGTCCCTTGTCCCTGGGGGTCCTGACAGTGCTGTGCCCTCCTCCAGGCGCTGCAGCAGCAGCCACCCTGCAGAAAGGTTTCCTGGCCATCCGCAAAGCCGGGCACCTCTGTGTGCAGACAGTGACACAGCCCTACACCGACTACTCGGGCCGGGAGAAGGTGATGGAGGTCCGCACCGACGCCATCTCACCAGGTGAGCCAGTGGGGCGCTCCCCTTTTTGGGGGGCTGCCAGTGTGGGCACAGGGCACTCATCCAGCCCCTGCCCCCTCCAGGCCTGCGCATCCTTCTCGTGGACCAGTGGGTTGAAACTGGGGGCACCATGAGAGCGGCCATCGAGCTGGTGGAGCAGCTGGGAGGGGTTGTGGCAGGTAGGACAGGGAACCCCAGGGTGCACCCACGGGTGCAGTGGGACCACCATTCTGCGGTGCTGAGCCCCCTGTGTGTCCCCACAGGTGTCGCTGCCATCTGCATGGAGAACAGCGAGGGAGGGAAGTGGATCCAGGAGCGCTACAAGTGCTCCCACTGTGTCCCCCCACGCCTGCAGCCCCACTTCGACCAGCACCACTTGGGCTGGGACTGATGTGGGACTGGCAGCTCGTGTGTCCCCTGCAGCCCCCCTTGAGGGACACAGGGCCGCTGGCTCTGCAGGACAGGGATGCTCCTCGGTGAAAGAAGGAACTCGTCCTCAGAGGCAGCCATCCATCCTCCTGCTTGCCCATGAGCCTGGGGGCTGCCCCCAGAGATAGGGAGACGCCACAACCAGTCCCTGCCCCCAGCCACATGCCTTTCTTACAAAGCATAAAAAAGGTTTTATTAAGACAAAAGGGAGCTTGAGGGCATCTCCCCTGTGAGCAGTACCTGGGTTTGCATAGCTACAGGAGCCACACGGGTGTTCCTGCCTGCCCCAGCCAGGGGTGCCCAGGCAGGCGAGGGGCCAGGGGGGCTGGGGGTGGCAGAGACGGCTCCTCGGGGCCGGCCGGGGTCGCCCCTCTTTGGTCCAGAGGTGTGAGCACGGAGGGGGCTGGGGCTGTCCCCTCACTGGCAGCACTTGGGTTTCTTGCGGGGCGTTGACAGGTACAGGTCGCTCTCCTTGCTGCTGATCCCTGAGGGGCAGAGGAAGGAGGGTTGGTGGGAGGGTGGACAAGGGGGACACCCAGGTGGGGCTGGCCAGGGTTACTCACGCACGGCGTCGCCGATCCTGCGGGTGTTGGTGCCGCGCTCCAGCTCGGCCAGCACGCTGCTCTCAAAGGTCAGGGCCGCCACTCGGAAGAAGAAATCCCGCACGTTCTCCCCTGCCCCATAGGAAGAGACCCCCTGAGCGTCCGCTGACCTGGCTGATGCTGGGATCTGCAACCCCCACCCAGCTGGGACTCACCAGTGAGTGAGGACACAGCCCAGTACTCTGCCTGCATCTCCTGGGCCACCTTGAGAGCGTCCTTCTCCATCAGGCTGTACTGTGCTGGTGTCTGCCAACCAAACCGGCCATGGGTGGGTGACAGGGGCAGCCAGGGCACAGTTTGCCCACAGGGAGGGGGACACACTCACGCTCAGATCCTTCTTGGAGCCCACCAAGAAGAGGATCACGTTGGATGGGTCGTTCTCCTTCAGAGCATCAGCCAGCCACTGCCTGTGGGAGCCACTGTCACCAGTTGCTGGCCAAGCACTGCCCTCATGCTCACACACCACAACAGCCCCACAGCCCCTCTCTGTCCAGCCCCCACGCTCATCCCTGGCCCCACTGCTGGGCCATGCGTCACCTACCGTGTGTGCTCCAGGGACCCCACGTCGTTGACATCGAAGACAATCACGATGGCTGGGGGAGGAAGGAGGGGTGAGAGGGGCACAGGGGCAGCGGGGTGGGCAGCTGGGATGCAGTGGGGAGCTCACCCTGTGCTCCCCGGTAGTAGGTGGAGGCGATGCACTTGAAACGCTCCTGGCCAGCCGTGTCCCACCTGCGGGGGTGTGGGAGGTGAGGGGGGGACTGCAGGGGTGTGTGGGGAAGGGGCTGGCACCTACTCACAGCTGCAGGCTGAAGGGCACTCCCAGCACCTCAAACCGCTCCATCTCGAAATCCACCCCGATGGTCGCCTTGTAGTTCTTATCAAAAGTGTCCTTGCAGAACCTGCGGTGGGGTGAGGGGGGTGTGAACATCCCCTGATGTTCCCAACCTCTCGGGGGCTCAGTGCCCCTCTCAACCCCCGGGAGTGCCCAGCACCAGGCTCTGTGGGGGAGAGGGGTCACTCTCCCCACTCGTCACACCCCTCCAAGCCTCTCCGTGCCTCCCGTTACCGGTTGATCAGGCAGGTCTTCCCCACCGAGAGATCGCCCACCACGATGATCTTGGAGATCTTGAACCTGCAGCGAGGGGGACGCGCGGCTCAACAGAGTGGGGGGCACCCCACGGCTGACCCCGGGGGCATCACCCCACGGCCCCTCGTGTCCGCAGCGCTCCGCATCCCGGCCCTGCTCATCCCGGACCCTCCCGCGCCGTGCTCCCCCCGTGTCCCCCCCGCGCCGCATTCCAGCGCTGTGACGCAGGGCTCGGCACC
Organism: Catharus ustulatus; assembly: GCF_009819885.2. Classification (NCBI taxonomy): domain Eukaryota; kingdom Metazoa; phylum Chordata; class Aves; order Passeriformes; family Turdidae; genus Catharus; species Catharus ustulatus. The sequence continues at coordinate 4,421,414 of NC_046242.1, read as the reverse complement.
GGGCAGCGCCGGCAGCCACGCGGCGCCCACGCCGGGGACCCCCACCCGCGGCTGGCAGCACCGCGGGCCCCTCGTCACCCCCCCGTGCCAACAGCGCGGAGCCCGGAGCTCGCCGGACTGACCCCACAGTGCCCGTGCGCTCCTCCTGGCAGGCGCTGGCCACTGTGGGGTGGAAGGCGGGGCGGGTGTGCAGGGCGGCCTCCTTCCGAAAACACTGCGAGGGGGACAAAGAGGGACAGCGGGGTGACCACGGGGCTCGGCGAGGTCACCCCCGGGCTGGCGTGTCCCCGCTGCTCACCGCGGGCAGGTCGGCGATGACCCTGTCCCTGCGGACCGGAGCCAGCACGTTCATGGTCCGTGGGTGGCCGCGGGAGCGGGGATGGGGTGAGGGTCACCGCGAGGTCTGGGGACAGAGAGAGAGCAAGGAGTGGCCGTGTGTCCATGTCACAGCTGTCCCCAGGAACAGCTTTCTGGAACATCGTTGTCCCTGTGTCCCCAAGTGGGGCTGTCCCGTTATCCCGACAGTCTCCACTTTCCCAGGACATGGTTGTCCCCACGTCACCAAGGATGGCTGTCCCCACATCCCCGCCACCTCGAGCCCCCTAGCTGTGGCTGTCCTCACAACCTGCGGCACAGCTGTCCCCGTGTCCCAGCCATCCCCACATCCCGAGTGTGCCATCCCAGGGTGCCACTGTCCCCCTGCCCTCAGGAGTGGCTGTCCCACATCCCGGGATATAGCTGTCCCCATCCCGAGATACAGCTGTCCCCTCGTGTCACCGCCCCCGCATTCCTACACACCCACTGTCCCCGTGTACCACCCACCCCCGTGTCCCAGCTGTCCCCACAGCCATCCCAGGGTATCGCTGTCCCCGTGCCCCAAATGTCTCTGTCCCCAAGTCCCACCCATCCCCATCTCCGTGCCCCTCCGGTCCCCGCGTGTCCCCCCCGTCCCGTGTCCGCCGTGCACGGACCCCGCCGTCCCCTCGCTTCATCCCAGTCCAAGCTCGAGCTCTCCCCGCCTCGTCCCTGTCCCCACAGCGGGGAAATGAAGCGGGGTGTCCCCGTTACCGCGAACCTCCCAGCGCCGGTAGCGGTGCTCGGTGCTTCACGCCCAGTCCCGGAGTAACCGGCGTCCTGGCCCCTCCCACGCCCCCGAACGGGGGCGTGGGAGGGGCCAGGACGCCGGTTACTCCGGGACTGGGCCGTTGCTTTGCTACCACCGCAAACAGGAGCCCGGTAATCCCCCGCCACCCCGGGGCTCACCCCGGTCCCGCACCGCCACGACGGCGGGGAGGGACAGCAGCGTGCCAGACTACAACTCCCAAGACGCCCCGCGGCGCGCGGGACACCTCTGCGCGTGCGCGCACGAGTCCGTTAATGAGTACTACCACTACCGGCATGCTTCGAAGATCTCGTGAGATTTGGGCGGCGGGGTGATGGTGTTTCCGTTTTGTTCCCGCGAGATTTGGGGGTATAAGCCCGTGCGGCGCGGCGCGGGAGACCCCTTTCGGCTTCCGCCTGGCCAAGATGGCGCCCAAGGCGAAGAAGGAGGGTGAGGGCGCGGGGCGCTGTGTCCGTGTTGGGGGCGCGGGGCGGCTCGTGGGACCCCGCGGGGTGCTGGTGTGTGTGTGGGGATCGGGTTGAGCGAAGCGGGAGTGACGCAGGGTTCCAGCGCTGTGTTGGGTAGAGGCACGTGGAGGTGGCGGGACAGGCCTGCCGGGCTGTCTGGGGGAGGTGGGGGGTGTTCCCATCTCGATGTGCGTGGGGAGGGAATAAGCGCCTTTTCCCGCACGGAAACGGGAGACTTATAATTCGGTTAGGCATTTTGAAGCTCATTTTGGTGGGATGAGGGAGTGCGGGCGGCTGGGTGAGCTCCTGCTCATTGACCGGGGGAAGCCGTGCCGGGCTGGGGAGCGCATCCCGACCCTGCCGATCCTTGTGGGGCTGACTGAGCTCTCCTCACAGCTGTGCCTCCCAAGACAGAGGCGAAAGCAAAGGCGCTGAAGGCCAAGAAGGCCGTCCTGAAGGGGGTCCACAGTCACAAGAAGAAGAAGATCCGCACGTCGCCCACTTTCCGCAGGCCCAAGACGCTGCGGCTGCGGAGGCAGCCCAAATACCCCCGGAAGAGCGCCCCACGGAGAAACAAGTGCGTGTGGGGTGTGGGGCTCTGCCCTGCCGGGGAGTTTGCGGGGTGGGAGCAGCCCCGTGAATGGGCTGCTGTGGGGTCCTGGTGGTTTGGGATGCAGGTGATGATTTTAAGCGACCAAAGCCTGAGAGTTTGTGATTATAACCTTAGGTGACTGATGCACCCCAAAGAAAGAAAGACCCTGAAATGCAGAGGAGCGCGTGCCAGCCCTCTGTTAATCATAGGACCTCTCTTGCAGGCTGGACCATTATGCCATTATCAAGTTCCCTCTGACCACAGAATCAGCGATGAAGAAGATTGAGGATAACAACACTCTGGTGTTCATTGTGGATGTCAAGGCAAACAAGCACCAGATCAAACAGGCTGTCAAGAAGCTGTACGATATCGATGTGGCCAAGGTCAACACATTGATTAGGTGAGAAGGGGGAGAACAGGTCCCTGATGGGTATGAGGTGCTTAATTTTGGCAGAAAATGGGAACACGTGTGAGATTCAGCGGATGTGGGATAAAGCTCCATAGCCAAGCACAGCTTTTGACTTAGCACATCTTGGTAGAAGTGGGAAATGTTGGCAGACCCGGAGGGTTGGTTTCCTCAGGGGACTCTTTGCCTCTTCAAGGAGCACTTCTGACACACACAGAGTCCTGTGCAAATGATGTAAACTTTTACATCACTGAGTAATGTGATGTTTCCAAAGGAACCACTGATGCACATGGAAATTGCAGGAATATGGAGCAGGGGGGAGGAGTTGCCTCTGTTCTGATGCCTCCTGTTTCTCCCTAGGCCTGATGGAGAGAAGAAGGCTTACGTCCGACTGGCTCCAGATTATGATGCACTGGATGTGGCCAACAAGGTGAGATATGTCTTTGAAACTTTAAAGGTTTTTTTTTTTTGCAACTTTTCTCGTGTCTCCTCCACTGATTGCTTTTCCTGAGTTTCTTCATGAGGTACTTGTGCTTCAAGTGTGGTGGCACTTCTGTGGCCTTTTAGCTAGAGAGGATCTGAGTCTTGAGGAGCCACATTCTCAGTCAGTTCAGTCCTCAGCGTGGTTGAGGTAGGCAGGAGGCAGAGGTGGTGCATACAGAGTGGAGCAGGGGAACGTACAGCACAAGGATCCCTGTGGAATAAGTGTACAAAGTGGATGTGTAAAGCTCTTGGGCAGGTCTGGGAGGAAGAAGCCTTGGAGGACAGGAATCCTGGGGAGGTGCAGTGATATCAGTGGTGGAGGCTCTGCCTTTCTGCCACCTTAACATCTGTTTTAACATGCTTTGCTTCTTTCCAGATTGGAATCATCTAAACTGCATCTGCCGAGGACTGTACAGACTATTAATAAACATTGTGACACCACTGAGGGCTCTTGTGGTTTGTGACAGCACAGCCCATGTGAAACAGAGCACCCAGCAGTTTTGGGCCTTCATTTCATTGAAGGGGTTCCTCCTTCCCTTCCTGGCAGTGGGTGGGCAGAGCTGTTCCATGAGAGGGTCGTGGGCAGTGCTGCCCTACTCAGAGGGTGTCTGGGGTCCTGTGAACATGAGGTGACACCTAATTCTCAAATATCTCTACATTTCATTTATGCCTTGACCTCTTGTGTCTTGCATTTTCTTGCACAGTGTGTTTGTGATCAGTGTTTTGGGTGTCCTACCTCACTTCCTTGTGGAGCAGACCATGGGTGGCCACAACAAAAACCTGCCAATGGCTCTGATGTGACACAAGTGACCTGTCACACCATTTCCCCAGCGTATCAGCTCTCTGCTTATGCTGCAGGTTCACTTGGAACCCTCCTGCTTAATACAGCAGCAGAGGCTTTGTGGGTTTTTCTGGCACAATCTCTGCTCTATTTGCTAGCAGTGTGTGTTTCCCTGTTGCTGTTCCTCACAGGGTTCACTGTCCTTAGGGCTGTTTCTAAATGCTACCTCTGCAATGTTTAGCTTTAAGTCTGTACATGAATCCAACTTTTAGAGTGTTTGGAGTCAGGAGAACGTGGAGCACTGGGTGAGCAGGGAATGGAAGAATTACAGAAAAGTCTTCAGGGTACTTGAGTCTAAGTACATACTTAGCCTTGACTTGAGAAAGATGATGAAAGCAGTGACCAAATATTGATTGGGTAATTGAGCTTTTGAATGGTGGGACTCAGAGTTCCTTCAGGCCTCTTATGGAGGGTGGCAGAGTCCCAGGATGGTGGTGGATGGAAAGCCGGAGCTGGTCTCAGGACTGAGGTGGAGATTTGTGCTGGGCTGTGTGGCTCTGGCTTGACACCCCTCATTTGGGCTTGGGTGAGGTGGGCTGGAGGTGCTCCCTGCCTGCTACAAGGGATGAAAAACTGCCTGGAGGGAGGAGTGCTGCTTTCCTGGCCCCTCCAACCCAGCCTTTTCCCTGTGCGTGAATAGCAGCAGAGTCCCCTGACCCCCCCCGGGCCATCTTTTTAAATGTAGTCACCTCAAGAAAGATGTGGGAGAAGTTGCCCCTCTTGTAGTAAAGCTGCTGTCACTGCTGGGCAAGGATTTGGTGTGGAGAGCCTGGATGTGCTGCAGCCAGAGGCTGGGAGGGATTCCACATGAGCATGACTTGCAGTCAGCCCTGGCCTTACCTCAGCTCACCCAGTGGTGCTGCCCTGGCACTTCACTTGCCTCTTGCTCCTGGCTGGCAGCCTGCCTGATCCACAGCTGCCCTGCTGGGGGATGCTCCTGCTGGAAGCCAGGAGGGGAACAGCAGGGAGCTGTGGTCCCTCCTCTGGGAAGCTTTGTCATGCCTGGTTTCCACACTGGTTTAAGGACAGGGAAGTGTGGGCTGGTCTCAGGCTGTGACCTGCTGGGACAGAGCCACGTCTGCTTCATGTGGGGAGACAAGGGGGAATGTGTGCAGCAATAGGGGTGAGGGGAAAATTAACATTTGGGCTTAGTTATGGGGTGATTGCAGATGTAGTGCTGCTGAGAGCAAGGCTGAGCCCTGCCAGGGCTGCTGAGCTCTGCTTCGAGCAAGGAGGGACGAGGCAGCAGGTTTGGAGCTGGCATCGATCCCTGCCCACACTGTCCCAGCTATCACATCTCTGTTCAAGCTGCCAGACTCTTCCTGGGACTGGTGTCAATGCTCACCAGGGAGTCCCAGCAGGATCCAGATCCTGTGGGGTGTTTCCCAGCTCTCTGGTGGAAAGATGATCCCCTACTGTCTGCCCTTAATCACCAGCTTGTTTCAACCGAAGCGCCTGTCTCTGCCTGAGCTGGGCAGGTGCTGGGCTGGGTGGGACAGATCTGCCCGAAGCAGGGGCTGGGCAGGAGTCCCTTCTAAGCCCCACTGCTAATGCCGATCTGGTGCCATCCTGGAGCTGTCACATCAGCAGGATTTGCCTCTCTGGTGCTCCACAGGACCGGCTGGGCCAGTTCTGGCCCCGTTCCCCTAGTGGCCCCACTCTCCCTTCTCCTCCCACTGCTCCAGGAGAGCTGCTGGAGCCATCCTGGGCCTGTGGCTGCAGGAGAGGGCCCAGCATGCTCACAGGGCTGCAGCTGCGCTGTGCCAGTGAAGATTGCTCCAGGGGGATGCAAGCATGCAGCAATATTCCAGGAAGAGCCCTTGGCCTCACATGGCTTTTCTGTGCCAGCTCCACTTCACGTGGCTGCCGGGTGAGTCACGCAGCCCAGCCAGGCTCCTCACCGCCAGGCTGGAGACAGGCAGGTCAGGCACTGACACAAGGCTTGGTACCTCTCCTGCTTCCCTTCAACTGTTCTGCACAGCCCTGGGTCTCTGGAAGAGCAGAGGAACCCATCCATGTGAGGGACAGAGCTGTGCTGTTCAAGGCTCAACTGGGTTGGCAGGACCCAGCAGGCTGAAAGGTCCCTAGAACAAAGCAAGCAGCAGGAATGTGCCCTCTCCCTCCCCGAGAAGTGCCAGCCCTCCTCTGGGAATGGGGCACATCCTTTCCCACGTCCCTGGCCCAGGGGGAGTCCCCAACCTGCTCTGCCCCACAGAAGAGCCAGCCCAGGTGTGCTGTGGCAGCAGTAGAGAGACTGATTTTAATGCACATACCACCCACATCACCACGGGAGGGACTCGTCCCCTCCCTCGCAACCCCTCCAGGCCATCAGCTGCGAAGTGCAGCCACCCGTGGCCCTCCAGCTGCCTGCAGGGAAGCTGGCTTGGGCTGCTTCTCCGTCGGCCATGCCTCTGGCTTCAGCAGCATCCCCACAGCTCGGTGAAGCTGTCGGGCTGGTCCAGCAGGGAAGCGCTTTGCTTTTCGGCAGAAGAGCAGGTGAAGGCAGGGCCTGGGGCCAGGGAGCAAGCCCTAAGGCACATCAGAGCAGCTCTGGAGAGCCCAAAACTTCCAGGAGCCGGAGCTCGGGTCACCCTTGGCGCGCACATCTCAGTCTATCAGAAACTTCTCACCATCTACATCTCTCCCCGCAGAGCCCTTGCGCAGGGAGGGGAAAAAATCGGAGCGGAGGAGGCGGGAGAAGTACATGAGGATCATGGCGTCGAGCAGCAGGAGGTTGGCAGTGAGGAAGGCACCCTGGCCCTGCACCTCCACGTAGCGGAGGAAGTACCAGGTGAGGTAAGCCTGGGGCGCCAGGCGGAAGGCGAAGTACACCACCAGGTTGATGTACTTGTTGGCCTCGTAGAGCGCCGGGGAAGGCACGTTGCTCATCTTCAGCAGCATGCGCACCGTGAGGAAGATGTTGCTCACCTCCACCAGCAGCAGCAGCACCGCTGCCACCAGGAAGCGGCCGGTGATGATGAGCGAGACAAAGGCAGAGATGGCCTGGGATATACACACAATACACACAGAGCAGGGTCAGCTCACCTTGCCCTAGGGAAAGCGAGTCCTTCCCCACCCTCAGTCAGAGCGCACAGTGCTGTTCTCCCCACCCAGAGATGACAGCAGGCAGCTGAGCTTAGAGAAAACCAGTCTGGAAAGCCAGATCCCCCCAGGACCAGTTACACCTCCCTGTGCAGGGATGAGCCTCCAGCTCTTCCCCCTCCCAGCTCGGCAGCCTGTCTGGCTCCAGGCGCTCGGAGCCGATGCTGGCAGACGTCCTGCCCCACCAGGCGCCCTTGCCTTGTTGATGCAGAGCCTACCTGGCAGCCAGGGCGGGGCAGAGGGAAGGGCTCCAGCCTGCCCCGCCATAGCCCATGAAACCTGGGTGGGCTGAGCCCTGGGGTGTGTGTAGCCCCCTGTGCTGGCCATACTCACCATGGCATGGTGCACCAGGTACTCCCAAGACGAGCGGGACTGATAGTTGAAGATGATGTCAAGGGTGTCGTGGATGAAGTAGCCTGTGGGATGAAGGAGAGCGTTCAGCAGGTCTGGCTTGTGCGCTGTGACCCAGTGTGGAAAGGAGGAGCAGCGAGGAGGAGAAGGGTGGTGTGACTGCTCTTCAGGTATCAAAAACACCTCCGCCCCGTCTGGGTATGGAGACACGGCTATTTCCTGGGGGTTGGCAGCCTGTGGTCTCCACGCTCATGATTAAGGCAGGAAACATGGAGCTGCCCAGCCCTCGAGCCGGTGGCTCGTCCTGAGCCAGCATACCGAGCGAGGCTGAACAGGGAGTGGGCTAAGTCCGGCGGCGTGGCTGCGGCCATTGCCCTGCCTGGCTCCTTACCTGAGGAAAAGCAGACCAGCAGGTGCCCTGAGACGCTGTAGCCGTCCTGTATGTCGGAGAGCAGCTCCGGAGAGTTCCAGAGGCTGGCAGTGAGGAGAGGAAGAAGGGGGTCAGCCTAGGTTCCGGGACGGAGAACACGGGACCCCCTACCCCCTGCCCACTCCTCAGGAGTGCCCAGCTCGCAGCGTGTGCACCGTGCCCCGTACCCCCGCGCTGCCCGGTACCTGAAGAGGGCCCATAGCCCGGCCAGCACGGAGTGTGCGAAAGACACGAGGAGGTTCCTCCAGCGCCAGACGCGGCCGGGCCGGCTCCGTACGGCGGCGGGCTGTGGCAGGGCCAGAGCCAGCCGGCGCAGCGCCCCGAAGATCAGCACGCTGCCGGCCACCAGCGCCGCCGAGGCCGCCCGCCAGCCCGGGCCCATCGCGCCCAGTCCGGCGGCGCGCGGCCGCGGCGGGCGGGGCCGCGGGGCCACGCCCCTGCGACCACACCTTTGCTTGGCCACGCCCCCCGCATGCGCCCGCGGGGCCACGCCTTCCCATTGGGCACTCCTCCCGCGCTGGCCACGCCTCCCCCCGCGCGCCTGCGCGGGTTTGGCGGGCACTGAGGGGCGTGGCCGCGCCTTTCATTGATAAGCGGCGCGCTGGCCACGCCCCCCGTGTGTGTGTACGCGCGTACGCGCGGGGCGGTGCGCGCACGTGTGCGGAGTGTGGCGGGTGTCGCACCTGTGTGCGGGTGCTGGGTGTGCGGGTGCTGGGTGTGTTCCTGCTGGGCGGTGCTGCTGAACGGGCGCGGTGTTGCACGTGTGTGCCCAACACCGCGCGTGTGGGTGTCAGATACTGCCCGTCTGTACTGGTGTGCGTGGCGGACTGCACATCTGTGCTGGGCTCTGCACATCTGCCGCAGTGATGCACAGCTGGCGTGGGCTTCGCACATCTGTTCTGCGCCGTGTGTGTGACCCCGGCACGGTGTGGCTGTCGCCGGTGGCTGCGGCGCATTGTGTCGGGGGGTAGGGGATATGCCCGGGAAAACATCGTGTTTGGAAAAGTAGTGTGAGCAGCTGCAAAGGCTCACCTCAGGACATGGGAGCGGGAGCTGGGGCACTCAAAGGTACCCCCTAATACCAGGCTGCAGTCGGGTGAGGCCGAAAACGCGGCGTGGTGCTGGTTCCTGCGTGGCGGTCCTGCCCCATCGCTGCAGGGCGCTGGCTTGCGCGAAGCGGGGGCTGACCCTCCCCCGGTGAGCCGAGCTGGCAGTCGCTAGATGGCAGCAGGGCCACGTGGCAGTGCCACTGCTGTCACTGTCCCCACTCCAGGACAGAGGCCACCACTCCTGGGTGCAGGGCAGGACCCGCTTCCACGCTATAGGCGCCATCACGGCTGGCCCCGGGATGCTCGTGGTTCTGGGGGGTCTAAAGCAGGTCTGGGGAGCCACGGAGCGGACTCGTGCCCCTTTGCTGGCCCTGCAGCAGCGCAGCCCCAGGCAGTGGGTGCCCCTCCAGGCTCGGGGCTGGAGGCTGCTGGGGACACCGCCACTCTCCGGGGGTGCGGGAGGTCCTGCTGGCATCCCCCAGTCGGGGCGGGCTGCCCAGCGCACCCCAAGCCTCTCTCTTTGGGTGCTGCCCAGGAAGGTCCCGGTGGCATTGGGGTGCCACCCAAGCGGGGGCTGGCGTTACCCCCCTCAGCCCAGACGGACACACGGAGACCCCCGGGCCTCACACGCGCGGCGCGGTTTGTCCGCCCGCGGACGCCGTAGCAACGCGGAAGTGTCTCCATGGAGACGGGAGGAGCCGGGCCCGAGCATGGAGAAATACGAGCGGATCCGGGTGGTGGGGAGAGGGGCCTTCGGGTGAGGGGGTGCCGGGGATGGGCGATGGGGAGGATTTCAGTCTCTCTGCCTCCGGGCGGGAGGTCTTTAAGCCACGTCCCCGTGGCAGCGAGGCGCTTGTGGCCACGGCAATGTGGGGTTGGCTGGGGTGTGGCACCCGGGGGGACACGGCACAGAGTGGGGCGCGAGGATTGCAGGCGACCTATGTCACCCCAGGGTGATGCCAGGCCCTGTGTTGTGTCCCCCGTCCCTGCGCTGAGGTCCCGTCCCTGTCCCCGCAGCATCGTGCACCTGTGCCTGCGCAAGGCCGACCAGAAGCTGGTGATCCTGAAGCAGATCCCCGTGGAGCAGATGAGCAAGGATGAGCGGCTGGCAGCGCAGAACGAGTGCCAGGTCCTCAAGCTGCTCAGCCACCCCAATGTCATCGAGTACTACGAGAACTTCCTGGAGGACAAGGCGCTCATGATCGCCATGGAATACGCCCCAGGTGGGCCTGGCTGTCCCCCTGTGCCTGTAGCTGTCTCTGGCCAGGTCCAGGGGATGCCAAGCACTTGTCTCTCTTTGGGTCAAGCTGCTGTGGTCTCATGTCATGCTCCTTGTAAAGATCCTGGGCTTTGCACCCCCCAGGAGCCCAGGCATATCTCTCTTAAGGAGCCATTTTTGTAGAAAAATATCAGTGGTTCTTGGTGGACACCAAACTGACCATGAGCCAAGCATTGATGCAGGTTGTGGAGTCACCATCCTTGAAGGTGCTCAAAAGAGAGATTCTGTTCCTGGACAACCTCAGTGGCCCTGCTTGAGCAGCAGCCTTGCAAGGTCCCTTCCAGCTCAGCCACTCCATTTTTATATGCCTTACACCTGCTAACCATATCAAAAACAAGGAGATTTCAAACCCCTCTATCCCTGATCAGCATATTACCATCTGCCCTTGTCTCAGGTTTCGTGCACATTTCCCTATGTCAACTCTGTTGGCCCCACATTTCTAACGAGATTTCCAGTGGAGTTTCAGGTGAAATCAACATTTGCATGAGGATTTGCTAAAAGCTGTACACAAGCCCTGAATCTGGACCTTCCCCTCCCAACAGGGGCCTCTCTGTGCCACGTGGCCTCTTGGACTGCAAGAATTCTCCTCTGCAGAACAGGCTGATCTTGTTCTGCTGTGGAGGTTTATGTCCTCTTCCAAGAGCTGTAATTTTAGTGTTTCTTTTCCTGCTACTTTTGATAATATATCAACAGTAACTTTTGTCTGGCTGTTTCTTCCTCCCACCGACTGTGCTGCCGTTGTTCAGGAGCATTGGAGGTTGTGCTGTGTATCCCACCAGGATGTTTTTCCCACATGCTTGTCTTGTTAGGATGCCAAAATGGCAATGTCCCCTCAGTTTTAGGCCAGGTTTGTGCTGTCCTGTGCAGCTCCCCATCCCCTCAGCCTTTTGTTGTTCCTTGCAGGGGGCACTCTGGCAGAGTTCATCCACAAGCGCTGTAATTCCTTGCTGGATGAGGACACCATCCTGCACTTCTTTGTGCAGATCCTCCTGGCCCTGCACCACGTGCACACCAAGCAGATCCTGCACCGTGACCTGAAGACCCAGAACATCCTCCTGGACAAGCACCGCATGATCGTCAAGATCGGAGACTTTGGCATCTCCAAAATCTTGAGCAGCAAGAGCAAAGCCTACACGGTGAGTGGCAGGGGGAGCTTCTTACCCCATGGCAGCAGGCTGGAAACTCTGGATTTGGCTCACAGTAGTCTCTGGGAAGTTGCTTAGGGCAATGCTGCTTTGTTCCTTGGCTGATATCTTCATGCCCGAGTTTGCTGTGGCTCTGTGGGCTGCAGAAAGGTAAGAAAGACCTGCCCAAAGCTGGGAGAGGATGGGGTGTCTGGGCCCACTGGTGAGGGCAGACAGGGTGGCTCCTGCTAGGGGTGGTGTTTGCAGACTTGTCTGACACATCCTTAGCAAATAAATTCCTGCCTGTGCACTCCCATCCTGCCTTAATCTCCTTTCTCTGCTTGACATTTGAGTGTCTCCCCACCTGGGCTAATCTGAGCTGACGTTTGTATCACGCTCGGCACTCTGGGCTCTGATTCTCTCAAGTGGATAGAAGCAAAATTAGAGGCAATCACTGTATGTGTCACTGGAAAGGCAAATCCTCTTGTTTTTCACTGAGATTGTCAGGCAGCTGTTAATGCCAAGGGAACAAAAGCCCAGCTCTGTGGAGCTTTACATGGTGGTGTTCCAGCCAGCCCTGCACCAAGCCTTCCTCTTTTCACTTCACTGCGCTGTGGTAAATTTTTGTCTTTTGTAGGTGGTGGGAACTCCGTGCTACATCTCCCCGGAGCTCTGTGAAGGGAAGCCTTACAACCAGAAGAGTGACATCTGGGCCCTGGGCTGTGTGCTCTACGAGCTCGCCAGCCTCAAGAGGGCTTTTGAAGCTGCGGTAAGAGCGATGTGGTTTACACGTAGCACAGGGAGCCCTGGCCTCTCACAGAGGTGCAAATGTATGCTGGGATCACCTCTCAGCGAGCCGGGAAGTGTGAAGGCAGAGGGCAGTGCTGAGAGCTCCTTCCTCCTTGGCCTCGCCCCTGACTGCCCAGCCACTGTTTGTCTCTTGTTTTCTCTCCAGAACCTTCCTGCCTTAGTGTTGAAGATCATGAGTGGGACGTTTGCCCCAATATCGGATCGATACAGCCCCGACCTGCGTCAGCTCATCCTCAGCATGCTCAATCTGGACCCTTCCAAGCGGCCCCAGCTGAATGAGATCATGGCCCAGGCCATCTGCATCCGGCCCCTCCTGAACCTCTACACAGACGTGGGCAGCGTCAAAATGAGGAGGCAAGTGACAGTGCCACCTCAGTGTCCCTTGGGAGGGGCTGCCACCGCCCACAGCATGTCTGACCAGCTCACTGCCTCTGTTCTGAGCTCCAAAGAGAGCATTTTCCCAATGCATCTCTCCTGTGCTGCCTAATGTGCAGCTGCTGCTGTCTGAGCTTGGCCCAGGGGCTCAGAGCCCGGCAGGTGCCATGGCAGGTGTGGGCTTGTCATCACAGTGACAGCAAACAGAGAGTTGTGAGCACAGGGGGAAGTGAACTGGTGCCAACTCCCCTCTCTCAGGTTGTTTAAAGCACTGACAAAGCAGCGCTGTGAGTGATTCACCCGTGGCTTCTGCTGTAGCTCTGCCCAGACATTCTGTGATCCAGGGCTCTGCAGGACATTAAAGGCTGGATTTTGGTTTGGCAGGCCTGAAAAACCCTTGGCTCCGGTGCCCACAGTGACCCACAGCCGGACAGGGGGACGGGCGAGCAGTGCCAGGCAGAGGGGTGAGTTCTGGCATGGTGTGTTCAACTCAGCTCCATTGGGAAGGACCCTTTCCTTTGGATGACACAAGTCACAGAGACACTCAGGGTTCTGGAGAGAGGAACTTAAGAGATGTCACCTTCCCTGAGCTCTGGAGGAGCCTTGCAGCCCCGTGGGTCTGGCTCTGACAGCTGTGCTGGCACCTGGACTGGCTGGTGCTGTGGCTTTTCCTGTGAGAGGAGAGTCAGGGATCCACATGAATGATTTCTCTGTGCCCCACAGGTGTCCGATGTGGTTCAGCCAGGACAGGAATCCCACCTCCACTGTCATCCATCTACACGTGGGGCAGTGGGATCACCACCCCTCTCCGCCTGCCCATGCTGAACACTGAGGTGGTGCAGGTCTCTGCTGGAAGGACACAGAAGGCTGGAGTCACCAAATCTGGGAGGCTCATCCTGTGGGAGGTGAGTGACAGGGAACCTGGAGCAGGCAGTTGCTCTGGAGCCTTGGATGTGTGATTTCTGTGAAGGAGGCTTTTCTACTCACTCACAGACCTTGGCACTGCCTGCTCCAGGACTGCAGTCCCAGCCAGAGTGTGGGTAATGCTGATAAGCCTATGGGAAGGGGTTCATCAGTGTTCTCCAACCCAGCTCTTCCATGGCTTCTCTCCATCAGGCTCCTCCCATGGGTGCTGCTGGGGGTCCTTCTCTGCCAGGAGCCACCGAGCAGCTCCAGCCTCAGTTTGTGTCCCGCTTTCTGGAGGGCCAGTCTGGAGTGACCATCAAACATGTGTCCTGTGGTGATCTTTTCACAGCCTGCCTCACAGGTGAGCTGCTGCCTCCTGCCTTCACCTGCCTGGGTCCCAGAACCCCGTAAACCCCACTGGGGTGTTGGGGAGCCTGCTCAGAGAGGAACCAGAGGGATGCTCTGGGCTGGGGCGACACAGAGGCCTCTGTGGCATCTCATGTAGCATCATGTGGGGGTCAGAAACGGCAGACACAGTCCTCCTGTGATGCCACGCTGGTCATCTTGGTCCCAAACTGTCTGGAGTGGGGAGGGCCACAAACAGTTGGATTTAGATTATCTTAAAGGTCTTTTCCGACCTAAATTATTATATGATTCTATGAAATCTCCTATGCTTGTTGTCCTGGCTGCACTGGTGTCACCTGGAATCAGAACTGACAGTGGGGACTGCAGTGTGAGGAGAATCTCTGATGCATACTCTGTGTGCATGACATGGGTACATGCAGTGGCCAGCAATGCCTGGTGTCAGTGAGGAGTCAGTGTGAGCTGCTGCAGGGCTGATTGTCCTCAAACTGCAGGAAAGCAGGGTTTGAAGCCCCCTCAGAGCAGTCCAGGAAGTGTTCTGGGTGGAAGGGGAGCACACACACCAGTCCAAGGCCATGTTTGTGGAGCAAACCCCTCCCAGTGGTCCTGTGGGAGTTGTGTTTGCTCTTCTGCTGGGGGTCAGGGCAGCAAACCACAGATACACAGTGGGCAAACTCCATGGGCATGTGTTTATCCAACCTCCCATGGCGTTTCCTGCCACCCCTCTGCTGGGCAGAGGGTTCAGGGAGTGCTCAGGGAGTGCCTCTGTGACTTTAACACCTTGACAGACCGCGGGGTTCACAGCTCCTGCGTACACAGCTGCAGCAATGTTATCTCAGCACTCTTATCACTGCTGTTTGTTTGTTGAGCCGTTGCAGCACGGTGAGGCTGCAGCTCCCTGGAAGCTCCTGCAGCTCCCTGGAAGCTCTCTGAAGGCTTGTGGCCCCTGCAGCTTGTTCTGAGTCCGAGTGGGTCCAGTGTCCTGGGAGCCACAGCCACGCCTCGACTGTGTCACCTTGCAGGACCTTACGTGTGCCTTGCAGGGCCTCACTGTGCCACTGACAAGGCTCCTTTCTGCTCCTCCAGACAGGGGGATAATCATGACTTTCGGCAGCGGCAGCAATGGCTGTTTGGGGCACGGAAACTTCACGGATGTGAGCCAGGTTGGTGGAGAGGGTGCTGGGCGTGCTGCTCCCCCAGGGTAAAGGATGGATCATGGCTTTTGCACCACGTGAGCGGGCTCATCCCAGCTCCAGGGATGTGCATCCCAGGCATGCTCTGGCATCTGACCCCCTCCCCCTCCTCTCCCTGTCACTGCGGGTTTTAAAAGACCCAACCTGCCTCTCTCTTTCTCTCCCCCCCCTACACAATGATCCCTTTGAGCGTGGGGGAAGTCAAGAGCTGCCTTGTGGTTGCTGTTGGCAGGCTCCCAGCTTGGAGCCTGCCTCCAATCACACACCTGCCTGCTTCACTCTTGGCCTGCAGCTGCCAGGGTTCACTGAGAAAAGTTATTTTTCAAAAGAGCCAGTATTTAAAGAAGAGCTGTGTGTTTCCGATTGGCTCAGAACTCTGGGGCTGAGGGCTCATTGCTCCCTTCCAGCTTCTTCCTCGCCTGCCCTCGGATGTGGCAGCAGCCCATGGCTTCCAGCCGAGCCTGGGGACTGGTGCCATTTGTCACTGTGGTCAGCTGGCCCGTTTGTTCCTGCTCCTCCTAGAGCTGAGCTGCTCCCTGCTTATGGCTGGGGAGGGGAGACCAGTTGGAAGCAGCAGCCAGATCCCAACAAATGGTGCTTTTCACTGGAGGAAGATAATGAGTATGAGGCGAGGTGTCAGATCTAACAGCAGGTCACAGCAGGGGCTGGGAGAAATGTGGAGATCCTGGTCCCTCCACACCCTAATGAATCTGAGCCGTTAACTCACAGCTCCTCTGCACAAGAGCCTTTGAGCCAACGCATCCTGCACCAAGCCCCTGCCTGCTCAGAGCAGGCGTTCACAGCCCCTGGCACTCCCCACATGGGCAGGGGGGCGAATCCCAACCCTTGCTGAACCTCTTCCCTCTCCAAACTCTCGTGCTGGCTGCTTTCTTCCGCCCCAGAGATGTTTGCATTATCTTCTGTGCTGCGTGCACGTAGTCTCTTATCCCTTTGAAGACTTGTTTGGAACAGGAAAAAAAAAAGAAGTTTCTCTGTTATTTGTGTTGGATGAAAACTGGGATGCTGCCAGCACTGTGTTGAGTCTGGGGGGCCGGGTGGGAGGGATGGGAGCAGCCGGGCAGGCTGGGAGGTCTCAGCTGACGGCTGCTGCTCTTCCCCTGCCAGCCCAAGATTGTGGAGGCCCTGCTGGGCTACGAGATGGTGCAGGTGGCCTGTGGTGCGTCTCACGTCCTGGCAGTCTCCAACGAACGGGAAGTGTTCGCCTGGGGCAGGGGGGATAATGGTAAGAGATGTCTATTTTGCAGAAGAGGGCTTGTGCCTGTTCCCATTCCCTTTGCTGGCCCTGCTTGCCCACAGTCCCCTCCAGATGTGCCAGGGTGGGTGGGTGTGGAAGAGCTGCAGCTGTTTTGCTGCATTCCAGGACCCCTGTGCTTTGTTTTTTGCTGCTTTCTGGACTCCTGCAGCAGCTGTGTCAGTGCTGCTCTCAGTGGGGCTGTGCTCAGGGTGTGTGTTGCCATCAGCTGTTCCCTGCTCTGTTCCTCCTGCCAGGTCGGCTTGGGCTGGGCACCCTGGAGTGCCACAACTGTCCCCAGCAGGTGACAGTCCCTCCAGAGCACGAGGCTCAGAGGGTCATCTGTGGCATCGATTCCTCCATGGTCCTCACCGTGAAGAACCAGATTCTTGCTTGTGGGAGCAACAGGTAAGAGGGGTGAGGGTCCACGCTCCACATTTTACCCTCCTGGGCCTGTCTGTGTTGTGACCAAAGGGCTCCAGAAGACATTCCTGTGTGATCCTAGAGATTTTCCCTGTGCAGGTGTAACAAGCTGGGCCTAGACCGGATCAGCTCAACAGAGGAGCCTTCCCCAGAAGACCAGGTGGAGGAGGCCACTGTGTTTGTGTGTGCCCAGTCAGCCCCCTTGAACCAAGAGCCCATTGTGTGTGCTGACATTGGTACAGCACATTCAGCTGCTGTCACAGGTGAGGGTGTGTGCCCAAATTCTGAGAGGGGGGTACCTGCATTTTCCCTGTCTTCCTTCTGCCTGTTTCCCTTGGGCAGTTTCTCAAGAGACACCCTGCTCCTAATGTTAAAACTCTGAGCAGGAAGCTCAGCCTGGAGACAGCAAAGAGCTTCAGGGGTTTCAGTGTGTCCCACGTGACACTCAGTTGTGTCTCTCCTCTCTGCTGTCAGCCTCTGGCCACTGTTACACCTTTGGGAGCAACCAGCACGGGCAGCTGGGCACCAACTCCTGCCGCAACAGCCGCGTGCCCCACCTGGTTGTGGGGCTCGAGACGATGAAGGTCACCGTGGTGGCTTGTGGAGATGCCTTCACTGTGGCCATCGGAGCAGGTGAGACTGAAGCCCCCGTGTTGTGGGCTGCAGCAGGCCCTGGCTGTGGCCAAGGTGGGTGTGCAGTGAGGTGTTTATGTCCCTCTGTAGACGGCGAGGTGTGCACGTGGGGGAAAGGAGCCAGGGGACGCCTGGGCAGGAAGGATGAGGAAACAGGAGTGCCAAGGCCAGTGCAGCTGGAGGAGACACATCCATACCTGGTGACCTCCGTCGCCTGCTGCCACGGGAACACGCTGCTGGCAGTAAAGCGTGAGTAAAGGCTTTGTCCCTGTGATTCCCTCCATGAGGACCCAGCCAGACACAATGCCTTGTGACCAGAGCTGTGCCGAGTAACCCTGGCACGTAAGCTCAGTGTTATTCTAGTCCTTCTTGAACTGTAGATGAATAGAAATAACTTCAAGCCCAAAATAATTCCCCTGCTGCTCTTCAGCTCTGTGACACTGCCTCTCCCACTGGGCAAGGGGAGCAAAGGGATGGCAGAGGCTGTCTCGTGCACTCCCAGACAGGTAGGCTGGCCAAGCTGCGGCCAGCGGGGAGCTGGCGTGCCAGCAGTCCACAGAGCATCCAAAAAGAGCAGCTCTCTAATTGATGCTGCTGAAATAGAAGCTGAGATTTGAGGCGTCATTTTGGCTACTGCCTTTCCATTGTGGTTTGGAAAAGATAGCGATGGTTTTTGTGGTTCCTCTCTGCTCGGGCCAAAGGCAGCATCGTGGCTCGGTTAAAACGTGCCCGTGGCGTGACCTGCCCTTCCATTGCCTGGATGTACAACGGGAGCCTGGCCCAGACTGCTGCAGGGGCCTTTCTTCCTCCTCTGCTGGGCTGATTATGGCCTCAGCCTGGGCTGAGGGATTCCAGTGCCAGCCCACTTCAAGGAGGCTAATTACAGCCCGGAGGGGAGGAGGCCCGGCTGACGGCCCGGCACAGCGGAATGGGCCCTGGCCCTGGCTCTCTTCCTGCCCTGCAAGTGCCCAGCTCTCATGTGATGTGCACTGCCACGTGAAGGGGACGGGAATGGCCAAGTCCCCAGGCTTGGGAACAAGTAGGGTATTTGTCATGGGAGTAAAAGGGTTTTGTCTCTGCAGGAAGATCGCAGGCTGCTCTCCCCTTCCGCTGCTGGAGTCACCCTGCACTCTGTGGCAGCTGGTTTGTGGGCTCCCACCTGCAGCCCTGTAAGAGCAGGGACTGAGTGTGCAGCCCCACTGCTGTCCCTCTGCCCGAAACCTTGTCCTGTCCCAGTACTGGGAGTGCAAACTCAGCGGTGTGAGGGCAGCAGCCTTGCCTACCCCAGCATCCCTCTGCAACCAGCGTGCAAAAAAGCACTAAGAGCTCTGTAAAGAGCTGAGATTTGGGCTTTCACACAGCTCAATCTGCCTGGAAATTTCTCCAGCGAGAACACGAGATCTGGTGACACACGTGATGTCATTGCTGCTGTGATCTGGCCCGGGAGGTGCTGGCACAGGCGAGCTGCACTCCACCTTTGAGGCGGCCGTTCTGCTCCTCCCGTGGGGCTAACTCTGCTTTTGACTGGTTTGGGCTGCTGCCCAGGTTATCATGAGCTGCTGCTGCTCCCTTCTTTCAATCCCACTGCAAACAGAATCACTGGGAGAAGCCAGGCTGGAGAGGAGGAGAGCACAAACGTCAAGTGGCTGCATTTGGTCCTGCTTGGGCTCTGTCTGCTGGGCGTTGCCTCGCTTGTGCCACTACTGAGGTCTTGCAGTGGCTTCCTGTAGGGAAGGGGACAGGGATTTTGGTGCCCATCTGTTGGGTATCAGGCCTGTGTGGGCAGAACACTTCTTGCAGCTTCATCAAGGTGGGGCTTCAAGCTAAATCTTGCTTTTTACCCTTTTTGTTTCAGCTGTCGTGGAGGAGTCGCCTTCCCAGTGAGTGGGAGCAGCCACATCCTGCTCTTCCTGCTGCCCATGGTGGCCTGGCTCAGACACACTCCACGCTCCAGAGCTCCTCAGCTGCACTCTGAAGGCAGCAGTCTGGAAACAGAGAGCTCCTAACGATGGTTCCCAAGGAACCAGAGCTGGTCTCACTTATTGAATTGTCACTGTGAACCTACAGTGCCTGAAAGTCACTGCCCTGGACGTGCCCAGAGCTTGGGTGCTGCCTTCAGGGGGTCACACTGTGCCTCTTCCCCTCCCTGCTGGAAGTGCCTGTGTGGAAGAGGAGCACAGAGGTTGTTTTCCTCTGTGGAAACTGTTTCTGGTTACACAGCCCAGGCTGACAGCTCCGTGTCTGAGAGAGCTGTCAGCCTTTGCACAGCAGCGTCTGGAGTCAGGGCCCCAGGCGCTGTGCTGGGTGACTAAATGCAAACCTCTTTGCTAATTAGAGAAGTCTGTCCTTTCCCATCCCCCCCCTAAAACGTTTCACCCATTTATTGAGCACACTTTGGAGGGTCCTGCCTGCACGGCTGGCTGAGCTCTGCACAAGCAGCCTCCCTGTGCTGCACAGCTCTCCCCAGATGCCACCTGGAGCTTTCCAATTACAGCGTCCCCTGGCCCCAGGAGCTCGCTGGAGGATCCTCCAGCTGACATTTGTCCTCAGGCCCCTCAGTCCTGCTGCTGACCGGCTCACTGGCTCCCAGCTGAGCCAGGGAAGGCAGCAAAACACAGCCAATGATCGTCAGTACTTAAAGTTTTTTAACCCAGATTTGTCCAGGGAGCTGATGAGTTTTCACCAGAGGTCTTTGCAGGCAGGAGAAGCACATCTATGTGTTATGGACAGCAGTCACGTTTTTTGTCTCCAGAAGGGTCGTTTCCTTTCCTTTATTTTTTTCCTCTTCTTTTCTTTTTTTAACTTACATTTGCCCTGGGCCATTTTTTGATGAGCTTCTGTCTCTGATCTGTCTGACATTGCAAATGCTCTTGCCTTTCACATCCATCTTTGTGCTGTTGCCAATCTGTTGTGTATAAAGTCGGTGCTTTCATAAGCTGGCTGAGATGGAATCTCTCTAATTATTTTTGTGATTCTTTCCTGTTTTCAATGAGGGAAACCTCGACGGGCTCTGGTAAAAGCCAACTGATCCCTCTGTCATGTGGAAGGTAATGAATTTCTGCAGCTCTCCTGCCCTTCCTTCCCTCGCCTGCCAGGCTCCGGCTGGGGCAGGGAGCAGGTCCCGTCCGGCCGGGAGAGGCGTGTGCAGCCCTGGCTGCAGACACAGCCTCCCTGTTTGGCTCCTGGCAGGGTGGGTGCACGGGTTTTTCCCTGCCTTTTTTGTTTCTTGTGGAGCTGCCTTTGCAGGCGGTTACACCCTGCTATCCCAGGAAGCCGACTGGAATTCAAAGGTTCTGCCAGTCCTTTGGCACTTTCCTGCGCTGCAGGTTACGGAGACGGCTCAGCGCGGTGTCGGGGAAGGTGCTTTCCCTTCCCAGACCAACCTGGGCACCAGGGTGGTTGCAGGGCTGGGTTCAATTGCCTCAGAGCCCCTCTGGGCCACTGCCTCTCCTCCCTGTGTGAAGCTGGCAGCAGCTCCAGCTCCTTCCAGCATCAGATTTCTCTTGCCTGTGTTGTTCAGAGTGCTCCGGGCTCCCCTCGCCCCACACCACATTTAAATAACATCCCTAGGAAGGGGCTGATGTTCCTTCTGCACCCTTGCCAGGGCTGAGGTTTGGCTGGGACAGCAGTAGGCAGGACAGAGGTTCTAATACCTTTTGTCTTGTACCAAAATGCCACTGCTTCAGGAGCCAAGCTCCTCCTGCTCTGGCTGAGCTGCCAAATCCAGGGGTGTGCCCCCCCCCTGCACCTGGTTGCTATCAGTGTACTGGTGTTAGGTGGATGATTTTATGGCTTTATGACACCTTTGCACTGCAATGTTGGCGCTGGAGGTGTCACCAGCTCGAATATTGGGATCTTTTGCTCAAGACTGGGGAAACCAATGTGGACCAGAGCGCTTTGTGCTGGGCCGGGGGCTCCGGCGAGGGCTGGAGCCCTCGGGATTTCACAGCCTGGGCTCTCCACACAGGAGTTCAGCTGTGAAGCCCAGCAAGATCATTTGAATAATTTAATACCGGGCTGTGACCAAGCCTGGCGAAAGGGTAAAGGAAACAAAGAGGCCCCCAGCCCCGAGCAACAAAAGCTCCTGGAACGACAAGCCGAGGCATGTCCGTGCTGCCGGAGGCAGAGAGCAGCCCGGGCAAATAGGCCACTTGCATTCCTCACGTCTGCTGCTTTGTTTCCCTGCAGAAGCTCCCGGTGAAATCTGCAGGTCTCAGGGCTTCTCCCTTTATCCTTTTTTTGTTCCTGTGCTGTGTGGAGCTGGTGGTGGAGCAGTGTTCCTGTGTCTCTTCCTGCTGAGGAAAGGCAGGGCCGGAGGGCAGCGGGAAGGGCGGTGATGTGGGATGAGGCTGCCCGGTCCCCCTGGCCACTGTCACCCAGGGAAAGGCTGTCCCTGCTCCAAATAAGATCCTGCTGACTTGGAACGATTGCTGTAGCAGGAAACGGCCCAAACCGCCTGCTGATCCCGGAGCTGATTTATTTTGATTCCAGCACCTCTGTCGAGGCCGTATCCTCATTCCCACGAGGCTTTTGGCAGGAGGTGCGGCTGCTGTCCCTCTGTCCGTCTGCCCTCCCTGGGCACAGGCCCCAGAAGCAGGGAGAGGACTCTCCCCACTCCTTTCCCTGGGGCGAAAGGCTCCACCTCAACTTCTTTAGAAGCCGGAGCGTTGGTTTTCTGTCCCTCCAGTTTAAGTTAAATAGAAGGCGGAGGAATGGAGTAGCAAGGAGAGGCTGGGGAAGAGGACAAGAGGCCTCTCCGAGCTCAGATGGGTTCAAGAAGTGACCCATCATGGGAGACAGGGAACATCTCACCACCACAAAGGGAATTGCCCTGAGTGTCGCCTTTGTGTGAGACAAATGCCTGGCTGTGATGTTGAGCGCGGGGAGGGCTTTGCTCAGGGAGAGGGGAAAAGGAGGGATCTTTGTTTGCAGGGTCTGACACCTCCCAGCCGCCCTGCCGGCACAGCCAGCACCTTCTGATGGCTTTGTCAGCTCCTGGCTAATTAGCGGAGATGCTCTTCAGTGAGGTTAGGGAAGAATAATTTTAAAACATCAAAGAGAAGCAGTAAATAATGATAAAAGCCGGCTGTTTCGTGGTTGTCATCGGAGGCACAGGCTGCCTGTGTTTACAGGACTGATGTGTCCTGTCTTTGGAGTCCCGTCAGCCCCCAGGATACCGAGGATCTGTCCTTTTGGCCTGAACCTTGTCCCAGAGTGGTGTCCAGGGACAGTTTTTAGCCGGGGTCAGGTCACAGCGTGTCAGGGAGTGTCTGGGTTGTGCCTATCTCTTGTTTGAGACAGCCTGGCTCTGGGCTCTGCTGGCACAGAGTGGCAGAACCAGCTGGACCGTGGGGCTGCTGGTAGATCCTGCCCTGGGGTGTCACAGCCCTGAGCAAACCCGGCCAGGGAGCACCTCAACCCCAGCTCAAGGTGGCTGTTGCTCCCCACTGCTCCCTGTACACTGCCCCTTGTTTTTTACCTGTCGGGTTCCCAGTATGACTGGGAGCTGGTTAAAGTTTAGCTCAGTGCTCTTCATCACCCGAGCAGCGACACATCTCTTGGAAAATACCCTGCTGATGGCAGCTCGTGCTCAGTGTACCCCAGTACAAGGTTCCCTGCTATTTGGGAGCCCCAGTACAGCTCAAAAACAACCTGCCATCCCTCAGGGTAACCCCAGAAATGAGCCACCCATCCCCTCCCTGGCAGCTCTGGCAGCGAGCAGGCTGCCTTCCCCCCCGGGCTGCTGCAGGCTTTTATTTTAAGCAGAGCCTCTCGGGGAGAAGGGTAACGTGAGCTCCTTGAGTGACAAGTGATAGAGCTCGACTTGCTCAGCGTGTCCCCCAGGAATCCCTTTCCTCTGCCATTTGCTAATTGAAAACTGCTAACATTTGGGTCTGGAGCAACTGCCACCCTTAATGGGAAGCTGGCTGGAGTGAGCGTTGGTGGGACTAACACATGCTCACAGCCTGTCATCTGCTCAGCTCCATCTCTGGGGAAAGGGGCAAATACTCCCATATGCTGCTCTGATTTCTGAAAGAGTGACGAGGGGGCTGGAGCCAGACAGATTTGCTTTTATTCTCCCTCCTCCAGGCTCTTGCTCAGTTACAAACCGCGGCTGCAGGGAGGCTGTTGGCTGCAGCCTGGGGCTCCCAGCGAGACAAAGGCACAGGAGCGTGTGTCCCCCTCGTGCCTGTGGTGTGGAGGGCTCAGGGCAGCCCCTCCACGTCCTGCTGCGGGTGATGGCTGGGACAGAGCTGCTCTCTGTGGTAGGAGCAGGACTGGGAGCTCCAGCCTCGCTCAGGGGCACAGCCGTGGCCTCGGGCTGCCTGCAGGAGTGTGGCACCCCTGGGACACCTCTGAGTCAGGGAGGGCATGTAGGGTCAGCGAGGACACCGCAGTGTGTGTCCCCAGAGCTCAGCCCTGGGCCAGGGGGGGCTGCAGTGGGTGAGGGGGCCGTGTGTGATGTGATGTGATGCTCCCCAAACTCCCGGGGTGGCTGTTCCCAGTGCCGTGGGTACCAAACCCCCCCAGAGGGCTGTGCCCGGTGCGGTGCTCCCCGATTCCCCAGGGTGGCTGTCCCCATGTGCTGCACCCCAAACCCCTTGCAGGGGCTGTCCCCGGTGTGATGCTCCCCGAGCCCCCGGGACTCCGGGGCCGCTCCATCCCCCCCGTGCGGCGGCGGGGCGGGGAGGCGGGGTCCGGGCGGGGGGCGGCGGCGATGGCGATGCCGTCCCCCGTGGCGGGGCGGGCTCAGGCCGGTCCCACCGCCCCGTCCGGCCCCCGGGCGGAGCCGGGCGCGGAGCGCGGAGCCGAGCGGGCGCGGGGCGGCGGCGGCGGGCGCGGGGCGGCGGCGGGATGCCGGGCTACGACTACAAGCTGCTGGAGCGGCCGCGGCGCCGGGTGCTGTGCCCGCTCTGCGGGAAGCCCATGCGGGAGCCCGTCCGCGTCTCCACCTGCGGCCACCGCTTCTGCGACACCTGCCTGCAGGAGTTCCTCAGGTGAGACCCCGCGTCACCCCTCGGCCGGCCCGACCTGCGGTTACTCCGCGCTCCCCTTGCCCCGTGGGGTGCCCCGGTCGCGCACCCCCGCACCGCCCCATCCGCGGTTCCGCACCCCGCGGGCAGCGGGTGCTCCTCGGCCCTGCCACCCCCCGTCCGCCGGCCCCGGGGTGCGGTGTCCGGGGGTGCCCCGAGAGAAGAAGGAGAGCGGGGTGCCCTGGGCCGGGGTCGGAGTGCGGGTGTACGGGGATACGGATGCTCCGGGCTCGGGAGGGAATGCGGGATATCCCGGGAAGGGCCGCGGGGTGCCTGGGGGTGCGGGGGTCGTGGGGAAAGATGCGGGGGTGCTCCGGGCCGGAGAACGGCTGCGTGTGCCCCGGGAAAGGATACGGAATGCCCAGGGAAAGGCGCAGAGTGCCCCGGGAAAGGTGCGGGGCGGCCAGGGATGCCTCGGGCCGGGGAAAGGTGCGGGGTGCCCGGCGGTGCCCGCGGGCAGGGAGGGGGTGCGGGGCGCGCCCAGCCCGTGACAGCCGCCCCGCGGGTGCAGCGGCCCGTGGCCCCTTTCGCTGAGGAGGAGGAGGAAGAGGAGGGCCGGGTGAAGCCCGGAGCGGCGAGTTTCGAGATTCGAGCTTAACCCCTTCCTGCCTCGGCCCCGCCGGAGGAAGTGGCCGGGGGTGTTTTTGGGGAGAGCTGTACGGCCACCCCGGTGTCCCCGCGCCCGCGGGTGAGCGCCACCCGGCCATGTGCTTTGGCCGGGAGCGAGGAGCCGGGGCCTCTGCGGTTTGGGACCCCGGTACCGGTGCCGGCAGCCGGGACACACGTGCGGGGCCGGTGCTGTCCCGGTTCCCGGCTGCCGCACTCGGCGCGGTCCCGGGGTCCCGCGGGGCGCGGCGAGGGGATGCCCGTGCTCTCTCCGAGCGGTGACAGCGTCATCCCGGGCCTTTCCCTGCCTTTCCCCGCGGAGCGACCTTCGCCCGGGGACGGCTCCTGGGCAGCACCGTCACCGGGGCCGGTTTCTGTGAAACCGGGCGTTCCCCGGGGCACGTGTCAGAGCGCATCTGTCCCCCCTCCCCCGCACCCTTCCCGCAGCACCTCCGCTCTGCCGGGGGGATGGCCTCGGGGGTCCCCCCCTCTCCCCCGAGCACAGCCACGTTTGCCCCGGATCAGTTTGGGGATCCCATGGGCTGAGCCGTCCAGCCCCTCCGCGGTGCTGGGAAGGGGTGCGGGGGATGCTGGGGTTCTCTGCCCCATCACCTCGCTGTGCCCCAACACGCCGTGAAGGTCAGAGGCAAGGACGGTTCCCCCGGGTGCTGCCTCAGCACATTCCCTGCCCGGCCAAGCGTGAGGAATGGGGAGGCTTTGTCGGGGATTAGGCGCTGGCTTCGGGTCATCGTCCCACTTTCCCCCCCAGCCTCAGCACCCCAACACCCTGCACGGGATGCAGGCACAGCTGGCAGCCCTGGAAAGGCAGCAGAGTGATCCCAGCCACGGGGCAATGCCACGGGCTCCCCGGGAAGGGCTGGGTGCCCATCCCTGTCTCGGAGCTCTTTATCTCTGTGGATCCCAGATGACTCCCACAAAAACATCTGCAACAAACAAAGTGGGCACGTGGCAGAGCTGATTGTAGCCGTTCCCCACGTGGATCACACCCCACAGGGCTGTGGTTCCTGGGGTTCACCATCCCAGCACAGGGGACATGACTGTGCCACAGACGGGCAGCCCAGGTTGGCACGTGTCTGGCGGCACTGCTGGCTCTGTCCCGGCGTCTCACATCCACTTGGCAGCTCTGGTCAAGGCCACACCAGTGCCTGCCAAGGGCATGCAGTGATTAGATGGGCACAAGGGCTGTCCAGGCAGGACAGCCTTGCTCAGTGTCACTGCAAAGAGTCACAGGGTCCCTTTGTGTCTCTACTGGCTGTCCCTGTAGGCTGCACCTGTGGTCTCCCACCCCAGTGTCCATCGGGAATGGTGCATGGACACCCTCCCTACCCCTGGGCAGAGTGATGTGCGGACCAGAGGTGATGGTGACTCCTGGCCAGCCTTGTCACAGGCCAGGCTGCCTCTTTGGCTGGGTCCTTGTTTCCACTTGATGCTGCTTCTCTGCAGGTCAGGGCTGAGCAGGGCCCTTCCCGCCTGGGGGACAGCTCTTGGGAAGACCACCCCATCCTGGGGGCCCAGCAGGATGGGGACCCCTCCAGGACAGCTGCCTGTCCCTGTCCTGACTCACTGTGGTGGCTGCTGGGGCCATTTCCTGTGGAGCAGGAGCCCCAGGGCCACGCATCAGGGCTGCACATCTGGCGCCCAGCTGTTGTCCTCCCCCACCTCCCCTGGGCCCCGACACCTGGGGCTGTGGATGCCCTGTCCCTGCCGGCCCCCTCCTGGCCAGCCGCCGGCACCCTCCTTAATCCCAGGGGACGGGATGGGCAAGGGGCTGCCGGGGCTCCAGATGGTGCCACTCTCACGGCTGCTGGCCCTGGCCCCTGGGGACAGTGGCTGCCCTGCCCGGCTGGGGGTGGGGGGGTGTCTGGCGGGGGCATTTCCCAGCTCAGACAGATGGAGCAGGATTAGAGCCGTGGCTCCCCCAGGGTGGCAGCTGCATTTGGTACAGGGTGAGCGCTCAGCAGCGCAGGGACGTCACCAATATCCTGGGCTGGGTCGGCGGGGACCCGGTGAGACATCGTGGCTGTGTCACTGCTGATGTGCCACTCCCCTGCCCTGAGTGATCCCGAGCCTTCTGTGTCTTACAGCGAAGGCGTCTTCAAGTGCCCGGAGGACCAGCTGCCCCTGGACTACGCCAAGGTGAGCCTGGCACACGATGGGTACCCTGCTCCAAGGGGACATCCCCACCAAGGAGCCATCCCCAGGCTCTGCACAGCGCCTGGCACAGCCACGCCGGCCTGGCACGGGCGCCCGGGTGGAAGCAAGAGCCCTTTGTGCCGCGGGCCGGGGAGCGGAAACTCGCTCCTGACAAAGGGCGCTTGTTGGTGTGCCCGGGGGGGATCCGGCCCCGGGCAGCGTGCCCAAGGCTCCCAGCCAGGCTGTGCTGGGGGCTGTGTGCCCCCAGAGCCCGGTGCAGGATGCTGATACCCCACTGCTGCCCCTCCAGATCTACCCCGACCCCGAGCTGGAGGCGCAGGTGCTGAGCCTGGCCATTCGCTGCATCCACAGCGAGGAGGGCTGCCGCTGGAGCGGGCTCATCAAGCACCTCCAGGTAGGATCTGGGAGGATGGGAGTGTGTCAGAATTGTACCGTGTGGCCTTTCCATCACCATCCCTGTGTCCTCCAGGCCCATCTCGGCACCTGTGGCTTCAATGTGATTCCCTGCCCCAACCGGTGCAGCGCCAAACTGAGCCGCCGTGACCTCCCCGAGCACGTCCAGCACGGCTGCCCCAAGCGCAGGGTCAAGTGCGAGTTCTGCGCCAGCGACTTCACTGGGGAGGCCTTCGAGGTGGGCAGTGAGGGGAACACTGTGGGGAGCACAGCTGGTCAGGGTGCCATGGGGTGTAGCTGGGATGTGTGGGCACCCCAGTGGGCTGCAGGGCACCATGGGCACACAGCCTGGATGGGGACACTGTGAGAGACACAGCGGGGACAGCCTTGCGGGGGATGTGGATGTGTGGGCTCTGGGTCATTGTGCCCTCTGGGTGTGTCCCCATCCCTGTCAGGGCTGGCTGGTGAGGGCAGCCAGAGGGTGGTGACACTGTTGTGGTCCCCAGGGCCACCAGGGCACGTGTCCCCAGGAGAGTGTGTACTGTGAGAACAAGTGTGGGGCCCGCATGATGCGGCGCCTGCTGTCCCAGCACGCCCTGTCCGAGTGCCCCAAGCGCACCCAGCCCTGCACCTACTGCTCCAAGGAGTTCGTGTTTGACACCATCCAGGTGAGATGGAGCCCCTGGGGACCCTCACCCTGCCAGCTCCCAGCCCCAGCTCACAACCTCTCTCCCTCCCCAGAACCACCAGTACCAGTGTCCCCGGTACCCCGTGCCGTGCCCCAACCAGTGCGGGACACCCAGCATCGCCCGGGAGGATGTGCCCACCCACCTCAAGGAGAGCTGCAGCACTGCCATGCTGCTGTGCCCCTTCAAGGAAGCTGGCTGCAAGCACCGGGTGAGTGTTGTCCCTGTGACCAGCCCGCCCTGACATCCATGGGCACGGGGTGCTGTCCCTACCATGTCACACCTGTGCCCACAACACCCCCACACCGCTCCTGCCCTAACATCTGTCCCATCTGTGTTTGCCACCCAAGTGTCCCCCTGCCACCCCAACCAGGTGTCCCTGTGCCACCCCTGTGTCCCCATGACATCCCTGTGCCTCCATGCTCCTGTGACATCTCCATGTTATCCCTACGGTGCCTCCTCTCCTGCCCCACGCTGTCCCTGCCACCCTCCTGCTGACAATCCCGCTGTCCCCGCAGTGCCCCAAGCTGGCCATGGGCCGGCACCTGGAGGAGAGCACCAAGACCCACCTGGGCATGGTGTGTGCCCTGGTGAGCCGGCAGCGGCAGGAGATCCTGGAGCTGCGCCGGGACGTGGAGGAGCTGTCGGTGAGCAGCGACGGGATCCTCATCTGGAAAATCGCCGACTACGCCCGCAAGCTGCAGGAGGCCAAAGCCCGCAGCAACTACGAGTTCTTCAGCCCCCCATTCTACACCCACAAGTACGGCTACAAGCTCCAGGTGTCGGCTTTCCTCAACGGCAACGGCAGCGGGGAGAGCAGCCACCTCTCCGTCTACATCCGCGTGCTGCCGGGCGAGTACGACAACCTGCTGGAGTGGCCCTTCTCCTACCGCGTCACCTTCTCCCTGCTGGACCAGAGTGACCCCTCGCTCTCCAAGCCCCAGCACATCACCGAGACCTTCCACCCCGACCCCAACTGGAAAAACTTCCAGAAGCCGGGAGCCTCGCGCAGCTCCCTGGACGAGAGCACCCTGGGTTTCGGCTACCCCAAGTTCATCTCCCACGAGGACATCAGGAAACGGAATTACGTGCGGGACAACGCCATCTTCATCAAAGCCTCGGTGGAGATCCCCCAGAAGATCCTGGCCTGAGCCCCGGAGGGGGACAGGATGTGACCGGGGCGCCCGTCCAGGGCTGCCCCAGGTGGTGCTGAGCCCCTGCAGCCGGTGTGCCCTGCCTTGGGGACGCTGCTGGGGGGCCGTGGTGGCTCTCAGGACAGGCAGGGATGGGGCTGCCCCCTCACTGTCCAGCAGCCCCAGCTGTCCCCTGGGGCAGCCCCTTCTCAGGTGCCCGGGGGTGCCGGGGGGCTGGGCCCCCTTATTTCCTCCCCGAGGTGCCCAGCAGCCCCTGCCAGCCTCGCTGGGGACCCTGCAGGACCCCACTGCCCAGAGCCATATTTTGTAAACTGGTGCTCCCCAGGTTGTTATTTATTACCCCGGGCTGGGGCTGCTGCCCCTTCCCCACATCTTTTTCTTTTCAATAAACTTTTCTTGTATTTATTACGGCCGCTGGAACCTCCTTCTCTGGGATCAGGATGGCAGGACCGGGGGATGCTCCGTGGGTGCTGGGGGGCACGGAGAGGGGTAATCCCTGAGCCACATCCCGGCAGCAGACGGGCTCAGATGGAGCCGGTTAATTCGGTAATCACCGGCAGCAGCGGGCCTGTGCCGGGCTAGGGGGGTCGCCAGCCCCGGGGGGCTGTTTCCCTGCAGGCCCCCCCTCTGTCCCATTAGCCCATTAGCCCTCATTAGCGCTGGGGTAATTAACGCCCCGGGGGAGGGAGGGGTCCCGAGCAAACAGGGGGTGGGCGATGGTGGGGGGCGCTGGGGCGGACTGGGGGGGTCGGGCTGGATCCCAGGTCCGTGTGTCTGACCCCCCCTGCTCATCCCGGCAGCAATGGGGGGGTCGCTGTCTCTGTAGGATAATCCCACAATTGCATTAGTGCTGCTCCTGTTTAATGCAATTAGCCCCTAATTAGCTGCACCCTGCGGCCCTGCCTGGGCTGGGGGGCAGCACTGCCGGGGGTGTCCCCATACCCCGTTTCCCCCTCAGGAATGTCCCCCTGGGCAGGTCCCAGCCCGCGGTGGCAGCCCCTGGGGAGCTGGGCAATGCTCCTGTCCTTGCTGGCACCCAGTACCAGCCAGTGCCCAGTTCCTGCCCAAACTGGTGCCCGGTATGAGCCCACAGCACCGCCCAGTGCCAGCCTGTACTGGTGCCCAGTGCCATTCCTGCAGTGGAGTGAAATCCCAATCCATACTGGTGCCCAGTGCCAGCCTACAGTGCTCAGTGCCAGCCCGTACTGGGCCGCCAAACTGGTATCTGACCATTGTGGTGTCCAGTGCCAGCCTGTGCTGGTGTCCCCACTGGCGCCCAGTGCCACCCCATCCTGGTGCCAAGCGACAGCCCCATCCTGATTTCTGGTGCTGGCCCCTGATGACGGACAGCTCTTGCCCGTACTGGTGCCTGGTGTGCCCAGTACCAGCCTGTACTGGTGCCCAGTGCCAGCCCACAATGGTGGCAGTTCTGGTGACCCATACTGGTGACCCATACTAGCCCAAAACGGGGCCCAGTGCCAGCCCAAAGTGGCGACTATTGCCAATCTACTGCCAGCCCATACTGGTGCCCAGGTTCAGCTCATACTGGTGTCCAGTTTCAGCTCATACTGGTGCCCAGTGCCACCCGTGTGTTGATGTCCAGTGCCAGCCCATGCTGGTGACCCGCGCTGGCCATCACTGGTGCCCGGTTCCAGCCTGTCCCAGTGCCCGGTTCCGACCCCTCCCGGTGTCCCCGTGTCCCCTCCCTGCCCGCTGCTCGGCTCGGTGGCGCCGCCGCGTGGGGACCGAGGGGAGGAGAAGGTGTTACTAGACATTTATAGCCTTATAATTTATATTAATGAATAATAATTATAATAATCATCATTATTGTTCCAATCATTATAATTATTACATTAACAAATTGTTATAATTAGTATTAAATATACATTTTATTCTTGCACATTTTATGCTTTTTAAATGTTAAAAATATATATTATATAATATAATACATAGTATACATAATACTTTAAATTTATAATATATAATATATCTTATATAATAAATAATATATATTATATAATATATATTCTTTAATATATAATCTATAACCAATTATTAATATAATATAATATAATATAATATAATATAATATAATATAATATAATATAATATAATATAATATAATATAATATAATATAATATAATATAATATAATATAATTTATTATATTAAATGTCATATATCAGTATAATTGCATTACATAGTATTTTCGTATTTTATAATGCATAATTTTATATTACAGAAATTTTATCTGTATATTTACACATCTTCCATACTTCATATTTGTCATAGAATTAATTTCTACTTAATAGCTATTTATAATTTTTATATTTATATTTTAAATTTTATATTTACTGCATACATTTTATTTCTACCGTTTCATTTGTGTGTATATATACACACTCCCCATACACACAGAGTACAGGGACAGCTCTGTCCCTCTGACCAGGAGTCAACACACAGGGTGCTGGCAGCCCTTTGTTCCAACCGCTTTAAAATAAATTAAATCAAATCAAAAACTATATATAATTTATGAACTAACAGTGGGAATCAGTGCTGGAGGAAGCCTGGGCAGCCGCTCCTGGATGAGCTCTGGGAAGCCAAGGAGGAGAAAAACCAACCCTGGGAGCTTGGAGCTGTCCCTGTCCCCACTCCCAACTCTGCTTCCCCTGCTTGGGTTGATTTTTCCCCCTTTTCCTGCCCCTTCCCAGCCCTGGTTGTGGGATGTGTTGTGGATGCTGCACTCCAGCTCCGTGTACCTGGGCACGTCTGGAAATGTCAGGCGGATCTTGGAGCACCTCTTAACCTTCAGCAGCGATCCCCGGCAGGGCTGGGGCTGCAGGAAAGCAGGAGGGGGGAGATGCTCTCAATGCTCACGGAGGAGAGGGAGACAAATCGATTCTTGATACTAAATTTAGCTTCAAATATCAAGTTTAAAAATAAACTTCCTGGCAACTTGTTGGTTTGAGGGTTTATTCTGAAGGTTTGTGCTGCCAGCTCACTCCCTGCTCCTTTGTCCCACCATTGCTGGCACACTGGAAGGAATTTCAGATGCTCAGATTAAGAGAGGAAAATCTTATTAAATACCCAAAAAAATCGAGGGAGACCCCACCTGGAGGGCCCTTTGCCTAAGAACCCCACCAGACTGGAGATCTCCTAAATGACTCCCAAACCTTTTCAACCTCTGGGATTGTAGACAGGGAGGATTTTTGGCAAAACCACTTCATCTGCTCAAACATAGAGCCCCAATTTGAGCTGATTCTTGATGCTTCTTCTCCGAGACAATGAAACCAGAAATTGATATTGTATTAGGAGAAAAACATGAGAAAAATTTGCTTTATTTTCCTTTATTAAAGACGAATCCAGGCCCTTTCCCTTCCCATTTCTCCCCAAGACTGAGGGGTTTGAGGGCAATGAAAGTTGACAGGATTTCACAGCAGTTTTTTGGTGCAATTTCACTTCACTGTTGGTTCATCTCTCAGGCTTGCAGCTACCCCAGCAAAATCAACAGCCTGTACCCAATTGCTTTGAAATTAACTTGAACTAAGCAGATAAAACACTCCAGTAATTTTATTGTAATTTGGTTCTGCTGATCATTGAAGAGCATCTGAAAGGCGGCTCTTGCTGGAGGGTGTCCAAGGTGTGCTCCCCCAGCAGCTGAGCACAATCTGCCCCTTTCCTTTGGCTCCTCCACCCTCTGGACTCTGCAGGACTCCACAAGGAGCTCTGAATTTTCAGCTCTGAATTTTTGCAGCCTCCCCAGTGTTGCTCCTCTCCAAACAAGCTGCTGGAGCTGTTGGAGTTCTCAGAGAACTTCTGTGTGTTGCCTACCTTGGGTCAAAATCTTTGGAAGAAAAGCCTATTTGGCCCTAAAGGAGAAGTTTTGAAATGCTGGATTTGACTCAAAGCCCTCAACTTAGCTGTGCCTGCAGGTGATTCCTTGGTGGAGGCAGCAGCTGCTCACACCAAGTACCTGCTGGATTTTTTTCCACCAGATCCTCACTCCAGGTCCAACTGGCTGCAGAGAAGATGAGAAAGTCTCCTGAAAACTCCTTGCAGAAGAGCTTGTTCCTGTTGGGGGGATGGATGAAGAAAGCAGATACCAAAGCAGCTTTGAGTCAAAGAAGAGGATCCTGAAGCTCTGATGGATGGAGTGGTTGCTGTTGGAATTTCCAGATGCTGGAGAGGGATGCAGCAGTGCCTGTGGGCGAACAACTCTTCCTGCCTAAGCTTAGCTTAGCTGCCTGGTTTAGCCCAAATTCCAGGAAAACCATGTGGGAACCAAATGTCCATAGTATTTGGGCAACAGTGGGAAAGAGGGATTTTGATGCTCAGGTTTGTAGTGAGCACAGGAGAGGGGGTGGGAGTTTCGTCCTTCTGAGAGATGGAAGCAAAGATTAAATGAGATGAACAATCTTGGGAGAGGGGAGAAAACCCTGTCAGGTCCCATCTTCTGGAAGATGACTGCAAATTTCCCTTCAAAATCTTGGCAGGACTCAAACCCCCTCATTAACTCCTATTTTTAGCCATTATTTCAGCACCTTTCTCTCTGAGATTCTTTCTGTCTTTTCCCAAACTTTCCATCTCATTGGAGCAGCAACCAGATCCTGCCTGATACATTCCTATCCCAGAAACCCATGGAGACCCTTCCCCAAATTCCCTCTGGGACAACCCAAGCCCCAAACACTGCATAAAACCAGCAGAAGGGGCAGAAGGACCAGGTGTCTTTTAAAAATTTTTTCCTGTGGACAAAATAATAAAGAAAATTCTAATTGGTACCCAAAACACAGAAGCAGCAGCCTTTATAATCAGTCTTGTGGTTTAATGAAATACAGCAGCAATTCCCAGTTCCCTCCCCAGTGATCCCCAGTAAACAGCTCTGTTTGGTTTCCACGGGAGCAGTGAGGCCCCCAGAGACATCTGACATGGAAAGCTTAAAGAAAACTCACCAGTGTCTTTTGTAATGTTCACTTTGGGCTGTAACAAACCGGGCTTGTGGCTGAACAGCTGCAAAGCTTCTGCTCCAAACACAGGACACAGATTCCCTGTGGAAGGGTTCACACCACACTCGTGTTTATCTTTCCCAGGATCTTCCAAACATCCACCTCGAGATTCTCAAGTGGTGTGGGGATGGGGAGGATGCTGCTGCTGAGGAGCTCAGGAAAAGACTTGAGCTTTACTCATTCCTCATGGAGCAGAGCAGGCACCCAGGATCCAGCAGGGAGCAGAGCCTTGTGCTGGTCAGAGGTGGGGAAAGCACTGACCCATGGATGGACAGATGGACAGAAAGGCAAGAGGAGCAGCAGTGTGAGCCCCAAAGATTGGTGACCACCCACAAGGAGCTCCTGGGAGACCCCAAGGGGAAGGAACATTCCCAGCCTTTTGGTTCAAATTAATCCTGCACTAGGCAGAGAGAAAAAACCACGAGGTTCTTCCACATTTCCAGGAGAGCAGGGCACAGCTCCTACCACCCAATTCACCACAGGGCTCTTCCCTTCCTCCCCCTGGTGACAGTGCCACAGCCAGACTCCCACCCCGGGTGCCTACACCAACCTTTGCTCCCAATATCCCACCTGGGAATGAGGGAGGACAATGCTTCTCTTTAGGGGTGAGCAGGGAAGGATGGATGGAGATCCCATCACAACAGGGCTGCTGCAGAGGTGAAAAGGGTTGGTTCAAAGAAAAATCTCACTCCCAGACCAAAAGGAAAGGTTTCAGTATATTTTAATAGTAAAATGATTCTTATTTTTTCAAGCAATGTCCCACCTGGATGAGTCTCAGCAGGATTTTTGCTTCCCGGTCCTGCTGTACCGGGGCAAAGCCTCGGAGGTCGTGGCTGTACCTGTGCAGAACAGTCCCCAAAAACTCACAGCGTGCTGCCAACACCACCAAACACCTCCCAGGCAACCACCACAGCACAGGACCCTGCTCAGGCTCTCGGGAGAAGAGCAGGAGTTAAAAATTAGCTTTTAGTAACAGTCTGGGTTAAGATTTGGAGCAGGCTACGGAACAGAGGAGAGACCAAGGTTTTATTTAGTAAAAAGGAACGGACTCAGGTAGCAGAACACCTTACAGTGACTGACTGGGCAGGGAGGGGTGAGGTCAGAGCACAGCCCTCGCTGGGGGTGGGTTTGGGATGGGGAAGACGACGGGGTGACTGTAGGGGAAGCAGCTTCAGACTCGAACTCTGGCTCCAACAGAATGGATTCAGAAAAATATTGCATGAAAAGCCTCAGGATTTTCGTTCTTTCATAGATGTATATTTACCAGTTTTCACAAAGACTGCAGGAATACGATTATAAACAATAAATTAGGACTTCATGTTGCTATCATTTGGCATAACACAATCAGGCAATTTTTCCTTTTTTTAAATATAAGGCAACACAAGCCAACACATAATTTAATCTGTCTTTAGTCAAATTGCTTAACTTTGCTCAGGAGTTACCACTAAAGAACGGGTTATAGTACACTTAAAAGAATTTAAATAATGACATAAGTGTACTAACTTACGCAAGGAGTCAGAAACGTACTCTGCTAAGCTTTGAAACCTAAATATTTGTTACAGCCCAGGACTACACATTCTAAATTAAAAAAATACAAATAAATGTTTTCTAATTTTCCCATTTACGAAAAACTTTTAAGAATCTCTAGCCAACTATGACGTCACTTCAAAACTTTTTTTTTCTTTTTTTTTTTTTTAAATTTTGTATGATGTCTTTAAGATTTTTTTAAACCATGCTCATTAAGGAAAGTTCAAGGAGCAAATACTTAAGGCTTTGTTTTTCCAAGGGCTGTGAGGGAGGCCAGTGGATGGCAGAGGCCAGTGGGTTCACCCATACACAATGCTACTCAAACCCACACTACCAGGCGACATTCATACAGAAATATTACACTTAAAAGTTACAGTGTAGAGCAATATTTTTTTAGCCAGTGTACATAGAAAGAATCAATGCATTTATTTTTTTTAAATTTTTCTTCTTCTTCTTTTTTTCTTTTTTTTTTTTTTTAATTTCCAAACTTGATTGTGATCATTATGTTCAAGTATTAGTCTCGTTAACAGAGATGAGGAATTTTCTACTTACAATAAATTCGGCTGTTAGAAAGGAAAGGGATGTTTTGGTACACTGAGGAGAACAAGATGCTGAGGTTACCCAGTAGTTAGTGTCCTACAGTCACTGACTCAACTGGCTGCTGGAAGTGACGTGGGGAAGGAACAGAAGGAGTTAGGCACCGAGACCCTGGGAAAAAGGGATGTTATAAATAGCTTCACTAATTCCCAGGGAGAAGAATTGTTCCATTAAATCCGCTGGGGTGTTTTGATGGAGAGGAACAGGGGACTGTCAATCCCACAGTGGCTTGTGAGAGGAGCTTTGATTCAACCACCTCCCATCCCACAGCGGGACCGCGCTTGCTGCGCCGGGGATGGGCTGAGCTACATCTCCTCACCCTGACAGTAATTCCAGCTTCCAGAGAAGTGGCTGAACCCTTTTTGTTGTCAGTGGGTCTGGATTCCCTTCACATGAGGCTGGCCAGACTCCTAGCAGCGAGGGATTCAGACAAGGTGAGCTTTGAGGCTGGTGGAAGGGCGGTGGGGAGGGGGAACACGAAGAAAGGCAGCTCCCCATGGCTGCCCTCATCCCAAACCCGCCGTTCCCCTCCTCCATACCCTGTCCAGAAAACAGAAAGCATCAGAAAAATCTGCCAGAGACTTTTGACTTTGGACAAAGTCTAAATGATAAACGTGGGCAAGAAACAGCTGAAAAGCTTCTCCCTCTATTAAAGCCTAAATGCATACCCCTAGCTGGCTCTTTTCAAACGCAGGCTCTTTTTCAATTACACAGGCCTCTAGACAGTGCAAATGGTCAATGTTTAATGCATTAATGAAATGGGCTTTCGAGTTGAAAATAAGCCCTACTCCCTGACAAAATTCTGTTGCTCTTAATCTTGTGAGGAAATTGAGATGGAAATGGAAGCAGCTACGCTACCTCGCTCTCGCCGGAGCTGGAGAACAGACGTGGCTGTGAAACCCTGCAGCAACTCAACCTCAGTCCAGCGAGGAGCTGCTCAGCAGAAGGCCAAAAAAGAAAAGCTGCACAAAGAGGGGGACTCTGCGGTGAGGAAACAGCTGTGGAGTGAAGTAGTGTAATGAAATTCTTTGACACAAAAGGCATGTTAAATATTTGATGCATAAAGGAGAGAGATAACATGTAAGCAAAGCTCTTTAAATATACAGTATGTCTTCTTCCAATGGGTACTATAATGATCACACAAGTTTGCAAGTTAAAAACGCCTTGCTTATTAATTAAAATTAAGACTAAAACCTATAATTTTTTTTTTTTGTCTGTGAAAGTGACTGCAGCCTATCTATACCCTGGGTGTTGAATATGAAGATTTCGACTATCGGTTGGTTCAGGTGCTCGGTTCATGGGAGGCCGATGGACTTTTCCCAGCACGGCCATGCTCTGGTCTCGGAAGCAGGACTGCTGGAAGTCCCCACTTAGGTAATCCATGGTCTGCATCACATTATTCTGGCTGGATGGGCCAGCTCCAGCTCTGTAATGAGTTCCTCCTGCACAATCCAGCGGCGCTCCCGCTGGCTGTCCCCCGTGGAAAGGCATGGCGAGGTCCTGGGACCCAGAGCTGTCACTGTTGGGTGTGGGCAGAATGTTATTCCAGAGGGGCTGGAAATAGTGCCCATTGGTATATGGCAAAGGTCCCTGCAACCCGTTCACAGGCGGAGAAGGCGTAGGCTTCTCGATGGGGGGCTTCAAGCTGAAGGACTGGCCCATGCACAGTTCTTGAGGGTAGCTGGAGGTTTTGCCAGGGAAATTCTGCCCTGCAATCTCTCTCTGAGGGTGCTTCCCTGCGAGTCCAGCAGGCCCAGCAGCATCCCCACACATTTGCTGCAGATGTGCAAGCTGGTGCTGGTTCCACGCAACCGATTTGATTTCGTTCTGGTAGGCGGGTGGCACCCTGTTAATATTGACCATGGGCACATTAACAGAGGCAGGAGGAATAGCAGCAGCAGCATGGTCGACAGGGTTTACTACACAGGAAGGCATGGGTGTAGGGACATTGTGAGTAGATACCCTGGTACTTGCATTGATAAGCAGGTTGCGACTTATAGGGCTGGGGTTTGCAATCTGTCCCTCACACACTGAGGTAGTGCTAATGCCAGCTCTGGCCTGGCAGAACTGGTTAATCTGGTGCACAATGCTGCTCAGGTCCGGTGGCTGGTTCTGCTGCAGGGTGGCAGCCATAGAGAGGGGAATGGTTGAGGTAGACACGGTCACATTCGGCGGCGCGTCTGCGTCCGGCATCTTTCTGCCTCCATGTAAACCCGGCTGCAGCAGCGCGTTCGGGGGGTGCTGCAGGGTCTGGTGTGCCATGGTCTGAGGGTGCTGCAAGCCCTGCTGCATGCTCTGCGGGTGCGGCAGCGCCTGCGGGATCCCCTGAGGGTGCGGTAAGCTGGGTGGCTGTGGAATACCCTGAGGGTGCTGCGGGATGCTCTGGGGGTGCGGCAAAGTCTGTGCATGCTGGAGAGCCTGCTGGCGAGCGAGCGCCTGCGGGTGGGATAAAGTGCTTGGTGCAACGTACGGCGTGGAGGGGGGGTTCATCATCGCCTCCGGCAGCAGGCGCGCGCGCGTCCCGTCAAAGTCCTTGATGATTCCTTTCGCTGGGGATTTGACTATGGCCAGCAGGCCCGTTTTCGTGGTGGCCTGAGATGGGTAGGGGCTGTACCTCTGGCCCGAAGTATCGAGTCCGTTCACAGTACGGCGTATGTGTTTCCTCTGGGGAACCTTGACGCTGTTTGGGAAGATTTTTATAGTCAGTGGATTGTTGGCGACCTTCTTAGCATAAGCATCCAATTCTGCTGGGGTAGGATACTGTGCAGATCTCATTTTCTGTGTAGTGTCCCCTGCGGAGAAAGGAAATTCGTCAGTTCTGGTAAGCAACGGATCAACCCCAGGGCAAGACAGTCACACAGCAAGGGTAGAAAAGCTCCAAGGACTCAAGAGGCAAGGAAACTTCATCCTGCCAGACCAGCGGGTCATGCAGCAGATACCTCATTCCCTTTATTACCTGGTGACCAACACAAGCCTCAGTTCAGCTTAAGGCAAGTCCTGCCCAGGGGAGCAAAACAAAGCCATGTTCTCATCAGAGTATGTTTGCAATTGGACAAAAATTGTTACAAACATCAAATTGTCTCCATCAGAAATATTCCTCACAGCTTGCAGTGCTGGGCTGGTTTTTATTCTCTTAATTTAAGCTGCCTCCCCATAGCTCTTCAAACCATTTTCGGTATTTTTACTATGGAATTCAAAATCAGAAAGGTATGAATTAAACATGAAGCCCCTGTAATCCTGAGATGGGAACCACACTGTGGTGGTCTGACCCTGGCTGGGCACCTGGTGCCCCCAAAGCTGCTCTGCCACTCCCTTCCTCAGCAGGGCAGGGAAGAAGAAACACAGGGTCAGAATAAGGAAGGGGAGATACCACTCACCAACTACTGTCATGGGCAAAACAGACTCAGGGAAAGTAGTTTAATTTATTACCAATCCAGAGTAGGGTAATGAGAAATAAAATCAAATCTTAAAAGCCCTTCCTTCCAGGCTCAACTTCACTCCTGACTTTCTCCACCTCCACAGCACAGGGAGATGGACACAGCTGCCTCACCATGCTCTTCCCCATGGGCTGCACGGGAATCTGGTGCCTGGAGCACCTTCTCCCCCTCCTTCTGCAGTGCCCTGGGGGTCTGCGCAGAGCTGTTCCTCTCTCATATTCTCTCTCCTCTCTCCAGCTGCAGCTGTGTAGGTTTTTCCCCCTGCTTAAATCCATTGTTCCAGAGGTGTGTCTGTCCTGGAGCCAGCTGGCATTGGCTCCATCAGGAATGGGGGAAGTTTTTAAGCAGCTCCTGCATCCCCCCACTTCCAAACCCTTGCCCTGCAAACCCAATCCACATCAAAGCTTCAGCTCAAGCCTCCATTTACACCCCACTCCTTCCCTAGGTGCTGACATCTGAAAGCACTTGGAAGTGTCTTTCTGTGCATTAGGAAGCTCTTGTCGGCCCAAGCTCAGCAAATGGAAGGAGGCTGATTATTTTATGGCCTGCAATTATTTCTTCAGCTGACTTTTCAGGGTGGCACCTTGCTAAGGACAACATCCCCACATCACATGGAAAAATGATGTGATTACCTTGCAGGATTAAAAACATGCTGCTCCCCAGACAGAGACAAAAGGCTTCTGGAGACAGAGGTGTGGTTTCACTTCCTCTGATTTACCAGATACCTACCTGGCTCACAAGCTCCAACTGCTTCTGCAAAGAACTTCAGAAATCTAGGGAAATGTGCGTGTGTCTCTTGCCATAATCATATTCCAAGCAGAGAGTTGGGCTGTTTCCCACCACAGCTCTGCTGCCTAACTCCTATGGGACTCCTGCTGATTTTATAATCTTCAAATAATGACTTGCAGCTTTGACAATCCAATCTAGCTTTTGCTTGATTTTTCCCCCTCTCACCTTGCAAACAGTTCACTGGAAAAAAAATGCCCACCCTTTTTTCCTAAAATTTTCAGCATCCCTGTCTATCTGCTGTGCTGAAAACAGGGAATGTGGCAGCCATCCAAGAACACCCCAGCCCCATACCTGGCCCTCTGACCCAAGGAAATTTAATGCTACAGCAAAGAGCTTGCTGCTCCCAGGCAAACAGCCCTTCCTCTTGAAAATCCACATCTGATTCTTTCAAGCAAATTGCCTCCAAAAGATGAGTACCAGCCACTTCTCTCTTTGCATCCTGCAGCCTCCCGTTGTCACAGGTGAGGGAGAACAGCTCTGCTTTAAGAGCTCTCACTTTCAGAAAAGAAAGGTCAGAAAATGGAAAATAGAATGGATACCAAAAGAAAGGTTAATTATAGAAGTATTAAAAATATCTTTTGTGAAATAAGAAGCTTTACGAGCAGCTTGTCTTCCATCTCCAGCACAGCTCGTACCGCGGCGCCAGTTATACCTGTACTCCCTGTGCTGTCCACACACTGGCACAGATCATCCCTTTCTCTTAATCAAAGGAAATAGTAACCCAAACATCCTCTCTGTGCACGTCCCTGCACCTGTCTCTGCAGGCAGGTGGTTCATATCTGCCCTTTTGAGCGAGCTGCTGTGCTCCTAACGGGGAGGAGAGCCTCCGAATGGCATTTGCCAGTATTACCTTGCTTCAAAAGCCAAGGCCTTCATGAACTCCCAACCTTTATTTTTAGCATTGCCCATGCTCATTAAGATCTGTTTCTTCCCCAAGACATGACCCTGGCAACCTCCCATGAACCAGAGAAGAACCAAAGGACAAAGGATCCCATACCTGTGTGTGTTACAGTTTATGTTATGCTTGCAGACACTGTCACATTCTATTTTCAGATGAAAAATTAAGGGGATACTTTAAGACAACTTTGCCATCAAAATTTCCCAGCGTGGTTTACATTTCTATAGACAAATCAGTAAATTAAATATAAAGACTACACAGACACACTGAGTATTCTCTTATCCAATAATCTGTTTTTCTGTTACACAGAAGTTTCAGGAAGCAGCTAAAACATGGATGTTTGAACAGGCTGCAGCCATCAGTCAGTCAGACACACCTCTATGCCCAAACCTGAAGAACTCCTTCCTCTGAGAGAAAACAGCCTCTCAGTTAAACTTAATTCACCCAAGTCTGGCATCCTACTGAAGGTAAACCACCTTTTAAATCCCTTGGATGGGATCTTCTGAACCCAACCACCATTCCAAACAGCACCTGGTTTATGTACAGGTAAGATGATGCTCCTTTTACTCCAGGCTAACTCAGCCATGTTACTCAGGCCTGAATGTGATGTATTTCTAGGTTCCCCAATGTGCTTTGCTAGTAGTTCCACAGGCAAGATTCCATGACTATAATAATTGAGGCAGTAAAATATTAGGAGAAAGGCATTACATGGTAATAAGAATCTGAATATTCCATACAAATTCTCTACAAACCAATAAAGAAAAATTAGTTCTAGTAACTAAGTGAATAGGAAATCTGCTAGAATAGTGTGAAAGAAAATGCTGGTATTTGAATATCATTATTTGTGTGCAAGAGCAAGAATTCCAGATCAGGCCATAATAAAATGATGAGGCAATGGCAGAGGAAGAAGCTTCATTAGGAAAACAATGGGATGAGCTCCAGGAAGCTCCCTAATGGTGAAGGCAAGGCAGAATACTTTTATTGAAAAGTAATTATTTCATGTTTATTGTAAGGCAAAGCTGTGCATATGAGCAATTACCCCAATAAACTGATGAGC
Organism: Catharus ustulatus; assembly: GCF_009819885.2. NCBI lineage: Eukaryota > Metazoa > Chordata > Aves > Passeriformes > Turdidae > Catharus > Catharus ustulatus. The sequence continues at coordinate 4,378,877 of NC_046242.1, read as the reverse complement.
TGCAAGTTCACAACTCCTGCTAATCCTGGGGCAACCGATTCCTCTGGTCACACTCTTGTCTCACCACTGGAGCTATTTTTGTCATGGAATGAGACAGATTTCCCTGCCTCACCTCAGCACTAATGGAATATCTTTTAAGTGCATTTCACATTAAGACTTTAAAACCCACTGCTTTTAAAAGCTGCCTATGGTTAAATTTTCATTATCATTAAACAAAATACAAACAGGTCTTCAGGATTGTTGCTCTAATGAGAGCTCCTGCACTGGGACAAGCCAGAACCAGCTGTGTCCACCTTCTGCATAAAACCCTCCATTTCAGCAGTTTCTCTAAAGGCTTTACAGAAAAAAACCTCCCAAAAAGACTCAGTTTAGCTGATGATCCCATATTCAGTCCAATCTCCTCTTCTCTGACGTCCCCTCCCAACAAAATACTTCCTAAGGAGCACATTTTGCTTGATTTTGCATCATTGTCACCGAAAAATCACCTTTTATTCTCCCCAGAAGGTTTGGCACTGTTGCTATATCCAACAGCAGCTGCAGATATAGCCTGAACAATCTTGCACAAATATCCCAATTGACCAATCAGGTTTATACTGGAGTGGCTGGGAGGAAGGTGAGAATATCAATACTGGACCAGTGAGAAATCCTCTGTGTGGAAAAGAATGAATTCCAGGGTTAGCCTGAACTCAGGCTGGAATTCAACAAAAAATGCTGAAATTTGAAGTCCTTTAGTCATCAGATTCTAAAGGAAAAAATATGTGCATATTAATCTACCAAACTCCTGCTGCACAGGCCACTTGTAAGAACAAGCCCCTTATTAGAGAATGAATATGGAAAAAAAAAGTAACTGAGCTAATATGGACTTTTAAGCACTAATAAAGTCTGATCCAGAAAATTACACTTTAAAAATATTAATACAAACACCGTAAGTCTGAAGAAAGGCAATCCTGTGGAGTTCTGTGCCTTTTATAAAAGCAACAGCACTATTATTACAGCCTGCTTCCACTCCCCCATCAAAAGTCACAAGTCATTGTTCATTAAAAGATGCTCATTAACTCAGCCCTGCCCTGGCCAGGGGCTGGGCTACTCATGCATCTCCAGCAGAAGAGAAATGCACCAATTAATCGTGCCCACATCTGCAGCGGGGCTGAGCGAGGTCTGTACCAGCAGCCTCATCCTCCATATAAATCAGAACAAACCCAACAGCTGAGCATTACCACTGCCAGCCCGTGCCTGCCAGCTACTTTATGTCCTAAATTCTTTGAAATGCAATTCCCAAAGCTCTTCACTGAGCAGGACACGGCAATGCTTTCAGCACATGGATCTGCAGATCTCGAGAAACAGCACCAGGTACCATCAGGTGAGGAAAGCTGCCCAACATACCAGCATGTTGCCTTGTAAAGCTGTAATTAGCAAATACCTGATTTATGCACAGCTGCCCTCACATGAACCTCAACATTTTGCTTTAAGAACTAAGCTCTGACAAAGAAATCTCACGCAACACACAGACCTGGGTACGTCCTCACCCCACAGGCTGTCAGCAATGCTCACACTGGAAACAGGAAAGAGAAAGGAGGAGATGCTCAGTCTGATGCCATCACCAGCCCTTTGGTGAGTGAAGATTTTTATTGTTACTGAGTGTCATTACAATTACCAAGCCCATGGAGTCAGCAGAAGTGCTGTGGGGGGAGCTCAGGTGTGTGTGTGAACCGTGTCAGTCACTTCTGGCAGGACCACAACCATGAGCAGGTCACCCTTAAGTGCAAAATTATCTTCCCTATTTATTTTCTGTAGCATCACAAGCCTCACTATATGAACAGCTTAGCTACAAGTGGACTGTAAATCACTTGGGTTTAAAAGCAAACTGAGATCTCCCAACGCACATTTGAAACACAAGAGACAGGTCACAGCCCTAAGAACCAAGTACACAGACCTTACATAGAAACCTTGGCATTTCTGAAATTTCAGCTGAACAATCAATGTGCTACTTCAGTGATAAAGAGGAGAGACAGAGTAAGAGTTAAAAAAACTCTAGTCAGTAAACTTACATTCCCAAGCACAAGTTGTTCTTAAAAATACCAGTACAACTATGAAAAAAATGACAGAAGTTATCAAAAAAGAATTATCAGAGCACTCTGCAGACATATTTTCAGAGGCACCAAAGAGACATCAGAAAGAAGACGGAAACTTTGAACTTTAGTAATTTGGGCTAGCTCACTAATATTTGCAGTATAAGCCCCAGGTATGTAGAGCAAGAGCTGCTGACCTCAAAAGGTTTGCATTAAACTGATCCAACTTTTATTGGTGTCTACGAGTAATTGCACGAAGGGAAACGAAAAAGATTGAGGAAAAAGTTGTGCTGAGAAGCAAATCAGCTGGCACACTTTTAGGACAAAACCTTTTCAGCAGAGAGGCACAAATCTCACAGGAACCTCGCTTGCTGCATCCTGCTGTGGTTAAAATTAACCTTTGCAGAGCCAGGAACAGAGGAGCTGCACACATCTGAACCTCTACAGCCGTTTCTCAGAGCCTTTATTGACAGATGCCTTGAAGGCGTAACAAAAGAAAGATTCTACATTAAATAGTTTTTTTCCACTGTATCCTAAATGTTTATGTCACAGCGGTACCAGAGCCAGATTTAACAGTTAACCACATCCTGCAGACAAAACATCACTCACATTTCTGAAGTCCAGTGTTCATCTGCGTGTAAGAAAGAAGCTGAAAGGAGAGGTCGCCTGGTCCTGGCAGACAGGCCAGCATGGCAGACAGGCACTAACACAACATGGGGCATTCACTCCTCTGCACACTGCAACAACAGAGAGACAATTCAAAGTTATAATACAAGGAGGAACAGAGAAAAGAAAGAGGCAAAGAGCCATCCCTGGGTGAAGGCCTGACCAAGCACAGATGCACAACCGCTGCTCCAGTCCTCACTGCATCTCGTAATGGCAACGGAAATACTTCAAGAACTGGGTCATCTGCAGGGTTAAAACCAAAATAGCTGCCTCTCTCTCTCTCCTCTGCTGCTTGACACACAGAGAATAATCCATAGCTCTGTCCTCACATTTCAAAGGTGGTTGTTATGAATGGTAAAGAAACCACCATCACTCATTTCACTGTGTTGAAACGCACTGGTATCCACCAAGGAAACTTCTCTGGAGAAACCCTGTCAACTGCTCTTTTGCATTTAACAAAAAGGCATGGCATGCATAAATTGAAGGCAAAGTATGCAGCACTCTGCCTTGTGGCAAGATTAAGCTGCATGCTACAGCTTGTAATTTCTGTGGTCCATTAGGCTGAAAGATGAATGGCTACACTTCCTTCATTTCAGCAGAGACTCGCTAACCGAGCTGCTGTGGGGCAAGATGTGCACAAAGGGGCTGCACAGGTGCCACCATCCTCTTCTGTTTGGTCCAGCATTTAAGAAATCAAACCTCGAAATGGAGCACTAAAGCTCTTTGTATAGAAACATGGCACAACTCCCCTCAAATCCCACCAGTGCTGTGCAAAGAGGGATCCCAGCAACAAGGCTAACTGGGGCTCAAAGTGTCCAATGTTACTAGAATTATAGAGATTTAAGTTGGAAGAAGATCTCTAGAAGCCATGTGGTCCAAGCCCCTTGTCAAATCCTCCTGGCTGCAGCACTTCAGGAAGTTCTGAGAAACAGGGTGCCAGAATCAAGCTGGAGAAATCAGTAGATTTTTTCTCCTTGTCCAGATGTTCACAAGCACCAGTGCTGCTATACAGAGCAAAACCTATGGAGCAGCTAGAAAGGCTTTGGGACTTTTTATATGACCTCCAAAACATGGGAAGAGTTGAAGGATTTAAGATTTGTAAGTTGATTTAGTTTCAGTCATTGTTTCACAAACCCCAATTAAAACAACTGGGGAGGTATTAAAAGATCAAAAGAGGGGAAGGAGAAAGCTCGAGCCCAGACATGAGAAGCCACATCCGCCAAAACCTCTGAGAAGCCACTTCTGCAGCAGTCTCACTGCTGAGAGGGCACAAACAATGTGATGACAGCGATGTGACACTGTCAGCACCGCCACCTTCATGCTCCAGAAACCTCAACAGCACATTTCTGCAGAGACCTTTTAAAGACTCAAATGCAAAACCTCAGACCACCAGCACAGGTCAGACTGCCCATGGAACGTTGGCAGCAGCGGAGTGAACAGCGTGGACTCGAAGAATTCCTGCAGCACAGCAATTACTCACTGTGTACAGTTCATTAGCTCCATGTTTATGCATCTCCTCAGCTCAACACGCAAAGGTTAATTAAACCAACGGCCAAGAAATCTCATACAAATATTAATTTATGAGAGCTTCTGCATCTTCACTGAGAGAGTGCTGTCCAAAGCTGGCCGAGTGAGCCTGCTGGGTGCCACTGTGACTAACAAAAATAGTTTTGGGCACTGAATATCGGTCTGACAATGCAGGCTGCTGCCCATTCAGCCTTCCCACGCAGAGTAACACAGACCTGGTGCCGTGAGAAACACACACACTCACCTCACCAAGGTGCAGGGCTGACAGCACAACCACCACAGAGCATTTTTGTATCATTCTCCATTTCATTCCTAGGAGACAGCAACAATCTGCACTGCCCAATGTCCAAGATATGTAAAACCTTGTAAAATAAACCTAAACCTGGCTTTTCTTCTGATTCTCGGAAGGAGATGGAATTATCAGAGTCCTTCAGAAATGATGACTGAAGACCTGTCACATCCACAACATCAAGGAATTGCTTGAGGAACTGAAAAGTTGCTCAACCTTTATAGATGAGATTCAGTCGTGACTGTGGGTACACAGCATTCAGTGAAACTTTGCAAACAGCCTGTGGGCAGCAGTTCCTCGTCCCAAATCATGCCCAGCAAGACCAAAAAGACAAAACAAGAATCCAGCTCCTTTTAATCAGAAGACAAAACCACTGTGAGTTGTCAGAGCTTCACCTGAGTAAGCATCAGAAACACCCACAGTCAGCAAGAAAAAAATAATAATTGTATTTTCCTTTTTTCCTCATTTCATCAACTTCAGAAGGCTGGCACAAACAAGACCTATTTCTCAGTGAAAAGCAGACAAACAAAATTAAGAGCCTTCACTGCAGACAGAAAAACAGATCACACTATTCCCATATTCATCTGAACATCCACCTTTTACTCCAATAACGTCTGACGCCAACCAAGGATTCGCTTCCCGTCCCTGCAGGCCGAAGGAGGTCGGGGTCTAAAACATTATTTAATTGATGGCAAGTTTGTGTGCAGCCCTGAAAGAGCACAGCCGTGCTCTGACTGAGGGAGCAGCATTTCTGGCAGCAAGATGTGGGGAAGGTTTGCTCACCTGCTCCATCATTAACGCTCATTAGAGCCTGAACTGTGACGCTCTCAGAAAGCCTCTTGCTGAAGTGCCCCAGCGAGGTGCACACAGCAATAAACAGGATAATGGCACATTAGGAGAGAGAACAAGTGATTAGGAGTGGTCACAGCATTCACCTCGGAATAGCCAGGCTCCTGCTACATGACAGCAATGCTTCCTTGAAGGTCAAAACATGTATTTACAGAAGCTTTAGCTCCAGTATGGAGAGCAATGTTTTAGAGAGAGCTATAAAGGCAAGTTGTTCCCGCAGGCAGATAATCGTTTTAGGTAATGCCAAAGGTTCATAAAAGACTGGGGCAGCAATAATAATTTTAAAGGAAATATTGGACTTACAAAAATAATTTGAAGTGGAAGCCTAAAATCGCTCTTTTAGCTTGATTTGCAGTAAACGAATTGATGACATCTAGGTCACTGCTGAGCATTAGAAAAAGAAATTCAGACTTGTATAGAAGTGCTGACCATAACTCCATTGCTGAATTTCTTATTATAATTAAAATCTGCTTCAGTTTTTCTTCTCTATGAAATCAATACCGATTTTCATAACTGAGATCTCAGTATTTGAAAACAAACACATTTGAAATATCTTGACAAGTACTCCATTTATTGTTTCTAGTTAGAAATTAATTTACATTTATTCCCTTTGAGATACTCAGCACCTATTACTCCTATTACTTTCTGACCTGACTCTTCCCCAGCATGAGCTGGCATGGACAACTTCAACTCACCACCAGCTAAAAGGGACTGAAATCCCTGGATGTATTTGGGATTGAGGTGAGCACCCCTGGCTGTTTCAGGATTGGCAGCTGGGGCCATCAGCCCCTCCTGCTTGGGTTTATTCCTTCTAGTTAGTCCAGAGCAGGAGATGAACTGAACTTGGCACACCAGGACTTCTCAACAGCAGATCTGGCTCCATGGTGGCAACTTGTGTGGGCACCAGCACCTGCAAAGCTCCAGCCCCTCCAAGAATGAATGGTGTGCTACTGGAAACTGGAATGGAGAGGGTTTTGCACTGTACCAGGGTCAGTCACTTTGTCATCTAAACCAGTCAGCTGCAAACTGGAGAGTGATCTGACCAGTAGGCTGTGGCACCCAGCCATGGAGGGCTGTGAACCGTGAAAATCTCAGTTTTTAAATTGCATTTTAAACAAATTCAGTACACTGCCAACTAGCATAACGAGCTCTGTCTTGAAAATATATATATATAAAAAGATAAAGCATATCTCTAGAGGAAAACAATCATTAGATTGGAATAAATAAATAAATACCCCTCTTTGAAGTGATTTTAATCTAATCTGGCTGCGGGATATAATCTTAACAGCACACGTACTGCAGGATGCTCCACAAAATAGCAGGTTTAGACATGTGAACAGATTTTTTTTCTCCTAAGATTTATTAATAATTAAATCAAAGCATGTTAAGCTTAAGAGGGATTTGCAGTGCTTGGGATTTGGGGGTAATTGGCACATCTTCACAACGACTATTACATTCAGCCTTACTTGCATATCAGGATGTTTTCTGGTCCAGGCAGCACTGTTTCCTCTGTCACCACAAGGCTCACCAGGATGGAAGAACTCACATCCACCCACTGCCCAGGGACACCCCTGCAGAGCTAGGAATCAGTTCCAGCAGAACTTACCACAATACTGTCTTTCTTAACTTAAAAATGTATCATTTTCTGAGTTATAGTCAACCTTTAGTATTTATTCCCTCCATGCTTCTCACACCAGGGGGTACTTTTACAACCTAGAGTAAAACTTAGGTATAAAGAACCTAGGTACAGGAAATTTCTAACATAGTTCTATCATCACATAAATGGACCACATATACAGGTACTGCCAAGTTTTTAGATACACCAATCTCTGAAGTTCCTGAGAGGCCTTACAGGGTGAGAACACAAAGCAAACAATTCCCCACAAACCACCCCTGGCCACTAAAACATGGGAAATTGAGCTGGTTTAGAGGAAAGCATGTCAGTGAAGTCTAAAGTTAGGTTCCTGAAAGTAAACAGGCATGTTTGAAATTCCACGATTAACTGCAGGCTTGTTCACAAACCCCGGGGCCAGGAGGAAGCGGGAGCATCCACCCACACATAAAAAAAAAGAAAGCTCCAAACTATTCCAAGTTTCCAGCACCCTGGGGTCCCAAAAGCCTCTGTGTGAGGGTTGTTAAAGGCTTGTGGCTGCTATGCTTTGCTTCTCCTCTGCTCTTTAGCCACAGGGCAGTTCCATGAAGTTTCGTATCCACCGTGAAGTTCCAGAGCCATGGGCAGGATTCACGGCAGCCCCCCGAGCGCACGCAGCACATGCCAAGTTCAGAACACATCAATGCTGCAGGCAACAACAAAAACTAACCGGGGCTGTGAAGTTTCTTTGGTACAAATGTCTGCAAGAGCTTGCCAGGAAACGTAATTGAATCCCGGCCAATTTTCATGCTCCGAGGGAAACTCAGTGTCTCATTTACCCCCTGGCAGGCTGCTCAACACCAAGGAGAATAATTCCTTTTCCTTCTCCCGAAGTAACCTAAAATGTAGAAGTTTCAAAGGCTTGTTCATGTCAAGGCCAGACATTGAACCCCCCTGCCAACCTCAGCATTCAATACAACTCCTTCCAGGCAGCCATGCTTTGCTTGACAGTGTCTAGACCCATCCTGCAGGCTTCCTGTCTTTTTCCAGCTCTAAAACTGCCCTTTATTCTTGGGCACTTACCAGAATGGCCCTTTCCCAGGACTGCTGAAGAGCCAGAGATAAATCTTAGCGTTTCCTGGAAGAAAATTACCAAACCAGCACTGTATTCATCACCGGCTGGTATCACATCCTCTTAATGCTTTATAAATGGAAAACTGAAAAACAGTGGGCAGAGAAGTTGCCCTCTGAAATGGCAATAAATCACAATAGCATCCAGCGGACTTGGGGATAAATAAATAGGAAACTGAACAATAAAAGTGGCCTTTTGTAGCACGGGGAGTGCACTGTCAGCACCTGCCAGCACAGGACCTTTGGCTTTCTGCATTCAGGTGGACCTTTTGTGGAGCCCTTGCAACAGTTTCAATCAAAATCAATTTTTGCTTCTTGCCATTTAATTAACTATGATTTTGCTTGTAAACCACGTCACCTTTTAGGCTGACCTCCATTTATAATGTTACTCAGGCAACAAAATTGGTTTGGTGGGGAAGGCAGAGAGAATTTAAATGCTGCCACAGCACAGCTCTGTTCCTCTGTCTGAGCTGGGATGGCAACGCCCAACAGGGAAGAACAGGAAGCAGCTTTGGGATAACAGCACTTAAATGGAATATTGTTCATATCACACTCCTCATGCCCAAGGGCTACTACTGAAGGCTTCTAGGTGAGCAATTTGGAACAGGATGCAGTGCACTAAAAAAAGCCAAGGAGGCGTCTCTCAGCTTCAGGTACTGCCACGTGTTACATCAGCTCCATCAAATTCAATCCTCAGATAAAGCAGCAGCCAGCTCAAGGTTATGATCTTAGAGTTTAAAAAGCCTTTTTTTAGGTCTGTCCCAAGAGATTATTTTAAAACACAGTACTATGCATCTGCTGAGGAGTAGAACAGTTGGCTTTAATTGTAAGATGGATTTTTACATAGCTTCTGACCTTTCATCTAATTGAGGCCTGAAGAAGAAAGAAAAAAAGAGGAAAAGCTATACGTCACTTCAGTTATTAAAATCCATCAAGCTCAGACTTTAGCCTTGGGATAACCACAGCCAAAAAATTGACTTGCAAGTAATTATCACTGCTATCTGCAATAAAAGTTAATTGGACATAATTGAACTAAAGCCCTAATCTGAATGAAGCTGTTGCTGGCAAGAAGCCTGCTCCTGCCTGCACTCTGCAAATGGAACTGCTAGCAGGAAAATGGACAAACACGAGGCTGCTTCACAGTCTGCCCACTGCAAATCAGAGCAGTTCTGCAAACAGCTCGTTAGCTGGGCCAAGATAAAGCCATTATGAGGGCCCCCAAACACACCCTTCCACTACACCCAAACAGGGTGATGTGCAGAGTTTCAAAAAACAAACTTCAGTTTTATACACCTCTTAATTACAGGCACTGAAACATAAGATACACGTCACCAGATGCTGGGTTTATCAGCCCCTGAACGCTGTCAATACCAGTACAAATAATGTACTTTTTTGAGCACGTAAAGATACTGACTCAAAAGGTTTTCAGTGCTGATAATTTACCACCTTCATGCAGTTCAATAGCCTTTCCTGTTGTAGGACCAGCTTCTTTCATCTCTGCAAGCAGAGCAGACAATTAGCTGCTTTCTGTGCTCAGCCCATGCAGGTGGCTGGGGGAAGGGAGCGTTCAACTCAATTCCTGCTGATTTGTCCATTTATATTTTGCATTTTTGTTAACTAACAGACCAGAAAGAGATCGTCAAACCCCATGCTACTCCAGAACTTCTTTACAATTTTAATTATTAACACTCTGCCCTTCACCAAAGCATATCAAAGCACTTAACAAACATTACTGAAGCCACATAACCCCTCTGACACAGGCAAAAATTGCACACGACTCCTTTTACACTTGGCTTCAGGTTTTTTGACGATATTTATGGTAGAACAGTGGTCTCCTGATGATGCACTAGTCTATGACAGGAGAGATGGAGGGAAGTATCTGGCTCACCACAGGTTCCTGACATAATTTTGAATGAAGCATTTAATCACCTGATGCCACGGTCACTCCTTGTTTAAAGGACAGCAGTAGGTGACAGTTTTCTACCTGAAGTTTTTCCACTGAAGACTGTGAAGACAAACGAAACTGCAGAGCATTTAACACCACTTTGACTTCTCACATCAGGCTTACAAGGTCAGTCTCCTGGGGACAAATGGACACAGATCACCTTTCCCCCATCCTGAGCACCACTTTGTCCTGCTCCTCTGCACCTTCACTCAGAACAGAACTTAGCTCAAGAAAGCTGCAACAAAGAACCAGTGGCATCAATTCCCTTTCATGACCCAAATCAGTGGCTTACTTTACTTTGCTCAAAGCCCTCACCTCTTTTTAAGAGTATTTTTAGATTTAACTCTGCATTCTGCAATGTGGCAGGAGCTGACAGACAACACAGGAGTAAAGTAGGTCTTGCCAGGTGTTGCAGGCCACTCCCGAGGTGAAGGAAAGATGTAGAAAAGACAAGTCAGGGCAATTGTAGGGCTTGGCCAAAGCTTCAAATGAGGATTTCTGGCTGTGCTTGAAACACAAATACTAGTGGTCAGTTGTGAGACAGGTGAGATACTACTTTTACCACGGGAACATATGCAAGAAGTAGGAAAATCGACCTGCCTGAAGTCAAAAGTAATTTGAATAACTTTGTATCTGCCTCCTCTCAATTTTCACTATGCTAAAGCACTCTGACCTTTATTTAATTTTCTTTCTCCTTTTATATGGTAACTTCCAACTTCAAATTTTTATGTACTGGTGGGAAACAGGGATGAAGCCACAAGCTTGTATGTATCCTAGCTATGTTCATGGGTGTACATGGTTCCATGGATATTTGGGGAGAGAGCAAAGGATGTTACAGCTGAACCACAGCAGCTAAGAGCACAGGCCAGGTAAACACAGCATTGTCATCAAAATAACTTGCCCTGGGTATCAGGCTTACATTTTTCTTTTCAAAATGCAAAACAGACTCCCTACCCACTGCTGTAACATTCACAAAAGATCCCATTTTCCTCCACAAGATACTGTCAGGCACAAACAAACACTCTTCCTCCAAAGCACCCATTGTCCTCGGGGCAAACTAAACCCAACTTCTCCCTACACGCTCGAGCAGCATCTCCAACATCAGAGCAGCTCTGAAATATGGAACAAGACTTACAGACACGAGTGTGCCTGTTCTCATGTGAATGTGAGGGAAAATTAAGGTTAGCTGAGATGACTCCCATCCAAAGGAAACCCAGAACAGCCCAGCCTCTGCCAAACTACAGGATGCTGCTCACACACAGCCCAGTGGAGGTACCATGCATTCCCACCAACAGACATTCTCCATCCTTTATGCAACTTCCTTCTGCCTTTAAGTGATAAGAAACCAAAATACACACTGACCCCTTTCCCATAGGGGACAGCCTGCAGTTATAACCTCAACATCCTCAGCAGGAACCGGGTTATGTGCAGCTTTCCTACGTGTTCCATGTGTGGGAGAAGCACAAGGTTATAATTCTGGGCTTTACTTCACCACACAGGACATGCAAGAATTGTGAGCTTCCTCATGCCACTCTCGGGCAGAATTCCTCCCTCTTGACTTTCTTGCTTTCCCAGATCTGAAAAGGAAGTTTTTCTTACGTACAGCAAACAGCTGCAGAGGCAAAGGGGAAAGGAAACATGAAACAGTTCCCTCTCCTGCGGCTGCTTCATAAAGATCACCATTTTCATTATCTCCCCTCACTCCACACTTACTCTGTAAAAGCCCTGAATTAAAGTCTTAATCATGACTTACAGAAATCCTTGTGGCTGCACATGACAGAAGGAAGACAGTTTTTCCTTCTAAAATATCGTTAGAAGTTGCGGATTACGACAGTTCCTGGGTAGGAAAGCAGCTATCTTCCCCTGTTTATTACAAGCTGATTATTTAAAAAATAAAATAAATTCAGAGCTAACTCTGAACAAATTTTACCTCTATTCAACAGACAAACAACAGAGCAGACATTTGTTAGCTATTGAAAAATATGTTTTGAGTACTGTTTTAAAAATAGATCCACTTGAAAATGAGAAATATTTGCAAATAAGATGAGGCAGAATGCATTACACTTCATAACAAAAGAAAAACTGAACTTGTATATAAAGGAATAAAAATAGGAAGTGACTCACTTTTGGACCAGGTGTGCTGGTGGTGTATGAACATGGGCTCATGGGGAGGTTGGATTTTGGTTTGCACTGGTCATGCACGTGAACCATTTTGACCTGTACAATCACACTGACAGTTTGGTTTAGTATTTCTCTCTCTGGACACTGAATTATGGTCCCACACGTGGTGAAATTTTAACAGCCCATTTACAGAGCCAGTAGTAAAAAATACATTTTTAAGATCCAAAACTGAAGATCTCTGTCTGATTGTGCACAGCAACAGAGCTTCCTGCTGAACCATGAACACATCACCTCTTGGATACACATCTTATCACTTGTAAGGGCAAGATAAGACCTCCTTCTGTAGTTGGAGATACCGTGCAGCCAGCTGCAAAGATGAAAAGCATTTTAAGAACCTCAAACAGAAGCTGCAACACACGTACAAAACACCCACCAGCAGAAAATAGAAGCCATCAGGTGCATACCAAAGAGCTGGACCAGACACTTGGGATGGTGTTTTCCTGTCAACCTTCACAACAAGGTGCTGGTGTCCTGCTGGCTTGTCCTGACACAGACTTAATGTCCTTATCAATCTCTCAGGAAACTCAAAGGCCACCTCGTAACAACTCCATAGAAGAAAGGACAAGAAATACATTAGTTGTGAGCTACGGTAAAGAGTCTCTGCTATCCTCACTGCTTTCCTGAGAAGCATGAAAAATGGCCACTTTGCACAGCTGGCAGTTCAAAACAGCCACAGGGAAAGCAACACGAAAGTGCAAGGTGCCTTCAAAGCCTCTGCACACCACAAGCACCACAGGTTTTTGTCTGAAGACCTGATAAAACACTTTAGCACAATTTCACCTGACTCCTTCAGCAGCTGCCAACACACCACCTTTACCTGAAGTTTATATTCATGAAAGATTCCTTTTCTTCACAGAAAGTTATACTGACTACAGGATGTTTTTGTTTGCTTTTGTGCATCTTTCCTCCTCAGCACTTGCCTTTTCCTTTATAAAAAATACCCAAAAATACCAACACACAGAGCAATAAATAAATTGTATGGGCAGGACACAGAGGGAACTGAAACTGTACCACAGGCAGGGAGATCCCTTTGCATGGCAAACACAATGTGGCTGTGTGGGAGAAGAGAACAAACACTGCTGCTGCAGCCTGCACCTCAACAGCAGACAGAGCACAAAGCTGCCTGCACAAAGGTGAGCTCCTGGTAACCATCTTCAACAGCCCTGATCTCCACTGTGCATTCCCCACTAAAAGTATCCCCAGGTTTTAATTTCCAATTTGTCTTTCCAGCCACGAATTGCTACAGTCAACAAATTCAAAAAGGTAAATTTTTCTACCTTCAATTAACCGCATTAGTAGTGTTTATAACTACGTGATTGATAAATGCTCTACAGAAGCTGTAATTAATGTATTTTTTCCTTGGAACACACACCGAACCCCTTGGCGCTCAGACACTTAATGAAAAGCAATTTATCAACTTGCTTTGAACAGCTGAATCTGACTCCTTAATGCAGAGAAGTAACACACTTTGCTTTAAGCACCACCACTCCGAGAAAGGAATGCGCAGCGCGACATTCCAAATGCCATCAGACTCGGCTGGGATTTTGATCGGGATGACAGCGACCAGAGCCCTCATCTCCCTGGGTATGATTCAGTCTGGCTTAACTGGGATCCTTTCCTCCTGGGATGCAGTTGAGCAGGAGATTTGTGCAGATGTGCTTTTGCAGGATGGGGGATCGGGAGCGCCTCTTGAGGACACGGGACAAAGTTCCAAATTCTCCCCACGCCTGGCACGCGCGCGTCGGGAAGCGGCAGCTCCGAGTATTTCAGCCTGGACATGTGTTCAGCTGCTCACAAAGCAGACAAAAATAAAGTGCTTAAAGAGTGTTTGAATGCTAATTTCTCAAATTGAGCATTGCTTTGTATAGTTGACATAGGCAAAAAAAAAAAAAAAAAAGAAAAAAAAAAGGAAAAAAAAAGGAGAGGAAAAAGAAGCATTCAGGAGGAAAAGTCTGACATCACAGAATATTTTATGTTGGTATTAACCACTGCAGGGGATTAACCAACCTTCAAAGCCTAACATTTAAACTCCCATTTCTGAGAGTATAGGCTAGAGATTTCCAGTACAGAAACTGGTCTATACTCCATGTGGCACACTGAACGTAAGGATTACATATTTCCATTGCACATGTAAGCCTGTTTCCCATTCCTGCAGGGTCCTGCTCTCTTCCATTTGTCTTTTGATGCAGATAAAAGCTAATGCAGATTGCAACTGCTGATACAGAGAAAGGCGCAAGACAGCGAGCCTTTGGACTAAGGAAAAAAGGGACTCAGGTCCAGACTGCTCGAGCACGTCAAGAGATTGTCTTTGAAACCATAAAACTAGAAATGAAAGCACTGCGTTTTTATTTGATTTGATCAAAGAGACTAGAAAGGAGGGGGAGAAAAATCACATCTTATAGATGCAGGGTAGCATTTAACTACTTCACACATGATGTGGGACCAGCTGATCTCATACAGATATGAATCTGGAGAAAAAACAAAGAGGTAAAGTCACTCCAGCTCTGCAGACACTGCCTGCACAGAGCTCCAGGCTCTGCAAAGAGCAACAGGAACCTGTTTCAAAGCCAAGAAAGCCACTGGAAGCACATACCCAGCCCTCGCCACGGGCACAGGTTTCCAGTCTCCAGTGAAGAGCAGAGGAGTGAGCTCCTGTCAAATCACAGAAAATAGACTCCGAATGTAATGGCTACTTGAATAAATCACTGATGACTCCCTGTTCCAGTGCCCTGACTGTGGGATAGCAGCACACTGTGGCAATCTTCCCAAGGAGGGCTTTGGACTGCAAGCTGCAAAGGGACAAAGACTGAAATTCTTGAAGGGAATATCTGCTCCAGCACGTGCTTGGCACCAGGAGAATGAAGCTCTGCAAAGTACAAATGGCACTACAGGTAACAGCTCTGCAGATCCCAAATTGCAGCATGGAAAAAACAGATACCTATCACTGCCACATTCCCTAGGAGAACAGATTTTAAGTAGCTGCTCATGGAAATTTCTAACTGCAGAAGGGGAAGTATTTAGATTGCCTCTGGGCTGAAACCATCTAGGTCTTTGCCTTTCACTAAAAATTAAGCAGAAGTCATTTTAACGAGGCAGGCAGACAACAGTCTTGCACAGGAGATCAAAAAGCTCTCCAGATGTTTATTTTAAATGAAATTCAGAAGCCAGTATAAACCAGATTTTAAACACTGAATAATCCTTACCATAATTTGCATGAGAAAAACAGGCAAAAGGTTCCATCCTACTGCTCTGAAACTCTCCAGGAACATGCAGGGTTGAATTTTGTTCCTAGACTCTTCAGATAAGAATCTGAAATATGAACAACTCCACATTGCAATCTGATGGCTGTTAAGAATGTTTTTCCCCTGTGCTGTACACTTGGATGCTTAACACATACACACAAGGGCATCCCATGTGACGGAAGTCTCTGACCTTCCTCACCAAGACTGTGCAAAATTATGGATTGGAAAGTGTCTAAAAATGTCAGTCCTAAATCTTAAACTTCTTCTCCCCTTGCTACTTTCACTGAATGCCTCCTGATTGTGCAAAAGCAGAATATTCAGGCGTCAATCTAAGTAGTTTGGGTGTTACGCTGACAATGTCTCTGGAGAGGGGAAGAGAAGAGAGGACAGATTTCCAATAGCTCAGACACTTCCCTGGAAGCAAAGCTGCTACACAGCAAAGGAGATAAATAAAGAGGGAAAGTAACACGCCAGAGAACTTTCACCAAGGTCATGTCAGGATGCTGAGCGCTCCCCATCTGCAGGGGAAGATTTAGATGCCTGTTCCACCACACATATCCACTCCCCTGTTGGCAACAACAGCCCTCATTAAACCAAACCGGTTCTAACCATGAAAGAAAGGACATCAGGAAGATGGTATTAGCTAACAAATGCAAAAGGAAAACCCAGCAGAGGCAGATCTGGATGGGTGCCTTCTGCAGCTAAAAACCAGCCCCATGGCATGTGCAGAGTCCCTGGGGAAGGGCAGACAGGCTATCCCAGCCAAAAGGATGGACAGCTCTGCTCAGTGCTAACAGAGAGGAGATTCTGTACCCATTCACCCAGAGCAGAACAGGGATTCCACCAGGAACAGGAGGTTTTAGGATTTTGCTGCTGCACAGGGTGACCTACAGGTTGCAGTTCCTCCTTGCTTTGCAGTCAGGGCTGTGGACACGTGGCAGAACCCTGCAGACAGACCCTACCACGAAACACCAGCCCTACCCCCCAAATATTGTATCAGTTACTGCTGTGCCCTTAACAAGAGTGTTTCTTGCCCGTTTCAGCAATCTGAAAGACACGCTGGGCAAAATTTCAAGCTATGACAAAGTGATCTTATCACTTCTGTGCTGTTCTCGCTACACAAGCCCCTGATTCAGCAGCACGTAATAAAATCTTCATTTGCATGAAAAGCACTCTCTGATCACAAAGTCTTCTGTTCGACAGCCCTCTTCCCATCCACAGCGTAGAGATGCAAGCACCACTGTCATTTTGCCTGTGACTGAGGTGGAATATTTTATTTATGTTTTTATTTGGAGAAGCTCTCTATGTTTTAATGCCATCTTTTCTCAAAAAACCCCAGTATTTTTTAATAACACAAAGGTTGCACACATCTCAACTATGCAAGTACCGCAAAGTTCACTCATGACGCTCGCACCTGTATTTTTAATAATTGTGTCATGTGAAGGACATTTCATATCAGCACAAGGTGACCATGAGCAGTTGTAAAATTCCTTTTGTATTCAACAAGTCCAGCCTTTTCCAGTTTGCCTTCAGAATGCTTGGTGTCATGACACACAGCACTCACAGGATGTATTTCAAAGGAAAGGAAGGTGTAGCCATACAAAGAACAATGCACTGCCCGCAACAAGATTAATCGCTGTCATGGGAAACCAATAAAAGCAAGTATCTTGTTATCTTTCTCTACAAAGGGACTGTTAAAGCTTAACTATATTAGGAAACTTTTTCCTTTGGACTAAACCATGAGCCTAATGTATGTGGGCATCCCACATGCCAGCATATGCGATTAATTGGCTCTCGCCTGACGCCGCGGGAGAAAGTCCAATGTTCCAGAGGCAGCGTGGAGCTTTCACAAAACCAGCCTGTGCTCTCTCCTGACTACAGCTCTCTCACCAATGCCAGCACCAGTTCCCTGTCCCATGCCAGGTGACACCACCTCCCATTTCCACCTGTTAACCATGTCCCACGTACACATCCCAACATCACACCCGGCTCCGAGCGAACTCAGCCAAAGCAGAAATACCTTTCATCACGTCAGCAGTGCGGTCCCCATTTAGAAACGCTTTCTTTCACGTTAATCCAGTGCCAAAACGTGGTGGTGTGGGCTGTGCTGATCCAGAAACGGTGCTAAGGATGCTGCTGCCTCCTGTCTATCACCGCACGCCTCATCTCGCGCATGGCCAGGCAGTGACGGCCCTGCGACAACAGGCACTTTAAATTGGGCAGCTCAGCAGCACATGTACACTGAATTTTTGAACAAGCTATTCTAAGCTGCTTTGCTAGCAATTTCTGGCCTGTGCAGTTTGAAAGCGCACGGTTCTGGCCCTCACAAAGAGCAGACCTGTAAATGACATCTTGAGGATTAAGCTGATTGAGATGCAATTTGCCTAGCAACCATTCATTAAGCAGAGTTCAGAAACAGGCCAGCAATCTATTCCACCTCCTTATCTGAGCAGTAAACAGATAACAGTCTCTACTGTGTCCTCTATGCTCCAGTTCAGACACATTGTAAACAGATTTTTCAGAAGTTTAAACTCCTACAGTAAATCTCTGAGAACAATCCTGCTCTCCAAACACGAGGGATTCGGCTTCACCAAGTGTCTTACAAGCGAGAAACAGCTCTGGAAGGAGGGTAATGCAAATCAAATTGTGAATGCATTTGCAGTTCCTGTGCCTCCAATATTTTCTCACATCAAGCACTAAGAGCCCATCCCAGTCGTTAAAAAAAATTGTTTAAAAAAATCTTAATCACACAAGCATTTGGCATTGCTATTCTGATCACTGGAAAAAACTCAATAAAAATCTTATTCCCTTCCTTCATCTTGTGCAAGGAATCGATTGACACTTGCAAAGTCTTTGATAAAGGCTCCCCTGCTTCAGAGAAGAAAACAAAAGTCACGTCCTCCCTCCCATTAAGCATTTTTTCCTCATAAAATAAGCAAGACAACGTAAACGTCATCAGTGGAAATCAAACCAGCTATTTCAGCTCAAAAATTTCAGCTGAAAAGATTAAACGAAATCATGATTTTGCATAATTGTTTCCCTGCAAGAAACATCTGATAATATCCCATTCTGCTCCAAAATTAAACAACAAAGATATAGCACGAACGTATTTAAGACCATATACCTGAATGGTTTGCCTTTGGTGCACAGTTCTTCTGGGAAATCACTGTGACATACAGCATGCTATTACAATTAAATATGCAAGAAAGAAGAATTAAACTGACTATGAATAATTAATACCCTACAACACTACTTCATAAGGAAAAGTCTGGCTGAATATTCCCGCAGATGAGATACACCCAAACACGAGGCACAGCAGAGCTGGCAGCTTTACTTTTATGATGGGGTTTAAAACACCAAGTAACTTTATGGCTGCTGCTCAATTCTAGAGGAGGTGCCAGCCATCCAACCCTTCTCCTGCTGGATTCTCATCCAGCTTCAGAAAAATGGGATAAATGCAACTGCTGCAATAGTTGCTCCACTGCTCATCTGTGTCCCGGAGGTAACAGGCTTCCCAAACACTTTCCATTAAAAGGTATAAAGCAATTATCTGACATCCCAGAAGGGAGAATAAAGCAAATATGATGCAACAATTACTTAGGTGATAAGATCAGGCTAAGGTTGTGAGAAAAAACAATTAAAAAGGGTTGCAAGAGCTAAGGAATGCAGCTTACTTTCCCAGAATCTCTCTTAAGGACAAAGATACCATCAGCTCCAAAAGTCGACCTTCCTGTTTCGAGTTTACTGTTCTGGAGGCTGCAGAACATCAACTGCAGCAAAGTTGAAAAGGGCAATTAAAAATATGCTGTTTCCTGCACAACATCACCCCTAAGTTGCATAGATTAGTATTTACTGAAGTCCTTGTAAAATTGATATCCAACTGTGTCATTTTCCATCAGACTCCAGTCAGGTCAGCGCAGTGAGAACTGACACAAATATTTGTTGCACATTTTTAGCTGGAAATGCCCTGTTCCTCTCTGTTTATCCATGCTTGGCACACCCAACACCCTTCTGGAGAGAGAGATTTGAAATCCAACCAACACTTGTGATCACCGAGGTGGAACATGGCACTGCTGCTGTAATGGCTGAAGGTGACAGCATCCCTCTGCTCCTAGTCCCACCCTGCTCCAGGAGGGTCTTGTTCCTGCAGGATCCAACACTCCAAAGCAAACACGAGCTGAGGGTCTTTCTGGGCACAAGCAAAGCCATGTTCGAAGCATGCTGGCTTAATATTAATTTTCTATTAAAAATTAATGAGATTAAATGAAGCTTGCAAGCCTATGGGCACCAAGGCAGTTTTTTTGTTGGTGCACTGGTTGCCCAGAGGAGCAGGATGTGAGGGATGGGCTGCAGAGTTCCTGCAGGATGCAGGATCCATGTGGCTCCTGGGGGGAACAGGGGGCTCTTCCCCACACCCCCAGAGGGACCCTGGTTTCCATCAGTGCTGTGTCACCCCCTCCTCATGCTCAGAAACCGGTGGGGAAGATTAAACCCTGACGAGATCCTGGTGAAAACCCTGGCGTCTTCCCAGCTGAGATCAGCTTTCTGTGAACACTGCCTCCAATCCTCACTCATGTGCCCCTTTCCCACTTCCCAGAACGAATTCCCTTGCCAGCAAGAACCCTGCAAATATCCGGAGTTTACGTAAGTTTAACCTTCAGTCCCTATTAATGTTAACGGAATAGGAAAAAATTAACCATGGCGCAAGTAAAAAGACTGTATCTGCATTTCTAATTATACAACAAAACACACCACGTGGCAGTATTTCCATGCACCTTGCTGGGAATAAAATAGCCAATGGACTGAGGCTTCCATTTGGAGTGGTGGGTGCAAGAGCAACCAGCACTGAGGTTGTCAGAGTTAAGGGATGAGGACACGAGAATTAAGGGAAATGAAGTGACATGTGTGAATGATGATAATAAAAATGTTAATAATTAGAAAAACAGTCACCTTAAAAATTTAAAATTTCATGATCTCTCCTACTTTTTAATGGCTTAGCCTACTTTTTCCAACCTAATTTGCATGATCAAAATAGGCCTCCTGCCAGGAAGCATTAAAATGGCAGCCCCCCATCGAGACAAAACTCCCTTCACCATACGAGACTGAAGGACTAATAACTATTCCTAAAAACATTTTAAATCCATTAACGTTGTTTAGCAAACACTTATTTAGAATTAGTGCCGCTATCAGAATTTGATTGTGCTCTGCTAGAGTGTTTTATAAAAGCCTTTGAGGGAGGAGCAGGTCCCTCCCAAACACCTGTGCTGTCTCCAGCCCTCTCCAAAAAGCTGAGCACCCACACTCCTGAACGTTTTCCATCCCAAAACCCCAAAGCATTCTCCAAGACCAACCAGACAATTCCCAACAGCTCTGCAGAGTGCCAGGCTGGGCAGCTGGAAGGACTCTCCAAGATGCTCAGAGCACCCAGACCAGAGAACACCATCCCCACCAACCTCCACACTCAGCAATTAATTCCATACACCAAAAAAGCCCAGGATAGTACAAAAATATAAACCTCAATATTACTGATGTACTGAAGATTTGGATTCTAGTAGAAATATATGGTGGTTTATACAAATTTGTCCGAGCTATGTGTTATCCTTTCAGTGCCATCTGCACAAAACCAGTTTTATCTAAGCACTGGATACTAAAATAAATCATTTTCTCCATATCTATGATCTTGTTGGAGACAGACGCCACAAACCTGAGAGCTGGCGAGTGCAGGCTTGTCTAGTCACAAATAAAATTACATCCACATCAATATGATTTCTTTTTAATAAAAAAATAAGGCAAACCAGGCTCTTCATATTGAAACAGGCTCATCCAGCACCCTCCATGCTCATAGCAGACATCATGTACAGTGTGAAATTGTCAGAACAAAACTGGGATTGGCACTGTCATTTCCCCTAGTAAGAAATACCACTACCAAGAGACACATTTTAATTGCCACACATAATGAAAAGTACCTGCTCATTCTCCACTTGCTGTATTAGTTGGTATTCAAATTCAGGACTACAAGTCTTGGCAGGATATTTTCTGGTGACTTTAGTTTTTTGGAGGGTCCATGCCTCAGCAGATTTTTAAGAGTGAATCTGGCTCTCCAATACAACACAAATGACCCATTTCTGTCCGTGCATGAACGAGGTTCTGGGGCTGCTCTTCTCAAAGCATCCCTTGTGAGCAGGGACCTCGCAGTAATTAGCACAATCTGATACTGGAAACTCAGCTAATTCTAACATTGATCCCTCAGGACAGCACAGCCCATGATTTGAGAAACCTTCATCCCAAAAGACCCTTTGTTTCTACCTGTCAAAGTCACCAAAAGCCAGTAAATAAATTATATTCTCCAAAAGCTTTGCAAATTCCTTTCTCCTGGCTGGATACATTCTTCAACCAGCAGCAACAGTTAAAGGTTTATACAGAATCACTGAAAGCACCAAACCTGTTTTATTTTCTTACACAGAGCAACTTCCAACATCTGCAGTCACTGCTGTGAGATTTGCAAAGGATTTTATTTGCCAAGTCAAGCTGTCGAAAGGACAGATTATAAAAAATAAACACTACCCATTTTTAGATCTAACTTTCCCCCACAGACTGTGTTTTATGCCCTTTCACTGGAAATGTTA
Organism: Catharus ustulatus; assembly: GCF_009819885.2. NCBI lineage: Eukaryota > Metazoa > Chordata > Aves > Passeriformes > Turdidae > Catharus > Catharus ustulatus. The sequence continues at coordinate 4,356,761 of NC_046242.1, read as the reverse complement.
CATCAGAATAAAATCAGATTTAATTGGCTCTTAAATAACTGAACAGCCACTTTAATTTTATTTCAATAGCAATAATTCATAAATCAAGCAGCTGAAATCTCAGCACAGAGTGACAAGTAAATAGAGCAGAACGCAGTAAAGAAGAGCACGAACACCACATGGTGAAAGGTGATTTTTCTCAAACTTCACATATCACCATTTTATGGACATCACAAAGGTACCACCACATAAATACTTGGATCTCAAACCCGTCAGCTCATCAGCAGTAACTGCTTAACAAAGACCACTGGATGATGATCTTTGCCCAGCTGGAACTGCTAGGAGAATGGTTGGGATTTTAGCCATGGATGCAATTTCCTGCTTGCACACTAGATGGAAGTATGGAAAAATCTTAATTCTTTCCTGTCTCAACTTAAATTCAAATGTTGAGATGTTAGGATGGACTGTCACATTCTGAGAAGAATTTTTTCCATCAGCAACTTTGATAATCTCTAAGTAAAAATATTCCCTGAAATATTAAATTAAGCAGTGTTGGAAATTAATAGTAAACATAAGAGAATATACAGCAGACATACTAAATATATTATTCAGGCGAATTTCTAAAGTACACACATTCAATTTCTAGAGTATCTGAATAATAATCGCTAATGAAATCCTTCAGAGAGCCTGAAGTTACATTTTTTAAACCTCCAGGTTATTATAAGAAACACCACCTTGTCAATGAATAGAAACAGGGAATAGAAAAAATATAAAGATTCATAAAGGTTACTGCAGTTTTGACTGGAAAAAAAACCCCATCAGATTTGTAGAATATAGTGGGAGAGGTACAGGGAAATAGAGAACCTGAAGTCTTGCAGAACAGGCAGATCAGAGAGCAGCAAACCTGAATGGGATTAAATTACACACAAATCTCCTGGAAACGATCTTAAAAGTGACTTGTTCCAAAACAATCCATTTCTAAATTTAAACACTAAAGAGTTCACAGACACAAAAACTAAATCAGGCAATGGTGTGACCAGGAAAAGGTGCTGAAGAGCTGTTTTCCCACCCCTACTCTGGCTTTTTCATATATTGATTTTCCTCCATGCTCATTCACAAATGCTCAGCAGAGCTGTGAACAATTTAAAGTCAAGGGATGCACAAATTACCAGCTCCAGGAACACACCACCCATTCGAGGCAAAAGCTGAGGGCTTTGCTGTAGCTGAAGAAAATAAAAACCAACCCAGAATCAGAACATTGATGAGCTGGAAGACAAAAGGCGAACAAATCCCTAATTTTCCCTGTCCACAACAAAGCCAAAGCACATGACATTCCTTCAGCTTAGAAGACAACAAATTAAGAAAACCAGTGCCAGAACAGAAGGATGAACGAAGAACAATGTTGGATAAAAGAATATAAAGCAGGCATGAAGGGCTCTCCTTTCCAGATGTTAAAAAGACATGCTGTTTTTCATTGCAGGTTTAAAAAAAGATAAGCAGAGGAGGAAGTTTACTTTGGAGAGTGGGAGCATCTGCATAATTTTTTGAAAAAGGTTCATACAAAGATTTCCTTCCAACAGAATTTAAACTATATCTATACATATATACATAGATATATGTGGTACTGGTTCAAGACAATCACCTTAAAATATTTTTCAAAGTGTTTTCCATGCAGCAGCTGCCTAGGGAGAGGAACAAAATGAGTGGCAAGGGACAGCCACAGGAAAGGGCAGGACTGTGAGACACACATCCTCCAACACGCACACTCCAAGTTTAACAACATGAAGGCAAGGACAGGGACAGCAGGATACAGCAAAGGATATGCTGGGGCCAGGAAATGCGAAAAGAACCCACAGCACTCAAAACTGACTTATGGGATATTTTACCAACAAAAACGGAATACACATGGGAGTATTTTTTTTATTTTTTGCATGTGTGGCTCCCACCTTAGCCAGAGAGATTGTCCCAGTATGAGGAGGGAAATTAGAGAGAACAACTGGATGCTAGATCCACTCTGAAGAGCAGAGCACAGCGTTTCACCTATTTCCACTTGCTCTCGCGTGGTTCCCAAATTAGAAACAATCAGAATCCTGCTGGAAACAATATACAGCACCTTAATTGGGTTGGCTGCACTACAGACGTCAGCAATGTATCACTTAGTAGATCATTTTCTGACTGCTTTTTTTCCCTTTAATACTAAAAATAGCTGCACTTTCGTGGTTCACCTTTTCTACATCACCTTTACTACAGACACCGTAAGAAATTAAATGTTAGCACTCGCTGCCCACTGAAGATCTGACAGGACCCACATCTGCAGCAGGCAGGATCTGCCACCTAATTCAGCAGATTTGTACTTAAAGGTTTGTCTCAGACGTGATGCATTTACAGAGAACCTGTTTTCTAACACATTTCCCCCTAGTACAACTATCAATGCATCTATTTAAAAGCCTGGAGCAGTTATCTCTAAATACATCAACAACCCAGTGCTCCACGCATTCCAAGCACTCCACAATCCCTGCATGGGACTTGGGAATTCACATGAAAAATCCCTCCCAGTTTTCATCCCCCAGTGCTACACCCCCACTATTCCCTACCAAATTCACACTGCAGCCAAACCACATTCCTGAGAAATTATTCCAGGAATGAAATATCACCATTTTCCCCATAAACCCTGGAAACTTGGACTAATCTTCACACACAGCATAAACAAGTTAAGCAATGGGAATACATAAACAAAGCATAATTCTTAAGCACAATGGGGGAATAATTACAGCAACAACAGAACAAATACAAAATGAGTGGAGAGGTATGGAGAGATATCCAGACAGAATGTGCTGAAATAAGGAAAAGGGACCTATAGGATCTGTGAGGTTGGATCAGCCATGAGCTACAGATGCTGTTTTTTTAAGTGTTCATTTAAATCAAATTGCTAAAAACATAAAAACCAGCAGCAGATGAACACAGAGGTTTCTGTCAGCTCCAGGTGTAGTGCCCTGCTTGGACAGTAAAATCAGCTTTTGAAAGATTACACCCCCTTGGAAAAATATCTTTGGGTAAAGTTCAGAACAACTTTTCTGGATGTCAGCCAGCAGAATGCCTGTTCAGGAGCTCTGTTCCTCAATCAGAATTTGGAAAGCTTTTTTTTTTTTTTTAAGTAGAAAGATGAATAATGTGACAAACTCATTTTCACATTCACAGTCAAAGTAACGATCTGCAATTAAAAGAAAAAATTGCTCCAAGATCTGTGTGGTAAAGATTTTAACACGAGTCACAAAATACAATGGGAAAATGGGAATGTGGCATACCACACAAGGAATAAAAAATTCAATTACTCACTTCACTTCCTAGTTAGAGAACGTTTTAAATTGTTTAAACATTTCAAATGCTGAAAATTGAAAATTGGGAAGGGTGGGGTGACAGACTCATTACAGATGCAGAAAACTGTGAAACTTTACTCATCCTCAGGGGCATCTTATCCCAAAAACAGCCTCTGAAGGGACAGCAGGCCCTGGATACAGTGTGCTACTACACAACAGTGACCTGTTACTCACCTGCTGGGTGTAGCATTTCAGTGAACTGCATGTTCTTAAAGCAATTATTTAAAAGTGCTGATCATCTGTTAAATAACTCAAACAAATGAGGCCGTGGCTACGTTCTTGGTGGTGTATTTAGCAACTCCATAAATCTCAGAATCCTGCAAGTCACTTCATCTCTCACTTCATAAATCTGTGACTCTCCTCACTGTTACTGAAGATGAGTGAGCCAGGAATATACAGGATATAAAATGATTTGGTGATGTAGGTTTTTGAGGTGAGGCTGGCCAGGGTTAAAGTTTGTACTTCCTCCTCTCCCCATCTCCGTGTGCTGGCCAGTAACAAGTCATGGTCAAAAATGAAGAGTAGAAATGAATGGATTAACTGAAGTGAAAATAAAATATTGCACTGGAAATGCTGATAAAAGTTTCTATTCCACATCCAGGCATTTCAGCAACTGCTGCAGAGGACACAAGCTGAGGCTCCTGCACATTGTCTGAGCTTCTGGGAAATAGAGATACTTCAGTCCTTGACAAAAATCCTGACTTCTCTTGATCTGGTAACAGTTCCCAGAAGCAAGCATAGATATAAAAGCTTATCTATCAGAGGACAACTTGAAACAAATACAAATAAGGCTTAAATGAAGGCAAATATCCAAGCTGCAGAGAACACAATGGTTCCTTAATTTCACATTTGGAGAAAAAACAATACTATGTGGACATTCTCCAACATATTTTTAATGTTATTAACAGAAATAGCACCCCAGGCTGTGCTCAAGCTGAAAAAGTGTGAAACTGTTTGCAATGTGAAGTGAAATGAGGATCAAAAATACCATCTTATTAAATGGCTTTTATTTGGTGCTAAGTGAATTATTTATTCAATTGAGAAGTTCACAAAATGACAGGGGGGTAAATGCAAGCGAGGTCACTACTTCATGTCAGTATCAAAGCTGATCCTTAAGAGAATTTAAGCACCTGCCTTTTCTTTTATCTCAGCACAAAATGAGATTTCTTTCTTTTTTTTTTACACTTCAAAAGCCATGTAACACAACAGAATATATGCCAAGCATGCAAAAAACAGAGCATGCCAGCATCTTTCAGCAATCAGCTTTCCCTTGTCATCCATTATGTCAGATTTATCTATTTTTGCTTAATTCTTGCTCCAGCAATATGCATCCTTCCTCTCTCCAGACTATCAGGCTGGTTGGGCTGGAATTCAATACAGCTTCTTAAAATAGTTGAGAAATATTGAAAATATTTGAAGCAATGCCTGTGAATTAGAGCCAATTCATCAACTCCTCTTGCAGCTCCTGCTCGACCTGTGCTCCCCCAGACAAGGGGCAATTCTCATTTCTTCACCTCAGAAATTCTACCCAGTGTAAATATCATTTGGAAAATAAATAGCCTTTCTTTTATGGAAGCATTTCTCCATGAAAGCTTAGATTCTGTGTTAATTGCAAACCTTACCCTCTGACTTTTACTTGCTTTTGATTCAAACCTTCCTCTGCTGAAAATTAATAGTGAGTGCATTTGCTTTCAAGTTTGCTTTCTGTTATCACTGTTTTTCCTCTCCAAGTTTCCAGACCCTCTGGACTGGCTTTACAGGACTCCAGACCCACCTAAAAGCTCTCCCTGAATCCTTCACTCTGCTGCTGGCTGCAAAACTCTGCTCTCTCCACCTCCAACACCTGTAAAACCCTTGACCATCATCCTTCCCCACTGCTTTATGCATCCACATAAATGAACAGACTGAAGTTCAAATTCTTAAAAAATAAATAGGCTGAAAGGAAAATGCAACTCTCATCACTCTATTCCCTCACTGCCTTTGGAGCACTGAGCACGGAATTTTCTCAGCCGGCTGCTGAATCAGATGAAGTTTCCACAGTGCACACTCACACAGAATCACAAAGCCCCAACACATCCAGGAGGATTTATTCCATCACAAAGTCACTACCGTTGCTCCAGCACAAATGACATCACTTAGGAACCCAACCTCATCTCCTGAGAGCTCCCAGCTCCCTCCTCTCCCGCAGCGACCGGAGCAACAAAGAACCAGGCTTGTGCAATAAAGAGGAAGAAAGTATTGCTGCAAAAAGTTTTCTAGAAAAACTTGTATTTTCTTGAGAATGTGACTACGGAAAAAAATTAAGGAGTGTAGTAAGAAGTGAGTAGAACAAATAGTGGTTGAACTAAGCAACCTGCATCTGTGATTTATCCTAAACTTGTACCTAGAGCTACCGAGGGAGGGTGAGATGTCTGTGAGCCCTCGCAGGTGTCGGTCGGGGAGGTTCACACGCTGCAGAACCAAAACCATCTCAGCACTTCGCTCCACGAGTGCACTGAGAACTGGAGTCCAGCTCTGCAGTTTGCTTCTTCTTCAGACACTTGAAAATGGGTTGGTAGGGAATAAAAACGACGGATGATTTATTGACGATACCTGTTCCCTGCCCATGGGGAAGACGGGCTTTGAGGTCCCTTCCAGCCCAAACCAGCCTGCGAGTCTCTTGCAAAAAGACACTTTTCTTGGGAAAGAATCACACAAAGGATGTGCTCGCACTGCGACCGCAATCCCCGCTTCCCCCTGACGGCACTTGTGTCGCGATGGCTGACGCGCTATCGCGATCCCGGGCCGTGTGCGCGGTGCCCAGGGACAGGTACCGAGGGTACCGGGGGGCCTGGGAGCTCCGCGCTGAGCGGGGGAGACCCGGCCGGGCGGGGAGGGAGCGACTGTCGCGACACGCGGCGGGTGTCGCGACATGGGGCGGGTCGCCACACCGGTGATGCCTCAGCGGGCGGGGGGAGGGGACACCCGGGAAGGACAATGGTGGGGGGGGGTACGAACCGCGGCGGTCCCGCCGCGCTGTTGGGGGGGAGGAAGAGGATGATGAGGAGGAGGAGGTGACGGTGGGGCCGCGCCCTCGCTCCCGCCGTGTGCCGCACTTACTCTCGGTGCCCCTGCCCGGGCCTCATGGCGCCGCCGCCGCTGTGCCCGCCCGGCCCCGCCGCCGCCGCCGCCGCCCGCCCCGGCCGTGCTGGCTGCGCAGCCGCCCCCGCGCACGCGCGGCCCGCGCGCCGCCCGCCCCGCCCCGCGCACGCGCGGCCCCGCGGACACGGGAGAGAGGGAGGGGAGGGGGGGGGAATGGGGGGGGCAGCGTCGCGCCGCCCCCTGCCGGTAACCGCGGGTAGTGCAGGGAGGGGGGACACACTTTGGGGACATTGGGGGGACACAGCAGGTACACACTGGGGGACAGGGGGGACATTGGGGGGACACAGCAGGTACACACTGGGGGACAGGGGGGACAGTGGGGGGGACACAGCAGGTACACACTGGGGGACATTGTGGGGCATGAGGGAGGGACATGGTACACACTGGGAGACATGGGGAACAGGGAGGGGACATAGGGAAGACATGGAGTCATGGCAGGGATACAAGGAGAACATGAATGAGCACAGGGGTGGACAGGGAGAAGCAGGTGGGCCAGAAAGGGGACACAGAGGGGGCTCTGCCACAGCACTGGTGCTGCCCATACCGAGGTCTCAACAGACACCCCCCACAAACCTGGGGTCAGTCCTTTCCCGGAGTTTTTTTCCACAGGGAAGTGATTATTTGCACCCCTGTGATGGTCTTGCAACAGGATTATTAACCTAATTGTCCAAGCTCGTTAAGGAACTGCGGGTCAGGAAGGTGAGAGACGTCACCCCTTCCCACGCCAAGAGCATTTCCACTGCCCCCAGGAGTGGCTGCTGCTCTGGGCACTCGGCTCCAGCCCTGGAAGCAGCCTGGGATGAAGCTCTGGGGCAGCACAGGGTGATCCTCACCCCTCCCATGACACGGCCATGCAGAGGGGACAGCTTCTCCTTGTACCCCAGCCCCTGAGACCCTCCAACCTTGCTTATCCAGCTTTTCCCCCCACAAGGTGCAACCTTCAGAAGTCCCAGCTCAGGAAACGGGAGCTAAGCTCAGCTGGGAAGGAGGAATGACATGAAAGTGCCCTGGTTTGAGCTGGAATAAAACAGAGGGAAGGTGGTGCCTGTGAGGTCAGCCTGCCAGGGAGGAATAAAGGAGAGAACAATCACTTGTGCTGGGACCTCATTTTATTTCAAGGGAAATACAAAAGTTGGACAGCAGCATTCAAGGGACCACAGCAGCCCCTCCTCCTGGAAAACAAGGAAGGACACTCCATGGAGATTTCCCAACCCAGTTTTCAGCTAGAATTCTTCAGCAGAAGGGTAAAACGTCTCTTTCACAGTGCAGACAGGGAGAAGGGGCTGAGCAGGTTTGGGTTCCAGACCTTTCCCAATCTCTTCACTGCTGGGGTTTTCTTCCCTCAGGGGATGTTAATTTAGAACTGCACATGGAGATTTACCTGGATTTCTGGCAGGAAGGTACCCAGTTCTCCAAACACCTGACAAAAGAGACTAAACAAGCCCCAAACACCAGTCCAGGCACACGTGGGGTGCCAGGCTCCACCATGCCAAGGGCTCTGCAGAGCCAGCCCTGCTCCTCCAGCCTCACCTGTGCCAGGTGCTCTCTGTTACAGCTGGAGTCATTCCATCATCCTCCATTTCTGAATTGAAAAAAGGTGCCAAGATACCCCCAGAACTGGTTCTCCACATGATCAGAGTTCAAGGGCTGTTAAAACACACCAAGTGCTCAACCCTTCACCTCCACCTTGAGCTTCAGGCGGACGTCACACAGGAAAGCGTTCATCAGGTCCTGGCCAGCCTCCTGAGCAATCCTGCTGATGACCTTTCCTCCTCTTCCAATCAACATCCTCTGTGTTAAAAGCCAGAGAGAACATCAAAGTCACGCTTACATTACCCAGGAGAACAGTTGAGCCACAGAATCAATGAGGGAAATTCCAACATTAAACTGTGAGGCAACTTTGGGAAGGTTCGAGTTGCTACTGAACAGCCAGTATTGGGTACACGGCTCTTCCCAAAAGAGAGAGGGGATCACAGCAAGGATGCATGTGTTGGACTTAGGGAACCTCCCTTCACCCTCCCCAGCATCCCATCTTTCTTCCCCCACTCACTTTATGGGACTCCCTTGGCACCAGGAGGCTCTGCACGATGAGGAGCTCCCCACATTCTCCTTCCTCCCACATCTCTGTCACCTGCCACAGCAAGGGAGCACTCAGCAATCCTGGAAAACCCTCAGGAACCCCCAACACCACCCCAATGGAGACACCAGCACACAAGGGTGGCCCTTTCACACACAGAAAGGGTCTTAGAGCACACCTGAAGTGCAAGTATGGAGTCACCCCACAGGGCCTGGCAGATCCCACAGATCCAAACAAAGGGATTCTCATCACACAGCCCAAAATCCCCAATAAAACAGCTCGTGGCCGAGTCTGCCTGTGCACACTTCCCACCTGAGTCACTCCATAAGGCACTTCCAGGGGCAGGTACTCCAGGATCTTCTCCCTGATGATATTATCACAGACCTCTTGAGGTGACTGGCTGGTCAGGACGTCGCTGTGGAATTCCCAGGGGCCTGGCTTGGCTTGCATCAGGAGGTACCTCTGTGGGCACAACACAACCCCCATCAGCTGCCACGTGTCACCCACACAGTGCCAACACCCCTGTGCTCCTCCTGCAGAGAGGGCACTGCTGCTGGCCTGGCATCAGGGCAGGGGTTTGGTGTTTTGGGCAGGGAAAGGAGAAAGGGAAGCTCTGAAACCCCTCCCTAGGGCTGTGTTTGTCAGTCACAAAAGCCCACAGAACCCCTGGAGCTGAGAGACAGCAGTGGGTGGATTCATTGCTGTGAATAAGCTGCTGCTGGGAGAGCCCCAGGTAAGAGTTTTGTACAGAAAACTCTGGAGATGCAGCAGGGACACATCCCACATTGACATGAGACACTTTCCCACCATCCCACGCCAGGAACAGAAGCTGAGGCTTGTATAAAGTGCTGGGGTCCCACCTGTCTCCAGGTTCAGACTGGAGTTACCTTGAGTGTGTCCACCTCCTCCCCACGGAGAGCTGCCAGCATGAAGATCTCTTGGAAGTGTGGCCAGCCTTTTTTATGTTTTAGATCCTCAGGTCCATGGTGTTCTGGCCTTTGGGCTTCCCCTGTGCCAGCAGCCCCAACATCACTGCTCCTGTCCAAACCAGAGCCCTCCTGGGCCTGATTCTTTTCCTGCCCAAAGGCAGACCTTGGGACCTTGCTTTCAGTTGGAGAAGCCCGAGTGATATGAATCCTGGAATCCTGTTTAAGTGTAGATTTCACTTCCAGTTTCTTTCCATTCACAATTCCCTCTGTCAGGTCAGTTGCTATTTCCAGCAGGAGAAACTTCTTCTTTAATATATCCACCTGAAGTCAGAAAGAGGTGTCAGGATTTATCCTAAATGAAGGGGGCAGCTGGGGCCTGGATCTGAAGGAGCTACAGGAAACCACCCAGGGAAGCAGCTGCTGCTTGGCCAACCTGGCTCCTCTTCCCAGATGGATTTAAACCCCAGACAGCAGGACAACTTCAGGGGTGCTTGTGCATGCAACAGGTACACACACCCCTCTCAGTATTCTGGAGCAGAGAGGTGAACCTGTGTCCTTTAACAAACCAGGGATCCAAAACCCATCACTGCTGATGCCAGGTGGTGCCTGAAGAAGGCAGAACAAGCAGGATTTACCTTGTTCAGGACCAGGACACTGGGGATGTGGGGGAACTGAGACAGGCACTTGAGCACCTCCTTGCTCAGAGAGTTCCGTGTCCAGTGGTCTGACACGTCCACCAGAACCAAGACTGCCAGGAAAGAGGGAGGGGAAAAGGATGAATCCACATTTTCCAGAACATTCACTTGCAGTTTTGGAGTCTATGGTCACTCCCCTCCTCAGGAGGAGCACAAAAAGAAGAATTTTTTGACAAAACACTAAAATGCAGCTTACCTATGTCACCCTAATGCCATCACAAGTGTTAAATTCCAACATCCAAGCCCAATTATTAACCCAAAGTACCTCCCCTTGACACCAGGCAGTTCTTATCCCTTCCTCAGCTCAATATTCCATATCTTTTCTCTACCCTTCCTCCTTTGTTCACACTCCCTGGGCTGCCTGTGCTGCCAGCAAACACCCAGATACCACAGCTGGGAACCTGCGTGGCAGAAAAGGATTTGGTTTGATCCAAAAGGAGTTGAAAACTCACCTAAATCTGCGTGTTTCATGCTGTCCCACGGGTCTGTCAGCATGGCTTCATCTAAATTATGCCTGAGAGACACATACAAATGAGTAAAGCAGACATACTTCATTATATTTGTGTTCCTCCCCCTCGAAGTAGAGAGAAACCAGCGTTCTCCTCATTCCAGCTACCACAAAGCTGCTTTAGGCATCGTGACATCCCTTGTCATGGGCAGATACAAAGAACCACAGACAAAAAGGCTCAAGGGACATCACAGGCTCTGTGTGCTACTAAAATGGCAACAAAAGAATTCTTGGAGACCAAAATAAGGCTAAAAATATACATTTGTCTCACTCCTGTTTTACAGATGTTACACAGTGAAAATCACATCCCTCTTTTATCAACTCCTGACAGGCAGCACAAACCCCCCTCCCTACACCAGTGGTGGTACCTTTTGGCTTTTAAGGGACTAGTGAGGCCAGGTGTGTCCAGAATAATCTAGGAAAAAGAAAAACAAACGTTTCAAGAGGTCAGGGGTAAACCCCACCTTTGTGCAATGAGAAGTGATCCCATGGGATACAGATGAGCAAATCCTGCCCTTTGTCTCCAGGACTCACCAGCTGTGTGTCCTGGTGTGTGATGACACCCCGGGCCTTGCAGCGGGTGGTGTGGACCTTCTTGGAGACTGGGAAAACCTGCAGGAAATTGATTAAGCACATTACACAGCCAGGACATGCCAAAACCCCAAGGTAACAACCTGAGCTGCACCCCAGCTTCACCTTCCTGCCCAGGAGCTGGTTGGAGAGCGTGGATTTCCCGGCGTTGGGAGCACCGATGATGGCGATTCTCAGCACCTTGGGGTTCTGGGGCTGATCGGGCCGATTCTCCAACAGGCGCTTCTGCTCCTCTGCCAGGGAAAGGAGGAGCTTGGATGCTGCCAAACCCCGCCGCGGGTCAGGATCGCGCTGGGGCGGGGCGGCAGCAGGCACCACTCACCTTTGTCGGTGGCCACGGGCGGCGGGTGCTGGCCCAGAGGGGCAGGCGGGGCCTCGGCGGGGATGCCCAGGAGGCTGCCCAGAGCCGAGCTGCTCCCGCTTCTGCGGCTGGGAATCCCCAGGATCCTGCCCAGCGCCAAGCTTCTCCCATTCCAACAGCTCCCTGTAAGGCGAGCTGGAAGAAAACACCGAGTATAGCAAGAACGTAGCTAAAGCACACCCAACATCGCGTTCTCTCCTACCTCCCCACGCAGCGTCCGGGCAGCGCTCACCCCATCACAAGGCCTCTTGGCCGGCCCCGGTCTGCTCCGGGGTTCCTCCCGCCACCTCCCGCATCCAGCCGCCCCCAGAGTACACCCGCGGCTCCAGCGCACCTGCTCCCAGCCGGAGCGGCCTCGCCGCGGCGGCACCGGCAGCCCAGAGCACGGCCCGGGCGGCGGCCGCGGCCATGGGAGCCGCCATGTTGCCCGCCGCGGGGCACGCCGGGAAGGCGAGCGGTGCCCGCTCCCATTGGCGGACAGCCCGAGGACATAGAGAGCGACAGGGCGGGGCCAGAGCGCCGCTGTGCCGCGGGGAATTGTGGGATGGAAACGGCCGAGGAGCCGGCGGAGCTGGGCCGGGGCGGGGACGCGGGAGCGCCCCCTGCCGGTGCCACCGCGTGGCGCAGGTGGCGGCACCTCGGGGTCACCGGTGTCACGAGTGTCACCCGAGTGTCACCAGTGTCACAAGTGCCCCCACCGTGCTCCCGGTGTCACCAGTGTCACGAGTGTCACCCGAGTGTCACCAGTGCTCCAGGTGTCACCAGTGTCACAAGTGCCCCCCTGGTGCTCCAAGTGTCACCAGTGTCACCAGTGTAACCAGTGCTTCCCCGCTACCCTCACTTCTTGCTGTTTATTCAGTGACCCCACGGCTCTCAGTGGCCCCGGTGCCTCCAGTGCTCCTAGAGCTCCCTGTCACACAGCCCAGCACCCCCAGTGCTCCCAGTGACCCCCATCACACAGCCCAGTGAGCCCCAGTGCCTTTTACAACACATGCCAGTTTGTCCCAGTGCTGCCTGCAATCCCTCCAGTCCATCCCCAAGATGCCCAGTGCCCCCCACATCCCACCCCCTGCATCTCCTTACAGCCCCCTGTGCTCCCAGTGAGACCCAGTGCCCCCAGTTCCCCTCTTCTGTACAACCCTGTGCACCCCAGTGCTCCCCTTACACTGCACTCCAATGCTCCTCAAGTCTTCCAACACACCCCAGTGCCTCCCAGTTCTCCCCAGTGCTCCCTGCACCACCCCACAGGGCACTCCCGTGTCCCCTGCACCACAAAGCCCTGCCCCAAGGTACCCCTGTGCCCCTCTATGTTTGAACACATCCGAAATTCCCCACACTCCAGTGCACCCTTGAGCCCCCAAGTCTACCCTAGGGCACCCCAGTTGCTCAGTTCCAGCAGCCTGGAACCCCCAGAGGATGTGGTGAGGAAGGAGAGACGGAGCCATGATTCTGGAATTCTCTTTATTGTCCTGTGCCTGTCCCCAGGGTTCCATCACTGTGTCCATTCTGTGCCATTCCCATCCCATCCCGTGCCATTCCCACCCCATTCTGTGCCTTTTCTGTGCCATTCCATGCCATTCCACGCCTTTCCTGTGCCATTCCATGCCATTCTGTGCCCTTCCTGTGCTATTCCATGCCATTCCGTGCCATCCCATGCCACTCCCGTGCCATTCCCATGCCATTCCATGCCATTCCATGCCTTTCCTGTGCCATTCCATGCCATTGCTGTGCCATTCCATGCCATTCCATGCCATTCCGTGCCATTCTGTGCCGTGCCGCGTGCCCGGCCGTCAGCAGAACCGTTACCATTACTAAACTCAGTAATGGTAACGGTTTCCCCGCCGGCCGCGAGTCCCTGGCTGTGTCCAGATCTTTCTCCACGCGGGATGCCCCACCCCACACCCCCCAGCTCATGTCACACATCCCCGGTGCCCCGGGCCGTGGTCCCGGTGGTCGGTGCCGGCGGGAGGAGGTTGGTGCAGCCCGGGGAGTACATCATCTATACTGTAGTGTCTCATAGCCAACTTACAGTATACGATGATATCCTGCCCGGGACAGCGTGGAGAGGAGAGCAGAGCCTGCAGGGGACAGCGTGGTTAGGGAGCACAGCCCACTCCCACCCCGGTGTCACCCTCACCTGTCCCTGTCCCCCTGGTTCTGTTGCCTCCTGAGCCTCCTGGAGGCCTCCCTGCCCCAGCACCTCCTTACCCGCTCTTCATCCCTCCCAATTCCATCACCCCAGAGCAGGATTGAGGTTTTCTCCATAATCCCTCCTTGTCACCCCCATTCCACCACCCTGAAGAAGAACAGAGGTTCTCCATTGCCCCCTCACCCCAACACCCCCCTACCCCATCTTTGCTCCCCAGTCCTACAGCCCCAGAGTGGAACTGAAGGCTCCCAATTGCCTCCCCACCACAGCATCCCCCTAACCCCTCCTTTTATCCCGTATCCACCATCTCAGAGCAGGACAGAGGCTCCCAAACCCCCACCTTTGTCTCCCCCAGTCCCACCCACCCTGAGCAGAACAGCAGTGGTGGCACCTACCTGTGGGGGTGGCACTGGGGCTTTGTGGGGTGCTGGATCTGCACCCGCCTTATAAAACCTGCTCTGCCTCATCTGCATATCTCACATCTGCACTGCACAGCTGGACGGGGCCCTTAACCCCTTCATGCCCAGGGGGGCACCGCCCCAAGCAGCTCCCCCCACCCAGCCTGGCATTGTCCATGGGGGGATGTGGGGCTTGCAAGGGGACACCCCCTGTGTCTTCCACTTCAGGGTGACCCCACAAATGCCCCATGCTCCTGTGGTCACCAGGATTATCCCTTCCCATAGTTGTGGGGACCCTGAGCTGGGAGTTCCCCACTGCAAACTGGGGCCCAGTGGTGTTGGACAGAGCAGGGGGCAGCCCGTAGGGATGAGGCCCAGGAGGGACATCTGGGAGTGGGGGTCCCCCTACACAGGCACCCTCAGGTGAGGTACATGTGGGTGCAGGGAGCCTGTGTCCCCCTGGCGTGGGTGACCTCTGTAGTGCTGTGCCCCTGGCCATATTTGCTCCCCTGAGAGACATGACCCCTAGCAGTGTGTCCCCAAAAACAAGGATTTGCCCTCCTGCCTTTAGGGACACCCTCCCAGGGGGATGTGACCCTTTGAGGGATGTATCCCCCAGTTAGGTGCCCCCAAAGGACACTCTCCCCTGGCCACGTGTGTCCCCACGAGGTCTGTGTCCCCTCATTGCACATGACCCTAGTCATACTTGTCCCCTGACCACGTGTGTCCCCAAATGTCTCCACCCCCTGACCATGAGTGTCACCTGTCTGTGCACGACCCTGGTCATTTGTGTTCCCCAGCCCTGTGTGTCCCCACAGGGCCACATCCTGCAGCCAGAGCTGTGCCATTGTCTGGGGTTGTTTGCGCCAGGACAGGCTGGCATTCCTGGAAATCGGCTGGGGGGAGGTGATAATCCCCTGCGGGACCCGACCCTGTCCCGATAAGCAGCAGCCTCCGGCTATCAGGGACCCTGCCCTGCCACACAAGGTGTCCCTGGACCCACTGTCACCTCTGGGTGACAGGAGCAGGGGAGGAATGACCCACACTCCCCCTGGCCTGGGCAGAGCCTGGCAGGAGGGGGCACAGGGTCAAGCCCTGCTCTGAGCCTGTCCCAGAGAATGAAGTTTTGGGGACTTGGGGGCTGCAAGGGACCTCCTGTTTTAGTCCCTCTTGTGACCCAGAGGTGTCCTGGAGCCTGCAGTGTTCCCCAAAATGTGGCACAGGCACCCCAGCATGCAGAGCAGTGACACAGGCAAAGTGTCCCTGAGTCCCCCAAGCCCTGCCAGCTCCAGGTGAGTCCCAGGGGATTATCCCCATGGGATTATCTCCATGCTGGCCATGCCTGCCAGCCCTGCTGCCTGCTCAGTACTCGAGGGCAACCCTGCTCAGTTCCTTGTACCCCACAGTGGCAGAGGGGGCCTGAGTGTCCCCCAGGCTGGTACCACCCCCAGGTGCCACAGGAGACCCCCCCGGTGTCCCACAGCCCCCCCGGTGTCCCACAGCCCCCTGTGTCCCACAGTCCCCCAGCAGCCATGCTGCCCCAGGGCAGCGCATCTGGCTCCAGATAAGGAGGCACTGAGAGCTGCAGAGCTGTCCCCACCCTGTCTATCTGTAGGGACACGCTGCAGGACACATAGGACAGGGCCTGTTGTCCTGCCCTGGGTTTGGGGGGGCCATAGAGGGTCTGGAGGGCACAAAGAAACCATTTTCCCCAGGGAGGGCAGTGCAGCAAAGCCCCCCATGGCAGCCCCATGCTGGCTGTCCCTGGTCCTGCTTGCTGGGTGACCCCAAGCAGGACAGGTACCCCCAGAACCACCCTGCTGTCCCCCAGCACAGGGAAGGGTGTGGGGCTGGGACAGGGCTCTGGTGGCAGGGGGACATGAGCTGCTGCCACCAGCCTGGCTGCTGTGACACACTGCCTTCAGCACCTGCCAGCCCTTCTCCAGAAGGTGCCACTGTTTGGGGTGTCCCTGCAGTGGTCACCCCCTGGGGTAACACAGGCCATGCAGCGGAGCTCACTCGGTGCCTCCCAGCTCCACACTCATCCCTGTGGGAGCAGGACAAGGCTCTACCCCCACGGAGGGCACAGAACCCATGGGGACACGGTGACCATGGGGAAGCCACCAGCTCCCAGGAGCTTTGCAGGAGCAGCGTGGGCTGGAACCTCAC
The DNA here is from genome assembly GCF_009819885.2 of Catharus ustulatus. NCBI lineage: Eukaryota > Metazoa > Chordata > Aves > Passeriformes > Turdidae > Catharus > Catharus ustulatus. Next base: position 4,340,387 of record NC_046242.1, on the reverse strand, counting down.
CTCCCCACAGCCCTTGTTCCCCCATCCCAGCAGCAACACTCCCGGGCCAGCAGCCCCCGGCCAGCCCAAGCCAGGGCTGGACAGAGGGACGCGAGGGACAAGACAGAGCCCAGGCAGGAGGTGACAAGGGTTTATTATCTCACAGCAGGCACATGCAGATAGAGCCCGGCCCGGCACGCCTGCCCGGCCAGCGCCAGATCCGCGCCCGCCGTCCAGGGACCAACGCAAGCCCGGGGCTGATAACACAGCAGGGAGGGCACGGGGGGGGGCCCTGCAGCACCCAGCATGGGTCACTCCTGGGGTGTGGAAAGGGACTCTGCTGGGAGGGAACTGCACCCAGCCTATGGCACGGGGTGGGGGCACTGAGCTGTGGGTGCAGGACCCCCAAACGCCGCCACTCCCAGCAGAGCCAGGCTGACTTCACACACAGGTCTGTGCCAGCCACACTGAACACGGGCATTGAGACAGGCAGGGAAAGGGCACGGGCCAGCACAGGGCTCTGGTGGCTCTCTGGGGAGGATGGGCACACACAGGGGACAATCTTTCACATTGTCACAAGGCAGAAAAGCCACTGGCCGTAAGAGGTAGGGTGAGGGAGGGAAGCAGGGGCAGCTGCACAGGCTGTGCTGGAGGAGCCTGTCCCCACCTCAGCGTCCTGCTGGTCCCCCATCCACCTCTGACCACCCCTCTGCTTGAGTGGTTGTGGGGTCAGGAAGTGCCACAGCACCTGGGGACAGCAGCCACAGTGGCTTCACTGCCCTCTCAGGGGATGGATGGCTTTGGCACAGTGCTTCTTTTTGGTATTTGTGGTAGTGACATCTCACCAGGGCTGAGGTGGGCTCCCTCTGGCTCCTGGAGCTCTCCCTGCTCCAGATCCTATGAGGAAAATTCCCCAAGGGGAGCCAGCATGGGAGAGGGCAGCACCCACTGCTAGTGCTGGATTGTCACCTTCTTGTGGGTGTGGACTGCCACCCACCCAGCCTGGGCAGGGCTGCTGGCACTGTGAGGGCCCTGGGGGTGAGACACAGGGACAGGGAGAGCCAGCCACAGGGACAGCTGTGGGCAGAGGCAGGGCTGGGACAAGGTCCAGGAGGGTCACTAAGAGAGGGTAAGGAGTCCAGGGGAGGGGGGTCCTGGTTCTCCTCCTAAAACTCCCCATCCCAAGCCTCTGCTCCAAGTCCCAGGTGCTCACCCCAGGGCAAAGAACAGCAAGGCACTGGGACTGCAACACCAGACAAGCTGCCAGTCATAAATGGGGATAGGATTGGCCTGAGACAACACAAAGTTAATTAGAAAATAAATCCTCTCTCAACCTTGGAATAAAAAGAGCAGCAGACAGGACATGCATCTTTCTGGCCCTACAAAATAAGGCACCAGTTACAAACAAAACTTGGATTGTCTTTGATATAAAAGGAATTCCTGTGTGTTGAAGGCAGTTGATGTCTGAGTGCATAACAGGGAGTGATCTTCACTAGCTTTGGCCTGGCAGCCTCATTCCTTGGCCTCTGGAGCACAGGCTCTGGTGACTTTCTGCAACAGAGGAAGCTGCAGGAGGGGAAGAGAGAAGCTGTTAGGGCTGCAAGAAGTGGAGGCAGGGCGCTGCCTGCACTCTGTGGTGGTCAGGGCTGGGGAAGGAGAGGCTCCCTGGGAGGTTGAAAAGCTTCCAGGCAAGCCCCTGTGCCCTAAGAGCAGCTGGCATTGCCAACTGCCAGTGCTCAGCTCACCTTTGTGAGATCCACACCAGTGATGGCACGCACGGAGGCGGGGACCTCAGCCAGGAAACGGTTCACATCTGACATGGTGCTGCCTTTCTCTCCATTGAGAATAACGATCTCCTCCACTTTGGAGAGGGGAGCAGACACTTTGGCAGCAATCTGGGGAAGCAGGGTGAGCAGAAAGTCAAGGAACTGCTCAGCAGCTCACTGGGAAAGGTCCCTACAGGCCCCCAGGAGACCCAGCCCAGTGTGGGAACTCCCCCAGCCCACCTGGAGCAGGGAAAAGCTGCCCCCTCCTCACCTCAGGCAGTGCATCCAGCACTAAAGCCAGCTGGGCAGCTTCTCCATACTTCTGGAGCGCTTCTGCTTTCAGCTTCAACCCCTCAGCCTCTGCCATTCCAACGGCCTCAATCACAAAAGCCTCAGCCTCTCCAATCTTGCGGATCTTTTCTGCCTCTGCCTGAGCAAGGAGGATTTGCTTCACCCTGGAGAGGGAAATGCAGCCCTGCAGCAGCCTGGATCCCTGCAGAGAGCCCAGGAGCAGGGGCTCAGGGCAGCACTGTGCTCCCAGCAGCCCAGCCCAGGGCAGGGGCTCACTCACTTCTCGCCCTCGGCGATCTGCTGGATGCGATAGGCCTCGGCCTCGGCCGGCTGCCTCACGGTGGCCATCAGCTCCTTCTCCATCCGGGCCACCTCCTTCTCCTCCACCTCAATCTGCTTCTTGCGCTCCACCACCTCGATTTCAATCTCCTCCTGACGGATCTTCTGCTGCTCCCGGGCGCTCTGGAGCTCGTAGGCCAGCTGGGCTTCTGCAGTCTGCACATGGGGGAGAAGAGAGGAGGGGTCTGGGCCATGAACTCCTGTGTGCAGACATAAGGACCCCAAAAACAGACATGACTCCTGATATTGAGCCTTTTCCCAGAGGTGGCATCTCAAGCCTCAGTGCTGCTCTTCCCACAGCAATAAAGCCCAACCAGGTCCGGGTTCAACCCTCCCCATCCTTTCCTCTTCTCCAAGTCCCACTGAATTGCTGCAAACAGGAGAGGAATCTACTGCAAGGAGCTCACAGTGACACACAGACCTGGGTTCTCCATCTCCAGTTCTCCTAACAGATGCAGGAGGAGGCAGCTGACAAGTCCCAGAGCTACCATCACCATCACAGGCCCTCCAGGGAACAGCAGTGGGCTGTAGGATACTCTCACCTTAATGTTGACCTCCTCAGTGAAGGCAGCTTTCTGCAACTCAAAAGCCCGTTTGGAATCTGCTATTTTGGTATCTGCCATGAACTTGACATCCAGCATTTCTTTCTTGCACTCTGCCTCCTGCAGAGAGGGAACAGAGAGCAGAGCTTCAGGGCGTGCAGCTGGAGCAGAAGAGGCTGCTCAAGGGAAGTCCAGTCCCAGACTCACCCGAATGCCAGCATCCCGCTCGGCTTCTGCCACTCCAATGTCTGCATCCCTTTGCACAGCTGCAATCTGAGTCTTCCCCAGGGAGCTCAGGTAATCCACTTTATCATAGACATCCTGGGGAGGAGAGATAAGTCATAACCACTTCAAACGAGTGACTCCATCTTGCTCCCTTTCCCATTGAAGCTCAGAGCGGTCAGGCCAGGGTCAGAATACGTCATGTCAGCTGCTTCAAACAAACAAGGAAGGCAGGGAGATGAAGGCCATCCCCACATCTTCCCTCACTCCCAGGAGGCTGGGTTATCAGCCAGCTCTCTCCACGAGCCTGTTTACAGAGGCAGCTACCCGGGTGCTCTTGGCCCAGCTGCCTGGATACAGGACATGCTGTGGCGGCTGTCATGGAAACTCCCAGAGGGCTGGGACAGGCTGTCAGCCCGAGCCTTTCAGCTGCAGCAGGGGGTCAGGGCCAGGCTCTCTCCTGCTGCTCCTACAGCTCAGCTAGAGTGCAGTGCCCAACATCTGGGCATACCTTGATGGTGAAACTCAGGATCTCGATCCCCATGCGACCCACGTCGGGAGCTGCCACCTCCCGCACCAGCTTGGCAAACTGGTCCCTGTCCTGGTAGATCTGCTCCACTGTCAGGGTACCTGCAGAGGGAGGAAGGTGAAGCACTTTATTTGGAACAGGTAATATACAAAAATGTGTTTCTAGGCTCAGCAACATCCTTGTTGTCCCTAATCTCTCCAGGCCTGGGCACAAGGGTGTAATCCTGTGCCACAGTAGTGTCAGCAACATCTCAGACTCACAAGTGCAACCTCCACCCACATGTGCTACCTGTGGGCCTTGAGGACTCAGACATCTCTCACTGCAGGCACCGAAAACTCATTTATCACAAGGCCCAGCCACGCAGGGGGAGCTGCTGGAGGGGAGATGCCACCTCTGCAGGCAGAGGAAGGTCCTGTGTGGCTGTGTGGTGGCAGTGATACGGCTGGGACCAGCCAGCTGAGAAGGGACAAAGCCACTGGAGATGTGTCCAGGGGAGGAGCCCCTCCATACCCAGGATGGAGCGCAGGTGTCCCTCCAGCGTCTGCAGGACCACGTTCTTCACATCCTGCACGTTCTTCCCCAAGAACTGCTCACAGGCCACAGCCAGGAGCTCCTTCTCGGTCATTATCTTCACCTAGAGACAGGAGACAGAACCAAAGGGACTGAAGGTGCCTGTCCAGGAGGTGCAGGCACCCAAGAGCAGCAGCAGCAGCAGAAGCAGCAGTACCACCACCAGGCTGCCAGGCCCCCGTGCTACCAATGCTCCAAGGGACCACACCGAGCTGTCACCATGCTGAGCCAGGCCACTGGACCAGCCAGAGAGCCCCTGCTCCCTGTGCTGCTGTCCAAACCTGACAGCAGCTCAGTGTGGAGGTGCTCAGCAGTGGGGACAGAGCCTGGCCCTACCAGTCCCAACTCACAGAAACCCTACAAAAACCCCTGAAATAGCAGTTCGGCCACTGTACCAACATCAGAGTCAGAAGAAAGCTGGGTACTACCACCCCTGGCCAAAACCCATTTTGTTACCTTCCCCTTCCTCCTCTTTCACTAGAATTAATTTTTCTGACCCTGAAAAGGCAGAGAATGAGAAAGACTCAAGGAGTAGCTTGGGAACAGGGGGTCCATTCAGTGCTCCCTGGAAGGAGAGATGAGACAATAAGGCCATTGGTTTGTCTTGCCTGTAGCTGTGAGGTCCCAGACATCCTTTGCAATGACCCCAATGTGTCATGGTCAGGACTTGGCTGTTCTGCTCCAAATGGTCAGTCTGGTGACAATCCCCAGAGCTGGGACACAGCCACCCCAGCAGTGTTTTCACCTCCTTTATGCCAGAGCCAGGCGTAAAAGTGCCCCCATTCCAGCCAAGCCAGGGTCTTAGGATTGTCCTGGTGGTCACAGAGTTGCTTTTTAAAGGCAAAGTGAACTACAAATCTCTGTGGGGTGTGTTAGGCAGTGGAGATCTGCGCTCTACAGCACCCAGGTATGGGGAGCTGCAACCCACCAAGACAACAGCTCCTGGTGGCCCTGTCCAGTCTGAGGGCTCAGGCAAGGGCTGACAAGGCACAGGGACATTCTGTGTCTGGCAGCAGCAGAGAAGGAGCAGGTCCACAGCAGCCACACAGCTTTCTGGATCCTACAGCACCCTCTCATGGACACAGCTGGGCTGGGCAGTGCCTCCCATCCCACAAGGAGCTGGTGGCACCCAGTCCTGCCCCATGGCCTTGGCTGGACCTGGTTCAGAGATTTCCAAAGCACAAATGCTCTACAGGGTCCCTCCGAGGGTACCAGTGCACACTGTTGAGGGATTCACAGCCTGCAGACCTCATCCTGACACCTTCTGGCACTTTCAGCTTCAAAAGAATCACAACTCTTTCTTGAGAGTCTTGTCTGACAGCCCACGCACACAAAATGATTCCTCCAGAATCAAACAGCAGCACCTGGCCCAGGCACTGCCAGAAAGCAGAACAACTGGGACTGACTGTCATCTTCTAAGGGGACAGGAGCTGGACCCTGCTGGACAGAGTGAACTGGCCAAAACTAACCTGCCACAACCCTGCCCCTCCATAATGTGATGAAACACCAACTCAGGCTGAGCCTATTTCCTACTGCTGCTTCCCAAACTGGGTCTCCCAGTCAAAATGTCAAATAACCTCGGGCAAGCATAGCAATCCTCCTCTGCATTGTCCCCAAAGCCTCTTGGGATCCTTTGGGGGCAAATTCCACAGCGGTTTCTTGTCCCTACAGCCCAGGTCAGCAGTGTGCTCTTCCCACACAAGGGGGAGTTGGGAGAGCTGCTCTGGAGTTGCACCCAGGAGTGTGAGCCGGGCACGAGGCTCCTCTCACAACAAACAGCAGATTTTTGCAAGTATCAAAAGCAATTAGACTCTGCAGCGACATTTATGGTGAACATCTGCCAGCAATTTCACCTCTCCAAACAATCCCCACCCTCGGGAGCTGCGGGGAGGACAGAGCACAGGGCAGGATGTTCATTAGGAGAATCCCTGTGGTACTTAGAAGCAAGGAATGATTCAGCCTCTGGATAAAGCCAGACAGCCTCGGCTGGTGAGCCCTGGCCAGCCCACGGGAGCCTGGCTCTGCACAGAATACAGATGCCAGCCTGCAAAGCAAAGGCTGCACAAAAGAAACCAGAGTTGAGCAATTTGTGCTCAGCGTGCTTTGCAGGGTTTCAGGCAGGGCACTGCGACACTCAAATGTCATTCCCACCAGAGGGAGAGCCCTCGGCTGGCAGGGAATCAGAGAGCCTCCATCCAGCAATCCCGGGCGCGGGATCGATGCTGCCACACCCTGCTCCAGCCAGCTGCACTCGCAGCGAGGGGTGAGCACCGAGAATCCAATTAGCTGGAGGCTCGGGAAAATGCTACAGAAGGATACAGAGCCCAGCGTGGCCTAAGGCAGCAGCATCCCAGCACATCCCAGCACCCAGCCAGCATGGGAAGGAGGCTACTGGTGAGCACTCATTACATCCCTCCTCAAGAAAAGAACAGCATCCTTGTGCACATTAAGCACTTCTATCATTGCAGCAAACACTTTTAAAGCTGTTTCTCAAGGAGTAATTTGCTTGGGTTTTTTTCCCCTTTATTTTTTTTTTTCCTCAAGCCCTTAACAGAAAAACGTTTGCCTCAAAAAGTGCTTCTGCAGAATTAAGGTAACCTCTGCCATGCACATCCCCAACAGCCTCGAGGCTGCTTTCTGCGTGGCAGTTCCTTGGATCACAGCTTTGAAATTAACTGTCAGTGGAAAAAATGAACAGTGAGAAGAGAGAACAACATGAATGAGATGAACTGGGGTCTGCATTTTTAAACCAAGGCACCTGGTGATTCAGCCCTCTGCTACCAGACCATTTTGCAGGAAGGATTTCCCAAAACTAGGACAAAAGGGAAAGCTGGCTTCAGAGGAACACCCAATACAGAAGGAAGAGCCTACAGATTTAGGAAAACAGTGTGAAGGGAGACAGAGATGCACACATTTTTGCCAACCATGCAAAGACCACTGGGGTTATGTGACACCTTAGCAGCTAAATGGATGTAAAGAACTGGAAACAAAGTGAAAGATGGATATAAAGTACTGAAAAATAGAAACCAAGAGTGCTGGGTCCATGAGGGATTTTGGTCACTCAGCAGCTTCCCTTGGTTCCAGAGCTTCCCACAGGGAATGTGACAACACACCTGGACATACCTCGGACACACAGTGACCACAGCCCCGTGTGCACTGAGAGCCACTCTTGGTTTGTACACCCAAATTGCAGAATGAGCTGTCAGGAGCAATTTTCAATCACAGCATCCAGCTGCCTATTTGAGGAGCCAAATTCCCTCAAAAACTAACATTTCCCTCCCAGCATCCTCTGCCAGGACAGGACCTGGCCCCAAGGACAGACTGTACCAGGACAGCAGACCTCAGACTCCAAGAAGTGCCGGGTTTTGGTGTGCTGCCACAAGCAGCAAAAGCAGGTTCTTGCATTTGAAGAAAGCTGTAGAGAATCAAAATTCAATTCCAGCCAAAAATTTTACACGCCAGTTTTAGTGCCTGGAGGGACTAAGTTCTTTTTTTTAAGCTTTAACTCACCATGAAGAATTACAAGCCCATGTGCTAACAGTAACAATCCAAAGGAATGTAACACTCAGTACCATCTCAGGAGGTTATGGGTCAGTCCTGTGGGGTCACACACAGCTCCAAGGGCACCACAGCACCTCAGCATTCCACAAACACATCAAGTCACCCCCACACACCTCATTTGCCACGTGGACAAATGAGACACCAGAAAAAATTATTTTGGGGGGAGAAGGAGAAGTCACAACCCGTTTCACCATATGGAACATGCTGGAGCGTGTTTGTACCAACACGACAATGTGGTTTGGTACAAAGATTTATTCCAGAGCAGCTGGTTTCTCTCCCTGGACAACAGCAACCTCTTAAGAGAGAAAACCAGATGAAGTTAGAGACATGCATTCCTGAAATGATGTTTTGGAGTTACTGTACCTGTGCCACACCTGTGACAGTTATAGCTACCCCCTCCGCCGTCTCTACGTCCTCACACCTGGGCTGTAACGTCATTATCTCTAGGGAAATCCTGCCAAAAAACGTAAAATATTTGCACGTTTCCAGGTTACACACACTCAGCTCTTCCCTTTGCATCTCCTGCCCCAGGCAACCTGCTGCACTCATCACAGGTAATGCAAGGCAGGCACAGAATGCAGCCAGGGGACCACATCTGTGACTGGAGACAGACAAGGCATTGTGGCAAGAAAGAGATTTTCAGATAATGCTTAGAGGTAATTCATCAGCAAAGGCTGGAATCCAGACTGGAAATTAACCCATGGCCCTTTCCTTCCTGCTGGGTTAGTGAGGAGCCAGAAGCTGCAGCATTGGGACCACAGAGGGCCCTCATTGTGCCACAATGCCCAATGCCATGGCAGCATGGGATGGTGTCACTGGTTTAAAAGCACAGCACAGAACTGGGATGCTCCCACTCTCCTCACATGAGCTTGGCAGAACCTGACACTGATGCTGAAGAAGCCCTGGGTTAGCCCTATCACAGACCTACCCCAATCTGCTTCACCTTTTCCTCTATTTTTCCAGTGTCCTGTGACCTAAAGATGGAAATGAGTCTCCAGCTCTTTGTGGCTACACCTGTAGAGTATCAGGCACCCAGAACAGATCCTGCAGCTCCAGAACTTTCTCAGTCACCCCAGCTGGGTTGGAGGTACTTTGGTCAGTCCCAGCAATCTGTAGGTCACAATTTGGTAAAACAAGGGATATCTTTGGCCGTGGCAGGATCTGTTCCAGGAAGCCAAGCCTGGCTCCTGTGCCAGCCATAACAAACTGGAAAGATGTTGGGAGTCAGGACAGGGAGCCACTGGGCAGGGAGTCTGTGTCAGTGAACATCAGGTCAAACATCTGAACCATGAAGGGGCTGCCCTGGGCTGCTGCATGCACGCTGAGTTGCTCCAGGATTGGCTGGAAGTGTTGAAACCTATCCCTGCAAGTTCATGCCTGCCTTGGCCACTGTCCTAATTAAACTGGCATGCAAACTGGGAGCTGATAAAACACATCCCACTGTCCAGGACATGCACAGGCATTTTTTGCCATGTGTTCACAGCTTTAATCACATACTGCAGGATTTCAGCCTTCTGAAGGCCTAATCTAGATTTGGAATTTAATTTCCAAACTGTGCTGCTTCTTAGTTCTGTTCACAGGGATATTTAGTCATTGCTGGTTCTGAATTCCAGTCTTGTGTGTTGCAACTCATCTGAGGTCTCTGTGCTGTATTTTCAAAGGTGACAACATCCAAAATGGGCAATGTCTCCATGTGGAGGAAGAAGGGCTGAGTGGGAATCCATAGCCAACACTGCAAAGCCAGGCACAGTTGCAATTTTGAAATGGCACAAAACCTGCCTTCCCACCTGTCCCAAATCCTGTACAGAATCCAACCTGGCCTGTGCCTACACACAAAAGCAGATGCCCTTCTGCTCTCCCCCAAGCCCACAGTGGAGACAGGCAAGGAAAGGGTTACAGCAGGAGCAAATGTTAGGTACAGCAATACTGAATTTGGAATTTGCCAGGAATGTACCTGTCTGCATTACCCATTAACTGTGGAGTGCCACAGGGCAAGCGCTGGAGAAGGGGAAGGAGAGGAGAGTATGGAGATTTCAGCTGTCCTGTTAGAAAACCATTATTTTTTATCCTGCTGCTGCTGCTGCTGCTCAAAATAGAGAGATAAACAGTTAGACAGTGTGTTAGGAAGCTGGAGGATTATTACCTGTGCAACCCCTGTTACGTACAGTGGGACCCCCTCCGACGTCTCAACATTCTCGCAGCGACAGAGGATGGTCAAAACCTCCAAAGACACTCTGAGCAGGGAGGAGCAAGGGTAGGACAGCAAACACACAGAGCAGTTACCAGAGAGTAGTAAAACACTCCTTGCAAAGGACAGACGAGACTTTCAGGTTTCAGCTTTTCCCTGTTCAGTTTGTCTTTCTCCCACTGCCTGCTCCCAGGGTTCTGTAATCAGCCTCCCTGGTCATGGGAGGGGGTTTACAGCATCCAGCAGTTTCTTTTAATGAGGATAAACAGTCTGGGGGCTCGTCCCCACCCTGCACATGAAACTGTGCCATCCTGGTGTCAGCTGGAGTTCTCTGTTGAAGTAAACTTTGCACACAGAAAAATTCCTTTTGGTATTAATTTAGATGCTTCTGTGTCAGTATTCAAGACAGGACAGATAAATGAAAACACCAGGGACCTGGCTGCCCACCCCTGGCTAAGGCATTGAGGAGAGAAGCCGCTTCCAAGTGCTGTCCTGGGAAGCTGAATTAACACCATTTGGCTACCCCAGAGGCATATTAGACCACACTGTCTCTCTCACTGCTTTTATTCCTGACCCCTAAACAGGGACAGCATTTTCCCCCTTGTTTTTCCCCGGTGCTCAAGGTTGCAGCAGGATAAGTGCCCAGCACCCTGCCAGTTCTAACTGTTCCTTTTGTTCCCAGGTTAATGCTACCTGGCGGGATGCCGCTGACAGCAACACAATTGCTCCTGTCTCTCTTGCTCGCAGCACTGGCAGTTCCAGAAAAAATGTCCTAATTTCAGAGAAGGAAATCTGTCTCACTCTTCATGTTAATGCAGTGGACTCCATCTGGGGCACAGCTTATGGCATTTGAGAAAGGAGAATTGAGCCCCACATTCCATGGTATGAACTGGTATGGATTTTAAAGTAGATGATTTGTTTGGATGCTGGAATTCCTGTCAAGAGTCCCATTTGCTAAATAATGCCCAGACCTCTATCATATAACAGCTTGTTCCTGGCAATCCAGTTCTTGGCCCTGGATTCAGTGTATCCTTAACTTTATAAATCAGCCTCCCAAATGTATCTGATATTCTGCTTTAGGCAGGTCAAGGTCCTGCACTGTTCTTTGTGCTTCTCATGGAAGATGAGGAGAAGCAAGAACCATTTGTTCAATTAACAGTTCTCCCAACAAGATGTCTCACAAAAATTTGGGAATGAAGCTTGTCTGGATCAAACACTGAGCCTGCAAGCTGGGCTTTTCCCTCCTCTCCCACCTCCCATCATGTGCAGAGTGAGGGCAGCCACATGCTCACTTTGCTGGTGGCAACACAGGTACAGGGAAAAAAGGCTGGAAGAGGCTGTAAGGGTTAACTACAACCTCTGGCCATCACTCAGTGTAAAACTCAAAAGTCACGTCTTTATCCTTTTCCCTGTTATTTTTTTACACAGATGAAGGAAACCTGTATCAGTGAGCATGAGGGATGTATTGGGAGGGAGCATTCCTACAGACCCTAGAGACAAAGAGCAGCATTAGCAGGACAGCAGCACCACCACAGCATGTCAGCTCAGAGATCAGACTGTAAGCAGCAGCAAGCAAAATCCATGACTGAGGAAAGGGAGAGAAAGAAAATCCTGTGGTTTTACATCAGAACAGTGTGCTCCCAAGGTGACAGCAGTCAGCAGATCTTTACAAAGAGAGACTTGAGGAGCAGAGGGGGGCACTGGTGCACTGCAGGCCACAAACTGGTTTGTTACTGGGTGAGGGGTTGGGCCATACTGGGCAGAGCTTGGCTCCTCTTGTGGACATAGAGGCTGTTTGAAAAGCACTCCAGCTGAAAGCATGTGATTTCTTTTTTTGTGTGTGTCTTTTGCACTGTGGCACCCAGCTGTCCCCGTGCCAACAGCCAGCAAAGAGCTCCTGATGCTCATCCCTGGTTTCACACACAGTGCCTGCTGATCCAGTGTGCTTAAAGATACTGCTGACAGCCCCACTGGGGTGATTTTGCCAAATTCCTACTCCAAAACCCCACAAATAACCGGGCTCTCCTTACCTTTGGGTGTCAGTAATGCACCACCAAGCCCAGGCCCAGCCTCCATACACATATTGCTTCTCATCAGAGCCACAGCAGCCACCTGCAGCACAGTAGAGAGCACAGAAACATCAGGATTACACACATGCATGTGCTCTTGGACAGGGAATAACTTACAAGCAGAAGAGTTCACACTCTTCCTCCTCTCCATGGGTTTCACATGGCAGTTTGCCCAAAGCAACCTTTTTTGGAATTGTCTTATAAAGCTGGAAAATAGCATTTGTATAATTCACTATAACCAACAGTAACACACAGAAAGGGACTGTATCTCAAACCAGGGCTTTATTTTAGTTTTGTTAAGCCTTTTTAGCAACAAGAATCAATATAACTATCTTCAACTGCGAAGTTACCTGTTATGGAAAGCCACAAAATAAATCCACCTCCTTGCCCTCACACCACCCTTAAAATTCCCACAGAAGCTCTCAAGTCACCGTAAGAGGGAAAAGCCCTTGAGCTCCCAAAAAATACCTCCTAGTTCTGGCTTGTGCAAGTAGCACAGTGTCTGATGCTTTGATGGCCCATCTCAGAGCTGGATGTGCCCAAGATTCAGGCAGCCTCCAGAACTCTTTGGACACATTTGAGATTTGATGCTGGTGAAGATGGAAGATGCTGTCTGGATTTTCATATCTTACATTTAAGGAACAAGACACCTGCTGCCTTTCAAGAGAGCCCCAGGATTCATGGCTGGGAAGGGAGCTGCAGCTCAGACCAGCAGGAGCTGCTGACTCTCAGACAGATCGAGCCAGAATTCCCTCTCTCAGCTGCTCTCCATAATCACTCTTACTACAGCAGTGCCCGAGGGCCTCAGCAAGGCGAGTGCTGTACAAACAGAGCAACAGACAGTCCCAGCCCTGTGGGAATAGATCTATCCAGGCAAGAGAGCCAGCGGAGAGAAAGAGCAGGAACACACAAAACTGGGAGTTTTGGGCTGTGGGAGGAGAAAGGCAGAAGGATGACGCCAGCAGCCCTTTCAAGAGAAATGACCAATATTATAGGTCAAAATGAAGAAGCAGAAGCAGCACACATCCAGGCCAGTGTGCCGGCAGGGCCCGCAGACTGCAGGAGGGGACTCTGTCCTCCTTGTTCTCCTCCTCCTCTTCTTGCTCCTCCTCTTCCTCCAATGCCCCCACCTTCTGCCTCCTTCCAAACAATGTCTGCTTCCAGACACTGGCCACACACTGCCTGCTTCGCTGACTTCCATGCAGTGGTTGACAAACCAGCGTGGTTTGTAGATTCTATCTACAAGCTACAATTGTAGATCTGCCCCATCTACAATTCTTCACCCTTTTTTTCCATTAAGACTGAAACACAAATGGGAAAAAGCTTTACTTTTTAAGATCTCCTGTGCTGCACAGCCTAGAGGAATATTCTCCTGTCACCAGAGGCAGCCTTTGGATAGCTTTTTCCTGTAGCTGGAAGGCTATTTCACCCAGGCAAGTGTTACAGAAGCTGATGATACAACATCCTGCAGTAACCACAATGCCTTTAACATTTCTTGGAGGGCGTCAGCCCAGTTAGCTCAGCCTTTCAGCCAGGCCCTTGTTTTCCAAGAACAGGAAGGGAGGTGTTCCTGGCACTCAGGAAAAGCAGCACCACATGGAAAGGTATTTTATTTCCCAGGATCTATGTGGTCTCTACTGAACTTCTGTTAATTTTTTCTTAATAATATCCTGAGAAAGCTCTGCACCCTAAACCCACCATTGTTACAGGAAAGTGCCTTTCCACACAGATGTTCCAATCTGTAGGAAATGCAAGGAAATACTTTATTTAGTATCACACACAAAACGAGCTCCACGTTTGCTTCCTGGTGCTGCACAGCACAGCTGCAGAGCATGGTCTGCTGAGCTGGATTATATGTCAAAACTGTTCAAAGCCTAAAAAAACAGGGAAAACTAACACATTAAGGAGGAGTGGGATGCCAGCCAGTTGCTTTCACACATGCTGGACGTCTGAGCGCAGCAGAGCTCTGTCCTGGTAAGGCTGAGGAGCTGAGGGCTCATTTTCCATGGCAGTCCTGCTGCCTCTTTCTCAATTCTCAGGCAGCAAGTGAAAAAGGAACCAACAAAGCAAAATCTTTGCAAGGCTAAAGAATAAACCCTCTTGCACAATGAGATTTGGCAGAGAAATTGCCTTTTCCAGCTATAATACGCCCACTGTTCCAGCAGACTGGGTCTCACAGTCGCTTCCACAAACATCCACCGTGCCTCTTCCGGGGCAGTGTACGGGGCCACAAATGGAGGATTCATAGCCAGGGAGCTGCCAGCCAGCTTGGCCTCTTCCCAATGAAGGGTCCCATGTTCAAGCAAGAATTCCCAGAGCCAGGATAAAGTACGTTGTCTGTTTGTTTGCGGTTTTTTTTATTGTGAAATAAGATTAATCGCTTGGGAGTTGGTAGATAAAAGGAGCTCTCAGCAGATGCAGGAAGTGAGCAAGGAGGAACGTGAGCCTCAATAGTTTTGCGGACACAGGGCTCAAAACATCAAAGCTGGGATGGTCTGAACAAGCTGCGTGTTGTTTGCTCTCCCAGGTAACTCGGGCACTGAGTTACCTCTCTAGCAGGAAGTGGTGAGCATTCCAAAACCAGGTCACGGTGAACAGGCTGCTGAGTGCAGGCAGAGAAGGAGAAAGGTGACAATTGAAAATAGTAACTGACAAAAAATAATGCAGGGATAGAGGAAGACAAAACCATAGATAAAGCAAATCACATCCTAAAGGAGGGCTCAGACTAAAGTCAGTGTCTGGTTTCAGGCTTCACTGTGTGTACAAATTCTGCTTTGTTTACATGCAGAAATGGTACAAGGTCAACAGAATTTAATTTAAAAAGATGCAGGGTTCTGAGTTGAATCCATAAAAGCCTCTGATGGTCACTGCAGCAGATGAAAGCAGATTACACTGGCTATCTTGTTCTGCATGCAATCTATATGAAAATGACCTAATGAGCAACAATGCTATAGAGTGAGTTTAAAAACATTTAATAACTCATCTCATAAACAGCAACTCAGAGAAGACAAACAACAATGAAGCTACACAACTGAATCACTGAGATACTACCACAAAATTCCTTTAGGAAGCCTAAAGGAAAGGTCTGAGGTTATTGTCCACCTCCTCCTAACAGACTTTACAAAGAGTAGTTTGCAAGTCCGTGAGATTTAACAAACACATGGCAAGGGAAACCTTGAGCCCCACCACATTCAAAAAGATGAAGAAGCACCTCCTGAGAAGGAAAGATCCCAGATGAGCTGTGTAAGGACCCTTTTGAGCACTCATGACTTGACACCAGCTGCAATGCTGCACTCTCAGCAACCCCTGACCATCACAAGCAGTGAGAAACCAGCCATGGGGAAAGAGTTTTGGCTTGCCAAAATGACAAACCTAAATCTGCAGGAGCACTCAGTTAAACCTGGCAGATGACCATGAGTGCCACTGCAAGTTTCCTGCACAGCTTGCCTGGTGCAAGAGGTAGAACACCCCAACAACAACCCTGGAAAACAGTGAACTGAATGAACTGTATGGACACAGGGCAAAACCTCATGAGACCCAGCTGAAGCTGCCTGCTCCTTCCCACAAACTCCTATTTCTTTTGAGGCTGAAGAACTGGAATTACACCATCAGTGTGAGGGTTCAGGTGGCTCTTGCTGCCCACCACATCTTTCCACAGGACATGGCCTGGATCTTCTCATTCATTTTCATGAAATAGACTCTTCTCACCTAAAAGGAACTTCTACATTTCTCCTTCCTGAACTGCACTGGGTTTTGTTCAGCCCATTGGGTCAATCTCCAGAGTTTGTTTTGATCCTGATCCAGTTCTTCAAAGCTCTCAAATCCATACCCAGCTTAGTCTGCAAATTCAATAAGCACATTCTCGATTCCATTATCCAAGCCAAAACAAGGAACTTACTTGATAAATTCTTTTAGCTGAACAGTGAGCTACTGTCAAGTTCCCTGGCAATGGTCTTACAGGCAATTTCATATAAATTTCATAGTATCTGAGAAACCACTTCCTTCTTGCACTGTGGACTGTAGGTCTCTTGCAGGAAGGGCTTCAAGAGCCTCATGAAATCCTTATTTCAGGCTTTCAACTTTCTTAACATGAAAATAGCACATGAGCAGTTCTTGAAGGGGTAAGAGGGATGCAGTAACAGAATGGAAGAGCTTAGAGCAGCCATGGAAGGGTTACATACCCCTGTCTGCTGACATGCCACAGCAAAGCAAAGTCCTACACAAAACTAGAATTAACTGCTAGCTCTTCTTTGACAGACATCAAGGAGCCCCAAAGGGTGTTGCACCAAAGTAAAATTTGTGAAACTGGGCTGCAGCATATTTCTCAAGGTGATTTCTGCTAACCTGAGGAGGAATCAGATCAGCTGAACATGGCAAATACCTCTACTTGTCTTCTTCTAGGTGTTACAAGTAACATAATTGTTTCAGTATGCTCCTAGGAGATAAAGTTGGGTTGGCTGGGTTGCACTCCCCTGGCTTTTTTCTTCCTTTCAGTCTCTAAACTTTTGCTGAAGCAGGAGTTTGTTCTGACACAGGAACAGGGAGGGCTGTGCCCACTTCCCCTGTCGAATGTGTCCAGGTATTCCCCTCAGAGCTCCTCTGCTGCAGCCCTTGCCAGCCAGAAGGAAATTATTTCAACTACAGAGATTTAGGCAACACTGTTTGGTAAGTGTTAGATTAACATGGCCACGATAAATACAGATTTCCTTATTGTGACACTGCAGAAATATTATAGTGCTGTATTTCAAAATCAGCAGACTGACCCTTAGCCAAAAAAGCTGCATTCAAGCAGGCTGTAACCCAAACCCAGCATTTCACAGCCTATTTGGCTGGTGAGAACATTCAGATATCAGGATGAACAGGTACTTTGTGTACCTCTCTGAAAACTCAACCAGCTCCCGTTGTGCTCAGTGCCAGGCTCCTGCCAAAGCCTCCTCTGACCTTGCACCAAGGGAGTCTCCCAGAAAAGCCAGACCCACAATCTGGGGACACTCAAGGCTCTGTGGGGCATCCTTACAAATCCTGGGCTCCACAATTCACCGATGGATGGATCAGCAGTGCAGTTTCTTAGAAGGAGGTGATGTTGCTCAGCAGGGGAAGGACAGCAGTGCCAGCTGAGTGCTGAGCTGTGCCTGGGAAGCAGCTTCCCAAATAAGGCCACAAAGCTCCACGTTCCCAAGGCACAGCTGGCTGCTTCTTGAGCACTGGAGGAACTCGAGTGTCTCACAAGAAAGTGAAAAGAAAGAACAACCCTCCTCAGAAAAACCCACATGCCAGGGGAGGCCCAGGACTAAAGGCCATGGGGCACAGGCCAAGTAAAGAAAATAAAGAAAACCCTCCCACAAAGCGAAGACTTTCAAATAACTACCACATGACAAGTCACGACTGCAAGCCAAAAACCTGCCTCTAATAATATTTGGTTTATTTAAATTAATTTAACTAAAATTTATTTAATATTATTTTGGCTTATTGGTAATTATTATTAGTTTATCCTTCCCTTCCCCTCTCTCCCTAAATCCAACTTAGTATCACACAAATTAATGCTGGCTCACGAGGTCCTCCCTGCTTTTCCCAGGAGAGGCATGGCTCAAGTTCCTGGAATTTCAACGGTTTGTAGCTACACCCTCTCACTAATGCTTGCGCAGTCGCTCTGCACATGGGCACCGAGGAGCTCTGCAGAGCTCCCAGTTGGTGCCTCAGGATTCAACAAGTACTTGCACACTACACTGGGCAGCAGCTGAGGAAAACCAGTCTGGTAGCAGCTCCAAACCCCATCCCAACTGGCAGAAGCCAGGCTGATCTCTGCTCCTTTCCCAAAACGTAGCTGCACTGCGAGGAGTGTCCTGGGCTCGCCACTCCTGGCTGTGGAAAAGCACCACGCCTGGAACTGCTAGCAGATGCCACAAATTCCTGCTGGCTCATCCTAGAAGCTGTGTTTTATAAACTCCAGAGCTGAACAGAAGCAAATCCAAGCTTTTGAGACTAAAGGGCATCCCAGCACGCCTGGAGCACAGCTTCCCAATCTTCCCATGAATGTGGCATTTCACCAAGCAGTGCCAATTTTGAATGGGGTTCCTTTGGAGGGAAGCACAGCATCAGCTCTGATCCCACTGGGAACTGCAGACCAGGAAAACTACAAGAAATACTACTGCTCTAGGCAGCGGCTGGGTGGGGTTTGTAGATCTTTAGAAGCCACCACCAGAGCAGGCATTATTTGTTTCCAGAACTGCAGCCTGTTCCTGGCATCTCTTCAGGAATTCCCGTAACAGGTCTGTCATCCAGAGAGATTAACTGGTAACAGACCAGCCACAACTTGCTGGAGGCTTTGGCTCCAAAACCACAACAACACAGTTGCAAGTGGGGCAGAACTGTGACTTGAGGTACATCCTTGATGCTCACATGCATTTTCAAGGTGCTCATAACCTTGCAGCTGACTTCAGTCTGTCACACAGCAAAGCTTCCAGCCCTCACATCACCTAACAATAATTAATTCACCTAACAATAATGAATTAATAACAAGCCTGTTCCATGCCAAAGTGCAGCCTGGAGCTTCAGCAGCATTGAAGCAGCTACAGGTTGAATCGGACATGGGGGATTTCACACTGGGTTTGTTTAACCCCAACCTCAGTCAGCTGCTGGTGACATTCCACATGTCCAGCGGGCATCACCTGCATCCAGTGCCAGCACCAGAGAGTCCAGGTGATGTGAGGGTGAGGAAGCTGCAGGATGTGATGGATAAAGATGAGCACTGCAGGAACAAGCCTGCAGCGCTCTGCCCCAGGGGGATGCTCACATCCAGCTCCCCTTCCCTGCCAAATCCAACCTGTGGCCGGGAACAGGATGGCTTCCTGGCAATCCCAGCCAAAGCCTGTTGGCAGGGACACAGAGCTTTGCTGGTGCCACTGCCTGACATCACCTGAAATCAGCAGCTGAAATCGGAGGTGCTGCTGCAGACCTCGCCCACCGCTCTGCGCTGCTGGGACCCCATCCCAGCTCCATTACAGCATCTCCCATCTATTCCCAAATCATTCAGGGCCCTCCTACGACAGGAATCCCTCCTAGAATCCCTCACAGCCAGGACCCCTCGATTCCCCGCTCCTTGCACACCCCATCACAGAGCCCCCCAATTCTCACAGGTTCTCTCCATGACAGTGTCCCCCTGACAGGGACTCCCCAAGCCCCTGAGAGTCCCCTCACAGCCAGGACCCTCCGATTTCTCTCTCCCAAGAGGTTCCATCACAAATCTCCCTCCCCAGCTCCCTCAGGGCCCCCAGTGATCGAGACCCCTCAAATCGCTGAGCGCGCCATCTCAGCCAGGACTCCCAAAGCCCCCTCCTAGCACACCGCATTAGAGACCCCTCCCCAATCCCTCAGGATCCTCCCATGACAGGGACACCCAAACCCCTGACAGCCCCCTCACAGCCAGGACCCACAACTCCCTCCGGGTGCCCTCCATGTCACCCCACAGCCCCTCTGTCCCGGCCTTACCTGACACCACCAGCGCCTCGTTGGGCCCCACCGTGTGGCAGTTCCCCATGACGGCCCCGCCGCCGGCCGCCCCCACAACCCCCCGCGCCTCGCACGGCGGGGGCGCGGCCCGCGGGCGCCGCCATCTTGGGGAGGTCGGTGACACACCCCGGGGGCGGGGCTGGGCTGTGGGTGCCGCCATGTTGGGAGCCGCGCGCGCGGGGAACATGGGGGCGTGCGCATGCGCGGTGTGCAAGGGAGACACGTGGGTGTGCAAAGGGCGCGTGTGTCAATAGGTGTATGTGACACTGTGTGGGTGTGCAAATCGGGGTGTGTGACACTGTATGGGTGTGCAAAGGGACATGTGCGACACTGTATGGGTGTGCAAAGGGTGTGTGTGACACTGCATGGGTGTGCAAATCGGGGTGTGTGACACTGTATGGGTGTGCAAATCGGGGTGTGTGTCACTGCATGGGTGTGCAAAGGGGCATGTGCGACACTGTATGGGTGTGCAAAGGGCGCGTGTGTCAATAGGTGTATGTGACACTGTGTGGGTGTGCAAATCGGGGTGTGTGACACTGCATGGGTGTGCAAATCGGGGTGTGTGTCAATGCATGGGTGTGCAAAGGGGCATGTGCGACACTGTATGGGTGTGCAAAGGGTGTGTGTGACACTGCATGGGTGTCCAAGGGATGTGTGTGACACTGCATGGCTGTGCAAGGGGTGTGTGTCACTGTATGGCTGTGCCAGGGATGTGTGTGTCTTGCAGTGAGTGTGCACAGCCCGGTGTGCTGCTCTGCACACCCACTTCATGCACACACACACATCCCCTTGCACACTCACTCGTGCAGGGCGTGGTGGGTGTGCAAGGGCCGGTGCCCCTCGCTCACCCCCATTCCACACCAACACAAGACCCCCCGGGCTCCCTCGTCACCACCATCACCTTTATTGTGCTGTGGGAGCAGCAAGGCCCTCCCGATGTCCCTCCCCATGTCCCTCCTGCTGTCCCCCCACCAACCCCACCAGGCGCTCGCTGCCCTCCCAGAGCGCCCGTGCCAAGCGGTCATCGCGCCCCGCTGGCCACGGCAGCCGGGGGCCGGAGTCTGTGAAGTAGCGGCCACTGAGGGGCTCAAGGCCGTCCTGTGTGGCACAGTCCAGCACCACCTGTGCGGCCTCAGATGCGTCCAGGAACAGGAGCCAGGCCAGGGGCAGCAGCAGCGGCTTCAGCCACAGCGGCGCGTGCCGGAACAGCGAAGTGTTGACGAACCCTGTGGGAGATGGGCACGTGTGGGGGTCCCCTGTGGGGTGTCCCCTTGTGTGTCCCAGTGGATGGGCACATAAAGGAGATGGCCAGGGTGGCCTCGGCATGGACAGCACAGCTGTGATTGTCCCCAGGCACTGCCACGCTCATCCTGGCCGTGCAAGGCTGGGGGGTGCGTGGATGTGCCCCATGAGAGGAGGGGTGCAAAGGGACATGCCATGCAAAGGGACACATGGAAAAGGAGACAGTTTATAAAGAGATATGCTGTGCAAAGGGAGGCTGTAAAAGGAACACATATCAAGGAACACAGTGCAAGGGGACAAGGTGCAAAGGAACATGCCAAGATAAGGGACACACCATGAAAACGGACTGCACTGTGCAAGGGAGAGATGCTCCCTGTGCAGGAATTCTCTGTGAAAAGGCTGCAAACCCCCACGGAGGGACACCACAGGACACACGGGTGACCAGATCACAGACAGACACCAAGGTGAGCTGGGTCCTACCTGGGTGCACGGCGTAGCAGGTGACCTGTGTGCCCTGCTCGCGTGTGGCCAGCTCGCGGGCGTGCAGCACGTTGGCCAATTTGCTGTCACAGTAGTCCTGGAAGGTGGAGAACAGCCCCGAGGGCGGCCGGCCCAGGGACTCGGGGCGCAGGCGGCCGGCACAGTGGGCACTGGAGGCCACAATGACCACCCGGCTGGGAGCGCAGCTCCGCAGCCTCTCCAGCAGCAGCTGGGTCAGCAGGAAATGGCCCAGGTGGTTCACCTGGAAGGGGAGGCTGAAGCCATCCTCTGTCGTGCCCCCGGCGCTCACCCCTGCAGAGTGAGGAGGCAATGGCAGCTTGTGGTGGTATCCTGGGGTTCAGAGGGGATTTGGGGTCCCGGCACTCACCCGCGTTGTTGATGAGGATGTGCAGCTGGGGCTCCTGGCGCAGGAAGGTGCTGGCAAAGGCTCTCACTGAACGCAGGCTGGCCAGGTCCAGGTGCATGAACTGCACCTCGTTGTTCCCCGTCTCCTGTGGGCAGTGGGGGCTGGCCTGGAGTGGGGGCTGGAGCCAGCCAGGGGCAGGGGGATGTTCTGGGGACTGGATCTACCCCAAGGGCTACAGTGTGCTGGGACCCCCCAGCGTGGGAGGCTGATACAGTGTGCCCCACCTTGGAGAATCTCGGGGTGCCTGGGGATGTTCCTATGGGGGCGGCTGAGGGGTTGTTCCTGGGATGTACCCATGAGGGTGTTTTGGGGGTTAAACACGTGATGCTTAGAGATGTCCTGTTGTGTGTATTGGATGGTGTCCTGGGGGTGGGTGTCCTATGGACACGCCTGGGCTGCTGAGGGGATGCCATGGCAGTGTCCTCAAGGCGCCCATGGAGCTATCTGGGGGTGTTCGTGTGATATCCAAGGATGTCCCACGGGGGTACATGGCGGGGTATCCCGGGAGTGTCCCACTGGGTGCCCTGGGGGTGCTGCAGGGTTCGGGGATGTCCCGTGGGAGGGAATGGCGGGGTTTCCCCACGGGTGCCGGTGCTCACCCTGCGGATGCGGCTGGCGGCGGCCTCTCCCCGCCGGGCGCTGCGGGTCGCCAGGATAACGCGGGCCCCGCACCGGGCGAGCTCCAGCGCCGTGGCCGCGCCGATGCCGCTGCTTCCCCCTGCGGAGCGGAGCGCGGGGCTGAGCGGGGGCGAAGGCCGCTCCGGGGCCCGTCCCGGCTCCCTGCCGGTGGCTGCCGGCGCTCACCGGTGACGATGGCGGTGCGGCCGCGCAGCTCGGGGCGGCAGCGGGGCCGCGGGGCGCCGCTCAGCCCGTGCCGGAGCAGCGTGTACAGCGCCAGCAGCACCCCCACGCCCAGCAGCACCCACCCCATCCCTCCGCCGCGTTCCGGGCAGCCCCGGCCCGGGCCAGCCCCGCCCCGCCCCGCCCCGCTCCCGCATCCCCGCCCCGGCGGGACGGACCGAGGGACGGGCGGACGGGGCAGGGTCTGCGCGGTGCGGGCGGCGGGAGAGCTGGGATCGTGCGGCGTTTGGAGCAGAGACAGAGGGTGAGTGCGGGCAGCGCTGCCCCCCGATCAATGCCCCGGCACAGCGGTCCTGCCCCGAGGGGTGGGAGAGCACAGAAAGGGTGGGAAGGGACCAGCGGAGGTCATCTAGTCCAGCCCCGCTACTCAAGCAGCGTGCTCTAGAGCACTGAGAGCTGTGTCTGGATAGCTGAGTATCTCCAGGGATTTGCCACCCTTTGGGGCAGCCTGTTCCAGTGCATGGTTAGGAAGTTCTTCCTCATGTTCAGGTGTAACCTCCCTTGCTCCTGTTTCTGCCCTTGCCTCTCGTTCTATTGCTCAGCATCCCTGAGAAGAGCCGGGCTCCATCCCATTTGCTGACACACCCCCTTCCCATCAATGTATTTGAAAATTAGATCTCCTCAGGCTGCTCTTCTGCCTGCTAAACAGGCCCAGCGCCCTCAGCTTTCCCTCATTTATGAGGTGTGCCTGTCCCCTGGTCTTCCAGGACACTTTCAGCCTATGTCTCACTTGTCATGAGAAGCCCAGAACTGGATGTGCCCCATCCCTGGAAACATTTGAGGTGAGGTTGGGCCACACCGAGTTGAAGATGTCCCAGCTCATTGTAGGGGTTGGAGTTGATGACCTTCAAGAGTCCCTCTACCTCAACCAATTCCATGATTCAATCACCTTCCAGTCCTCATCCTCTTCCCACCAGCATCCTCCCACGTCCCAGGCAGGACACCAGGGTCCTTCCATCCCACCCCAGCCTTGACTCCCAGCTCAGGCTCCTCTGCAGTCAGACACTCTGGGGAAGCTCCAGGTTGTGGTGACACGAGTGAAGACAGACAATCGAGAAAACAGAATGTGAAGTATTTTTTTTTTATATACAGAATACAGGAAAGTTTCTGTAAAGTCTAAAACGTTACAATTACTATGTACAGTGGAACTAGCTGTTCTGCTGCGGGGAGGTGGCAGAGAAACAAAAGAGACAGACAGGTTACGACAAAGGATCTGCTACAATAGACAATTTGAGGAACGTCATACCACATGTAGCACTGTACACAGCTTTAAAACATTGAAAAATGCCATCACTGATGTATTTACACAGAATCCAACACTTTTCCTTATTTGAAATAAAAAATAGGATGGACACCAGGAAAAGAACTCATTTCTCACTGCCCATAATACACAGTAGCTACTTGTAGTGCAACCATAGCAGGGAGGGATGGGAAAAATAACTGTGGGAAGAAGAGCGCTTCTTTACATTAAATAAAACAATGATATTGTATAGATTTGCTGTATGAAAACTGTATTTCTCTTTTAATATAAAACTATTGTCACTGGCACAAAATAGAACAAGTTTCTGATTATTTTACAACTGCATGGGAACTATCTGTCAGAGAGAGTCCTCGAGTCAGACAGCGGTCACTCCTCGCTCTGACACGTCCTGCTCTCACTGCAGTTTTCCTTTTAAAATGAAATGTATAGTACAAATATATGTGCAAATGCCCCTAAAACTTGAGCAAAAAAGAAAAATTAAAAAAAGTTAAACGTTCTTCATTTCATGCAAACGGCGTGTGAACAGTCTCTGGGCCGACACAGAAAAATCCCACCTCGGTTTGTACATTTTTGCATTGTAAAGAGTCTGAGGGCGTTTTCCTTACTCCAAAAAGCTCTCTTCCTAAAAATTCCTAGGGAACTGAGTTGGACCGCAGCACGGGCACCTGGTGGGGTTTCAGAGAAAGCTTCTCCTCCAAGTCCATATCTTGTACTAAGGCAGTGTCCCCCTTGGGCTGTTTGGTCGCAAATTCGGTGATGCTGAAAACGAACTGCAGGCAGCCCAGCTTGATGTAACTGCCGTGGTGGAGCAGGGCCGTGCCCTCCCAGCCAGCCCCACTGCCCCCAATCAAACTGGAGCTGCTGGCTTTGCAGTTACAGGGTTTTCGATGCTGCCCTTGTGCCTGTGAGTTCATCACAGCAGCTTCTTCATGCGCCTCCTCTTCCTGTTTTCTGCTTTTATGTCGTTCTGGAAAAGAATAAAAAAAGCCTGTAAGGTTTGGGCAGGTCAACAACAGCTTGTTTTCATCAACAGGGTTACTGCTGAGGTGTCTCATGGGTAAGATCCTTCAGCCATGAGAGATTTCAGTCTGCAGTGAGCAGCTGATCAAAGGGAAATGGGAATCTCTCCTCACAGCCCTGGAGAGGTTGAGGCATTTACATATCTATTTTGGCAGCCCAAAAAGAGGAAGCTGATCAGGTGGAGAGCAGGAGTGAGCCATGCAGGGACAGAATGCCTGCAGCACAGCCCAGATCTTTTCACAGCCTGGGAAGGGAGGACATGCATGGGGAAATGCCTCAGGCCTGCTCCAAACTGGCTGCTTATTGGGATCTGGAGCTTGGTAACTCCTGTACTGGAGGCTGGGGTAGGGTTTAGGTCAGAGCACAGAACTCCCCAGGCTGCAGAGGAATGTCTTGTGTAACCCCAGCTGAGGGCTGTGGCAAGGCTCCCCTTTTTGCAAGGGGTGCACCAGCCTGTGCAGAACAAGGGGCATCAACAAGGAATTGGTTTCCACCTGCTCCTGCCCCCTCTCAATGAACTCCCTGTGGTGTGGTACAACACTCACTTATCACACTCTGCACTTTGGCAACAATACTGCTGGGAGGAGTGGGTGTCATCTTCTCCGAGAAGTCACACGAATACAGAACATTGTCCACGGTCGTCCCATGCTCACTGTAGTTCAACAGCTCGTAATGCTTCGTATTCTGCAAAGAAAGGAAGAGGAGGGAATCAAGACATGAAGTCAGAATGGTTTGGGTTGGAAGGGACCTTAAAGACCATCTTCTTCCACCCCCTGCCAAAGGCAGGGACACCTTCCACTAGACCAGGTTTCTCCAAGCCCCATCCAACCTGGCCTTGAGCACTGGTTGGGGCAGCTTCTCTGTGCAACCTGTGCCAGGGCTTCAGTACCTAACAGGGAAGCATTTCTTCCTAATATCCAATCTGTCATTCAGAATTGCTTCTGCCCATGTACACACCTCTTTGGAGCACTGAAACATAACCCCTTCTCCTTGTTGCCAGGAATGGGCAAGTAAGAGTTGGTAAACATCCTCCAGCTTCAGAGACTACCAACCTGATCCCCCTGCTCACAGAACAACCAGACTTCAGGAGCTGTTTTCTGGCAGAGAAGGAGGGCCAAAGGGAAGTGGATTTTACCTACTGCACTTGAACCAACACATCTTTTGGAAACAGGATGTTCAAGCTGATGCTCACAAAAGTGAGCATTTTACAGGCACACCTGATGCAAACTTGGCTCAAGACCCGTGCCTAGCAGGAAGAGATGAGCTTTGGAAAGCAGGCAGAAGATGGCAAGAGGGATGCCACGTGCTGCAGCAGCCTCAGGACAGGGGCAGTGTGGGACTCACAGGCCTTGTGCAGACGCTGAAATGCCAGCAGACATTACTGTGACACGCAGTGTTACACAAGCGGCGTCACGCTCAGCTGAGCTTTGTGGAGGATGTTGCCAGAGCAGAGGAAATTTCAGGTTAGCTCACAGAAATCATCTGAGAGCTCAAGATCTCATCCCTCAGGGACTACAAGGCTTTAATCAAGTTACAAAAAAATCCACATGCACATGGGAGTAGGTTTTGAAGTAACCTGCTAGAAGGAGCATCTGCAGAGAGATCCAGGAAGGAGAATTCTCCCTCTCCAGAGTGACCACAGCCACAGCAGATCCACTAGAGGGTCAAAGGTCAGCGCCTGGAGCCTGATTTATGACTGATCACTGAGAGGAGATGCTTCCACACAGATTTACAGTCAGGATGCCATTACTGAGTGTGTTTGGTGGCTTGCAGGGCACTGAAGGAATGGCTAAAGCTGGCTGGGGGTTAATCCTGGATCCTGCTCCAGAGCTGGTTGACAAATGGTGATATAAAAGACTCGATCTTGCTTCAAAGACTGTTTCCATGCTAAGAGACATCTCCAGCAGTGCTGTTACTGGCAGGCCTGCTGGTCTGTTTACTTCAAGAACAAACTAATCTCTGGGCTGTAGCTAAGCAGAAACTGTAGGTTTCTGTTTATGCTGTGAGCTTAACTGAAGTTTTAGCTAAATAAATAATTTACAGAAAACTGTAGATGCTATGAATGCTTTGCTCCCCCATCACACTAGAAAACAAGGGACTCAGAGTAGTTCCCTGGTTTGTTCCAGCTGAGGTTTGATGTTGACACAGAGTTTAGCTTTTACTAACAACATATCCAGATCAAAAAGTATCAGACCATGTCTATATCCTTTTCTTTCCCTAGACACCAGCAGTGACAGTACTGACTTGTGGCCAGTCCTTGCCCACAGGCAGTAAGAGAAATTGTGCTGGCAGAGCTCTGTGCTTCAGAAAAAGGTTTGACAGAAAATGCTGATGCAGCCTCCACTGGAGTAAAACCTGGCTCTTACTTTGTAGTCCACAAAAGGAGCACCACACAAAGACAACCTGCTGCCTGCATCTCCAGCTCCCACTGCCATGCACACCAAAAAATAAAAATAATAATAATAATGAAAAAAAAAAATCACTCAGGCACTCACCTCATCATAGAATATGCAGGCATGTTTGCCAGACACATAGTTACAGTGACCATAGCTTGTAAGGCACACATCCATATCAGCTCCTGTCATGGGGGAGGACAAAACAGGCTCAGTTCGTATTGGAAGAAAAAAAACTGTCAGGCAGCAGAGAACAACAGACAGAATTAAACTTCAATTAGCAAAACAACAGGGGAGCAACTGCTTTTGTCCTGCTCCCAGGACTGCATGAATAATGCTTCGATAAGCCACCAACAAAGTTTCAGTGGGGGAAGGGAGCCAGCAGCTCCACAAAGGTTGAAGAGCATTTCACTGCTCCTGGGACTGCCCAGAGCACCAGAAGAATCTAAGCAACAAGAAACAAAACATAACTCTCCTCTCCATCAGTCAGGCATTACAACTCCAAGGCAGCTGTTCTAGTTGTGACACCAGGTGACAGAGCTGCCACCCACACAGATTCAGGCAGACAGGGGATTTCCACACTTCTTGGTAGTGCAGAATCCCAGTACAAGTGGCCACAGTGAGTCTGTTTCCTTTGACACCCACTTGACAAAGACCTTTGGGAGGGTTCAGGAGAACCATCCTGATTCTGAAAGGGCAGGAAGAAGCTACTCACCTGTCCCAATGTAGAGGGTTCGATAGCACATATTGACTGCACCCCCCAAGCCCATCAGAGGATAGAACACCGCCCGGGCTTGCACTTCCTTTCTTTGCGCTGCAAGATAAAAAGAAAACTTGAACAATGTTATCAGCTGGGAAAGCTGCTTGACCCCAGTGTCCCCAGCTCAGAAAGCACAGACCCTAAGGAGGATGCAGTCAGCTTTGGCCTAAGCACCAGTTCCCAACCCTCTAGGAATGTTTGTGCATTAAACCTCTTTCTGCCAGTCAGAGAAAATTGCTTTCTCATAACCCACACAAGCCATGCAAATGGGGAGCATTAACACGGAGTGTGCACAATGGAGCCACGCTGAGGAACACACAAGCCTTCTACTACTGGCTTCTTTCTCAATCTCTTCTACTCTGGGTAATCAAAGAGCTCAGTCTTTGCTCTCAAAGTGCCACCTAAAAAGAATTGGTGCTGTTGAATTCACCAACTTCACAGTCGTGATTTCATTTCTAGTGAAGCTGCAGGAAAAACACCTGGGTTGAATGGGACTTGCCAGGGACAAACCCAGCTCCCAAGACAGGATGATTAACTGAGTGGACTCTCCTCAGGTTAGTCTCTATGGCACACTTGACAATGGCTGGTCCAGGGCTGAGCCTCCAGAGCAGTTCCAAGTTCAAATCATACACTAACATGCCCATGTTAAGAAAATCTTCTGTGGAACAGCTATTGGGCTACACAGGTCTAGCCAGGATTTCAGCACTGTCTTTTGGAGGAAAACTCCTTATACAGTGAGTTTAAGCCTCTCCTGATACCACATCTGCAGGACAGTGTTACACCAAGAGGGTGAAATCAAAGGACAGAACATGAGGATTATGAAAGACTGCAGAGGTATCTACATCAAGAATAGCGGCCACACAAGTGGCATCACAGGTTCCACCTCTGCCTGACTGCCCTGCATGAATCCTTTCAGCTGTCTGGTTCTGCAGGGCTCACTAAAGGCTTTGGATCTAACATTTCATCAGCAATGCTGAGCAGCCAGTTGGATGCATCATTCCTGCCCAAAAAGGGTGATGGGTTAAGACAGCATCAATCTGCCTGGAGAAAGGCAGCCTGCTGAAGAATTCCAGACCAGGAAGGCAGCTCATACCACAGCCTGCTGCTGTGTCCTGCAGCAGCCATCACAAGAAGACTGACAAAGCATTTAGGGAATGCTGAGATGCTAAAGCAGGCAAGCACAGAGCTTCAGAAAAAGATTACTGACTGACTTCCAAAGATTTTATCTGGGATATTTACCCCCAGGCCTAGCAGAGGGGGAGCAGAGAACTGCTTCCACAGCAAGGCTGTCCACTTAGTGCTTGAAAGCAGATTAAACTGACTGGCTGCATGCAGAGGAACATGAAGCAACGTTCACCCTGCAGTTTCAGGTGATACCAATGGTAATAAACAAAGCCAAACTGGGGAATCTGGAGATTTCCAAGAGAAACTCAAGTTGTTTTCCATTTACTGGCATTAGTCGTATGTAGTGGTGGTTTCAGCTTGACAGTGACATTCTGAACAGGCAGTGACAGTGTCACAAGCAACTCCTCCAGAAAGAGAGAGCAGGAATTCCCACATTTCTCTTGCCCATGTCAAAAGTAAAAGTGCAAAGAAAAGCCACCAAGCACCGGAGATAAAACTTCCCATATCTTGCTAATTTTAAGAGGAATAAAACACAACTTCACTAAACATTTCCAGCAGAAAAACTGAAGGTACTAAAAGTATTCACATTGCTCAAATTTGTAAATAATTAAGTAGAGGATCCTGATGGAGTTTCTGGTCAGTGGATATCCAGAGCAGGGGGATGAGAAGAAAGAAAAGTGAAAGGCAGCATCAGATACCAGAAGAAGAGGGAAATCTCCTTCAAGGAATAGACAAGGGAGTGGCAAATCTATGGCTCAACATAACCCAGCTATTCTAGGGCTGGTCTTACCTTCAATGTGGTTTCCCACTGGAGATTGCTGATGGGAATTGACACTGCTCGCTAGAGACTGAGTTTTGGGAGGAAAGAGCTGATGTATTCTCTGCAAGGCCAGAAACTTGATCAGCTGCTCATCCAACATATTTATCTCAATCTCTGTTAATAAACAAAAAGCAATTAGTAAGTTATTCAGGGAAATAGTGCAATCTGAGCTGCAGTGGATTTAACTGCCAACTATCAAACCTGCTGTTTGCTTCAACAGCAAAGACTATCAATATCAATATCAAGACTCTTACACATAGGTGAGCTATTATTTCACATCACCTGCTGTGAGCAGAGTGTGAGGACAGTGCCAGCCATGGCTGGAGAGCTACAGCTGAGGCAGCAAGCAGAAGTTTGGGGGAACTAGGGTTGATAAAATCTGAAAATCTGCTGGTTTGGCTCAGAATCAACAGGTCAGTAGAGAGCCATTGCACTCCTTTGGACAGCATGGTGGGTCCTTCCTCTGAAGCTCTGCTACCTGGTTAGGAAGTCCAGCCCTGCATCACAGAGAACTGTAACTCCTGCAGGCTCACACTGGAGTCACATGTCCATAGCAGGGTAAATTAAACCAAACAGGGCAATTCAGACAATATTATTAATGAGCTTTAGAGCAGATCTTCTGATAACTCTGAAGTGTTTATATTTGTAAAGCCATACAGAGGTCTGCTTTCTTGCAGTAAGGAGGCTGCATAACCTCTTCTTCCAAGAGCTTTCTCCACATCAACAACAGTTAAAATGGAAAGGAGAGAAGGAAGGGCTGTAAGAGCCTTTCCCAATAGCAGAGGGTGGGCTGGGCAGCTGGGGTTCACCCAAGAAAAGAGGGCCACACTGGCAATGCCAGAAAAGCTGTTCTTCAGATTTCATCTCTGTCAACAGCCTGGCTGTGCTCAGCAATCTCCTCCTGAAGGCACTCTGCTAACATTTGCCACCTCTTGCCAAGTGCAACAAAAGGAAATAAAAACCAGGCCAGTCTAGGAGACTGACAGAAGCAGAAATAATTATAAAATTAACAGACCCACTGGAGCATCACCACTCAGGTGACTACTCTACAACAAGATCTATTGCTGCTTTACATCCGCCAGGAGCAGCTCTGGATTGCAGCTAGCACCACAACATGGCAGGGCTGCAGGTTTCTGCATGTGAATTCCACCTGGAAAGCAGCCCAGTTGTGATTCTTCCACAGAAAAGCTTCAGGCAGAAACACTTCATTGGCCTTGCTGCCTTGGCAACACTATGAGCAGGGAAGCATGTGACATATTTAAGGTAATGTACACCCAGCCCCTCCCTCACCTGACTACAACCCTTCTTTATCTCTGGAATATTTCCTCAAGCAGAGATGGAATGCTTTAGGGAAGCAAACACACAGGGCTAGCAGAGACTGATGATGAATTAAATACTCACCCCCGTCCATAAATGCTTTCAGGGAACTGGTGAAATCCAACATAGCTGCAGAGTTTGAAGTGAGTGATGAGGGTAGAGTTAAAGCGCTTCCTATGGATAAGGTGCTGGGACTGACCTTACCATCTACAGAGAGAGGTGATGGAGAGAAGAGATGTCACTGTGACGTTCACCAGACATGCACCCAGCCCTCAGGCTGCCCTTGGCTGCCAAGCTGTTCCAAATGACTCATTTTGCTCATAGTCACGCTTTCAAAAAGGTCTGAACTAGAGGCCAGGAGGTTTCTTCTGCTCACAGAAAGGCTTCTGTGTGCCTGCAACACAGAGCCAAACGTGGCTTCTGCCTCATCTCCAGCTGCTGGAGGAATTCTTGACCTATACATTTAATCTCCTGCTCCCTGTGGAGACACTGGAAAGATGAGCACCAGCTCACCAGGAGGCTTGAAGAATTTATTAAACCTAAGAGACATTTGTCAAGTAGCTTGTCTAGGTTTTAACATGAATAAAAAGTACAACTGCCATGATTTTATTTCTACACTGTTATAAAGTCTGGGGTGCACATCATTGTCCACAAGGAATGTGACAGTTATAAGCAGATTTTATTATTTACAAAATAAAACCCTCCTGCTTTGGAAGTGGCCATGCAGCTAAAAGAGGCAGTGGCAAATGCCAGGAAACAAAATCCCTGTAATGTGTTGTCAATACCAGATTTTCTTGAGCTGGTTTGCTTATAACTACTGAAATTTATGGCAAAAAAAATAATGAGCAATTTGCATTTTTGTACTTGGCAGCAAAATTTGCACACCACAATTTTTGTTATAAATATATTTATCCATCGTGTTAGATGGAAAATTTAAATGTTTACACCTTTCCCAAGAGACACTGCAGCAAGTAATGACTTCGTAGAACACAAGCTTTGCACCAGAGGCAATTATTTAACATCTTAAGTAACTGCAAAATTATGTAGGGTTTGCAGTGCTCTTCAAACCACAAGCAAGAAGTTTTCTATAATACAGTCTCATTTCCTCTCCCAGAACTTCTTCCAGCCCTACATTTCTAAGCAGGGCATGGTCAAATCAGCAGCCTCAGAGTAACCAAGTTTATTCAGGAGGAGGCCAATTACCCTGGGGACTGCTTCCAAAGGCGAGGCAAAGCTTAGAAGTTACTCATTGAGGAATTTGAGAAAGGATTATAAAAAGATGTTGCTCTGTTGCTTTACAACCACCAGACCTGAGCCACTCCACACAAGCCTGACACTGAGCAGGTTGGAACTGCATGAGAAGAGACACAGAGCTCTGTCACGTGCTTTTCAGTGACTGCTCCCACCCAACCTACACAAAGGGCTTGCTGGTTTGAGTCTTGAGCTGGTGTAGGGAGAGGAAAAAAGAAGAGAATGCCATATGTGAAAGTTTATTCTAGCAAAATTTGAGCTGTGGGCAGTTACTCCAACATCTGTCAACATCTTTGGCTCTACATTTCTACACTAAAAATGGTTATATACATTTTATTATATACCTTGCTATTATGTAAGCAAGTTTTTTGGGTACAATTCAAGATCTCTGGCATATCCAAGACCATAACTACCCTGTGTCAGACCAACAGATCCTAAGCAGACTCCCAGCTTCCCAAGCCCACATTTCTGTGTAGCTGAAAGCTCCAACAACACCTGCAGTAGGGGACACAACCACTGCCTGAACAGTTACTCTGGATTAGATCCCAGAGAGCTGCTCTTGTGAGAAGGACTGACTACCTTGCAATCCAAATGGCCATTTGAAACAAACCAGTGGTTTTACAGCAGCGCTGGGGTTTTAAAGCAGCAGCTGTTGAAATAGCGAGGCAGCAGCCAAGTGATATAAAACTACTGTTGCTTTCAAGAATTCAACTGACCTACTATCCTGCTTGTCAGGACAGAGCACCCCCCTCAAGTATAGGCAGCCAGCAAAAATACATCTCATGGCTCCCATAAAGGGTCCTAAGACAGAGGAGACCTGAGAACCTTCTGCTGGCTCTCCACACAAAGCCTGATTCCCAGTCAAACGAGGGCACACTGCTACAGCCTTGAGTTTCTGAATGAGGTTTAGCCTGAGCTTTTCTCAGCCCCAGGGCCAAGGTCAGTGGTTCAGCCCGTACCTGAAGGTGGTGCTGGTGAACAGAATCTGTTTGTGGACCCAACAGCTGAGATCCCATCTCCTGCAGCCTGGGGAGGGGTGAGAGCCCGGGTGGTGCTGAGCGGGGAGCCCCCGGCCCGCAGCTCTGCCGTCAGCGGCGGCCCGATCTGCGTCTGCACATTCTTCCTTTGCAAAGTGCTGGTGGTCTCCAGGCTGCCACAGGAGCTCGAGATGGACGTAGGCAAACTCGTGACCGGCGCAGATCCCCTTTGTGCACAAGAAACAGGTCCTGCTACGTTCTCCGTTTTGACAATGGTTCCAATGGTGTGATTCAGAAGTCCGCAACTCGCTGGGGGCGTGAGGGGCCGAGGCCACGTTTGCCGATGAGACAAAACAGGTATTGTGTTCCCAGAGCCCACGAGCCTCTGGGAGTCAGTCAACTGTGCTGAGGATTCGGATGAAACGCTGTAGAAATGAGGCCCGTTCACTTTAATGTCAGAGGCTGTCGGCCCGTTTGAAGTCCCGCAAGAAGATGCCTTCTTGGATTTATCTATACAAGAGCTGCAGTTAACATCTTCCTGTGACAAAGTCTGCTGGGATTGCGAGGAGCTCAAGGAATTCTGGGTGGTAATCCCTGAGGTGCAGGATGACATGGAATAGAGGGAAGGTGTGGGTGCCTTGTCAGCTGCCTGGTAAGGGTTGGCGAGTGAGCCATCTGCCACAATAACAGGCTTAATATCAGCCTTCTCTGTTTGTTCAGAGTCCCAAAGCGAAGTCATCTGCTTAGCAGATAAATGTTTCAATATGCTGCACTGGAGCGCAACAACACTACAGAGCCACTGGAAGGAAGAAAAAAGCGTAGATTAGCTCTGGAGGCAGCAGTGCTCCAAACCTCTACGGGTGCTCCATCATTCACCCGGCTTGAGGTGCTCAGATGCAGTGTGGAATTACAGCATCTGCTCTGGAGCTCATCCACAAGTAGGAGAAAATGTTGTCCAGAGGAGTGCAACCAAAATTATGTACTGTTTATCTCCATGCTGGAGATAGGACAGAGAGGGGCTGAGATTAAAGGAGGGAGAAGGCAGCATTTCCTCATTTCCAAACTCCTCTTCACTTGTTAAATGCTGCAACTCTTCAGCCTCAGGTTACAAACACACCTTTCACTAATCTGGGCTTCTTGCCAAACACAATAATCCAACTTACTCTACAGCATATTGATAAGAAATGCTGCTCTATCTCAGGCATAGGAAGTAGAAAACTAGGGTGGAAAACACTTTCCTTTTACACAAAGTAGAGGAAGAGCAAGTTCTACGTTCTAAGCTCCATGGTGGATGTGCACCTGCTGCATAAATGAACCCTGTCTGCACTAAAAGAAGTACAGTAATTTCACGAATACAAGCCGCACCAATTTGACTAAGATTTTGCTCCTAAACCGGAAATGCGGCTAATAATCAGGAGCGGCTAATACAACCTCAGAAGTGCCTGCCAGAGTGCTGAGCCGAGCAGCTGCAAAGTCGGCATTTTGCGATTGTTACAAATCGCTACTTTGTTGCACCGCGGGTGGAGCCTGGCTCCGTGTAGGCAGAACGGGGGGCGGGGAGAGAGGCGGGAGAGCTCTCTTTCCTCCTCTGCCACAGCCCAGGGGAGAGACGGGGGGGGGGCCCGGCGCCGCCATTGCTGCAGCTCGGGGAGGAGAGGGGGGACCCGGGCCGCCCCTACCGCGGCCGGGGGAGGGGGGGGGGGGACCCGGGCCGCCCCTACCGCGGCCCGGGGAGGAGAGGGGGGACCCGGGCCGCCCCTACCGCGGCCCAGGGAGGAGAGGGGGGACCCGGGCCGCCCCTACCGCGGCCCGGGGAGGGGGGGGAAGCCGGCGCCGCCATTGCTGCGGCCCGGGGAGGGGGGGGGGAAGCCGGCGCCGCCATTGCTGCGGCCCGGGGAGGGGGGGGGGGAAGCGCGCGCCGCCATTGCTGTGGCCCGGGGAGCCGACGGGAGCCCCGCGCAGCCATTGCCGCGGCTCGGGGAGCCGACGGGGTGCTTTGTCCCCGCCCGCCGCCGCCGCGGCAGGAGCGGGGAAACTCCGTCCCCGCCCGCCGCCGCTGCCGTAGGAGCAGGGGAAGCTCCGTCCCTGCCTGCCACCGCAGGGCAGCGCCGACCCGGGGTGACCGAGCCCAGGGGCAGCGGCGGCCGGCCCCGAGCTGCAGCACCGGGCTGGGCCACCTGGCCCCGTCAGCGGCCCCTAGCGGGCCGAGCCTGCACAGCCTTAGCTCAGCCAGTAAACCCCGCCCTCCCGCGGTTCTGTTAATAATTGCACGCGGGTCCTCGCTGCGAACGACAGAGCGGCTTATATTCGTGTGCGGCTTATCTATGGACAAAAACCAAAATATTTGCCAACACCCAGAGATGCGGCTTATAGTCAGTGCGGCTTGTATTCGTGAATTTACTGTACTCAATTTCTCCACTGATTGCAGCTTAGCATGCCCTTACACTGTGGAATCTGGCCAGAAGTTTCATACAAGATTTAAACACTCATTTGACCTTGATTTACATGTCCAATTCCATCTGCAATAAAAAGCGACGCAGAAATGGGACATTAACTTCTAAATAAACGTGTCAGAGAGCAGCCTTACATAACCAAAGTGCAAAGTATTTTCCCTCAGCCACGAGATAAAGATGATGTCTAGACAGAAGGCCCTTGACTCCACTCATAAGGCCAGAGGACTATTGCACCACTTCCCTGAAGTGTCAAATGAGGAATTTTACATCTCACCTGGAAAGTTAAAGTGAAGTTTTAATGGGCAAGGGTGTCAGAGATAAGACAAGCTATCACCTTCACACACGAGCTTGAGATTGGTTTCCTAGACAACTGCTCCATCATGACTGAAATGGAAGAAGATCTTCGTACCAAAGCAACTACACACACACAGTCCAAGCATTTGACTTCATTTACCTCCTGTTGTTCTGTCTGGCTGGCTAAGTGCTCAGTGTTCAAAAGGTGCTTCTGCAAGGGTTCCTCAGGGATCCCGTTACAGATCAGCTCGCCATCTCTAATTGCTGCAGGCGCGAGTAACGGGGGTGGAAGCCGGTATTGGGACTTTATAGCATCAGGAACCTACATTGTGGAGAAAGAAGATCACACATGAGAACAATTACTCAAGAATGACTAGTTAAACCAAGTGCCTGATCAGCACTAAACTTTGCATTTGCTGCTTTTTCACCCAAAGGAACCCTGCAGATACATTTGAAGTATCAAGGACTGAGTACTTTAAATTGATGTAGCCATGCTGAAATTAATAGGTTTTATTCCCTTAGGTCAGGCATGACTTTGGTACAACACAGTGGCTACAGCATAAGAGAAATCATGAAAAACCAGCCAAGGGAAGTCTGTATGGCAGTTTTCAGGTATCCTGGCAACAAACACAGCCCCAAATCTGACTGTAGGGCCACCTTCAGGAAGTTTTGTGTTGTACTTTCTATGCTTGTGCTAGATTTAAGTGCTTACTTATAATACTTGAGCCTTATAGTTGAAGGAAAGAGATCTTAAATCCTACAGGTAGTGACTGCTGACTCCCAGATCTCTCACCAACACAATCATTCTGACCCCATCTTCTTCCTCCTGCACCAAGGAGTGTGCTAGTTTCCCTTCCAAACTAAAACATGTGCACATATGGTTTTCACCCACCACTCCTTATCACACATACCTTCAGACCTTTCCTCTTCACTGACTGAAGAACTCTGCGATTCGGAGGGTGTTTCTTATGGATTCGGTTTAAGAAATCCACTTTGACAACATGCTGAGATATGGTGTCCTGGAACCGGTCAAATACTCGGCACCGATTACTCAGGGTCAAGTTCTTCTGGTTCAGCTGGGTGATCAGATAATGCCACAGGAGTTAGGGATCTGCAGGTCACTCAAAGGCACCCTAAGACTTTCATAATGCCTCGTAGCACTGGCAGTACAGCATCAGCTCAGCTTTAGACTATTTGTTTCCTGCAGCACTAACCATTTCTGTTAAAGGGCACATTGCTGGAGATGAATACAAAAGCATTTAGAGGCCGACTAAGCAGCATCAATGCTCTCAGAAGCAGTTTGTCTGGGAAAAAGCTCTTTGTTTCAGCTCCCTGTTTCCTGAGTATTTAAGTCTCAAGTACACTGCTTTTCCAAAAATGAAAACTCCCTCTTGGAATGAAACTTTTTTTGGGTTAAGCATGCAAAGAATTACTTCCCCTATTTGTAGCACTGTGCTGCTTTGTATCCCAGTTCTGGAAGCTCATCTAGATCTTAAAGAGTCCAGTCAAAATCTAGACAAGCTGTCAGTGAGCCACAATCTGAGCTGTCAGCTTCAGTTACAGGAAGGAGTTCCCCCATCTTTATATCTTATTGCAGAGAGCAGCATCACATTCCTGTGGAGAGTGCGTTGCTTGCAGCAGGAGCTTTACAAGCGTTACAGGGAGCAATAAGAGCTCAGAAGCTGTTTTACATTTGTTGTGCTCTGTCCTTTAATGGACCTGCCAGGTTCCACTCCAGCATCCGGTTACCATACTGCAATCATAGTCCTGCTTACCACCACGTGTTCTATGTGATTTGGGCACATCCATCTACCCAGAGGCATGGCAGTAAGCGGTGGCTCCAGACAATCCATGTGGAACAGGAGTGGGCAATAATCACACTGGATTAGAGGTGCCACTCTGCAGCTCCTGAGAAGAGAGAG
Source organism: Catharus ustulatus (assembly GCF_009819885.2). Classification (NCBI taxonomy): domain Eukaryota; kingdom Metazoa; phylum Chordata; class Aves; order Passeriformes; family Turdidae; genus Catharus; species Catharus ustulatus. The sequence goes on along the minus strand of NC_046242.1, from coordinate 4,302,219 downwards.
CCAAATCTTATTCCCCATACAGAGTATAAACAGAACATTAATGCAAGCTTGGCTGACCACTTCAGTTTATCCTCTACACTGTTGTTTGCACCAAAAAGTAGGATTTCTGATTTGTAACTTGATCTGTATGGATCTTCTTCAAGACCCACTTGAGGCAAAAGCCTTTATTTGAAGCAAAATTCAGAGATCAAAAGGAAATCTCAGATTTAGGTAATTACAAGTTTCCTTAGAGGAATCATGTGTGATGCTGGGACATGTACATCAACAAGATATTCTCACACCAAGTCTCAAACTCTAGAAAAACAACTACCTCAGAATCCCCAGGCTTTAAAATAGTCTTTGCTCTATGACAAAGTCATCACTTGTTCTCCACAAAAGCCCACCTGAGTAGCCATTCCACTTCGAGAAATTCACTGACTGGGTTTCTGAAATAAAGGTTTCATTTTCACTGACATTTTGAATTGGGATTGATCTATGCATTTTTTTATGCAGCGTTACAAAACCCATCAGTATTTTATACTGTTTTTCAGATTTACAATTTCAGCACAATATTCCTATTTGCCTTGGGCTTATAAATCTCTCAGTAGATTTCTATTTCCTAAAGGTCACCTCCTTACACACTTCCTTCACAAACCATAAACAAACATCTCCATTTACTAAACCACCATCACTCCAGAATATTTCTTTGCAGAAAAACACTGAAGACAAGATGCCTCAATCTTGTCAATCTTCAGGCAACATTTCAGAACCCTTTACAGCTGGACCTACACTGGCTGTGGTTAAACACCTGTTACTTAGCAAAGATGAATATTCTCCCATTTGTTTAGAGGATTGTAAGTAAGTAATGAAGGAGAATGAAAAGGACACAGGTAATCTAATTTTTTCAGCAAGAACTTTGGTCCTGAAGGCTGCAGCTACACTCAACAACTTCCCTGGAAGAACAATAAGAAGTACCTGTTGCATGTGAAGCAGACCTTCACTGGCAAGGGAACCAAACCATTGTGGTCTAACTCGTGTTGTGCTTTCTTGACATTCTTTCCTGTGGTTTCTTCCTTTCTTCTCCTCTTACTAGTACCTGAAAAGGAAATTGTAAAAAGCTTTGTGTTATCAACATAGCAGAGATTTGCCTTCTGGGAGGTATGTATAATCATCTCAGAAAAGTCAATGATTGCTGCTAAAGGAACCTCTATCAACCACTAAATCTAGCCTTAAGTGACAGAGACTCTCTTTAAAGGCAGATATATTTCATACTTAGTTATTTCAGTGACATCCTATACATTTAGTTACACTTTGTTACTGTATTATTGCATCATAAATCTAAAATCAAGTATTTTGACAACTGATTTTTTTTTTTTTATGTTGAAGATCTAGGTGAGAACAACAAGCATCTATCACAAGTCCTGATGGACATGGTGTGTATTTGAAGTGTCCACACAGTTCAGATTTGAAAGGCACCTGCTGCTGTGCAGCTGGAGGAGAGCCAGAGGTACCCTCTAATTTCACCAGTGAGCATCACTGGAGCCACAACTATCACAAAGTCAAGAGGGAAAAGAGCAAAGAGGGGAGCAGGATACAACTGCAGACACCTTCACTAACACCAGACAAGGCCCTGCTCACCTGGAAGTGCTGTGGTGCAGGTCAGTTCATTCGGCAGCTGGAACTGCGTTGGGTTCCTTTCCATGGCAGCAGCAATAAGAAGCTCAAAGGGTCGCTTCAGCTGGGGCTGCCCACAGTCCATTTCTGCAATGGCAGAGTCATCATCCACGTCAATTATGTCCTCATCGACATCATTCTGTTCTGAGTTGGGGGTCTCGGTGCTGGCATTGGATGTGGGAGTGCCAGGCCGGCTCGCTCTCCTTTCCAAGATCCTGGCATGCGCATTAGCCCTGATGCTGCTGCTAGACCTGTCCAACAGGTCTGCGTCACTGGTGGGGGAGGTGGTCCTTTTCCCAGATTTGTCCACCAATCCATTTACCTGCCCCAGCTCTTTCTTCTGTTCTCGCTTCTGCACGACATGAATAGGCAGGCTTATCATGGAGGCCACAAACAAAGCACATCAACCTTGACAAATATGTGATTGAAGACAAACAGCATCTGAAAACTCTTGAGCAACTCACTACAACTTCCCCCTTGTAGTCATCAGAGCCTCGATCAAAACAGTCTGATGATAGCTAAGGTACAGGTGACAGAACAGCTGAAGAGAACCAAGCATGGGGAAGAACATTACCATGTGTCTCTCCTTTCAGGGTAGCTATACTTGAGCCCAGATCAGGACAATGTTTCACAGCATCTAGTCCTAAACACTCAACAAAATCAGACAACGTTTACTTTGCTACCAGCACTGAAAAACTCCACAGCAGACTGCTCACTGCTGATGCATTTCACTAACCCTGGCACTGCAGACAAACCCATCAGGGGTTGAGAAGGTCAGCTTGAGAATACAAGCACAACATACAAACAACACTCTGCTATCTCCTGATGGCAGGAATCTTGAACAAGGTACAGCAGAGAAATAACTATAGATTGCCATCACCACATGATCCATTTTGCAACAGGAGGAGATGTTGCATGGATGGCCTGGGATGGGCAACTATGCACTGCTCCAGTGCTTGACAGCACCACCCATATGGAGGAACCAATCTACTCCATCACTAACACAGTCTGCAAAGGGAGAAAAGTGTTTTCAGGCAATTTTTAATATAGAAAAGTTGCGAATTTTCTCACTCTTTTTGCTTTATTATTTGTTTTTCGATTTGTGACCTTCATTTCTATTGTTGGCAGATGGCTGAACAGTACCCTGGAAACATAACAAGGCAATCACTTCAGGAACAAAAGGCTGAGCACACAGTTTTCTTCCAATCTGTTTTGGGTGTCACTTCAAGGGAACAGTTGCTAGATAGCTTGGTGCAGTTTCTAAACCCTCTGCTACGCAGCCTTATGTGGTCACAGCAATAAGATGTTTACATTGTGAAAGACAGCTTCCTGGAGAAAGAGCATCAAGGCAAAAAAAAAACTACAATCTTGCCCAATCATCTCCTCCCCATCCTGTTCAACAGCCCAGGAAATCATAACTCACTGTGATTTCACCCTCTGCTGAGGTACAACTGCTGTGAAGTCACTCTTCTAAAAAACACATATTAACTAGAATCACAGCCCTGATGGCAAAGCTGTATTAACGTGACTCCCATTCTGCCTGTAGACAGCTCACCTCCTCAAGCACAGGAGCCATTTCCATTTCCTCTGTGCCTCAGCTCTCCCTCCTTTCCAGAAATGGGGGGGAGGGAAATAGTTTAAAAGGCACAGATTGACAAGAAGGTACCAGGCACTTCAGTTTTACCTTCTAGTAGTGAGGTTAAAATATCGTGAGGGTCTCCAACATCCCTTAGGTGTCTTTAAGCCCTTTCCTAACAAAGCCCTTTGCAAATATGAGCACAAAGAAACAGCTCTGGTTGTCTAAGTACACACGAAGGGAGAGGCAGGTATAAAGCACAGGATTCAGGTTTCAAATGGCCAGTTGGAAGGGCAGGGATTGTGTCTGTTTGAGAGGCTTTACCTTGCGGCGCACGGTGCAGCGGTGGCACATCCACTCCCCCGGAGGCAGCATCTCCTCGCTGAGCGGAGGGTTGCTACAAGAGAAACACAAAGCAAAGCTTAACTATTATTTACTGTCATTTCTGGAACTCTTCTCACGTACACAGTCAGAGTCAGGGCAGCTCTGCAGTTCCGCTCCCAGGCACTTCCTTTTATTTATGGTGAAGCTCCCTGGATTCGCTCTCCCATACATCCACTTAGCCAGACACCTCCAAGAAGCCAGTCTTCCATGGCACCCATCTCAGCTCCACGGTTTCAGAGCACTCTCAGACTTGAACAACAAAGATAAATGCAAGATTCACTGGAGTGCTACACACATACCTCCCCCCAAACACCACACCTCCTTAAATAACTTGATTACTCCATGTGACACAACACAGATTCCCGTGCAGCACAGTCACACATCCAGGCATTTCCATCCCTTGGATTTGCAGTGAGTCCAACGGAACGAGCTGCCATGAGGTCTGCCCACCACCTCCCATGTACTCCATCCCTGGGCACACTTACTTAATGGTGGAAACCACCTTCTATCTTAAGACAACCCAAATAATCTTAAAAGTGTCATCATATACAGCTTGCCTTGGCTATGAAGCACAGGATACATCCTACTCACATGGATCTGCACTTACTATAAAAGCTGTATCACAGTGAAATGACATTCTCATTTTGATGCTAGAAATAAACCAAAGCAAATTAGACGAAGGAGTAAGGAGGACTATTTTGAGAAACACTTTTCCTCAGTAAAAGGCAGAGCAGCATATGTTAGATGATACACTTTCCTTACAGATCCTACTACTAACTCAAGTACTTTCCAACACCTCTTTATCATTAAGATTTGTTATTTGAGCAAACTGCTGACTGTGGCAGGGAAAATGTACCTGCTGACAAAAACCAGCCATTTACCATGCAGTGTGGCTTAAGATAATACTTTAAAAGTTTCTCCTGACTTTTGCTAGAGGCAGCTCTTAGCAAGTCTGCTCTCTTGTGCTGAACACACAGATGCACTACCACAGGATCTGGAAGCTCCATTTCCCACTGACTGGGAAACAGATTTCAAGGATCCACTTGGACTGACTGGGTTACAAGGGGATCAAGAAGTACAGTAGCCTGTAAGACTGGCCCAAGAAAGCCACACAAGCATGGGAAGCTAGCTGGCTCATGAGTCTATACTGTTTATTGCTCCTACAAATATCAAACCAAATCCAAGTTAAGCTTTCCAGACTCCAGCCCTGACAAGTCAGGGAGGATAAGATGCATACTTGCTGGCCAGGAAGAGCTGTGCTTTGCAGCAAAGGGAGAGGCTGTCTTCCTCGAGAATCCTGCTCCTAGCACAGGGAAATGGCACAGGATCCCAGCCCAGGCTCCCAAGCCTGGACTGTGAAAACAAACACACTTCCTTTGTTTAAACAGAGTCCCGGCGAGCCTTGCCCCGAGCTCGCCCGCGTGCCAGCGACAGCCTCTGCAGGTACTGCAGCCATCCGGGGTCACGCTCCCTCTTGCAATACTGTGCCTGGAAATCTGAAGGAAGAACACAGCAAGAACCAAGCTGGTAATAACCTCAGCATTTCTGGTGTCAGGCTCTGGGGAATTCAGTAGAGCCAACACATCTGGCAGCCATTTTGAGGAGGAGTGCAGGGTTTCAGAGGCCTCCGTGTTCCAGGCGCTCCAGAAACGCAGCGCTCTGCATATATGCACTGACATACCTGCAGCTTATGTTTCTCATTTCCTGGAGGGCTTGGATGAACAAGAGATCAGGCTCTAGATGAGAGCACCAAAGCCTCCACTACTGGCTGCTTCACCTCAAATGCTTGGATGAAGCAGTAACTCCCTGCCCCAAACTAATCTTTTGCTAACAGAAGCAGGGAAGGGGGGTGGAAGAAGGAGAGTAACAAATGATCCCCGTGTGCTTGCTGCAGCACAAATCCATGCTGAATCCTAAGGTGCATCCTGCAATAGCTCAGGTTTTACTCTTGCTAGAAAAGGAGCTCTTAGATCTGCATTTACAGCAAGTACAGATTCATCTGGCCCATTCCCCTCTCCCCTCCCAACACCCCAGGGCAAAAAAACCACAGACTTTGATTTGTTTCTAGTGAAATTTCACCCTCTGAAGCTCTCTGACGAGCGTGCCTGAACTGCTGGGAACATGTCTGCCCCATTCCGACATGCGGTGTGCCAGGGATCCACGAGCTGCCAGACGCCTCTGGTTATTTGTTTTAACTGTTACCTCAATCTTACGCATTTTACAATGAAACAATTAATACCACGGTGAACCTTGAGAGACGCCTGGAAGAGTCAGAACAGGTTTCTTCTGCAAGTGTGTATGTTATTGTCCCATTTGCTGGGTTTGAACCATGAAATCCTACATACACTGTACTATTAAAGAAGCATTTTAATGAATGCTGCTACCCGAAGGCCTGTGGAAGGAGGGGGAAAGATTCGTTTCAGAGCAGCAGAAAGGTTTTAGCGCTCAGACAAGCCTCCTGAGGTTTTCTGCTCACTGTCAGGGCCTAGCTGCGATAGCAAGTGTATTAAAAGACTGATTCTGCCTCTCCTGGTTAATGAACTGTTCATCAAGGCAGCTCACCATGCTAACAAAGACTGATGAAGGCTGCTCCTGCACTGCTGGCCTCGCAGCAAGCAGAGAGCATTGCCTGGGTCTCAGCAGAAAGCCGGGGAAGCGCTAAAGAATGCTGTTTTAATTGACTAGGTATGACCACATTCTTCAACCTTTTACTGTAAGCATAAAAGAAACTGATTTTTAAATCTGAGCAAGACACTTGATCTTCATAAGCAAGGTAAGAATTAGCACTTTGGCAGGAGCACCATGGCCCTTTTCTCCCTATCTTTCATGGGTTCATTAGCATGCACAGCTCCAGCCACCAGTGTTTGCTGCCAACAGGACCTGGAATTGTACAGCTCCCACTTTATCTTCGGTTACAACACATCTCCTTTCAACTATACACCAGTCAGTTGCGCTTTTCAGTACAATTTCACTAACCCTTCATTTCAGAAAGTTTCCCTTCCTGTCATCAGAGACAAGAGTGGTGGTCTCTGCTGTTTACCTGGGGGGTTTGGAGTGACCCAAATCAAATCTGCCTAGCAGAACGTGTTTCTGCATTTAAGACAAAGACAGCTCTGAAAAACACAGGGTAACTTAAAAATACCTGGAAGACTAACTCATACAAAACCTTTGAAAATTAAATGAGATGTTTATCACTGCCTAGTCAAAAACCACTACACTGACTATGAAGTCAGTTGCCATTTAATATCTGTCTCATAGCTTCTTCTGAAAAAGTTAAGTATCTCCTGAAATTCCTGTCTGGTGTGCTGTCACGCATTGCTCTGCTGTGGTCAGAACGCAATGCTCTATCCCTTAAATAAAACCTAAATGGCTATGACAAAATATAAAAAAAAAAATCTTCAAGAGCATATTAGGAGTTTTTATCAAGCAAACAATAGCATGAAGCCACTTAGCTTTTCAATTTCACACTCTGGGGCTCTCATACATCAGAAGCCTGTTGTCAAGTCTAAATCCCGTAATTACTCCTCACTTTGCTGACCTCAATAAATAGATAAACAAGTGCTCCAAGGAATGGCACCTTCTCCAATACAAACTGGGCCGTAGCTCTCAAAGGAACCAGTTATAAGCAGACCTGAGGTTATTTACACACTGCATTCCTGGCCATCTTGCGTCAAAGGCACGTTGACACTACTTTTGGACCCACCAGGATACAGCCAGCTACCAGCTGGGATAATGGTGGCAGGAAAACAAACCAGTGCCTAGTGAAGCTTTCTTCAATAACTTGTCTTTCATGTCAGTTGTTTTCAACAATCGGACTTAAATATTTTTTTTTCTGCACGGAGGAAAAATATTAACACTGCGAAAAAATGCAGGCAAACACATTTTTTCCTTCTCAGGAAAATTAATTAACTGACCAAGACTCAATGACAGGATGGTAATGAAGGATGCTAGGTATGTTTGCCAGATAAGGGAAGAAGGCTTTTGCTTCTTCTATGGGACTCCTATTTATCCCTATGATGGATAGAGCTACAGCTGTTCTACCAGCTTCATAAAGAACAAGGCTCCCTGGCTTCCTACAGCAGGGCCTCAATGGCAGCTAAAACAAACCAGGAAACCAACCTCACTGTCAGGGCATTACTACAAGAGCCCCATTGAGAAACAGGGAAAGTTGCATCATTTACAAATTCAGCTTTTTGGAACATTTTTACTGTGCCCAAGTTATACACTTCTGCTCACAGCTGCTCCCAAACCCGGCTGGAGGAGGACACCTGGAACCCTGAGCCTCTACCTTGGACAGAATAAAACCACACCAAACAAGCCAACAGCTGCAGCCTGTGGCAAGTCCCTCCCCACTGCAACTCCCTTATCTTCCTCTTTTACTCTTGCATCAACACAAAGCTTCTGAAATCAGATTTCAATTACCTTAGAGGTAAAACTATCAGCTCCCTCCTCTCCACTGTTATTCCTCAAATTATTCAGTGAAGTCTCCAAGTTCTGCTCATTAACATGGATAAATTGTGACACCCAGCTGTACAAGAACAGCCTTCCTGAAAAAGCTAAAGATTTCTCCAGCACCAATACACCAATGAAGAGACCACAAAACTTCAGATAAGCCCAGCAAAATTTTTGTTCTTTATAAACCTCTAAGCATGACTTGATCACATTAAAGCTAACAGCTTCAGCAACTTTCTGGCCTCAATCAGGCTTACCTTTTTTATACCTATTTTAAGTCAGCAGCACAATTCACATTAACTACAGAGCATCACTCACTATACTTCTACCTGTGGTGCAACAGCTCCTGAGGTAACCTGTGAAAAAAGCTTGACAGCAGGCAGCATAACTTTGTTTACACTGAAGTGAAAAGTCTTGAGCGTGGACATAAGTTCTAAATTAGTAACATCCAGCAAGGACTCCTGGACACCACCAAACCGGTCAGGACATGATTATTTTGGCTGCCACTATGCAAGGAAGGGAACCAAAGTGACTGTTTCACAGGTCACCAATTATCCCATCATCTGGAACGCTGCATCTGCTTAGCATGCATCTTTCCAACAGCATGGCCAGAGCTGGAAATAAGGGTTCAGCAACAGACAGAAAACAGAAACAGGATTAAAACACCATTATATGGGAAGACAGTGAGGAACAAGATGTATCCAAGGGAAAAATAAAACTACCCTACACTGTCTACATGATGCTACAAGAGTGGAGGAAGACTTGAACTCTTAAAAGTTTAAGTAGCAGCATTGCTGGGTATGCCAGATCCCAAAATTTCCTTCAGTGTGCTTGTTTTTACCATTTAGACCTGCCAGTGCTCAACACTTCAAGAGCTTGGCCAGCAGTCCCAGCCTCTGGCAGCAGCACCACTGTGCTCCTAAGAACCAGGTCCTACTTCATGAGTATCATAAATTTTGTGAGCATATTTACTTGAATCCATCAAACCACTCCTGCTACTCCCATCCTGGAGAGAGAACCTCATGGAAGCAGGTATTTATCTACCTTACCTCAGCTTCCTTCCTGCCTTCACTGGGGGTCCTGCTTCTTCCCTGTGCCCTCATGCAGAGGCAATCCTGAGGTTCATGGAGAATCTGGGAAGGTTCCTCCAAGGCATGAAGTAGAACTTTTTTGCCTCCAACCTGACAAGGAGGAGGGTCCAATAAACTGGATAAGCTGCATGTAAACATGTGATCACCTGATGTAATTAGTTACCTCTATTTATAGAAAGAACCTGGACCACAGAGAACATTCCCTAGACAGCCTGTTAGTTATTACCTTCATTAACGTCCACCTGACAAAAAACTAAAGGAAGTATTGTTTTTCAAGATATCAAATTTTCACACATAGGTAAATATATACATATATAAAAATAAATATGAATTAGAAAATGTATGATACCACCAGAACCGCAGCGAGGTTTTTTTGATTATTATTTTTAATTAGTTTGACTGGTTATGAACTCTGATATTTGAGACATATTTGCCTAGGAACCATCCAGCTTTGTATTTATAATCAGAAATCATGGAAATTGATAGGAAGAATTGTTGACTTTGAAAAATGTGGGTCAGACACAGAAATTCAGACATTTTGTACGTCCTGACTCCTGTTTCTTTCCCAGGCATCACTCATGCCTGTGCTGCAGACAATAGTAACAATAGCCTGAATTCAATGTCCAGGTTCATTATTAAGTGTTCAGGTCTTTACAGCACCATCTTCTTAACAGATTAGAAGTCATCTTCTCAAAGCAGGATGACACATAGGGCAGCATCAGGGAAAAGAAAGGAGGCTGAGGAACAACACAGCCCTGGTGAGAATCACTTCATCCAATTCTGTCTTTAAAGAACAATAAATGAAGAGACATCTCTGGTGGGAAAAAAAATAATCAAAACACAGGTCTGAGAGGTTTCTGAGAAGTGAACACATTCAGCCCCAGCCATACTGAACGTGTTCAAAGGAGACAGGGGTGAAAGGACAGCCACAATAAGGTGGAAAAAAGGAAAGCAGCACATCAGAAGAGGATGAAGGGCAGACCCATAAAAGCCAAAATCATGAATTTGTCTTCACACAGGCACAAGTGAAGTGTAATTCTGACATCTACATGTGGACTAGGCTTTCCCAAGAACACTGGGGAAGAGAGAAAAAAAGAGCAGATACAGAAATATCCACAAAAAAAACCCCAACAAAAAACCCCCAAACCCTTAGAGCAGGGCATACATTCTTTTCTGCCTTTCCCAGATCACCTTCATATCTTGCTCCTGTTGCTATTCTAGACAGAGATCACTGGGAAGTTCACATGATGCCGTGCCCAAAGTCAGAGGCTGTACAGGCAGGTGTTTCACACCAATCACTAGTGCTTGCCAGAAATTCAGCATGGGGTTTTCAGCCTGCTAAATTGTATCCTCAGGCCAGTGCTTTCTGCAGGGTTCAAAGTCGGTAATCTCCAGCTCCATCTAGTTTGCTTCCAGTGATCGTGCAGAGCAGACGTCAGCAGAAATGGGTTAGAGTTGGGTTCAGGCACTCGATTCCCCCCAGCTGGCTGAGATGCTCTTTGCCTTTTGTGCTCAAGATCTGATACACCAACAGGAAGAATGATTTATACAACTTTTTTTTTTTTCTTTCCCCCCTTCATTTTTGGCTACAGGGACCATTTACTCTATACCCTGAAAAGGTATGTGATTGCATTACAACTGGTATCTGTCAACTCCTTTATTAAAGGGAAGCCACAGCACTATTTTTACTCAGCTTACAGAGTTACTGGATACTGCAGTGTTCCTTCGAGGAAGCTGGGCAGACATCTAGCGAGCAGTGGAGCTGGAGACAGCACAAATCGATTACTATAAGAAGGAAAAGCCAGCTCTGACAATCTGTGTCACAAAAATCACAAGTCTAGCCAGTAACCTGACGTGGCAAGATGCTTTTTGCTTACACTCACTTCTTTCATACCCCTGTAACAAAGCCATGTTATATCCCCAGATACATTTGCATTTTCACAAGTCCAAGAGAACTTCCTGACTGGTTTAAAAAAAACAAAACGGGTACATCCTTCTCACATGATTTATATTCCAACAGACAGCACTTCCTAAATATTCAGACTGTCACATTTGCTTTCAGGGAGACACGCCTCTTTCCTACTCTGGAAGTAACTGCTCCCTTTCTTCACAGCAAATTCCTGCTATTTGCTACTGACTCAAGGATTAAGAAAGGCTGCAGAGCACAGGAAAAACTCAAGAACCTGACACATACCAGTGAGTCAGTCTAGCAACAAAAGCAGTTTAACATGCACTGTTGTGGGTCAATAAACGGAAGAATTTATGTTAGTGTTGAAAAACTGTTTCAGTGCCGATGCTACAATTGAAATTTCAAATTGACTCTGTCTTACACAGGGAAACACAGGAGCCCTGCTTTCCTGCAGGTGTTCCTCACACCACCACACCAGCACCTACTACACAAAAAAAGGCCCTTTCTAAGGGGGGGAGAAATGCCTGTTTGATCCTGATTCTTACTAAAAATACACAGTTCTGTCACTGGCAACTGCACAGAGGCACTCCCCACCTGGGGTGTCCTTCACACCCGTGGTAAGAGCAGTACAGCCGGATGTCAGACATGCCAATTACCACAGCTTCCCTTTTATACCCCACCTAAACAACGCCGTGAAATGGAGAGAGAGAGAATTATGAGCTTTATAAGATCTTGTGTAATAAACACAGTAGTCCCCCATTCCCAACTATCAGATCTGCTGGCGGCAGTACAATCTTAACAACACTGAGCATGTATGTGATAAAAAGGCATAAGGCAGCTAAAAGAAGGTGAATATATTTACAAGATAGTGCCAAGATCTCCATAACAAACAGTCATTAGCAGATTAGTATTATGAATCTAATCCAATTAAGAATTTCCTTTGCAAATGCCTGGAGGAGCTGGAATTCCTCTGGGAAGACCTTTCCATGTTGTGAAAGGCTCTCATGAGTCATGCCTGCAGGCTGACATACCAGGAAAGACCAGCTCTGGAGCAGCAGGAACAAAGCAGTGAACCCCACCTCGAAGCAAACCGCTGCAGCCTCCTGCTCCTGAGAAATCAACTCAAAAATGGACCTCACAGCAGCACGAAAAAAAGACTCCTCAGTTCCACAAGTCGTGGTCAACATAAAACTGGCACTTTCCTAAGTCAAGGTACAAAAACCACGGAGAATTTTCCTTGTTCACAGTCTCCCACTGTGCCATTTTAAACAGCTTTGGAACAATGCGGGTGTTTGATGTAACACCAGTCCATGCGGCAGCCACGTCTGAAGGCAAAGCCCAAGTTAAGAAGTTAAACATCCCCCTCCTCGACTTCAAATCCTTGACTTTAGAATCACAAAGCCACGCTCCTACCACTCCACACTGATGTTGGCAACTGCAGCAGAGACCCACGGCTCAATCCAAATCCCCAGTTCTTGCCCACAGTGCAAAATCTGCTCACTCTCAGTTTAACACCAAACACATCCACACACACAGGTGAGAATAGTGGTTTGCAAGTCACCCAATCACGAGTTCATCAAATTCTTACTGTGAATAATTTGCTGAAGCCCTCAACTGAAGTCCACAGATTTAGGCTGACCTAATCTGCCTTTGCAGGGAAAGATTTAGAACAAAATAAGGAGAGTGAAAAATCTCATTGGTACAACTTTGCTGAGCAGAGCTGCCAAGACTGATCAAGTTACCACATCTGCAGGCGCACACGCAGTGACCCTCTGCTGCCAGAAACCCGGCCAGGGCAATCACTTCCTCCTGCCTCAGGATCTAGCCTAGGCTGGCCCCAAGCCTCCTAAAATATCAGAACCAGAGATACATAAAAACAAAAGTTGGAGTTTTCTTAAAAGCACATACTTAAACCAGTGTTGTTTTAACAAAGTATCGGTTAAGGTAGATACATTTAAATGTTGGGAACAGAACAGCTTACTCTGACCTTCAATATGCAATTACATAAACATTAAAGTAAGGGGCTGCCAGTCATTTACTGTTAAAAAAAAAAAAACCCAAACAAACAGAAAGCCTCATAATAAAAACTTCCTGCACTTAAAACTACAAGCTTTTTTGAAGCTGCAATGTAATTTGATGTACTGAAACCCTGTTCCTAGCCACTATTAGGTAGGAAGTTTTTGCTTCTTCCCGGACAACCTGCTAGTCCTTGCAGCAGGAGATACCTCAGACCATTCTAATATTCACCTGAACCACCTGAGGCAGCCCAAGATGACCATTAAGGGAAGGATTAACTGAGACAATAGACTGGCCATTGTTTTGCTCCCCTCACAGACTGCATATTCATGTAAAAACCCAAAGCTAGAACAAATGCCAAAGATAAAGCAGAGCATTTTAGACTGAATAAGGTGGGGAAAGAGTTATTGATGTCCTACCAGCCAAACACAACTTTTTTCCATTCTTTGTTCGAAGCACTAAAACAATGTGACTCATAGAAAATACCAAAACTCTAGTTTAGCTTCCTCTCCTGCACTTTGCAGCTCTGTTACTCCTGTTCTTCAACACCAGCACTTGGGTGAAGACTGCCAAATCAGAGGGGAAATGAGCCAAACACTGCAAATACAAACACAAGGAGGTGTTGCAAAAAGTTTGATGGAGGTAGCAGGCCCTGGTAAGGACACAACACACTGTTCCCAGCACAGCAGTGAGGAAGCCCAGCTACGAGGAGCCTTTTTTGCTGGGCAGTGCCACAAAATTGGTACTGTCGTTTACATAACTGGTCAGCTTTAAGGGACTGAGGTCACTCTGCCATGCCAGCAGAGCTGCACAGCCAGCGGCGTGAGATTTTACAAGAGGGACTTGAACCGCAGCATTCAGAGAGGTTTGTGCTTTTGGGCTCCTCCAACCAGAAACCCGGGCAGGGAGACTTTTAAAAAAAACAAAAAGAGAGAGAAAAAAAACAAACACAAAACTGTTCTCTGTTGGTTCTCTCTCCTGTTGTCACTCCCCTCCCCCAGCTTGTTAACTAAACTTTTCCTCTCCCGGGGATCTTTCTAATCCTTCGTAATGAATTTGCAACATCAGTCACTTTGCAAACCCGCTTCAATGTGAATCAAGTTCACTACAAGCTCAAGAAAACACAGGGAATTCTAACAATCACATTGCCAGGAGGAGGATATAAATGGGAAAGAATAGAAGTAGCACTGGAAAATTGGTTTTCAATCATGTAAAGAAGGAGTGTGCATCATCCCTGGGGGCCTGGGCTAAGGCAGAACATCAGGATGGAAATGCACTCCACACTGTTACCCAAAGCAGCAGACTATGGGCAAACAGCAGAACCAAACACCAACTTGAGAGCTAAAAATCCCACGTCCTGTTTTCAAGAATTACTAGGGACCCAAAAAAACTCTCTCTGTAAATTCAAACCTGAAGAGAGTCACCTGACTGTGATATTAATCCAAGTATGTTGAAACTAAGTATCTGGCAGGGATTTCACACTTTCCTGTATCCCTCCCACCAGGCCAGTTTATCTGCAGCCAGGCTGGAATCCTCCAGACCCATGGCCTCTCAGAGCACCCACAGCAGCTTTACACTCAGCTAGTGACTCCAAAAGGGAGTTGTGCGAAGAGATGACACCCCAACAGATGAATTGGGAAGTCACTTCCACCCACGTTAATTCAGGAGAGCAGTCGTTCCACAGTGCACCAACAAAACTTGTTATTTACCACCTCAGATGTGTAATACTATCAGACTCAGAAAGTTTTGGGAATTTTGGCCAAGTGCCTTGTTTTCAGCAGAGGACAACGGGTCTAAGTGCTGAACTGAAACTAAGGCAAAGTGTGAGGGTCACGCACTTACCTAGCAAAGCCAACTTTCTCGCTACAGGCTTAAACAACTTGATAAAGAAGAACCTTCTCCACACAGGAAGGAGCAACACGAGTTCCTGGGAAGCTGAGCTGGGTTTGTCTCCAGCTGGCTGCATGACTTGTGTCAATCATAACCCTGAAAATCCTTTTCTTTTATAATGTGGCCTCTCCCACACGGCTGTAATCAACTTATCACAAACCCTAGACCAATTAAAAGCTACTTCTTAATTTTTGTTATGCTATACTGATAATAAATTCAACCTGGTACTAAAGCTCACAATAAATATTCAGAGAACAGGTAAGCTGTCGACACAAATCAGTTAGAGTGCCCCAGCAGTGCTGTTCAAGTGACTTAAACCAAACCTTGCATTACAGCTATTCTTTAAATAAAAAAAGGAGGCAGAAAGGAAGCTGCAAGTGCTGCCTTTATGCCTAAGTTTATGTCCAGAACGGAAGTTTACTTTAAGCAAAATGTAGGAGGCAACAACAAAACCTGAGCATCCCTTTGAGACAACCTAGGTCACCTGAAGGCCGTAGCTAAGGGTCCAACAAAGGTCCAGGAGGAAGGAGGCAGAACCAGGCCCAAGCTGGAGGACTTCAGACAAAGCCTTTACACACTGTGCCACCTCCCACAGCAGGGTCTGGGCTACTGTCAAAGGGATCACTTGAGAAACCCCAGAACAACAAATGGAGTGAAAGAGTATTTAGAATTGCTCTTTCATTTCTGTTCTGAAGAGTGACTAGTTAGACAAAGACACATATTTTTATATAATATTTTCATATTAAATTTTTATGCAATTACAATGCAACTGACTCAGGTACAGCGAAAGCTTTGCAGGTATCTGATTTACCTGATTGTTTCCCACTCTCTAACTACAAAAACATCACCAAATTAAGCCATGAAATTTGGCATGCACAGAGTGGTTTCATCTATGGTCAGATTTAACTAGGATTCAGAGTCAACCAGGACACACTACAGCCTTAGGCACAGCTCTTCCAAAATGTGAAGTTTTAGCCATCGTTCCAGCCTTGCTAAGAGGACGCTCAGGATGTGTTCAGCTGCATCTGAAAGCAACTACGCCCGGCAGAAAGAAAAAACCACCCTTAAATTAAAGCTCATCAAGGACACTGGATGAAAAATAATTATAATTATTACCCTCCTAGTAAATATTAGAGGATCTGCACTACCACCAGTAGCACTTCCTCAGGGTAGGAGGGATGATGTCATGGCTGCATGCTACAGCATTGTCGGGTTTGCCTGGCTACACGCTGCTAACGGGACACTCCCTACAGAACTGTGACCGCACACTCAGCTTCCCTGCTATCAGCAACCAGTTTAATAAGTGTTCTGAGACCCTCAATTAGCATAGAAATGCAGAACAGCCAGCAAGCAAATGAAAATCAGAAAAAAAGCAAAAAAAAACCAAAACCAAAAAAAACAACAGAGGGAGGAAAAAAAAAGCGCAGAGGAGACAGCTGTAACAGGGTGGCAAACAAAGCTCCAAAGCATGAAAGAGAGAAAGGAATGTGGTTAAAAAATCTCCCCTAAGGAAGAATACTCTGTACTCCCAAACTCCAGCTGTTTGACTTGCCCCACTCCCTCCTCCACTCCATTATCCACTCTGGCTGTGCTAATTTAACACAAACCGCCCGCCTGTGTCAACTGTTGAAAGGGGGGATTTCGGCAAAGCGGCCTCGGATGCATCCAGGCTCCGGGTGCAGAAAAAGGAAAAACTTTGGAGCGGAAAGTTGAGGCGCTTTTGGCTTGGTGTTGCTTTGTGCCGGGAGAGCTTGGGAAGCTGTGAGGGAAGGCAGCAAGAGCCCATCCTGCTGCAGCCTCCAGCACCTCGAGCTCTGCCACCGCTTCCACACGCACCTCGATTCCCAGCCGGCAGCCAGATTTGCATGCAGAGAGCTCTGCCTTCATCAACAAAGCCACACAACTCCCAGCAAGAGCACCTGACAGCCCCCCAGTTCACAGCAGACACCCCCATGGATGAGACAAGCAGGTCGGAAGAGCAAGGAGGAAGGGAAAAAAGGAGGGAAAGGAATAAACCCGGCCAACGTTAAAGTCTGGAGGCCTGGATTTCCACGGGGAAGGTATTTTCACGTTTGAGATACTGTGAGGAGCGCTGCGAGGGTTTGGAAGTCATATATGCAGCCAAAATGGCGCTGAGAATAAAAATATAATTTAAAGGAAGGTCGCCATATTGTAAACAGTGAGGCAGGGAGACACAGAGACAGCAACCTCCATTATTCCCAGCAGCTGCAGCAGCACGGAAGCGCTGGGAACGTCAGGCCTGGTGCAGAGACGCCACCAGGGCTTCCCCCTCTCCAGCCAGGGCCCTCCGGAGGGTCCCCCCCAAGGCAAGCACCCTTGGAGAGGGGTGAGGAGGGGAAGTTTCCCGCTGGGGGGGGCGGAAGGCCGGGCAGGGGCAGCACCAAAGCAGCCAGGCCGCGCAGCCAGCGGCCTCGCTCCTCCTCCAGGCCTCTCGCCCGCTGCTCAGCACAAAAAGAAAGGAGGAGGGTGGACCCCCAACCCTCCAGAAAGCAGCAAGGGGAGGGTTCACCTCGGCCGCTATGGATTAGTCTCAGGAAGGATGGACCCCAGTGGGGTTTACACCTCCTTTTTGTTCCTGTCTGCTCCAGCCGGCCCCACGTCCCCCCCTCCCCGGGACCTAACGGGAAGCGGGAGCGGCCGGAGGGAAGGTGCTCTGGGCAGATCCGGAGGGAGAGAGCGCCAAGCCTTACCAGCACTGGAGGTGGAAAGCGGCGGGGCAGTGATCGCAGCACAGCAGATCCCCTCCTTCCTTGCAGCTATCGCAGCTATCGTGGTTAGTGGCCCTGCCACTTCGCCTGGGCTCCTTCTCGAGCCTCCTGCTCTTCTTCTCCCCATCTTCGCTCTTGGGGGGAGCCAGGAGGGCCTGGATTTGCTGCACATGCACACACAGACAGAGCGGGCTCTCAGGGGCTGCACAGACCCTGACCCAGCGCCCTTCTCCCCGTGCCCGCCGGGGGGACAGCAGCCCCGGGCCCTCCGGGAGGGGATGCGGTGGGGGGGGGACAGAGCCCCGGCCGAGCCCGCCCCGCCCGCCCCGTGTCCGGCAGGGCCTCTCCGGGGGCCGGGCGAGCTGCCTCCGTCCCTCCGCTTACTTCCTTGTAAGGCCACGGGGCTCCGGGGTGGGGGGGTTCCCTCGCCATCTTGCAGCCCCACTGCCTCCCCGTCCGGCCCCCCCCCGCCGCGTCCCGGGCCTCACCTCCATCAGCCCCCCGGAGGTGTCCAGGTCGTAGACGATCGTCTTGGTCTCCATCTTCTCCCACATTCATCCAGCCCAGGAGCGGCCCCGAGAGCCCCCCCCGGCGAGAGGGAGCGAGGCGGGGACGTGCGGCGGCCCCTCAGCGGCGGCTCCGCGTCGAGGCGGCGGGGGGGGGGGCGCGGCGCGGCGGGGGCGGGCGGGCGGCGGGGCCTATCCCACGGGCCGCTGCGGCTTGCGCGTCGTCCTCCTCCTCCTCCAGCCGTGCCCGGGGGCGGCCGCGGGGAGCCCGACGCCCGCTGCCATTGCCGCGCAGGGGGTGGGTGGGTGAGGGAGGGAGGGGGCGGCGGCCCCGCGCCCGCCGCGGCCGCTCACGCACCGCGCACGCCCCGCGCACAGGCGGCGCCGACGCTCCGGGCCCCGCGCGCACGCGCACTCCGCGCCCCCGCCCCGCCCGCCCCGCGCGCATGCGCGCTCCGTGCCGCCTCCCGCGCGCGGAGCTGGCGCGGCGGCGGCGGCGGCGGCGGGGGGGCGGCGGGACGCAAGCGGAGCCACTGCGCGTGCGCGAAGCGCCGTCCCGCGCGGCTCCGCCTCGCCCCGCCCCTGCTCCGCTTGGCCCCGCACCGTCTCCGCCCTCTTCTCGCGCAGGCGCGTGGCGGCCGTCACGTTCCAGCGGGCGGGCGGGGTAGCAGGGACGTCAGTGACGTAACGACGCGGGGCGGGGCGGCGGGGCACGCGCGCGTCGGCAGGGGGCGCGCGGCGCGCGGCGCGCCGGGGCTCCGTTTCTGTTTGTGACGTCACCCCGGCAGAGGCCACGCCTCTTAAAGCGGCAGTGTCCCCATTCATCCTGCCCCGGAGAGCTCGGGAGGGAAGGGCGTGGGGTCGGGATGTCATCGGGGTACTGTGAGGTGGGCTCAAGGTCCACGGTGTGTGTGTGTGTATCCCAATTCCAAGCTGCCCGGCCCCCCTGAGGAAGACGCCATCGCTTCTTCTAAAACACCAGTTTTTATTAATGAAACAACCAAAAGATGGGGAGGGGGGCGGTGTCCCCTCCAGATCGAGGGGGTGGCGGGGGCCGGGGTCACCAGCCCGGGCGGGACGCGGCGGTGGGGAGGGGCACAGCCATGCCCGGTGCCCCTGCCCACCCCGTCACTCCGCGCTGGGGTGCCGGGACGCGCGGGGGGGACACGCTGGTGGCGGAAGGGACCCCCCCGGGAAGGGCGAAGCAAGCGGGGGCCGGGGGGACACGCAGCATGCTGGGGGCACGGGAGGGACACGTCCCTGCGTGGCGGCGGTGGGAGACACAGGGGTGCGGGGAGACCAGCCCTGTGCTGGGTGGGGGGCGAGGGCGGGGGGGAGCGCACCCACATGGCCACCCAAGCCCCCTTGCCCGCCCCCCGGGGCTTTGTCCCCTCCCCGCCGCAGCCCCGGGGAGCCCTGCCCTTACCTGGGGTCCCCACAGCGCTGCTCCCCCTGCCTGTGTCACTCCTCCGTGGCAGGGACTGTGGGGGCTGCTGTTTTTCCCCTGCGGGGGGCTGGGGGAAAGGATGGAGCCCCGAAGGGCAGGGTGGGGTCCGGGGACCCTCGCTGGCTCAGGGGCCGGGGGGCAGGATGGGGTCCAGGGACCCCCACTGGCTCAGCCTCTCATGAGCCCAGTGCGGGGGGCTGGGTGACAGTGGGGCTCGGGCAGACCCCACGGGGGTCCGGGTGGATTGGGGGTGGCAGGGGGGTGGCCGGTGCCCAGGTGGGTCCTGCCAAGCGCTCGGCTTGAGTCTCCTTGGGAGAGGTGTTCCCAGCCCGTGCCGGGGGCCGGTGGGCACGGGGGGGCCCGGGAGGGGTGGCTGCAGCGCCCAGCTCCACGCTGCCCACACCTAGATGGACACCTCATATTCCCTCGTGTCCTGCAAAGAAAACAGACTGCAAGGGGTTGGACACTCGGCAGTGCAATGGGGTGCCTGGGACAGGGATCGGGCTTCTCCCATCCCATAAGGACCTAGGGATGTATGTCCCATCCTGTGCATGCGTCCTGGATCAGTGTACATCCTGTGCATAGTGCTTGGATGGATATCTCAGATTATGTGTGTTGTGCCTAGATGGAAATCCCACCCCACATGTTGTCCCTGGATCCATCCTGTGTGTGGTCCCTAACTGGATCTCCACACTGTGAGCAGTCTCTGGATAGATAGATCATCCCATGGGTGGCCTCTGTGTCCATGTCCCATCCCCTGCGTTGTTCCTGGATGGATGTCCTGTCTAATACATGTTTCCTAGAACACATGACCCCATCCCACTCCTGGCCCAGCCCATGCACAGTCCCTGGCACAGGTGGCCCATGTGATGCAGGGTCCTCAGGGTGCCCAGCCCCAGATGGAGGGTGTGGGGGCCAGTACTTACTCCTGTCTCATAGGTGGGATTGTCAAAAGCCGACTCCACGGTGATATGGTCGTAGGGGTGGGAGCCAGCAAGGGGCAGCTGCAGGGCTGGCTTCCCCTGGAGCCTGTAGGGAAAGGGCAGCTGGAGCGGGCAGTGGGGGGATGTGGACCCCATGGGGTGACAGGGGCCAGCAGGCCACTCACTTGGAGAAATAGAGATAAATGCCCCCGATGAGCAGGGCCACCACCAGCACAGGCAGGAAGACAGCGATGGCAACGTTGGTGCCCTCCAGCGTTGTCCCTGAGGGCACAGCCTTGGCCACAGCTGTCCGGGAGAGTTGGGGGCTCAGCCAGGGGACACCCCACATCAGCGGCACCCTGGGTGCCCCTGCACGATCTGGCACCCCAACACACCCTTGCCCTTACCATCCAGGTTACGGTTGCTGTAAAACTCATCGTAGGAGGCTGGGGGAGGTGGAAGAAAAAAACCAACACCAGGGGTGAGAAGTGGGGTGCTGAGCAGTGCTAGCAGGATGCTGAGATGGGGAATGGTCATCTCACCAGCCTTGCAGATGGGAGGCGAGCCGCTCCAGCGTGAGGGGTGCCCGGGCAGGCAGCGCAGGCTGCTCTCGCCCAGCAGCGCCCGGCCGGAGGTGCAGGAGAAGTGTAGGGTGGCTCCCGCTGGGTACAGCCGCCGCTCCGGGTTCTGCCGCCCGCCCGCCGGCACGCCGGGGTTGTGGCAGGGCTCGTAGGTCTCCGCTGCGAGGCAGTGGTTGGGTGGTGTCAGCTCTCGCCATCGGATTGGGGAATATGGCCGGGGAGGGGATGCCCAACTCACGGATGCACTTGGGGAGGCGGTCACTCCACTTGGGTCCCCCCGCAGCGCGGTCATGGCAGGTGAGAGTCCCAGCGCCCGCCAGGACATAGCCCTTGTCACAGACGTACTGCACGGTGGCTCCCACCGGGAATTTAGGGTTGGAGACCACCCTGCGGCTGTGTTCAGCATCCCCAGGGTCCCGGCAGGTTGTCACTGCAGGCAGGAGTGACCGGTGGTGAGGGTGGCTGGGGATGAGCCGCAGGGCAAGGGGTCACTGGTGGGCACCACTCACCCCGCTCGCAGGAGGGCAGGTCACCGCTCCACGTCAGGTCCCAGTGACACATCAGGAGGTCAGTGCCTGTCAGCTGGAAGCCGGGGTAGCAATGGAAGGTGACCACAGTGCCATGGAGAAGCTCTGGCTGTGACGATGTCTTCCAGCCATTGGCGATGTCCGGCAGCTCAGGGCAGGTGTCATTACGGGGGACCTCTGTGGGCATGGAAGGCTGAGCAGGGCAGTGGGGACAGTGCAGACAGCAGGGTCACTGTCACACCATGGGCCTCACCAGAGAAGTGGATGACAAAGCCCTGCCGATAGGCAAAGGCACCGGCACCAGGGTCAGACTGGAACTGGACGGTGACATCGGCAGTGGATGCATAGAGCTTGAAGCGGCCACGGGCGCCCGTGTACTGGCCCAGGATGCGCGCCGTCAGGTCGTCCCCATCATAGAAGGTCAGCATGTCCCCCGAGCCCAGCCTCAGCCTGGGGCAGTGGGGACGTGAGGGCAGGGTGTGCACAGATCCACCACCCACCATCCCCATCCCGGCCCATCCCATCACTCACACGCGGACGTCCAGCATGATGCGCTTGTCCTCCTCCACGTGCAGCCCCCAGATGCAGTCCTGGCCCTTGCCGTACGCCTCAGGCCAGTTGGGCGACAGCACCACTCCGGCCGTGTCTGTCAGCTCCCCGCTGCACACCGCTGTGGGCACACGCCAGGATTGGCACTGCCACAGGGCACACACCACAGCACCCACTGCAGCATACCACATCCAGCACCCACCACGTCCCTCAGCTCCATCACACACAGCACAGTGGCTGCTGTATCTCTCATGCCCACAGCAATCCCCGGCCCCCTCTGGCACCAGCACCCACCACGGCACGCTGGTTCTGTCTCATTCCACTGTGGGTCATTGGGGTCGACACACTCGATGATGGTGGAGCCCTGCTCCAGCGTGTAGCCAGGGTCGCAGCTGAACTCCACCGTGGTGCCCACGGGGTACCGAGGATCACTGGCCGTGAAGTTCCCGTACTTGACGAAGGGCTCGTAGCAATGGCCCTGCTCAAAGGCTGCGGGCACAGGGGCAAAGGTCTGCAGGGGCCAGGTGGGCACAGGGATGTTTGGGTCACCCGCTACGCCCTCGGCCCCATACCCTCATAGCGCAGCGCCATGCCCGCAGCGGCCCCGCTGCTGTCGGTGGTGAGCTCCACGAAGAAGTGGCGCCCGGTGCTGAGCAGCCCCTCGATGGGCAGGTACTCCACCTCGTAGGAGTCGTACACCGGCGGTGCCTCCACGTTGTTGCCGTTGCGGATGATGAGCCTGGCAAGGCACGACAAGGGCAGGGTACAGTGCTGGCCATGGCCAATAGCAGCCGTGCTTGGGCATGGATGGTAGCCTCCAACCCCAGCCATTTCCAACAGCACCATCCTTGGACATGGCCAGAGGTTATCTTCCTTTTCTATGGCCAACAAACACCTGCCCTTGACCGTGGCTAATGGCCAAAAGTAGCCACACTTGGCCATGGTGATCAGCATCCATCCATAAACATGACTAACGGCATCCATCCATGACAGATCAGGGGTCCTTGGAGCACTCATCCTTGTATATGGCCCCACAAGGATCTGCCCCAGCGTGCTCCCCCATCCCTAGCCCTCCCCGTTTGCTCCAGAGCCAAACCTGTCGTCATCCTCTGCCAGTGACACCTTCTCAAAGTGGAGGTGCAGGCGGTGGCCATCCGGCGCTTCCAGCAGCCAGTGGCACGTCAGGTTGTTGCTGTAGTTCCCGGGAAAGCCGGGCGAGACAATGCGTCCCACCGTGGCATTCCGGACCACCCCGCCACACGCCGCTGCAGGAGAGGGACCATCAGTGGGTGGCTGAGCCGTGCCAGCTGTCCCGTGTCCCTGTGGTGCCGGTGCTTACCGAGGCAGAGTGGCTCGCGGGCGCTCCAGAAGGGGCGCGTGGCGTTGCGGCAGATGAGCCGGCGGGCGCCCTGCAGTTGGTATCCCGTGGAGCAGCGGAAACGGGCGTCCCCACCAGGATGCAGGCTGCTGACCGAGACCTCCCCGAAAGCCGGCCGTGCCGGGAAGGGGCAGCTCAGCAGGTAGGCTGAGGGCAGGTGGTGTTGTTACCAAGACTGAGGAGCTATGGATCCCCCAGAACCCAGAAACTGCCTCCCCAGACCCCTGGAAATGCCTAGATGTGCCAGGGCTTGAGTGATACAGTGCCTATGGCTGCCAAGAATTATGCTAAATGAATCCATAATTGCTACGGCAAATTAGCTTTCCATGAGCGTTCCTCACCCAGTCAGTGCCCATTTAAAACACAGAAAAACTCCTGGTGCATTGCCACTACCCAAATTAGCACCATGCTGGCAGAGAAGCTCACAGAGGGTACAGAGGGGTCTGAGCCCCATACCTTGGTAGTGAAAGTGGTAGGAGCCAGGGCTGGGGGGCCGGGGGCTCTGGAAGCGGAGGGTGAGGAGGTTGGCTGGGCTGCGGATGATCTGGCCCCGCAGCAGGAAGGACTCGTTGGCCAGGAGGTTGGGCTCCAGGCCTCCCGTGCTTTCCACTGTCAGCGTCTCCCCTTCTGCCAGGCTGATGTTCTCTACCTGCAGGGGACACAAGTGTCACCACCACAGCATCATCGAGCTGGTCCTTGAGTGGCTTCTCTGCAGTCAATAGCCCACTGGAGCTTGTCTGTGCAGGGCAGCGCCTTTCAAACATGGTTATCAGTGCCATAAATCATCCCCCACGCCAGGAGCAGCAGGGCCCAGCTGGTGGCTCTGCCAGAGCACCTCAGCACAGCCAGGCCCACACCAGCAGCCTTGCAGACAGCCAGCCTCACCCTCTGGAGCAATTTGCTATTAATGATGCTAATTAAGCCATGCTGCATGGCGAGGAGCAGCAGCACTGGTGAGTGTGGGCTGGAGCAGGGCTGGTGGTGACATGCTGGCTCTGTCTCACCACTGGCTTTCCACACGCCACAGCACTGCCCTGTGGTGGCTTCAGAAGAGATGGGGACACATGGCCACGTGCCGCTGATGGGAGCAGCACACAGCCTCAGCACAGCAGGGTTTGCAGTCAGCCTTTGCTCCTGGCAGATGGGTGCTGGGTGCTCCTGGCCCTGCAGCACAGCATGGCACCTGCTGGCACTGCTCACACCTTCTCCAGTTAATTAAATCTCGCAGCACTTCTTTGTGGTGGGTGCCAGCCACAGCAGCTGGTGGGCACAGAGGATCCTGGGGCATCCCACCAGCTCATGTACCCTCATCTCTGCTGGGGCCTGAGGGGAGGCAATGCCCTGAGCCTGCTGCTCTCTTAGCTTAGGGACACAGCAATGAGGACAAGGACAGGGACAAGATGGTTTGTTTGCTGCACCCTGCACAGACACAGAGCCGTGGCGCAGAGTAGGGAACGTGCCACACTTGTCTGCAGGTCCCTGCCACCCTGTCCCACCCTGAGCCCTCAGCTCACCTTGAGCTCCACGCCATAGCCAGGGTAGACAGAGATGGTGTAGGTGCAGTCCAGGCTGCCATCGTAGGTGACACCAGCTGGCTCTGGGGACACCAGCCAGCCCTCGGGACCCGCCAGCGTCCGGTTGCAGGGAGCTGGTGACAGAAGAGACCCCAGCTCAGCCCCACTTCACCTCAGTTCCACCTGACTCCCTCCCTGGCACTCACCTGGCCCCTGCAGTGTGGTGACAGTGGTGGTGGTGATGGTGGACGTGGTGGTGGTCCCCTCCTCATCCCCAGGCACGACAGTGGCCCCGGCGTGGGGTGCCAGGGATGTGCTGGCTGTGGTGGGTGCCTGGCTGGGGGATGCAGTGCTTGACTCTGTCACCCCAGAGGGGGACCACGAGGGGTCTGCACCTGGCACAGCCCCCCACGCCTCCCCCCATGGCCCAGAGCGCCCTGCTGGCGTGGTCAGCGGGTCAGTGGGGAAGGCAGGTCGGGGCAGGGCAGGGGTGCGGGGTGAGGGCTCGGGTTCTGGGGGGCCGGGGGCCGGCTGGAGGACACCGGCAGGGAGGAGGGGACCGGCGCCACCAGGCAGGAATGGCGCCTGGGCCAGGTAGTCCTTCTTCAGGAAGGCTTCGTGCAGCAGGTCCTCCAGCAGAGGGTGGTGGTTGAGGATCTTGAGCGTGGGCGCCGTGCTCACAAAGCGAGCCTCTGCCTCCCGCTCCGCCGGCGTGGGCAGCGCCGTCGGCTCCACCTCAGCGCTCTCCCCGGTCTTCCTCGCCAGCCCGTTGAAGCCTGGAGGGAGGAAAGAATGTGGGATGCTGGGGACTGAAGGTGTGTTGGGGACTGATAGGGAACAGATGATGCACTGGAAGTGATGCTTCAACAGGTGGCACCTGGGACCAGCGCTTGGACATGGACTGGTGCTGTGTCAGGTGTGGATGCAGCTCCGGGGAGCGATGCTGGTGCAGTGTCACAGACCTGTGCTGCACTGGGGACCAGCACTTCCCGGGGACCAGCCCTGCACCGCAGGCCAGTGCCACTCCAAGGGTTAACGCTTCCCTGCACACCAAAATTCCCCCAAAACCAGGACGGCAAACAAGCACATGCTGCAGGTCCATGACACCCTCTCCCCAGCATACCTTTCACTGGGGCAGTCCTGGCAATTAAGCCCTGGCTAATTAATGCACATCTGCAACTTGTACCACGTGTAGGGGTGCCCACTCCTCCTGTGAGCCAGCCCAGATGGGGACAACCCTGGGATTGGGTGTCCCTGATCACAGATTATCCTTCACCACGGAGGTGGGGCTATCCCTTGCCAAGGTTCTCCCGGGACTGCATATTCTCAGGTGATTACCATGACTGCCATGATCAACTGTGCCAGGAATGTCACAGGAGCCTGGACACTTGGACCCCTCTTCAGGCTGCCGGACAGCTCAGCTTCTTTCCAGCCAGGCTGTCCCTGAGCAGCGTGAGTCTGTAGGGAACCCCCTACCCCATCGATGCTCCCCCCTCTCCCACCCACAGCCACAGGAATTCCCTTGTCACAGCCCCGTGTCCCTCCCAGGCATTAGTCCCTGAACAAATCCCCAGCATGCCCAGCCCAGCAGCTTACGGCCTTCAGACCAAAAATAAAAGAGAATTTAATCAGCCCTAATGAGTCACCCAGCATCTCCCACTCCGGATCTGGCACAGCACCGTCCCCTCTCCTGCTGGGCACGGCTTGGTGCCGCGGCAGAGGGGATGCCATGCTGACACCCAGCATCCCTCTGAGACCACGGCAGCGCGTGGGCACGTCTTGCCGCCGTGCACAGGCACTGATGACACGATACTGCCAATTACCGGGTAATTATCCCTATCCGTAGCAGGGCAGGGCCCCGCGAAGATTAATTACTCTGCGACTGCTGCTTTTAAGGGACTATTAAGAGACATTATCTTGGGTGTGCAGCGTAGTGGGGAGCTGCTGGGTGCTGGCAGGCATCCTCACACCGCTGGTACCCACCCCCTGTCCCCACCATCCCCCTGCCATCGCGCTGGGACAATGATAATGCCCTGGGCACAGAGGCACAGCAGGGACACCTGCCCACACCAGCTCTGAGAGATTCGCTTGCCCCCCAGCAAGGCCAGAATTATATTTTAATAGGATCCATTTATTAGAACATAAAAGTTAATGAGTTTATATTGAAGGGCGCCAAAATCTCCGTTAGGCTTTAACAGCAGATTAGTGCTGAGGGCTGGGCCCTGCATTGCCATCACTGCCCTATGCAGTGAAGGCTGGGATAGAGATGCCCTCCCAGCCCCCTGGACACTCCTGTCCATGAGCATCTCACCTGCTCGGGGTGCTGGGGAGTCCCCATGGAGGCTACTGGCTAAGGATCACAGCAAGGATGCTACAACAGGTCCCGTCTGGATAGTGAACACCCTGGGCTGGGCAGTGTCTCAGCACCAGGCACTGCCCTGGGCTCTGTGTGGTGCTCTGGGTACCACAGGATGCTCTTGGCACCAGGGGATGCTACACTCCCGACACTCTGGAGATGGAGGAGCTCAGAACACCATGGGAAGGCAGCAGGTGCCCAGCTGCTGCCACCCACGCCCCGTGAACACCACAGTATTAGATCCTCCACCTCCACAGATGTCTCTAAGCAGCTTATCTCCAGTGCCACAGCTATGTCCCTCCCATGTCCCCAAGGTGACCAGAGACTGCTGACGTGGGACTGGCTACCCAGCACACACCCCTCTGGGCGCTGGCACCCAGCAGTGACCCCGCTGAACTCGGGGTGGGCACAGGGGCTGTCAAGTCCCCAGTAGCCACGTGCCAGCATCCCTCGGCATGCTGACCATGGTCACACCCGCGATGGGGTCCTAATCCCTCCCATTGGCTTTGTCGGGTGGGAGTTTATTAACAGCAGCCGGGAGATGCCAGAGACTAATCCGGCTGTGGTGGGCGGAGGCCCCCCCCGGCGGGAATCGATGCTGCCTGCTGTCACAAATAAATAAATAAGGCGGCACGCGGCCGCCCAGGGAGCACCGATCGATGCTACCCGCCAAGAAAGCAATAACAGAGTGCCCAGCTCAGGGAGGGGACAGGGCAGGGCCCTCGGTGGCCCCAGGAGAATCACAGCGCCGCGGCACAGTGGTGTTCCGTGCCTCAGTTTCCCCATCTGCTGGAGGGGGCAGGCGAGAGGTGCAGGCAGGCGGGTGCCTGGCACAGCGTGAGGGCAAGGGCTGGGCCTCACAAGATTCTAGGTTTATTTTCTAATTTAAAATCCAATCTGGCTTTGCCCCCATGGCCAGGGCCGGCAGCTGTGATGAATGAGCTGTCAGGCAGACAACGCCACGCTCCCCCAGCCACAGCCTCCCTGTCCCACGGCCTCCAGCCCCCTGAACCACCCCCAGCCTCCAGAACAGGAGCAGGAGAGGGAACACACCCTATGGATGCCAGATCCCTACCTGCCCCCTGCCCTGGTGGCCTTGAGGACGCCAGGGAGAAGCAGGGCTTTGTGCTGAAGGCAGCGTGGGCAGGAGCAGGCGGGGAATACAGGTGGGTGCAGGTGGTGGGTGGGCAGGTGCAGGCAGCGTGGGAATTCAGGCATTGTCGGGATGCAGGCAGGGGTGGGTGTGCGCAGGCAGGAGCGTGCAGATGGTGCGAGGGTGAAGGCAGGGGTGGGTGGGCACGGGCAGGACTGTGCAGCCAGCTCCTCACCACAGACAAACCACTGTCACCCAGCACGGCGAGCTGGCACCTGTGCTGCCATCCATATCCTCTCACCCCATGGCCACCTCCACCCTGGCACCACCAGTGACCCCAGATGCCCACGGCCAAGCTGAGACTGTTAGAGCAGCTGGAGCAGGGGACCAAGGGGCTGCCCTGGTGCCCGGGGACACCGCTGGCGAGTGCGGCCGCCAGCCCTGCCAGCTATCGGAGGAGCTCGGCTTTAATATTCATGGCAGCGCTGGCGGGGAAGCGTTTGACCTTGTATGTTTTGCAATTCTCCTTGAATTGAACAGTCATTTACCCGCTGACACATGTCACATCACCGCACCCGGTTCCCTGGAGCATCGCGGCGGCCGAGCGCCGGCTGACACACCGAGCACCACCGACACTGGCTGGGCATGAGGGCAGAACCCAGAGGGCAGCTGGGTGCCCATCCCTGGGGCTTTCCTCCCTTCCCACCTGGTGGGTGCCAATGGTGCCCTTGTCCCCTCCTCACCACCCACAGCCCATGTAATCCCCCTTCCTCATTCTCCCTGCGGAGCTAATGGGTTTCTACAGCAATTTCCCTGCGTGGCAGCAGCGGTGATGAATTGTGTGTCTGCTGCTATTTCAGACCCAAGCACTGTGCAGTGCCATGTCCCCCCACTCCCTGGGCTGACAGCACCCAAATCAGCCCCTCCAGCCCCTGCAGCAAGATTTCCTGTGAGGAATACCCCACTGCTGGGCAGCACCCACTCTGTCCCATCCTGCAGTGGTCATCATGTAGGTGCCCGGCCCCCATGGGGCTCTGTGCAAACTCTGGTCTCCCCCAGGACCCCGAGCACGCCTCATCCCTCTGGGTGGCAGAGGGGCACCCAGCCCTTGGGGCACCCCTCGGTACTGGGGGTGCCTGCCCAGCATGGACAGGAGTCAGGCAGGGTGAGCAGGGCCACGCTGCCCACCCAGCTCCCGTCTCCCCTTCCCTCCGCCCACTGCCAGAGACAGTAATTGAAATCGGTTGCGGGAGGCGAGCGAGAGCTGCTTGTCGGGCTCCGCGTTGGGCTGCTCAGCCATGTCATACTTCCTGCAGACACCATTCCCTCCCATCGCCGCCTGCTCCTGCCGGAGCCAGCATTTCAGCTTCCCCCCAGCATCTGTCTCTTCCGCCAGCCCCACATCCTGCCCCAGCGCTGCTTTTCCTAGAGGATGAACCATCCAGTTCTGGAAGCCACTGAGGGCTGATCTTACAGCCAACATTCCTCCTTGCTGCCACCCCCCAGGGCATCTGGGGACCACCAGAGCCTGCCCTGCCCAAGCATCACCTCGCTCATCGCCCACCACTGGCTGATCTGGCATTTCAAGCACCTCTCTCCATTTTCACAGGGTCAGAGCAGCGCTCTTGCAGCTGATTAATATTTGATCCCTTCAGCACAGCTCGTTACTGCATTTAAATTATATATGTAATAATTCCTACTGGCACAGCGAGCGTGCAGGCTGGCTCCTGCTGCTTCTCCCGCAGGCTGCGGGCCGAGCAGATCCCAAGCCTTGGCCAATGGGACCCCCTGGCACCTCGGAGGATGTGATGAGCAGTGCCTGGTCTCAGCAGAGGGCAGGCTGGCAGCGAGCCAGGCAGATAGAGAGAACCCCATCTGCCCCTAAGGCGTCCTCTTCACCACCCAGGGATGCTCACGGTGGGAGCAGTGCTGGTCCTCTGGTTGTCCTCATCTCTCCCAGCAGCAGGAGGAAGGGATGCTACCACTCCCAAGCTCCTGCCTGTGACTGGAGGGAATCCATTACCTCCCTGGTTATAGGCAGCTTTCAGAGGCAATCTTTCAATTGTGCGCATTTAAAGAATTGATTGGAGGCGAAATTATCCTCTCCCGTCAGAGCCGCTGGAGACACAACTTCATCCACCTCCCCCGGGGACTGTTGGTGCTCCCAGGGGACCCCGCAGCCAGGGTCAACCTCAGCCCCACCCTGGCAGGGGCCGCACCCAGGGAGTGACAGCCCCAGGATCCCCGTGCCAGCCCGGGGGTCCCACCAGCAGCACGGGGTGGGGGGTTCTCTCCTGCTCCAAACCAGGCCTGGGGGTGCCCTTGTCATGCCCTTGCCCAAGCTTTTTGCACCCCGTTTCCCCCCACATTCCCACTGCTCTGACTCTGCCTGGCAGCGCTGCCTGGCACAGCACCCTGCGCTGAATTCATCCCCGCCACTGCAAACCCACAGACGGTCCCTGCGGCAATCAGGCTCCCGGCAATGCTGGGGGTGGTTGGCTCAGCCTGCGCCCCACATCCCCGCGGGACAGCCCTGCCCTCCCGCTCCCTGGCTTAAGAGTATTATCCAGATAATCCTGGCCTGGCGGCACGGCAGCGTGGCGGTGACGAACTCCTCCGAGGCACGCAGGGCACGAGCACACGCGCCGTTAATTACTGGAGCAGGCGCCTGCCTCCTTCCCCAGCCCCCTCCTCACACCGAGCCCCAGCCAGCGCCCACATCCCCCCATGTCCCCCAGATACATCACCCCTATAGGCACAGTGCATCTGACTGGGGCTGGATGCCATGGCACAGCTCATGGGGGTACGGCCAGGCCCCCTGCCACAGCCTGTGCTGCTTCCTAATGCCCCAGGCTGCCAGGACCCCAAATTACAAGGAGGTGACTCCAGCGTGGCCAAGATGACCTCCACAAAGCCTGCCATGGATTTGGAGAGCTGGGGAGAGGGGCTGCAGTGGGGCAGGGTTGATGGAGCTGTGCCTGGCACTGTCCTTCTCAGCTGCACCAGTGCCATGGGGTCCAGACCCCACTTTCTGCAGGTGCAAATCCCTGTGGACACCAGGGGCTGGTGGTCTCCTCATAGGAGAGAGAGAGGATCAGACCCTGCATTGTCACCACTCAGACCACATCACCAAGCTCCTCAGCCTGGATGAGGGGTCCATGACTCGCTGACCCCATGTCCCTCAGACCTATGGCTCATCCCCATTATGCACCAGCCCATCGATGCCAAGTCAAGGCCACGGTGACACTGAGCATGGCAATGCTGCATGAAACCCTGGGTGCTGCCTGGGAGCCCTGCCTGATGGAGGATGGGGAGTTTGAACTGCACAGGCAGCTCCCAGTACGTGATGAGGGGATACAGGGTGGACAGGACCCCATGGGTCCCAGCCCTGGGAAAAGCTCAGCACCTCCCAGGGCATCCCTACTTTTAAGACTCTGGGAAATGCACATGCGGTGTTTAATTAACTTTATTGATATTCAGAAATTAGGGGACTGACTAGAGGTAATTGCTCATTAGAAATCATTAAACTGACACAGTAAGCACCAGCCTCCCTTGGGGGAAATCTGCCCTGTTCAGCACCCTGCTCCCAGGACAAAGCCAGCGACATGGACCCCCCGTTCCAGTTCTGCTGCCCCCCGGCAGGGCAGGAGATGGGGGTGCCATGGCATTGCCCCACTTGCTGTCCCCATCCACTCTTTTTCCCAAGAAAGAAGGCTGTGGCAGCAGCCCCAGGCGGCAGAACGAGCTGGGAATAGCAGCGGGCGCAGGGCCACGGCGCCCTTCCCCGGCTGGGCTCCGCTGCCAGATGGGGAGTTTATGTAACTCCCCGCACGGCTGCTGCCTGCAGCCGGTGCCCACATCCCGCATCCCACCGGGGCCAGCAGCGCTGGACCACGACCCGCCCATCGCCCCATGCATGGCCACAGTGCTCCAGTGCACCCCGATCCCTGACAGGTCTCCCCAAGCTTTAGAGGGTCCCCAATGCTATTTTTGGGGCAGCGGAGCCACGAGGCATTCGGACCGCCGGTGCCCCACGGGTGGCAGAGACAAGGAGCCGAGCTGGGTGTTGGCCGCTCTCCTTGGCAAGCCATCACCCGCCACCCCTGCGTGTCCCCCGTGTCCCCCGCGGAGCTGGAAGGGTCACACCGACAGGGAAGAGGGGGCAAAGAACCCAATGCCCCCACGCAGCAGCGGGGACCGCACGGAGGGACCGGCTCACGGCACAGCCAGCCCGGGGGCGGCTCGGAGGGCTCGGTGACCGCGGGAGCGGGTCCCGCGGTGCCTGCCCAGCCCCCGGCGCAGCGATGCTCCCCCCGCCGGTAACACCGGCAGAGGGGCTGCCGCCGGAGCCTGCCGGGGGCGGCGTTGCACCAGCCCGGCTGCAAAGCGCCGTGCGCGTCCCCGGAGAGGGCGGCGGTGGGGCGGATAACGGGGATGGGGGGGAATTCTCGGTTCACCGGGAGAAAACGGAGAGCGTCCCCTCCGCACCGGGGGGCGAGCACGAGTTGGCAAAGTTTGACGGCGACGGAGGCGGGTTGAGGCCACCCGGTACCGAAGGGTGATCGGTGTGCACGGCGGGGATGACCCGGGGTGTCGGCCGGCGCTTACCGTGTGCCGGGGAGCGGAGCAGCGCGGCGAGGAGCGGCAGGAGCAGCGCGGGCGGCGGGCCCATGGCCGGCGGCGGTCAGCACCGCGGACAGCTCCGCTGCGGGCGCGGCGGCGGCGGCGGCGGCGCCCCGAGCGGCGCCCGCCGATACCGGGGACGGCGGAGGGGGGGGGGCCCGTAATGCTCCGAGCGCGGCGCACACCAATCCAAGGATCGGGGGGGGGGGCTCTCCCCGCCTCCCCCTCAGCCCCCCCCAGCCGTAATGCTGCGAGCGCGGCGCACACCCAGTGCTGGGGATGTGGGGATGGGGCGGGGGGGCTCTGCCCGCCTCCCCCTCAAATGCCCCTCTCGCCTTAATGCTCCAAGTGAGGCGCTCGCTAATTCCAGGGATGAAAGATGGGGGGGGCTCCCCCCACCCACTCCTCGCCGTAAGTCTCCGAGCGAGGCGCCCTCCAATCCCGCAGGCTGGGAGGGGGGGCTCCTCCCTGCTACCCCACCCCCACGCCGTAACTCTTCGAGTGCGGCGCCCCCTAAAGCTGGAGATGAAGGCTGGGGGAGGGGGATCGCCTAACCCCCCCTTTCCGCCCCGAATCCCGGCAACCCTTCGGGGTGGGAGCCTCGGAGGGCTGTGGGCAAGGTGCTCAGTGCCCACCCCACCGTATCCTACCCGCCCACCCTCCAGAACTCTCACCACATCCCTTCCCAGCCTCCTCTTTCCCATCCCTAAATAACCCAAATTCGGGCTGGGCTCATCATCCCCCGACCAGAGACACTTGGACCCGGAACAGCGCAGAGGGGGGCCGATATTCTTTATGGGGGGGGGTCCAACAGCCCCTCCCCAGCCCCTTGGCTGGGGGTCCCGGAGGGCAGCCAGCCCTGCAGTGGGCAGATGGTGTTGGCACCGGCACCGAGCAGCTCCATGTTGGCTGATGGACGGCTCTTGCGGGTGTTAAAAATATATATAAAAAAATCTCTTTGTTTAATAACTCCCTCCCCATCCTTCCAAAAGCCCAGATGGCTTCGCCCCGCCGGATTCCCCGCAGCCCGGCCAGCCCCGCTGCACACACAGCCCACGCAGCCAGCTCCGGTGCGGGTTTAATTTTAATCCCAGGTCCTGCTTTGCCGACATGCATCATTCCTGCCATGGAGAATGGCATGGCTTGGCATGGGGACCAAGAACAGAGCAGCAGCCAGTCCCACGTCATGGGCTGTGTGCCACCAACGCCGCGGCACTGTCTGTTGTGCCACCAGCCCCACGGCTGTGGTGGGAGCGGGGCTGGGAGCAATGCCGGGATCCTTCTCATCCCGGGGGTGCTGCCGGCTCTCCCGCAAAGCACTTTCAGCTCTAAACCCAAAACTTTGATCCGTCGGTAGCACCATCAATGTTTAATGCAGCAAAGCCCTGGTAGGACGCCGAAGATGAGCATTTTGAGGCCAAATTGAAGTTTCTAATATTATGATATTCAAATAATTTTAATCTGCCTGATGCTTCCCCAGGCACGTACCTGGACTGCTAATGAGGGTCTGCCTTCAGCTGCTGTTGCTTTTGACAGAAAACAAACAATTCTTTGCAGGTGCCATCAAAAGAATGGGAATGGAGAGGTCTGGGGAGGAAAATGGGGGCGAGCGTGCGTGGAGCCAACATGTTATGGCTGGGAGAGAAGGATTTCGTGTTTGCTTTGGCTCCCTGGGGAACAGCATTGCTCCCTAATTCTTTTTTAAGTGTTGGTTTGTGCTCGGTGAAAAATGA
The DNA here is from genome assembly GCF_009819885.2 of Catharus ustulatus. Taxonomy (NCBI): domain Eukaryota; kingdom Metazoa; phylum Chordata; class Aves; order Passeriformes; family Turdidae; genus Catharus; species Catharus ustulatus. Next base: position 4,267,289 of record NC_046242.1, on the reverse strand, counting down.
GTCTGGCACAGATGGATGATGGGATTTTGGGAAACTTCTGTCCCAGAGTACAGGGGTTGAAAAGGGTGTTGTGGGTGCAGAGTCTAGCACCCATCAATTGCATCGGATCCTTGCCCAGCCTTGGCCAAAGTTCCTTGTTCCCCGTTTCCCCCATGTGCCACGCGGATCTGAGCTGGGGCAGATTCCACAGCCTGTGCCAGGCAGTTCCCCAAGCCCCCATTTCCCCCTCCCCATGACATTGCCAGCCCTGAGTTTTCCCATCCATCCACCCAGCCCGCGCAGGGAAAATTTCATTTTTACTGAGCTCTCCTGACCCACGCCGGCTGCTTATGGAAATGGATTTCTTGCTGCCACAAGCATTGCCTCCATTCAGTATAAACCCAGATGGAGAGGACATGGCAAGGATGATGGACACCTTGGCACAGGACTGGGGGGAGCCCCCAAAAATTCACATTAAGGCAAGCTGAGGTCCTGCAGCTTCTTTTTGGGCTTTGGGGATGCAGACCTCCCTGATGCCTGGGTTAATCCCTGGTTGGAGTCACCTGCAGAACATAAGCAATGGCTTGAGGGGTCCCACAGAGCCTGGGGATGGTGATTTGCAAAGGTCTCAACATCTCTGTAACCTCACAAGCGAGGCTTTCCATCCATTCTATTACCACACTGCTAACGGGAGAGGAGTTCATTTTTACCATTTAACGTTTCATGGATAATTAATTATTCTTCATCTTTCCAGCAAAAAAGGAAGAGCAAGTCGAGGGGCTATTCAAAGCGAAAAAAAGTCAGCTGAAACCCAGGGAAATTGCTGAATTATTTGTAACATCAAAGGCGAGGGAGGATGCGCTGATTTAACGGGGCCGTGTGCGATGCAGAGCCCTGGGCATCGTGGTGATGCTGAGACTGGGATGCACTCATTGCAGCAGTGCTCATGGGCAGAGGGGTGGAGGAGGGGTCTGGGGGGCACCCCAGCCTCTGCCCGTGCTGCCCATCCTCCTCCTCTCACCTCCCCATCGCTGTGAGCTGCCTGTTCTGCCTTTGCACAATGTTGGGGTGTCCCTGTGACCTGGTGGGAGCATCCAGTGCTCCCCAGTGCTTCATTCATCACCACAGACAAGTGGGGAAATAAATAACGATATTTAACATTTCGTAATAACAACGATTAACCGGTAAATAATGCCTTTTACACCGCAGAAGCCAGAGTAAATTAATTTCCCTAATTAGCTGTCAGGCAGCACAGGGCAGTGGCAGCAGTGGGCAAAAACTGCCACTCTGAGGCATTGTCCCCAAATCCCAGCCACACCCCAAAATTTTATAGATTTGCAAAATCCACCATGCTGCATCCTGGCAGCTCTGGTGAGCCCTAAATCACCCCTATCTCCTGTTAAAAAAAGACAACAAAAGATGGCAACAAAATGGTTTATGGCTGTAATAAATTGTGCTGGAGGAAAAAAAAAAGCCCTGTTTGCCTGGAAGCAAGGAGGGGTTTCCCATTGGCACACAAATGGAAGCCCTGTCCACCACTGCCGGAACCAGCAGTGACCAGTGGAAATGGGGATTTATTTGGAATAGTTTTCCTTCCCATATATGTGATCTGTTCACTCTGATCAGCTGAACTGCCTGCCCTCCTGGCACCAGGTGTTGGTGTTGTTGGGGGAAAGAGAATATTTGTGCATGGTCAGCCCCAAGAGGCAGGAAGAATGTGACCCCTGTGTGCCCCTGTGTCCCCACAGAGCTGGAGGGTGGCCAAAGCTCCACCACCCGCTCGGCTTGGCTGGACTCTGCCCCGTTCCTCCCCCTGGCTCTCCTCCCAGCAGCCACAGAGACAGGAGCAGGGACAGGACAGCCATGGCTGCCCCAAGCCAGCCCCAGAAGTCCACCTACGATGTCATTGTCATTGGGGCCGGCATCCAGGGCTCTTTCACTGCCTACCACCTGGCCCAGCGCCACAAGGACACTCTGCTGCTGGAGCAGGTATGGTGACCCCATTCTGCCATGCTCCCCTTCCCGACAGGCTGGGGCGGGTTCCTGCAGACCTGGCTGCCTTCCGCCGTGGCACGGAGCAGAGCTGCTGCTGGCACCGCCGTCCCCAGTGCCAGAACACCCTGTCCCCAGCACTAGGAACCCCTTTTCCTGCTGTTTCCCGGTGCTGTGGTTGACAGGGCAGGCTGTGTCCTCTGCCCTCTGCCGCACGGCGCTGGGGCACACGGGGCTGGTGGGATTGAGGGTGGCAGTGTCTGAGATCACTCCCATGTCCTCTCTGCCCCACAGTTCCTCCTGCCCCACTCCCGGGGCAGCTCTCACGGGCAGAGCCGCATCATCCGCAGCGCCTATGCCCAGGAGTACTACTCCCGCATGATGCCCGAGAGCTTCCGCCTCTGGCGGCAGCTGGAGGCCGAGACCGGCACCACCCTGTACAGGTGATGGGGACAGGGACACAGCCACCACCGGGCACTGTCCCCTCCCCGCGGGACTTGGGGCGGTGACCTTTGCACGGGATGCGGCTTCCTTGGCAGGCAGCTGCCAGTTCCTGGAAATTTATGAGGCTCTATGTCATTAAGGAAGTGAGCATCTAAATGATCCTCGGGTGCCAGGGTCAGGGCTGATGGTGTTTGGTGTATTTAGGGGGGACAGTGTGATGTCAGTGTACGGACCCTCCCCAAGCATCTCACTCTGCCCTTGTCACCCCATCCCACTGTGCATTGCCCAAACAGCAGGGTGAACTTCCCAAGCATCACTGGTGTCACCGTGCCTCAGTTTCCCCCAGGGGAAAGCAGGGGGTCCGTGCAGGGAGGGGAAGCAGGGCGAGGTGACATGACTGGTGGGATGCAGGCAGACGGGACTGGTGCTGCTGGGGCCGCCGGGAGAGCCGGAGCTGGAGGCCTGCAGGAGGAACCTGGGTGTTGATGAGGTCCTCGACGCCGCGGCGCTGGCTCAGCGCTTCCCTGGCTTCCGGCTGCAAGCTGGCCAGGTGGCCGTGGTGGACACCACTGCCGGGGTGCTCTTCGCTGACCGGGCACTGCGGACAGTGCAGGTGGGTGCTGCTGGGGGGATGGAACGCTTTGGGATGACACGGGATGATTTGGGATGGGATGGGGTCCCCTGGCTCTATCCTCGCAGTCACCTCCTGTCACCCTCCCCACCCAGGAGGTTTTTCGCCGCCATGGGGGCACCCTGCGGGATGGGCAGAAGGTGCTGCACATCGAACCTGGGCCCATGGTCACTGTCACCACCACTGCTGGGGTGTACAAAGCCCCTCGGCTCATCATCACGGCTGGAGCCTGGACCGGTGCCTTTGTGGAAAAACTGGGTCTGCGCCTGCCGCTGCAGGTAAGGGGTGGTGGCACAAAGGGGTGTGGCACAACCACAGCCAGAGCTAATGCAGTGATTCCAGCCCCTGCGCATCGATGTCTGCTACTGGAGGGAGAAGCAACCTGGGAGTGCCAGCTTGGGCAGTGTCAGTCCCTGCTTCCTGACCCTGGGGCTGAGCCAAGCCCCCCACGGCATCTACGGGCTGCCCTCCATTGAGTACCCAGGTCTGATGAAGGTGAGCAGGGCACAGATGAAGGTCGGGGGATTCCCTAAGCAGCCCACCCTGACCAGCTGTCCTCCAGGTGAGCCACCACCACGGCAGCCCCATTGACCCAGAGAAGCGGGATCAGACCTCCTCAAGTACCCCCGGCCCTGACATTGCCATCCTGAGCAGCTTCATCAACAGCTATCTACCCGGGCTGGAGACCCAGCCAGCACTGAGGGAGACCTGCCTCTACACGGTGAGACCCTCCCCAGGGCACAGATCCACACATCCGGGGTCCTGAGCCTTCTCCCACCCCAAGGTGGACCCCACCCTGTCTCCTCACCTTCACACCTGGCTCCCCAGAATACTCCAGATGAAGATTTCATCCTGGACCGGCATCCCAAGTTCAGCAACATTGTCATCGGTGCCGGTTTCTCAGGTAAGCAAGGGCAGCCACCCCTCCAACCCAGCACTCCAGAGCTGCCCAGGGTCACAGGGATGGTCGTCCCCACCTTCCCTCTCCATCCCACAGGCCATGGGTTCAAGCTGGCGCCGGTGGTGGGGAAGTTGCTGTGTGAACTGAGCCTGGGAGAGGAGCCATCCTACAACATGGCCCACTTCACCATCACTCGTTTCCCTGGAGTGCTTCGGGCTGCACTGTAGGTGTGGGGCTCCAGATGGCATTGCACTGGCCTGCAGCTGTGTCCCTGCATCCCAGCGTCCTCACACCCAGTACACCTCCATCCCCACGTGTCTCCATCTCCCTGCACCCCGGTTACACGCTGTACTCCTCCAACCCCACACCCCCAGATATCCTGCGTCCCCATGTCCCCATATTCCACCATCCCAGCATTTCTGCATCCTTATTCCCCACATCCCTGCATCCTGGTACCCTGCCTCCCCACATCCCAGCATCTCCCGTGCCATGAAGTGCCAAGCCATCTCTACCAAGAACCCACTCCTGGGGAACAAATTAAGAAGCTTTGTCAGCCTCATGAAGATGGAGCTGGAGCAGCGCAGAGAGACACACTCGCTTAGGAGTCAAGTTAAATGTTTTAATGTTAAATGTGCCATTTTATTATCATTAGATCGCTCCCACTTAATGAAAGCGCATTAGCGCAGCGTGGCTTTATGGCAGCGAGCATCGAGCTTGGCCTGTGTGCTTCCAAGAGATGGTGAGGAAAGGGAAACAACCTGCCAAGGAGTGAGGGAGGTCCCCAAAGTGCAGGATGTCCCTGGGGCCAGGTGCATGGCACGGGAGAGCACACAGCCAGGGCCAAGGCTGAGCCGTGCAGGCAGCCAGCAATGCACATCATCATCTCCTCCACGTTAATTATTTAACACCAGCAGGCAGAGGCTCTGTCCCGCTGCTCATCTGCATATTTATGAAGATTGATAAATGATTCAGCACTGGCACCCACAAGGGCTTTCCCCCCTCCCTCCCCTCTCCAGCACCCATGGGTGCAGCACGCTCAGGGAAGAGGCCAGACTTGGCCTTTCCATGAAGCCCTGCATCCTTGCTGGGGCTGGATGCATTCCATCAGACCCTTCCACCATGCAAACACCCCCCCAAAACGGGGGGACTCCCCCAGGCACACGGAGCAAGCAGCAGCCAGTATCACCAGCCAGAAATGACGTTTATTTTCATACTGAAAGTAAAGGGGGTGGGGGAAGATGCACAGCTGGGCTAGTGCAAAACAGCCAGGCAGAGGTGGGGAGCTGGGGAGGGGTCACAAAAACCCAGGTGGGCACCTGGGACCCTCTCCCCACGTCCCCCTTCCCGGCTGCTGGGTGGCTGCTCCCCAGGGCCCGGCCAGCGAGAGACGTCTTTGGCTCAACTAAAAGGGGTGTAAGAGGACGGCAGGGTGCCGGAGGGGGGAGTTTAAGTTATAAAACAAGGAGCCAGCAGGCACTGAGGAATAAATCCCGGGTGCCAGAGCAGCCGACTCTGCCGCCAAGGACAGACAGGAGGTGGGAGGGTGGGGGTGCAGCCAGCGAGCCGGCCGGGCTGCTCCTCCCATGGCTGGAGCCGGGGGGGCGGCTGCGTGTGTCCCCCCCACCCCGTGCAGAAGAAATACCGGCAGCCCGGAGCGACCCTGGAGCTGAGTGTTCCCGGGGCGGTGGGAAGTGGTGCTGGGGGTCTAGGCGGGGGTCTCGGCAGCCCGGCTCTCCGCCTCGCTGGCACTGGGGGAGCTGCGGGAGGAGCGACGTGTGCTGTCCCCGGCGTCCTGCTCGTCGTCCCATCTGTCGTAGGTGAAGGTGTGCCGGGAGCTCGTGGGGCTGTGGGAGAGAGCGGGGTTACGGGGGGTGACAAAGGGCTCCATGTCCCCAGCATGGCTTGGCTGCTGAGCACAACTCCCCTCCGGCTGCAGAGAGAGCTGCGGTGAGCCAGCATGCTGGCAGCCAGCTGGATGGAGCCTTGATTGCCTCCTTTTTTATGTTTTCCGAGATATTTGGGACATGCCTCACTGCAAACAACTCCTTGCTGTGCTGAGCTGAGCCCCTGCTCTGCAGTGGGGCTGAGCTGAGCCTTTGCCCAGGCTTGTGGCCCTGGGTGCCAACACCAGTGCTCCCAGACACCCTGACTGAGGGTCCCGGTTGTACCCGAGTCCAGGGCTGGGTGCTGGGGCTGTTGCTCCCCAGTACCCCATGATGCCTTCCCCTCCTCTGGGACAGGCAGCCCAGACATTTCCAAAAGGCTTCTTTCCCTTCCTCCAGCCATTCTCCTATTCGAGCCATCAGAAAGGATGAAGCCTGCTCTGAAATCACTGCCAGGGAGCCCAAACACACCCTCTCTGCATCAAACAGCATGCAGAGCTCCAGAGTCCTGCAGGTTGACACCGTTCACACCCCGAATTCCCATCACAGGCACTCAACAGGACACAGGGCAACCCTGGGCTCCAGCATCCCAACCTGGTTCCCCACCAATGGATGCTGGCTGCCCCCATGCTCACACACTGCAGTGGGTGCGTGTTAGTACCCATCCCACTCCCCTCTGCTCCTGGGGGGCTGTGCTGCCCATCAAACCCTTAAAAAATTCCTGAAGGAATAAATCCAGATGTGTCCTGGCCGACGGCTGGGGAGCCAGGAAGGGATTAGCACTTCCTGGTGTCCCGCAGCTGCTAATCCTGAACACGCTGCGTCCTGGCAGCTGCCGGTCCCGCTGCGGCCGTGCCGGGATCTCCCCACAGATGGAGATGTGCTGGGGATGCCCCAAGGCAGGGCTGCTGCAGGCACAGAGGGAACTCCGGAGTCAGGAGAGGGTTAGGGCGAGCGGTTAGTGGCACACGGGGAGGTTCATGCTGCACGGCACACACCGCTCCCACCTCCTGCCTCAGTCGCTCTCGGGACGGTACAGGTACTTCATCATCAGGTTGTCCACCTGCTTTTTCCGCTGCTTCTCCTCCTTCTTGCCCCGGGCAGGACGTGTGGGCTCCTCGCTCCCCGCCCCCCGCGGGCCCTTCTTGACACTGGAGGTGCTGCGGTAAGAGCTGGTGGAGCCGGAGGACGACTCGGAGGAGGAACTGGACTCGGATGATGACTGCTGCTTCTTCTTCTTCTTCTTGGATTTCTTCTTGCTTTTCTTGGCACGCTTCTTGGAGCTCTTCTTCTTCTGCTCCTCCTCTTCCTCGGAGGAGCCCGAGCTGCTGCGGCACCGGCAGGTGTGCCGGGAGAAGTCGAGGGCGGACGCGGAGCGGCGTAGGCTGCCGGAGGGGCGGTCAGCGGCGCCCAGGGGGGCCGCACTCCGGACACTCCGGACACTCCGGACACTCCGGCCATCATCCCCCGAGTCGGCGTCGGGGCTGGAGTAGCCCCTGGCCCGCAGCGGGCGGTAGCTCAGCACCTCTTGGATGGCGGCTTCCAGGTCGGGGTCGAGGTAGGAGCGGTGCCGCACGGGACGCGCGTCCCCAGGACCCTCCTCCTCCTCGGAGGCTGCGCTGCGGGGCCGCGGGGGCACAGAGAAGCTGCGCCCCAAGAGGGGCTGCCCGCGGGACCCTTCCTCCGCCTCATCCAGGCGGCTGCGGGCCAGGGAGAGCCGCGATTCAGGCCGGCCCTCGGGGCCCCCGCGCCGGCTCCGCAAGCTGCCGGGGCTGGAGAGGGCGAAGCTCAGCACCGAGCACCCCTCGTCCCCATCATCGCCGTCCTCCAGCCCGCGCCAGGAGGCGGAGGAGACGCGGCTCACTGGGGCGGAGGCGACAGAAGCTTTCTCTACGTCAGTGGCCGAGAGGGACCACCGCTTGTCCAGCCCTTGGCGAGCCCGGCCGCTGGCGTCGGCGAAGGCGCGGGCGATGACAGCCGCCCGGTCCTGGGGCTCGCCGCCGCGGGCCGCCCGGCGCGGAGGGCGCTCGGGGGAAGGCGGCCGCTCGCCCAGGGCGCTGAACAGCGTCTGCTCATCCCCGCGGCCGCCTATGGAATCCTTGAGGCCCGGGCGCTTCCTGTAGCTGAGGGAGCTCAACACCGACACCGGCCGCTCGTCGGGCTCGGGGCCGTCCGGCGGGGCTGACCTGCGCCGCGGCACCGCGGCCCCGCACGCACCGGGGAGACAAGAGAGACACGGAGATGAGCGGGCGAAGGGGGGGCCGGCGAGGCGGCCTCGGCAATTTGCGTCAGCGGGAAATGGCATCGTGGAAAAATGTCATGTAAATGTGGGAATTGTTCTAGCCCAGCACTTTGATTCCCCTTTAAAGTGTTGCCTTCAATTTATTTCATTGTCGGCTACCTGGAGCCGCTGCATTTGATTCCCGACTTCAGAAAAGGTGGAATTATCTCCAATAACAAAATGTTTTACATCTGCACCGCTGAATAAATTAAACCAATTAACAGAAACCAGCTCAGATCTTTCCCCCCTGCTCGGCAGAGGGAGGGAGTCCCCTGGGACTCCTGGAACCCTGCTAGGAAATTGGGTTTGGATAAAAGCAATCTGCGCTCAGCAGGCATGCGTTTTCCAAGGGAAAGGGGAGTGGGGCTGGGGCACACATGCCGTGGGTGCACCTGGGCATGGCCCCCACCTTTGCCAACATTTTCTGAGAGGTGTGGGGAGGGGCTGCAGAGGAGGGCAGGATGGGAGTCAATCCTGGAGTAATGGAATGCTACACAGAGCTAAAGCCCAGAACTGCAAGCCCTGGGGAGGCAGATGGAGTGGGGGCTGTGGATGCCCCATGTGCCTCCAGGGTGGGATGAGGGAAGGGGGACCAGGCAGTTCCTCTGGGTGAGGGGACATGTGTCCCCAGTGAAGACTGAGCTGCTCACCAGCATTAACCCTCCCCAGGCCATCCACTCAGGTGGGAACACAGCACCAAATGCCACATCCATGGGTACCCACCCATCCCCGTGCCCAGCACTGCACCCACCTGCTACCCTTCAGGCTGCCGTCATCTGAGAGCGCTTTGGAGGAGCCTTTGTTCTTGGAGAGCCAAGACTTCACCCCATCCACGCGCTCCTCCAGCTCCGAGTCCACATCTGAGTCACCGTCACTGCCAGAGGAGCAGATCAGGGTGCAAGAAAGCAAGAGGTCAGCAAGGGGCAGTGAGTTTTTGGGTGCTGGAGGGATGTAAGTGCACTGGAACACACTGAACCCCTCCAGTACCCACTGCCTCTGGCATGGGTGAAACCCCACCTTATGGTTCTGCTCCATCTCTGGGACACAATCTGCACACCCATAGTTCAACCTGAAAGTCAGCAGCACCCCCAAACCATCCCTGTGGCTGCCCAAGGGGCTCCTGCACCCTCTGCCCAACATCTCCCTGTCACTGAATGGTTCCAGAGCTGGAGACAGCAAGGACTGGCTTTGGGGCAGCAGGCAGGGTCACAGCTCCAGAAACACAGGAGATTTCCAGCTCTGGGATTGGGAAGGAAATAAGTGGGTTCATTTTATAGGCTGCCGTCGAGTGCAGAATTACAGTGAGGAAGAGCAATGCTGATGGCCCCGGGTAAACAGGAGTTTAGCAGGCGGAACAGAAACGACTCCGGCACGGCGGGTGCGGGAGCACAGCGGGCAGATTTACAGCCCTGCCGTGCCCGAGAGCCCCTGATTTACGTCCCGGCATAAAAAAAGTCCTATCTGGCTTAAACCATCTAATTTATAACGGCCGTTCGTAACCATATTGATTGCCTTTAGAAAGAAGGTGCTGTCTGCATTGCAAAATCCATTCCTCCACGTTAAAAGCATCCCTGAATAAATCTCTCTTAATACCTCACCGCTTACTGCTTTCATTAGGGCTACGGCAGCACCGTCGGGATCTATACGGAAATTGAAGCAGTGTGGTCCCCTCTTGCCACCCTGCTCCCACCAGGCCACTCCGAGGAAGGGATGGGATGTATCATAGGATCTTAAATGGCCTTTTATCCGCCCGGTTTTGGGCTTATTCCCTGTCTGGGAATGAAGGCAAACAGCACAAGGGACAGGCTGGGATAGACCCTGTATATGAATCCTTCTCTTTTTAAATTCAGAGCAACGAGCTGCTCTCCATCCTGCGCATCTCCCTCCCCTGCAATACATCCAGGCAACGCTGGGCTTGGGGGAAAAAAAACACACCAACAAAAAAACACAGAATGACACCAAAAAAAACCACCAACAAGCCCCGAAAACAAGCTCTGGGGGCAGCTAACATTTTCTGACCACATCAAACACAGTTTATGTCCAGGCAAACGTGCCGTTAGTTAAGCAGGACCCAGGTCGTGGGAGCGACCATGGATGGGGGTATTAATCAGTGGCAGCAGGGCTCCATTGCTGCCTCATGCTGATACATTTGTCATCAGCCACAGCAGAGCATCCCCCCCAGCCCACCCCAGGGCTCATCCCATCCCCATGCCAGGATGTGGTTATGTGCTGTGCCGTGCCACGGGTGCTGTTAGGGCATGCGGAGCTGGGCCAGTGGCATGCGGGACCCCGGCCCCCGGGGGTGAGGTGGGGGTTAGGGGAGGGGAGGAAGGAAAGAGACACTCCTCACATTTTACTCTTTCTTTTCTGATACTTTGCCACCATGTCCTGCAAACTGGGAGGGGTTGGAGGGGGGGGAAAGGGTTGGAGTGGGGAGAAACACAACAGAAAATAAATCAAATGAAAGGAAAATTAAAAAAAAAATAAGAGAAAGTCTGGGGGAAACAGATGTGGGTAAATTAAATAATGGGGAAGGGTCAGGGGAGGCAGGTGAGGCTTGTGCCCCAGTAGTGGGGTTGCACTGGATCCCAGCATCCCAGGTTGGGTGCTGGAGCGTATCCAAAGAAAGGCAACAGAGCTGGGGAAGGATCTGGAGCACAAATCTGATGAGGAGCAACTGAGGGACTGGGGGACTCAGCCTGGAGAAAAGGAGGATCAGGGGGCACTTTTTCATGCTCTACAACTTCCTGAAAGGAGGTTGTAGCCAGCTGGAGGTTTGCTCCCAAGGAACAAGCGGTAAGGCAAGATGACATGGCCTCAAGTTGTGCCATGGGAGGTTTAGATTGGATATTAGGGGAAATTTCTTCACCAGAAGGGTGGTTGGGCATTTTAACAGGCTGTGCAGGGAAGTGGTAGAGTCATTCCCTGGAAACATTAAAAAAATGTGTGGATGTGGCACTTGGGGACATGATTTAGTGCTAACATGGCAGTGCTGAGTTAATGGCTGGAGTCGATTATCTCAGAGGTCTTTCCCAACCTAAACAATTGCATGATTCTATAATTCTATCCTGGGCTGGGCTGGATCCCAGCATCCCAAACCTCCTGCCAGCTTGTGCTGCCCTGGCTCCTGGGGCTCCCTGGGCTGTTTCCAGCCAGCTGGCAGGATCCTGGATGAATTTCAGGCACCTCCACAAGTGGTTGAAGCTCATGGGGGCTGCGGGTGGACGGAGGGACGGATGCACAGATGCATGGACTGATGCCTGTGTGCACGGGTGCCCGATGCACGGATGGGATGCACGTGACAGATGCATGGATGGATGCACAGACAGCATCCTGCCAGGGCCAGGCAGAGCCAAGGGGTCCCGTGGCATTTCTGAAGTGGCGAGGGGAAGCGGTGACCCCCAGGGACGCGTGGGAGCCGGGCCCAGGTGCTCTCACCTGTTGATGAGGTCCTCATTGCTGTCACTCTCCATCTCATCCTCGATGGCCGCCTGCAGGTCCCCGATGCGCTTGAAGGCCAGCTTCAGGTCTGACTGCAGGCTCTGGTTGGCAGCTTCCAGGCTCTCCAGGTCCATCTCCTGTGGGGAGGGAGTGGGATGAGCCGAGCTCCTCAGGGAACTCCCCCTTGTCCCTGCCTGGCCCTATCACGGGTGCCTCACCAACTCGTGCTTCTTGCGGCTGGCTTCTGCCTCCTTCTTGGCCAGCTCGCCCATCTCCTCCTTGACATCACGGAGCTGCCGCTGCAGCCGCTTGTTCTGCTCCTTCTCCCGGTTCTCGGCGGCTGCGCGCTGATCCCGCTCCTCCGTCAGCTTCTCCATGTTCTCCTTCAGCCGTGTGGCCAGGCTCTGCCGAGCAGCAGGGTCACCCCAAACCCCGCCATGGACCTCCCAACCTGCATGTCCATCCTCACCCCAACACCCATCAGGGGATGATGCGTGGATGGATCCCACTCCCATCAATTTACACGAGGAGATGGAGGAGAAACCACCCCCTTCCAGGGCCAGCGAAAGGGCAGAACAACAGCAAGGGCTTTGTTGAATTGAAAAAAATAGATTTAACTGTGTGTGAAGTAATTAAAACATGTAACGTAGGGAAAAAATAGCTCCCGCTCTCCCCCGGCCACTGAGCCAGCCGCTGCATATTTATGGCCCCGGCAGAGAGAGTGGGGAAGGAAATAATAGCTTGGAAAATATGAAGAGGAGAGCTAAGCTGCCGCGCTCCCCGGCAGAGCTGCGGAGGCAGAATATAAAACAGGCTGCGTTCGCGGGACTGGGGAGTCTATAATTTCCCTAAGTCGATGCAGGGAAAGAGCAGCACTTTGCCGGGCTGGGCGGTGGATTACTGTTATCAGTGCTTGCAGGGAGCCTTCCCTGTGGAGACAGGGATGGGCTGCCAGAAGGGGAGGGCTGCAGTGTGGGGGGTCGTGGGGAGGGGAGGCACTCAGAAAGCCCTCAGGCAGTTTCATTATGGTCCTGTTGCACCCCTGTCCCAGCTGGAGCAGAGGGAGAGCCCCGTGGCTACCTCCAGGCGCTTGACTTGCGTCCTCTCGAACTCCAGCCTGGTCTCCAGCTCGCGGATCTTGGCCTCCTGCCGGCTCACCAGCGACTTGTCCACCATGGATTGCTCCAGGAACTCCAGCTGGCTCTGCAGACCTTGCAGCTGCGGGAGAGGGCACAGCCTCAGCCTCGACCACAATCACCCTGCCCCCACTGCCACGCTGTCCTGGAGGAGAGCTGCTGGCTATGATGCTCCCATCCTGGTGGAGAGCTTCCCACCAGACTGCTCTGCATCCCCCAGGTGCAGGGGGTCCCACATGGTGTGGGCATTGGGTCTCTGGGTGCACCCCATTGCCCCAGCTGCACTCAGGGTGCATCCTCACCTTCTCCTGCAGCTCCTGCTTCTCCTTGCTGACCTCCTCCAGCTGTGCCTGGAGGTCATTCATCTGTGCCATGTCCCGGGATGCCTACAGGACACACCAGGGCCATCAGCGGGGATTCCACTGTGCTGGCTCCTACAGGGGTGGGGGTGGGTGCAGCTGCTGCTACTTCACCTGGGCCACAGCTGCCTTGTGCTTCTTCATCAGCTCATTCATGTCCTCCTGATCCTCCTCCAGCCGGCTCTGCACCTCGTTCTTTTCCCGCTGCAGACGGCTCAGCTGCTCCTCCAGCTGCAGGGAGACACACGTGTCTCCCGCTGCATCCCAAGAATGGGGCACTCACCCCACAAAACCAAACAGCGTGGGGCCCCCCTGGGTGCAAATGGGGCATGGCCCCACCATGGTTCATCACCGCTCAAACCCACTCACCGCTGCCTTGGCCTTGGCAAGGTCATCGATCTGCAGGTGGAGGTCCTCGATCTCCACCTCCATGGATTTGCGCGCCTTGACAGCAGCTGCACAGGTGAACTCTGACTCTTCCAGCTGCAGGGATATAGCTCAGTGCCTGGCCAGGGAACAGGGACACCCTGTGTCCCTCAAAGCCTGCAGTATGAGCAGTGTCTAGATGCACACCTGATTCTTGAGCTGGGTGATCTCCCTCTTGCTGGGTGCGTTGTTTTTCAGGTGGTCCAGCATGATCTGAGCATCAGCCAGCAGCGCCTTTGTTCTCTTCAGGTCCCGGCGCAGGCGTTTTTCCGTCTCAAAGTCCCGCTGGTTAGCCTGTGGCAGGGGAAACTTTGCCACGATTCCATGCCAGAGGGGTTACCACCCCACCATGACCACCTCAGGGTCCCCAAAGCAAGGCAGGTGCCCAGCTGCCCTTCACCCCACCTGTTCGCTGACAGCAGATAACTTGCTCTCCAGCTCCCGCTTCTCTCTCAGCACCTTCTGCTTGTCCTCATATTCCTCCTCCAGCTGCACCTCCATCTGCTTCAGCTGGGGGACAGCCAGGGGGTAGCCAGTCAGGGCAGCAGGGAGGGGTCATGACCCCCTCCTCACGTGTCCCCACACCCTGGGGACACTGGGTGACCCCACCAGCTGGGTGTTTGCGCAACCAGAGGCACAAAGCCCGGCGTGCGCTGGCCCGGGCAGCAGAAGGACTGGTCGGACCTGCCGGGCCGGTGGAGCCGGGCTGTGGTCGGCTGTGTGGGAGCCTGTGCTGCGTGATGGTGCCCTGCTGGCAGCTCCAAGTACCCAGCCAGGGCATGGGGATGCATCCCAGGCCCTCCTGGGCAGAGGGGCCACAGCAGAGCCCTACCTTCTTCTGGCATGACTGCCGGATCTCCTCCACCTCCTCATCACGGCTCTCCACCTCCTTGGCGTGGGTCTGCCGCAGCCGCTCCATCTCCATCTCCAGCCGCAGCTTCGCCTGCAAATGGTGGGGATGTGGTCAGGGCAAAGGGGATGTGGGGACCCCTCCACACCACTCTCCAGTCACCACTCACCCTGAAAACCCCCCGGTCAGAGGCCAGCTGGGCTGCCCGCCCCATGGTGACCTGCCGGGCCATGGCACGGAGGGCCAGGAGCCGTGTCGGCCGCGGCAATGCCTGGCCTGACGCCGGGCTCAGGGCGACCGCCTCCTCTTCCCAGGCAAGCCCGGCCCAGGTAATAACAGCCCTGCATGAAACCACCCCACCCAGAAACCTCGCCCCTCCCCGCCGTACCTGCTCCAGCATCTGGATGGTCCCAGCCTGCTCATCCAGTTCCTCCTCCTGGTCTTTGACCTTCGCCTCCAGGTCCCTCAGCTGTTTCTTCACCTTGGCCAGGGAGGCTTCATCCTTTGACTCCTGGGAGGAGATGTCCTGCAGCTCTGCCTCCAGCGCCTCCGCCTTCTGTGTCAGCCCGGCAATGTCCGAGTCCTTGTCCTGCAAGAGACAGGGTCACTGTCATCCCAGGGCACTCAGTGACTGGGAGGCTGGGGAAGCTCTGGGGGCCACTCACCTCCAGCAGCTGCTTGAGGCCAAAGACCTCTGCCACCAGCACATCCTTCTCTCGGCTCAGCTTCTCCCGCTGCAGCCGTTCCCGCTGTGCCTCCTCATGCGCTTGCGAGAGCTCGCTGTCAAACCTGCACGGGGAGAGTGGAGCGAGCACTCAGCACCCTGGGGACTGATCCTCTGCCTGTGCCAGGGGCACTGCACCGAGCATCCCCTTCCCTCGGCAGCAGGCACCGGGAAAGGTGGTGTGCTGCTCAGTGCTTGTGTGAAACACACTGCTGATGAGTCTTTAATTGCCAGCACAGTGGCACCGAGTCACTCCTCCCAACGCCTTCACTCTGTGCTAATGGGGAGGGCAGCACCGACCACAGCAGCACCTCAGCTGTTCTCCAGGGCCAGCATGTGCCCGTGGAACTGCGCCTGCCAATGGCAGGGGCTTGGCTCCTCCAAGGGGACACCAAACCCACCAAGTAGGGCATTGAGGGGTCCCTAGGAGAGAAGGGCTCTTGGGCATCTCAGCTCCCACAGCTGCATCCCTGTGCTGGGATTCCACATGACATGGCACTAGTCCCATCCCCAGAGGGGACACACGTTTCCCTGGAGGGGATGCAGGCCCCTGTTCAAGGAGTGCTCAGCATAGCCTGTAGCCAGGCAGCACTGTGGAAGTCTCTCCCAGTGCCCCTGGGATGGGATCAGCCGGGTTTGCTCCAAAATCACTGCCTTTGGGGTTTGGAAAACAACCCTGAGCTTGAGTTTGTGACCTGCGTTAAACACCTCGGCAGCTAATCCCCATTTTTCCTTGCGCTGGGTAATAAACAGCTGCATTAGCACAGACTCCAATCCGCGGAAATTGAAATTAATTAGATTGGATTCTCTCGCTGTATTTGTGTGTGCGATCATTACCATAATGAGATGAAAGCGTCCCTGCTGCTTAATAACGTTAGCAAACTTTGGAGCTGGGAGAGGGGACGGGATGGCAACGAGTACTGAGCAGAGATGCAGGGCACTAGCAGCCTCCACCATAGGGCATGACCCCATGTGGGATCACTCAGCTCTGGGCCCCCCAAAAAGGGCATGGGGATCCCCCCCACAACACACACATCCAACTCAGGCAGCCCCATCCCGACTGGAGACACCTCAGCCAAATAGGAGCTGGTGAGGTGCCCAAATCCCTGCTAAAATGGTAATGCCACTTCGCCAGAGGCGTGTCCCCCATGTTCCCCCCGCTGCCAGCGCACGGTCCCCACCTCCGCTGCTTCTTCTCCAGGTCATGGTTGCGTCCCTGCTGTCCCTCAAGGTGCAGCTTGGTGTCCTGCAGCTCGGCAGCCAGGCGCTGGCACTTCTTCTTCAGCTGCTGCAGCGCGCGCTGGCTCTCCTCGCTGTCTGCCTGCAGGTCTGCCAGCTGCAGGCAGAGGCAGGCAGTCAGTGAGGGCTCTGGGATGCACCCCTGCTGTCCTAGCCATGCTGAGGGGACCAGGGATTCCCCAGAGCTGAGCCCCCACTCACCTTGCGCTCCAGCTGCCTCTTGCCCTGCTGCTCCACCTCCAGCTTGTCCTCCAGCTCCTGCTGTAGCCGCTTCTTGGTGAAGTCAATCTCCCGCACTGCCCGCTCGTATTTCAGCCGCCATTCGCCACCTGTGTGGGGAAATGCAGTCACCAAGGGGCTGTGGGGGTGGCACGGGGAGAGGGGGACACTGCAGGGTGTGCCAGCAGCCAGTACTGGAAGCAGGACAGTACCTGAATCATCATCGTCGAGCTCCCCGTTGAGCTCGGCCGCCCGGATGAGCCGAGCCTCCATCACCTCCATTTCCATGGACTCCATCTGCTTCTTCAGGGCATCATACTTGGCCTGGGAGGGGACATGGCTGTGGTGAGCACTGGAGGGGAACAAGAGACACTGCAAGGCCAGGGAGGGGCACATTTACCTGCAGGTCCTTCATCTCCTTCTCAGCCCGCAGCCTCTCGGCCGTCTCAGCGTCCAGCAGCTGGGAGGCTGACTCGCCGGTGTTGCGCTCGTCTGTCAGCTCCGATGTCAGCTCTGTGATCTGGGGGTGGCAGAGGGAATGGGACCATGGGCTGGGGAAGGCTGGCACGGCACCGTACCCCATCCCAGCAGCAGCAAAGACCTACCCTGCTCTCCAGGCGGTCGCTGTTGAGCCGCAGCTCGTTACGCTCCTTCTCCACCTTCTCGAGTTTGCTCTTCAGCTGCTGGATCTCTTCCTGCAACAGAGCAGGCGGTGAGGGAGGGGGCAGGCGCAGGGAAGAGGCTGGCGGGTAGGAGGCTGGCAGCTCTCTGCCCCTCCCCAGCACCCCCCCAGCGCAGGATGGGCAGGGTGGGGGCTCCCTGGGGCTGCTCTCCCCTGCCAAGGGCTGGGCAGGGACTTTCCCCAACCCGCTCCGCCGTCGTGCAGACTCCAACCCCATAAATGGTGTCGAAATGCCAGGCAGTCCCAGAAAAGCTGCAGAGGGGTACCCACATCCCCGGGCAGAGGAGGTGGGAATAAATCCACTCATCAGCAGCTTGCTGAAGGGTTTGGGTGCACCCAGCCCAGGTGGGGAGGGAGGGGGCGCACCAGGATGCCCAGGGACCACCAGCCAGTGCTGTGGAAGCATGTCTGGCTGCTAACATCTTCTTCTCTCTTTCTCTGGTCCCAGCACAGGCTGGAGGGACAGCAGGGGGCCCAGGTGCCGCTGGCCAGGTGCCCCTGGCCAGGTGCCTGTCCCCAGCAGGTCGGGGTGAAAGCTGAGCCAGGCAGCAGCTCCGTGCTCGCTGGGTGCACCAGTGTCTGGTTGCCAGTGCGAGTGGAGCCCCCGCATTTGCCTCTCGGCACACGGTTTCATTTCCATTCTCCACGCTTGTAATTGGGCTCAAGCAACAGCCGGCTCTCGGGATGCTAATGACATGCTGATTCGCAAATTAGGGAGCAATTCGAGCCTGGCGCTGACGGGGCTCAGGCAGACGTGGTCCTGCATCTCACCCCATCATGGGCTCCTGCTTCCCAACCCACTGCGGGATCCTGTATCCCAACACACCACAAGATCCCGCGTCCCACCCTTCACTGGGTTTTGTTTCCCACCCCACTGCAGAGTCCTCCATGCCACCCCACATTAGCTTCTGAGTGTGACCCCACAATGGGACCCTGCATCCCACCCCACCGTGGGGCCCTGCCCAGGACCAACGCTCCCCCAAACCCTCCCTGCTCCATCCAGCATCCCCCGGCATGGATACCCACGTCTTTGCCACGGATCTGGTCCTCGGTGAGCTGCACCTCGATGAGGGGCCGCACGGTGGTGAAGAGCTTCCACCAGGGCCAGTCCTTCACCCCTTTGTTCTTCTTGATGTTCTTCTGCACGCACCGGATGGCCAAATCCTGGATCTGTGCAGGGCACGGGGTCAGCACAGGGTGTGGGGTCAGCACGGAGCCGCCAGCAGGGCAAAGTGGGGCGTGTGGATGCTCAGCACCCCTGCCAGCACCCCAGCATGCTTCCCTTCATTTGGGGTAATTGCACCAGCAAATCTGCTGTTTGATCCTCTCCAGCCCCTCTAAATGCTAATCCCGGGAAGGTGAGGCACTGTGAGATGCCTATTTTACACCTTCCCTAACGATAAAAGTAGGAGCTGAAGTGTGGCTTCATCCTCCCGTGGCGATGCCCAGCAGCCTCCCTGCCGGTTCCCCCTGGCCCCCCGGTTCCCCCTGGCCCCCCACGGCTCCGGGGGAGGCGGGAGGAGGAGGTGCTGGCCCAGGAGGCGCAGAAAGGCTGCACTGCCCATTTTAGGCGAAATTGTGCAGCAGAGCGGGGAGGGGAGAGTCACTGGGACGAACCTTTCTCTTCTTGAAGTGCTGCCGTGCCAGGAAGCCCCTGCACGCTGCCTGGAAAAGGGTGATGTTCCTGCTGGTCTGTGTGTCCCGCTGCTCCTCCAGCCTGGCCAGTGATCCAGCCCGGAAAAACACCTGTGGGAGGGGAGCAGGACAGCAATGGGTGCCGGCATCCCTCCGGCCACACCACGCCACCCTCCCGCTGCTGGGGATGTGTCTCTCCTCTCCACAGCCACTGATCCTGTCCCACTGTGGGGTTTTATTCCCCAGGCACGAGGAATGCCGTGGGTGGGAGCGAACAGTGCTGCCCTTTTGCTGTCCCACCGTGCCATGACGCACAGCCCTGCCCACACCCACGCCCGGTGGTGTCGGGCACCATACCCGGCTCAAGCCCATGTGGTAGCTGCTCTTCTCCAGGTCCAGTGATTCCAGGAGCTCCTCCACTGCCTGCAGGGAGGGAAAAGGCATGAGGGCCAGGCACTTTGAGGTGCAGGGGACCCTGGACCACAGCAGTGACTGACATGGGGCACATACCCGCTTCTCATCCACCACGATGTAGTTGCGCCCGTGCTTTTTTGTCAGGTGTGGGGCCAGGACATCAAAGCGCCGCCTGAACTCCGCAAACACCATGTGGTCAGGGTAACCTGGGAGAGCAAGGGAGAGTGGGGCTCTGTGGATGGCCAAGGGATGGCCAGGAACATCCCCACGTGCCCTGGCATGCTGGGGTTCATGTTTTGGGAGAGCTGACAGGGTCACCCCACATGACACAAGCTCCCCATGGGGTCAGGCATAGCCGGAATGCCCTCGGCCTCCCCACGAGGTTTTCCTTGGCTGTGTCCTCCATCAATTTTGGCTGGGATCTGAGGAGAAAGCAGCCAGATCCCTCCTTGGGGGGAGAGCAGCGACACGTGTTGCCTGTGCAAGTCCTGCTCTGGCTCCACTCTGAGCCACAGCCAACTCCTGCATCGGGCTCCAGCACTGAGCCTCCATGTCTTAATTAACGATGAGGTATTGATGGGATCATTGACCCCAGCACGGCCGGCTGGCTACGGTCATCGATCCAGGAGGTGTGCAGGTGGCATCGATTTCCAATCATGGCAGGAAGGGTCCGGCCTCCAAGCAATAAACCCTTGGCCGGGTGGCTGGCCAGGGAATGTATCGATAAATGCTTTGCTGAGCACAACCCAGCGGCTCTCGTTGCAGCGGGACAGGGGCTGGATGCCAATGGGATTGCTGCCAGGAACCAGCGGCACCAGGGGAGACACCCAATTAAGGCCATGCTGTCCCCAGTGCAGATAACAGCCCAGCAGGGGAGGGGGACAGGGACAGGACCGCACTGCAGAGAGGCTCCAGAGCTCAGAGCAAGGGATTCCTGGGGGTCTTTGGCTCTCCAGTCAGGACCTCCGTGTTGTCCATGCCCTGGTGCTGGTGGCAGGGCTCACCTTGGCGGTACATGCGGAGGGCGTCGAGCAGGCGGGAGCCGCGGAGCTGGGCACGCAGGAGGGGCACGTCCAGCTGCATCAGCCCGGCCTCACAGTGCTCTGCTGGCAGCTCCAGCTCGCTGCCGCTCACCCGCCGGCACGGCACGGCCTGGGGGTCCCCACCACCCCCCGCCTTGGGCAGGAAGCAGTGCACAAAGTGGAGCTTGGACTTCTTGATGCTGTCGATGAGGGCGTCCTGTGGGTGCGGCACAGCAGGGTGAGCAGTGATGTGCAGCGGTGCCCCAGCCAGACACAGAGACTCCCCCACGGCACCCCCTCACTCACCACTTGCAGCTTGATCTGGATGCAGAGGGATTTCTTCTTGACTGCAGCCACGCCGGTGGTGAAGGTCTTGCGCATGCTGGTGGCGCGGCGCAGGGCCAGCTGGGAGCCGCCCTCCAGCCCCGCCACCGAGCCCGACAGCACCAGCGCCGACCCGCCACGCCCGGCAAACAGGCTGCTGATCACCTTCCTGCAGGGCATGGAGGGCATGTCACCCCCCAGTGTCACCTCTACCTCCTGCCATGCTCCCACCCCAGGACCCTGCTCACTTTTGGGACTCCTGCAGCAGGATAGAAGCATTTTGGGAGGCTGGGTTGTGCTTGACATAGTTGAGCCATCCCGTAGCATCGTACTCCACCCAGTTGGTCCCCGAGCTGTGTCCCAGGAGGAAGTGTCGGGGCTTGTCACTGGGGAGCAGCGGGTCGTGCCCTGCAGGGAAACACAGCACCAGTGGACACAGCCCTGGGGACCAGTGTGTCACTGGGGAATGTCACAGAATACCAGAATGGTTTGGGTTGTAAGGCACCCTAAAAATCATCTCATTCATGGACAGGGACATCTTCCACTAAAAAAGCTGTTTCTGGTCTAGTGGACACATCCCCATGGTTCCAGGCCCCCCTCCATACCTTTTTTGCCCCCTTCCTGTGGGCCATAGTAAGATAAGAGCCGCTCCAGTAAGGTGTCCTCGTTGCCACCCGGCTGCAGCGCCTCCTCCTCCAGAAGCCACAGCAGCCCCCGCGCCTCGTCCGTGCGGGCCAGAGACCGGACCTGCAGGGACACCATGCTGGCAACCAGCCCAGAACACCAGGGTCCCTGGACCACCCAGGGAGCATGCAACATGGTATGAGAGGGTTCCTGGTTAGCAGAGACCCAGAAGGGAAAGGGACTATATGGGACACTCTGGCAGCACATCTCCCTGAGGTGGGAAATGCAGTGCTGAGCTGAAACCCAGCACAGGGATGGTGCCAGCAGCACCCCTGGTCTCTGCAGCCTCCTTCAGTAGGGACTGGAGGACCCCAGGGAGTGGAGAACCTTGGGAACCCATGGACACTGGGGATCTGAGCACCCTGGGGACCAGAGCACCTCAAGGACCAAAGCACTTTGAGGACTGGAGTACCCCAGAAATCACACACAGTCTCCAGGTCCTCCACCCACAGCACAGGCAGCTCTCAGGACAAGAGGGGAAAACCATGCTGGGGGAAGCACCAGGTATGTGGGCTTCACACACACTTGCACCCATGCTCTCATGGCCAAGCATTCAGGACAGTCCCTTTCCTTCCCCTCTACCATCAAAAAGCCGCCCATCTGCTGCCATGATGTGGCAGGAAGGAAGAGTGGAAGGTGCTTACCAGTGCCTGGTGTGAGGACTGGTCCACAGCAGCTATGGAGCCAGAGGAGCTGGGCTCAGCATCAGCCAGGGCGAGCTCTATGTTCTCCTGGTGAGGGGGAACAGAGGTAGGTGAGGGCCCACAATGCAGAGTAGCAGTGACAGGGAATGTGAGCCCATCAGGGTGTTGGTCTTGATGGGGTTTAGAGTGATGTGGAGTGCTACGTGGGGACCAGGACACATGGAAGAGCCCCCATGGGCTGTCAGTGCTGAGATGGAGAAGCAGTGACCACTATCATCACCACCCACAGCCACTCTACCACCTCCCAGCCCAGCCCTCCTGTGCTGTGCTTCACAACCAGCACAGCAGCCCTGGGCACTGAGCATCGTGTCAGAGCTGCATTGCTTGGACTGGTCCAGTGACCACTGGGTAAGAAATCGGGGGGAACACGTAGGAGATGTTCTCATGGGTATGGGAAAGGAGTGGAGGAGGCCATGGCAGCCCTGGGTGTCCCTGGTACCTCCTTGTATCTCTCCAGCTCACGGGCAAAGGTGCGCTGGTGGAAGAGCTGCTGCAGACGCTCCTGGGCGTAGTTGTGGCAGAGCTCCTCGAAGGTGGCCCCGCGGCTCTGCCCCGCCAGCTCAGGGTTCTGTGCCCCAGGGGTGTCCACCACCGTCACGGAGCACACCGAGTGCTGGCTCGACTTCAGTGCCCTGGGGAGAGCACAAAGGGACACAGCGGGGTCAGTGGGTGATGCCAGGCACCCCCCCGCTCTCCTGCTGGCCCCCCAGCACATACCTGTTGAGGAGGGAGATGAGGAGTGTGAAGAGCTCGGAGTACAAGCCAGCTGCCATGCCCTCCAGGCACTCCAGCGCCGTCAGCTTGGGACCTGGCCAAAGCAAGATTGAGTGTCCCCAGCCCAGCATCCCCCAGGGACATCTGCTGTCCCACTCATAGCTCACCCTACCTGTGCCACTGTCCCCCAGGGGAGACTCATCGGGGCCCTGGCGGAAGGAGGTGGAGCGCTGCAGGGTGCCCTTGGGCTGGTGCTTGAAGATGGCAGAGGAGAGCTCCTCCAGGCTGCAGCCCAGCAGGTACGCAGCTTTCTGAGCCCACTCGTGCCGTGCAAACTGCTTCCTCCCAGCTGAAGGGTGGAGAAGGGGGTTCAGGGCCAGGCAGGGCACCCCCAAAAATGGGGAGTGTTTCCAAACAGGTCTGAGATGATCTTAGGGACCCACAGAGTAGGCTGGGGATGATGGGCACAGTGGGAGCACATGTTTTGGGGTTTGAGGAGACAGAGATGTTTGGGGTCTAAGAGGAGATAGGGATGAATGGCTTTGTGCTGCTGCAGGGCTGAGCCTAGAGCCACACTGGTGTGGAGCAAGGAGGCCAACACCACTATCCAGGGACCTCTGAGGCTCTGAGCCACCCCACACGAGGACTTGTCCCTGCTTGGTGACACAGCCGCAACGCAGCCAGAAAGACACCGAGACACGGGCACTGGGGGTGGTGGGAGCAGGTTAATGGGGACACACAGGGACATGGAAGCGGGATGGGGGTGGCACGGGGCCGGGGGAAGCCAGAGACACGCGCGGAGAACGGGACTTTACCTTCGTCGGCGTCTGCATTGCAAAGGGCAGCATGCACCATGCGAACAGAGACAGGGGTTAGAAACAACGGCACGAGATGGCTCGAGGATGCCCTCCTGCCACCACGCCACCGCACATGCCATGCCTGCCCCCTCCCCAGGCACCACTGCAGCGACAAACCGTGACCAGCGTGGGGGACCCCTCCCTTTGAGCCCCTCTGCACCATGGGCACCGTTGGGAAAAGCTCAGCTCTGCCCCAGCGCATGGGGAACCACTTTTGGATCCAGCCAAGGAAATTATGGGGCTGGTGCAACTCAGCTGGCTCTGAGCACTCCCAGTGTCCACGAGGCACAGGGGAGGTTTCAGCAGTAGCAGAACAGACCTGGGGGTGGGATGCCTGCCCCGAGCAGGATGCAGCAATGCTCCCCCCTCCCCAGCAGGATCTGGGGTTCCCCCCCACAGCAGGTTCCCATGGAGAGGCTCTGGAGCTGCCTGAGCATCCCGCTGTGGTGGCTGCAGCGGGGCCCTGCTGCCCTCTAGTGCCTTGAGAGCACCCCATGGGCCAGCACTGCACCCCAAGAACACCCCACGGGCCAGCCCTGCACCCCAATGTCCATGCAGACCCCTCTGGTCTCTCCCTCTTTGTTCTCACATCATCTTTTCCCCAGGGCTGCAAATTCCCTGGGTGCAGCCCCCAGCTCCAGGTGCCCATTTTGAGGGTGACATGCCCAGCTCTCCCACCAGCGTGCAGCACTACAGGGGCTTCCAGCACAACAGGCAGAAAGACAAAGCCACAGGGGGAGAAGAGCAGCCCCTAAAGCCAAATCCGCCGTCCCCAGGAACGGAGAGCAAAGCTGGTGCTGTGGGAGACTCACACCCACGGTGAGCGTTGTGTGCCAGGGCAGCCCTGCCCCACATCACCAAGGGTGCTGACAGGACTGGGTTGGGACTCCTCAAGAGCAGCAGGCAAATTTGGGGCTGCCAGGACCCAGCCAGGGTCAGAGCTGGTCCCAGCACACCAGCAGCATCCCAAGCCCCTATTTCAGCCCCCAAACCAGCACTGCGTGGCACCCCCCAAAGCAGAGCCCTCCCCACTCCCATTACCAGCTCCATCTGGCAGAGGCTCTGCGAGGAGGATAGAGGAAAGGTGTTACACTGGGAATGGGGAACATCCCCCCGACTGCCTCATCCCCACCCAGGCCCCCACTCCCCCAAGTCGGCAGGGGCCAGCCCAGGGTCTGGGCATATTCAATTCCCACCAGTTAATGAGACCACCCTGACTATGGGGACAAAGCTGGGTGTCCCAGAGCACTCAGGGTGGCAGGCCACTGTCTCTCAGCTGACACAGCCTCCCACCCTCTCCCCCAGGGCTTGGCTGCACTGCAGGCTGTTTGCAAGGTGCTTCTGGAGCCCCTCCCATCCATCAGTCTCAAATCTCCCCTTGTTAATGGCTCCCAGCTTGTTACCTTTGGTTGCCCCGGCAGCTCCCAGATGGTAAATGGCCCCCAGGATGAGCCAGAAGGCTTTCTGCTCATCTCCTGAGATGCCCATCACCTTCATGGCTGCCAGGAGCTTGCCAAACTGCTGGGTTGCCTTCTGCTTTTCCTCTGGCTGTGGAAAACAACAGGAGCCATTGGTCTGGAGCCCAGCTCTGCCTCCCCCTGGGGGTCTAGAGACCCCCATTTTCCCCACAGCTCCCCATGGCAACAACCTTGGAGGGAGGCACGATGCCGAAGACATTGTTCTCTGCCAGGTGGTTGAAGTGAAGCTCAGTCCTGCAGGGATAAACACCACGGTTGGCCCCATGGGAGAGGTCCCAGAGACTCCCCCAGGATGGAGGCCATGCCCTCCCCCCCAGCTCACCGCAGGGTGCTGTCAGAGCAGGCCAGCAGGTAGTAGAAGACATTGAAGGTGGCCTCGTTGGCGGGGCGCCGGGCCACGCGCAGCTTCTCCAGC
This sequence comes from Catharus ustulatus, assembly GCF_009819885.2. Taxonomy (NCBI): domain Eukaryota; kingdom Metazoa; phylum Chordata; class Aves; order Passeriformes; family Turdidae; genus Catharus; species Catharus ustulatus. Next base: position 4,241,855 of record NC_046242.1, on the reverse strand, counting down.
AGCAGTGTCTGGCAGAGGTGGGACAGTTGGGAACTGTCCCCAAGTGTCCCATTCCCACTGAAACCTCCCAGCCCATCCCAGCCTCATCCTTGCTGCCTGCCCAGGGTCCCCACAGAGTTGAGAGGGTCTCCCTCCCACTGCAGGGCACCATGTGAATGCAAACATCACCCAAGCAGCCCATGAGCATCTCTCCTCGGTGAATGCTACTACAAGAGCATGGAGTACATCTGGATTTTAAGGGCTCTGCTGTTACCATAGCAGGGAGGTGTCTGGAAGATACATCCCCTGATTTTGGGACTAACTCAGCAAGGACAGGGAGCCCATCTGATCTGGGTGTGAACAAGGATGAGAGCAGGATGCCAGGCTGCTGAGTGCTGTGAGTATGGCTGGGGATCTGCAGCAGAGCTTGCAGTGTAGGAAACACCAGGAGAATCATGGACTCATGGAATGGCTTGGATTGGAAGGGACCTGAAAGATCAAGTTCCAAACCCCTGAGACGAGCAAGGACACTTTCTCCTATCCCAGGTTGCTTCAAGCCCTGTCCTTGAACACTGGCACGGGGGTTGGGGCAGTTACAGCTTCTCTGGACTACACTCCCGTGAGGATGGACTGGCTCTCACACCACGGGGAGCCACGCTGGCAAGGATGGACCAGCTCCCATGCTGGGGGGCCACCCTGGCCCCCTCACCTGTACAGAGGCAGACGCCACCTGCCCAGCCTGGTCGAAGTCCAGAGAGATGATCTGGGAGAAGCGGGTGGCGTTACCGTTCATGCCGGTGCTGCTATTGCCAAAAGCCTCCAGGATGGTGTAGAGAGCCTGCCACTTCTCCACTGCGGGAAGAGAAGCGGGGCAGTGCAGGAGCTGTGCGGTGAGCACGGGGCCAGAGCTGGCCAGGCAGGTGCTGCTGCTCCCTCGCACCGCAGCAGCCCCCAGGAGCTCAGCAAAGGCACTGGTGTGACACAGTGACACACAGTGACAGCTCGCCTGGCGCGTGTCCGGCCACTGCCGCGTGCGTGGGGCCGTGACCACAAAGCAAAGGGCGTGTGCAGGCAGGACAAAGGGACTCCACACCCACAAAGGGACTCACCAGAGAAGACCTTGCCGGTGCTGCCGGCGATGGTGGCGAGGTACTGCACCAGGTGCTGGCAGTTGGTGGTTTTGCCGCTGCCGCTGGCGCCCAGCAGGACGATGGCCTGGTCCTGGCGGCTCATCAGCATGCTGCGGTACGCGGCCTGCGCCACTGCGTAGATGTGTGGGGACGTGTCCTCCCTGCGGCACCCCTTGAACATGTGCATGACCTGACGGGGACAGGGAGGGGAAGCGGGTCAGCACCCTGCCACCCTCTCTGCACGGTGCCAGCTGCTCGTCCCCTCCGGTGTCACCTTCTCAGAGTACATGGAGGGGGAGCTCAGCGGGTTGATGATGACCATGGTGGGCCCGGCGTAGGTGTGCAGGAGGTTGCCGCCGTAGCGCTGGCGCAGCGTGTGCAGCGTGCTGGACTCGTTGAGGTACAGGAGGTTGGCGAGGTCCTCCACACGGTCACAGGATGGGGGGTTTGCCTGGCAGCGAGGTTGAGATGGGGCGGGTCAGGCGGGGAACAGGGATCTGCCCCGCCGGCCCCCGCCCCGCAGCCCTACCTTCTCCACATCGTCCTCCTCCACCTCCAGGACGGCTCCATCGTGGTCCAGTTTCACCTTCACTTTGCCCTCAGGCAGGGGACTGCCCGCCTCTGGCCGCAGCTGGCTGCCTGTAAGGGGCATGGGGCACTCAGAGGGGCTGTGCTGGCAGCCCCCAGGGACCTCAGTGGGTCAGGGGGGCTTGCTGTGCCACAGGAAGGACAGGGTGCTGTGTCCCAGCAGTGCCCCTGGCTCACCCAAGGAGAAGCCATCCCTGTGCACCAGCCACACCTTCTCAGTCTCGTACCAGGCCTCCTCGGCTGCTATCTGCTCCTCTGTCTTGGCCTGTGGGACGGCAGATGTGGAAAGGTTGTGCTCACCTGGCCCCAGCCCTGTCTCACCCTCTCCCCTCATCCCTGGGGCTGGAGGGAGCAGGGCTGACTGGCTACAGGGCCATGTGCTGGACAGACAGGACACCTCCACAAGCCACAAACCCTCCCAGCAAACGTCCCCAGTTTGCCTGCTGGTGACCCCAGTGGGCGCAGGGCTGCAAACAGCACAAGGGCCCTGTCACAGTTTGGAGCAGACATAAAGACACAGTGACCCACAGGCACATTCACTATGGCCACCTCGGGCGAGCCTGGAGGGGCCAAGCTCCCAAAACACAGCCCTGAGAGCAGGCACCCACGCCAGCCATGTGTCAGGATACAGGGACACCAGACATGCTATGGGGACATGCTGTAGGGACATGCTGTAGGGACACAGGACACACTGAGGCACATGAAGGAGGCACACAAGACATGGCACAGGACTCTGACGTGGGAAATGCCAGGCTGGTGGCCAGCACAGCGGGGATGTCCCTGGCACAAGGAGAGCAGGACGAGCCCCAAAGCCAAACCTGAGCTGCAGCAGGGACAGGGCCAAGGAGAGCTGCTGGCGCATCATCTGCTGGACCCTGGCGAGGCCGAGAGACGGCGGTGAAGGCGAGAAGGGCTCAGCCCTGCCCCGCACACAGCACGGAAAGAGGCGAGGGGGAGCGAGCGGGGGCAAAGCACTGCTGTGCCAAACCCTGCGGGAGCTCCTCGTGCCACGGCCACCACTGTGGACAGCGGGCTGGCAAGTCCAGTGCAGTGCTGGACAGACACTGGCCACGAGGCCGTGCTGCCAAAGCCCTGGGGCTGGGGGTCACTGCACTGACCCCGCTCTGAGCTCTGCCAGCACCACGTGCCACAGCTGCTCCAGCACGAGCCATGCACTCTGCCCCTTCACACCCTGCTCCACACCCTCGCCCGCCCCAGTTGTGCCACCTCTACCGAGAGCACCCTCCTGGGACGTCTGGCTTCCCGGCATGACCTCGCTGGGGAGGGGAGAGGCGCTTAGCCCTGGCTGCCCTGGCACCCGCCGGCCCCGTGGCAGCCCACGGAGCAGGGTGGGATGGGGAAAGCCTTACGCTCCAGCACGAGGCGCGGGCGCAGATGCCAGCCCAGCGGCACACAGAGGATGGCGGGGGGTCGCTGGTGGAGGCAGAGGGCTCCTGAGGACGGGGGTACAGTACCTGGCTGGGTGCCGAGGCGGAGGCGGGGGGATCCAGCTAACGGCAGCAAGGAAGGAGGAGAGAAAGAAGAGAAGGGGTGAGAGGTAGAGAGCAGAAGCAGCACCCTGACAAGCCACAGGGTCCCAGCAGGCCATGATCACACAGCACCACTAGGACATCATCCATCCCAGCCACCACAGCGTGCCTGGGCCCCTAGAGGAATGCCAGCAGTTCCCCATGACCACCATGTTAGTCTGGGCAATGATCTCCAAATCCACCAACAGCTCTGGTCATCCATTTCCTGCTGCCAGTGCCTCCAGAGATGGACCATGGGGTCGGCAGCCAGACACAGGGGTACAGACACTGTGTGCAGAGCACACGGCATGTTCGGGGCAGCCACACGCTGCCCACACCTCCCCATCCCTGGGAAGGTGACACACAAGCCCCAAAACCTCTGGAATTACAGAACTGGTGAAGATCCTCTCCAGCCGGAGCTGCGCCTCCTCAGATGGGGTCAGCGCGGATGCGGGGCCAGGGGAAGCAGGGCCAGGGGCAGCCTGGAGGCAGAGCACCATTAGCTCCAGGCCAGCTGCCCCACAGCCCTCACAGCCCTGGCACATGGGCAGCAGCAGGGCCATGCAAAGGCTTCCCCAGCCCTTCAGCCCATCAGTGCTTGGGGCGGGTCCCGGGGTGAAGGCACAGCTGGGTACCAGCATGTACCCAGTGTCCAGGGACCTGGGTCACCACTCCTACACACCTGCTGGGGAGCAGCTGGGGCATTTTTCACAGGGGTCGGCCGCTTCTCGCTGGTCTGCAGCTTCTTCTCCACATGACATGGAGGGGAGACAAGGGGCAGCATGATGGAGTGGCCACTGCACACACAACTGTCCCAAAAACGTGACTCCCACCCACACCACATATCTCAAAACCACTGCAAACCATGCAGGTGAGCTCACACCATGCTGCACTGGGGGCACAACCCATTGCTGGGTCAGAGCATCCCCTGCCGTGCACACACCAGTACCTTGTGCCTCTCCAGGGCTGTGGGTTTCGGAGCAGATGCCTTTGCTGGCTCCACTTTCCCTCCCGAAAGCTGCACTGGTGCCTCTGGTTTGGTTTCAGCGCCCGGGGACGGGGACAGCTTTGTGTCCCCACCAGCCGGCTCACGGGACTTCTCCTGCCTGTCCCCTGGCCGGAGCCGTGGCCGGTGCTCCTTGGTTTTGCCCTTTGCCATGAGGGTTTTGAGCCCCTCTGAGATCTCATCCTTGGGTTCTGGCTTGGCAGGGGCTGAAGGCAGCACGGCTGGGGGAGGCGGCGGGGCTGGGGGAGCTGGGACACCGGGACGGTTTGTTTCCTCCTTCCTTGGGGGTGGCACTGGCTCAGGAGATTTGACATCTCGGCCCGGCTCCTTGGCACTGCCAGCGTCCTCCCCTGGCAGAACCTTCCGGACCACCTTGCGCACCACCCGGACCACCTTGCGGCGGGACAGCCCCTGATCATCATCTCCCTGTGCCTCGGCGGCCGGGCCCTCCAGCCCATTCACAGCTGCCCCGTTCAGCACCGGCTCTGGGCTCTTTCCTCTCCCAGGAGGTGGCTCAGGGCTCTTTGCAGGCTCAGGGCTCTTTGCAGGCTCAGGCCTCTTCACAGGCTCAGGTTTTGGGGGCTCAGCTTTCGGGGGCTCAGCTTTCGGGGGTGCAGATGCTGCGTCCTTCGGGCTCTCTGACTGCAGCCACAATGACAGCGGTGTGAGTGGAGGTCCAGCCTCCACTGCTGTTTGGGACATGGCGGTGCCCAGGGCTCTGCCCTGCCATGGAGCACAGCTCCTGGCCAGACCCCAGCACTGGGGACACAGCACCTTTCCCCATCAACCTAGAGCCCCACAATGGATCCCAGGGCAGGGAGCAGTGGTGACCTCCCTGCCCCACAAACAGTGACCATTCAACCCTCAGGCTGCCAGTATGGGGGTAAAACTCAGTGCTGAGGGCATTACCAAGCCCATGACCCTGCATGGTGTCCCCAGGCCCTGTCACAGGGGCTGTTCCCACCCCCTGCCCGTGCCCTGTGACACTTACAGCCCCATCGTCCTTCACGGGTCTTTTCACAGCTAAAGATTTGTCCTCGTCCTTGACCTGAGGGTCAGACAAACAGAGGAGCGTGTTTCAGCCCACTGTGGGGCCTTGCTGCCAGAAAACCCCCTGGGACCATCACTCCATGCCAGCCCAAATTTGCAGCCCACTGCAGACAAGGACATGTGTCCTTCCAGGCTTCCCATCAGCCAAAAAAACTGGGGTGAAGCACGGAGATGCACCCCAGTTATGGCAAACCCCAAAAGTGGGAGAGGTACGTGCCTGGGCCCTCTAATCATATGAGGGAGGTGGTTCAGAGTCCCACCACCCCTCCTGCAGGGTTCTGTCATTCTACACGTCACCCTCCCGGTGTCACAGCACGTTTTAAGTGTCACCAGCTAATCTTTGCAGCAGCCACACGTGGGACATGCCAGATCCCTGCTGACCTGGGGAAAGCAGGGGCCTCTGGGGGGGTGGGCAGCCAAACCCTGCCCTGAGCTGTGTCTCTGAGAGCCAGGACTCGGCTGTGACACCGCAGTGGCAGCGTGTGGTGCATCCTGTGGGCAACACACCCTGATCTGCCATCACACAGCAGCTCCTGGGTGGCAGGGGGCTGGGGTGGCTCACACTGTGTTAGGGGCTGCACCGGACACTCGCAAAGCCGTTAGTGATGGTGTTAGTGATCACATGCATGGCTGTGCTGGTGACCCCAGCCCTGGCCAAGCTCCCAACTGCCCAGCACAGTCCCTCTCATGGCAGCACAGGGAGGACAGGAGTGCTGCCCCAAACATGGTGCCAGCACTGGGCAAACTGGGAGAGCTGGCCAGCAGCGTGACCCAAACGTGGGGCACAGGCAAACATGCAAGAGAGACTTCCCTTCTGCTCCCAGAACGCAAACCGGGATGAGAACGCCATGGTGATGTCTCATGGAGCCGCAGCCCTGGCTGGGGAGAGAGGGAGAGGTGAGACTGACTGGGGACAGCACACAGAATGCCAAACCACAGCACTGGCCACAGGCACGTGCCCTTCCCCACCTGCGATCCTCAGGAATGGGGGTCTGAGCCCACCTGGACCTGCTCAGCATACAACCAGTGCCCACAGGGGCTCTGGGGACAGACAGGTGACCAGTCTGAGACCCAGCAAAACTCACTGTGTAAAAAAAACCCCTTTAGTCAGGCTGCAGGACTGTGGCCCTGCTCCCCTGAACGGGCCAGCCCGCTGTGGTAAGCAAATGCCAGGGTGAGGGAAGGGATATTTTCTGCCCCAGCTCCCTGCCTGCCCTGACAGCCTGGGTTTATTCTGAGCCTGACCCCGTGCCAGCGGCCAGGCAGCTCTGGTGGGACCTGCTGCCCTGGATGGCACCCACTCTCCAACCCCAGGTTCTGCCTGGGGCCACTGGGGAGAAGCCCCCTCTGAGGGTCAGGCATGGCACAGGGGAGCACCTGGCCACCAAAACAACCCAGCAGCCTGGGAGTACATCCCTGAGGGGTCCCCTGTCCCCACAAGCTGCCACCATGGTGTGAAACGTCAGTGCCTGGAGCACATGCTGAGCATGGGTGCCTGGAGAGGAACCCACTGCGGGTCGGAACCCCCAAATCCTCTGCCCACAGCGCTCCCACCTCCGAGAAGCCACAAAGGTCTCCAGAGAGCGCCGGCCACGAGGTCCCCACAACAAACAACCCCAAAGCACCCCAGGGGCGGGTTCAGCCTCGCAATCCCCGATCCCAGCACCAGGACTGTCTCCCTCGTACCCCCCTCGTGCTCCCCCAAGCCGTGTTGGCCGCGCCGGGGGTCCCCACCTTACCAGAGGGAGCCAGGAGAGGAGTTTCCGCCGTGGCACCGCACGGGAGAGGCACTAGTGGGGCGGCAGCCGGCAGCAGGGACAGCTGGGCTGATAGGGCCACCCTAAAAATAGCCCAGGAATGCGAGGGCCCCGCTGGGCTGGCGCAGCAGCAGCCGGAGGGAGAGCTGGGGGGGGACAGGCAGGCAGTGGGGCCTCGCCACCAGCAGCACCGTCACTGCCAGAGGAAGTGATGTGGGCTCTGCCGCGGGGGGAACTGCCCGGCCTCCGTCCGCCCCGAGCCACTGGGAAAGGAACCCCCAAGCCAAGTGCAGCTGTGGAGATGGGGGTGCCAGGGAGGGCTCTGTGCCTCAAAGGATGGGGTTGCACAGTCCACGCCACGGGGTGACTGCTGTCGTGCCAGGCGGTGCAACCCTGACACTTCTCGCTCCTCCTCTGGCTTTCCCGTGAACACAAGACCCCCCCAGAATGTTCTTGGGGATAGACAGCACCCAGCAGCACACAGTAAAGACATTTTCAAGGCAAAGCTGCCTCTGGAAGTCCAAGGTCTCACTGGAAACAGAGTGGGGCAGTGGACAAGGGGCCAGGGGGGTCGGAGGCCTCCCCATGTGGGGGCTGCTAGGAGGAGTTGGTGGCAGGGAGCCAGGCATGCTGGCTGGAGGAGCTGTGGTGACACAGGCATGGCACACTGGGACCCCAGCTGGCAGCTGAGCAGGTCCCTGACCAGCTGAAGGGAGACAGATGTGCCCTGAGCAAAAAAAAACATTCCCAGAGGAAGCAGGGGGTCCCACACCTGCACCAGGGACAGGCACATCAAACACCCTTGGCAGGGCTGGCAAAACACAGCAGAGAGTGTCTGCAGTGACACACACGGGTGTCCCCAGGTAGCACAGGCATGAAGCCACCTCCACTGGGATGCCCAGCCCACCTGTTTGGTGACAGCAGCATTTCTGCCTGGCCAGCATATTTCTCTCATTCCTAAGCCAGGAAATTCAGCAGTCACACAGTGACCCATGACTGAGCCCACTAGATACAAGGCCCCTTCCAGGATCCCTCCACACTGAGACACTGCAGCAGCACCAACCCCTCAGTGAGAGCAGAAAAAGAGCCAAACCAAGAACTTCTCAATCACAGAAAAATGACAAAAATGCCTCTGACATGATGAGAGTCCCACAGTGCCACCCTGGTGTGACACAGGGAACCCAGCCATGCTATGGCACAGTGGCCTTGCACCCTGGGGACAGCAACCTGCAGGGACCTGAGTGCCCATGGACAATGGCACACAAGGTTGGCCAGCACAGCCACGGACGCCTGTGACCCTGCTGAAGCACTGGAGTGGTCAGAGGCGTTTTTGGAATATTTCTGCTGGGCCGGCGCACGCCTGGGCCCTGCCTGAGGAATTTCGTCTGTAAATAAATAAATATGAGTGTGGAGCCGAGCCAGCCCAGCTGCCCCACACTGGGAGCAAGGCTGGGACATGGAGAGGGCTTCACCCCAGCCCCAATGCCCAGCCACGCTGTCCCCATCACCCCACAGCACTGACAGCCCCCCAACACACAGCAGGTGCTGCCACTGCCCAGCCGGGTCCGTGGGGACAAGGGTGACTCAGCACAGACCCTGTGAAGGGGTTAAACCCCCAATGGTGCACAGAGAGCCCAGCACCATCCTGCCCCAGCCAGGGAGGGGCTTCCAGAGCAACAGCCCAAAATATGTCTATAATTTCCTGTTTCAAAAAGGATCATTTTTATTTAAATTAGGACCAGAAACATTCCACGCAGCTTAGTGGGGCCTGGGGGAGAGCCAGGCCTCCCTGTGTGAGGGACCCCCAGCTGCACCCAGCACCCCAGTCTGGGGTCCCTAGCACCAGCAAAGCCACAGTGTGTCACTCTGGTGACAGCAGGAGGAGGCATCCTGTACTGGGAGGTGCCTGTGCTGCAGTGACAGCCCCACACACAATCAGTGCCAGCCCTCTGGCCAGCTCCCACCAGCTGATGCCGTCAAACCACACCATGTTCCAGCACAAGGCTGCACGATGCAGCCTCTCCCATGCAGCCCCAAGGGCACCGGCGTCTCATCTCCCCGTTCCAACTGGAAGGTACCAGCACCTTGCTGGCTCTGTGTGTGCCAACATCCAGTGCACACCTGTCTCTGTACCAAGGAGCTGTCACACGCTCACAGCCGTGCCCAGGGTTATCCCACCAGGGGTTATCCAGGCAGCAGTGCCGGTGATGCCTGCAGGGCTCCGGAGAGGAGCTGCGGGAAAGCCACGGCTCTGCCTTGGCGCAGACTCCACCCGCAGTGCCGGCATCTGCTCGAGGAGCACATGGAGCCCTGTGGTCACCCTCATCCATCCTGGCCACCATCCAGCAGGCACAGGGCCTTGCCATGCACTGTGTGGCTCTCTCTCCCCAGTGCAGGCTACCTGCTCTGCAAGGACAGGCACCCTCTTCCCCCAAGGAAGGCTTAAAAATACACTAACCAAGTCCAGTTATACACAAAACAACATCACCTTGCTTCACCCCCTGCCACCATGGAGGGGGTCCAGCCCTGCAGGCTGCTGGCATTTGGGGGGCTCTGTGTCCAGTCAGGACACTGGTTAGCCAGCGGCAGGGTCAGCAGTGCGGGCAGCAGGCGTGAGGGATGTGGGTCACCCAGCCATTAAGTTTCTATTTATACAGCAGCAGCAGCAGCCGCGTACACAGCGCTGAGCAGCAGCTCCAGGCCTCTGGCACACTGTGTGCGTGCCCCAGCCCCCGGGGAGGATCCCAGCGGGGGACGCCAGCGTGGGCAGTGGAGCAGGCAGTGTCCTTCTGCTAAGTAGCCTTTGGAATTTCTTGGCAGTGAGGAGCAAAGCTCCCTTCTCAGCTGGATTGTGCTCCGTCAGCAAAGAGATGGGGACAGACTTCCCGCAGGCAACGCAGAGTTGGGCTCTCCTGCAGCCCCTCTGGCAGGAGGAAAACCCAAACCAACAGCACCCTGAGCTCCTTGGGGGGTAAAACCCACCAGCGATGATTTGCAAGACCTGATGCATCACCGCTGCATCCCAGGCACAACCTCCCTCTCCTTGTGCATCACTCCTGGCTGGAGCAGCCCCAGCACCCGCTGTTTCCCACAGCCCCTGCCAACCCAAACACCCCCACGAGGACGCTGGCACTGGCAGAACCCAGGCCTGGTGTTACTCACATCCCAGGCAGCACGGCGTGTCCCCTGGCCGCCCCGCAGCCAGCAGCGGCTCAGCTCGCTCAGCTCCAGGATGGGCTGCACCTTCAGCTGCACCGTCTCCCCCGACTGCCGGATCATCTCCACGATCTCATCCCGGGATTTGCTCTCCACGTTCCGCCCGTTGATCTCCACCAGCCGGTCGCCCGGCACCAAGCCCAAGGCCAAGTCTTTGGTGCCGGCTCCGGGCTCGGCGAAGTGCACGACGCGCCGGTACACCTGCCCGTCGGGGCCGCGGTCCAGCATGGTGGTGCGGCGCAGGGAGAAGCCAAAATCGCCGGTGTTGCGCCTCTGCAGCTCCAGCTGCCGTGGGGTGGGGGGCTGGGGGGGCACCAGGGCAGGTAGCCGCAGCTCGGCCGGGAACCTCTTGCCAACGAGCTCTGGCACCTTGGCACGCAGGGAGGTAGCGGGAGGGGTGCAGGGCTGTCCCGGGGGAGCCCCCTGCTTGTCCAGGGGGGTCTCCAGCATGCGCACCTCCACCTGTGGGGAGGGGGCTGCCGAGTGCTCAGAGGGTGTGGAGGTCTCTGAGGTGCTCTCATCCCGGCTTTTCTGGGAGAAGGAGAAGCGTTTGACAATCACCTGGGAGTTCTGTTTGGCCAGGGAGCCAAACTTGGCTGCCCGCTGCAGCACCGAGCCCTTGAAGTTGGTATCGTCCGCCTTGAGATCGTCGCTGGAGCTGGCCGTGCTCAGGTGGCCTGAGTCCAAGATGACGCTGCCTCGGTTGCTGTCAGAGTCAATATCTGTGAGGTGCAGCTCAGAGCCACTGGCCACTTTAATGGGGATGGGGTTGGAGATCTCCAGGCGGGTCTTGGAGTCCCGCTTGGAGGCACGGTTGAGGTTGAAGAAGCCCCGGCGCATGCTCATCTCCTCCAGGCTCTTGAGTTCAGCTGCTGACATTCGCTCCTTCTTTTCCTTCTTCTTCTCCTTCCGGGCCCCATCCTTCTCTTTGTCCTTCTTCATCAGGTTGAACATGGTGGATGGGGGCTTGGGGCACTCTTGCCCCTACGGCAGAGCACTGGGCTGGGGCGCTGGTCACGGCACAGCCGCCTGTGCAGAAGGACAGACAGGAAAGGTGCCATCAGAGAGCAGCACGGCCAACACCCACCCACCACCCCTCCAACCACCCCACTGGCCACCCCAGCTGCCAACCCCAGCCCCTGAGCCATGTTCCAGCATTCCCACCCTCCCTGGGGACTGCAGCACCACAGGGCTGAGACTGCCCCAGTCAATGTGTCCTCGCCCTGGTTGGGCATCAAGCCCCAGGGATTGCAACAGGGATGGCCCTGTACCCCCAGGGTTGCCCCAAAAGAAGCCCAGAAGCCTGGTAGTGCCTGGCACCAGGGCTGACTGCAGGCCAAGACCCTCAGCAGCTCAGGAGCTGTTTTGGAGCAGCATGGGTGGACAGGGAAGAAAATATCCCAGTGGCTTTTGCAGCAGTTACTGCCAGCAGGGACACTCCCCAGGGTAAAACCCCCATCCCATCCAGCCACCAGCGTCCTGCCTGCTGTTCAAAAGCCCCTTGTTGAGGAAACAGAGGCCTTTCTGCTGCTCATCCTGGCTCTGGCCACCGCAAACCACAGGGGCTGCCGTGGGCAGTGTCCCCACCAGGGAGGAGCCGGAAACACAGCCTGGAGCGAAGGTTGCTCTAATAAACAGGAACCTGTAAAATCACATCCCTCCCCACACTGATAAGTGTCTAATTTTAGCCAGGGCGACGTAGAGGCTCGTGACGCTGCCGGCGACCTCCAGGAACAGTCGCTCTTTCATTCGGGCATCCCGCGCACAGCGGGGGGAGCACCCAGTTTCCAGTGGGAAAACCATGGCTGGGCAGAAAACCCAGCTCCCTCCTGGAAAACCCCGTGTGCACCCAGTGTCTGGGGACACCCAGAGCCTGGGGGCACCCGCAGTCTCAGCCTGCATGGGGTGCTATGGGACTCCTCAGCCCCTGGGGTAACTGGTAGCCCCCCCGCAGCCTCCATCGAGCGCTTGGGCTGTGGATAAACAACTCCAAAGTGGAGCAGGCGGCTGGCAGCGCCCGCGGGACGGGCTGACAGCTATATATAACAGGGCAGGAAACTGCACAGGAACTTAACCTCAGCACAAAGGACAACAGGAAAGCTCCTCACGTTTGAAGCATCTGCTTTAGAGCTCTCCGATGAGTGTGGGGATGAGGTTTGGGCAGCCATGGGGATGGGTAGCACTGCCCACGGTGGCAGTGCAGGCTCTGCCTGGGGTGCATGGATGTGCTGAGCTGTGCCAAGCTGCACCTTGGCTCTAGCACAGCATCAGTGCTGCATCACCATCACTGCCTGGACCATCTCCCTGCAACGGCACTGCCCTTAAACACACAGCGAGACAAGGGAAACCCGTTTTTCCCTTGACAAAGCCATACAGGGATGGCAGGGAACTCCCTGAACCTCACTGCCCCTCGAGGCTGGGACAGGAGCACACGTGCCCAGGAGAGGCCTGGCCACAGGGCAGGTGAGGACAGAGCCCTGCAAGCCATGGCACAGTGTTGGCTCTGGGCGTGTGATACCTCCGAGGCAGTGAGGGGAAGCAGCCCAAGGGACAAGGTCAGGCTTGCAAGGCTCTTGGCCATGGCCAGAAGGGCTGCCACAGTTGTGCCCACACCACCCAGCCCCGGGGCTCTGGTTGCTCTGCCCTCCCTGCAGCACCCGAGGCTTTACCCAGACCCACAGCAGGACCTGGGCAGGGCAGGGCAGGGCAGGGCCCCAAAACACATTAAAACAACCCACTTCCTTTCTCCTCTCCCAGAACCGCTGGCTGTGGGGTGATCACTGACCCGATCCAGGGCACAGCACAGCTCCCTCTCATGACCCACAGCAGGTGCTGCCACAAAGGGCACCATGGCCATGCCATCCTGGGGGCTGCTCCCCTGTGCCAGGGCCTCAGCACAGACAATGGCAGGGAGGGAACCACCTGCACTTGCTCCTGTCCCCACTGTGTGACATGTGCCACTGCTACCACAGCTGCCTGGGCATCCCTGAAGCTGTACAAAAGGGCTGCACCCCTGAGAGCACCTCTGAGAGCACCCCATGGCAGACAGGGGGCTGCTATGATCCTTCCTGGGGGTCCCTTGGGAGCAGAGCCACTCGCCAGGCAGGTGCTGGTTAGAGCCACGGCGCTGGGAGACAGGCGGCCAGCGCGCTCTTTGTCCTCGGTGGTTTCTCTGCCGGCACACAGGGCTGCCTCCCAGCCTTTGTACGCTCAACAAAAAGGGGGAACAGCGTTCCCAGCCGCATCGCTAATCAGGCAGCACTGGCGGCCACTGCCGCAGCCACGTGTGCCCCACTCAGGGCCACAATAGGCAGTAGTGGGGCAGGGAGACAGGACTTCTGTGGGGAAAGGAGTGCGGCATCCGCCCTGCACTGATGTCCCCAGCCCATGTGCAATGCCATTGTGGTTTGCTCCCTTTTCCCCAAGAAGCCTCCCGCCAATGATGGGTGCAGCAGGATGCCGTGAGCAGGAGGCAGCTGCCGAGCGTCTCCTCGCTCCTGATTCAGACCCAACACACCTTCCCTGACTCAGCCCGGGCTTGCTCCAGGACTCCCCTCGGCCAGGCGTGTTTGGGGCAGCGGCGTGCATGAGCTGTGACAGGGAAGAGAGAGGCTGCACCCTGGGATCGCACGCGAGGATGCTGCTGTGACACTGGGCTGGCAAAAGATGAGCACGTCACCTTGAAAGGGCCAGACGGCAGAAAGGGAGACGCATCTCAACGCTCCCCAAGCCAAAAGTCCTCTCTGAGCCACCCAAAGCAGGAGCTGGATGCACCTTCCCCCATGTCCCCCCACGACAGCCATGAGCCCCTGCATCCCTGCCAGGGCGCCACAGAGTTCCAGGCAGGGAGGAAGGCGTTCACTGAAACTCCCAGCCACTCCTTCCCTCCTCGAGACGCAATCTCGTCCGACACGCTCCCGCGCAGGGACCTGCACGGCAAGTTTCACGGTCGCCTGCCCTCCCTGCTCTGCTCCCTGATGCCAGCACTAGGGCTGTGCTCCCACACCACTTTGGCACAGGGAGCTGGTCCTTGGGCACACCATGCTGGGGTACCCCATGGCCTAGCTGTGCCCAGCCAGGAAGGGATAATGCCGTGCCAGGGAACAGGAGCTGCTGGCAGCTGTTCCGAGCAGCCAGGCCAGCTCCTACGCAGGGCGAATGGGGGTTGATCTGCCTGATGGCTCCTTGCACAAGTTTTCCACAGAACAAGGAAATTTAGGGGGTTTCCAAATCACTCTGCAGTGCCTTCCCTTATGGACAATGCTGGAATGTGTCAAGAGGAAAACAATCCCGGATCTACCTGACTCACAGGCAGGATGTGCCACCAGGCTCTCCTCAGAGCAGGATTTCAGGCCCTCCTGCTGCAGGAACCCCATATCCAACAGCAAAGGGGACCCAGACTGGTTATGAGGGGTCATCCCAGGCCAGGAGGGTGCATGGGGTGCAAGCACCTGCCTCACCCCAAAGCTGGGGAATGACACAGCTCAGGAGGTCTTACAGGGTAGACCCAGAGGTAGTGGGGTACGATTTTGGCTGGGCTGCCAGGTGGGAGCTGGTTCCATGACCAGCTGCAGGTGGTCAGGTGGGTTGCAGCCCCCTCAGCACAGGGTGCACACCTCCCTCATCACCCTTTTATGGCCCCAAATTCACAGCCTGAAGCCCTGCATGGCCCGGCCCACGGCAAAGGTGAAGGGCCGAGCCACAGCTCGCCACTGGGCAAAGTCCAGGGCTGATGCAGGTGATGTGGGAACGCCCAACTGGGACTGGGATGGGGCAGTGGGCAGGGGTCCCCCCGTGCTGCAGCACCAGGGCCAGCCTTGGGGTGTAGGAATACACTGCCATGTGCCCACACTTTCCTATAATTGCCCTAAGTTTAGCTCTGGCACTCGCTGACCAGACAATTTGCATCTCACAGGCTGGCTGGAAACCACACGATTTAGGGATGCACGTCCCAGCCCTTGCCCGATGCTCCACATATTCCTCTCTGGGACAACCAACAGGCACTGAGATGACCACAGCCCTGCGAGCCCC
This sequence comes from Catharus ustulatus, assembly GCF_009819885.2. Taxonomy (NCBI): domain Eukaryota; kingdom Metazoa; phylum Chordata; class Aves; order Passeriformes; family Turdidae; genus Catharus; species Catharus ustulatus. The sequence goes on along the minus strand of NC_046242.1, from coordinate 4,226,569 downwards.
CTCCACCCCCGGCACAGCTGAGTGCCGCCCACCCCTGTCACTGCAAAAGGTGCCTCAGGTGCCAGTGGCACCAGCCCCAGCAGCGATGTGGTTAGCGGTGAGCCGGGCTAATGGCTTTGGGTGTAATTCCCTGGTGGTGTGGGAAAGGCCCAGGCCAGCGGGGTGTCCCTGGAAGCAGTGCTGGCCCTGGGGAGCCCTGCAGCGCCTGCTGGGGTACCCAGCACGGAGCACCTGACACGGGGCATCCCGCAGGGGGGACGCGGGGACACGCGGGGACACCGCACGCAGAAGCACACCCCGCACAAGGTGACACACACATTGCAATCGCGCACACCAGTGACACCGGGGGCTGCACAGGCGCTGCGAGAAAAGAGCGGGCCATGCGCGCACCCACACCCCGCAACCGGGGGGCGGCACCGGGGGGTCCGCACACACCCACCCACCTACAGCGGTTGTGCAGCGCCGCGGGGACACGGGCACGGGCACGGCGGAGCTCGGCTCGGCCCGGCCCGGCCCGCCGGGGGGGCGATGCAGCCGCGGCCCGCCCCGCGCCGGGCGGTGCGTGCCGGTGGCCCGGCCGCGGTGCGGGTGGCCGGTGGCCGGTGCCGGTGGGATGGCGGCGGGTACTCACCCAGCGGCGGCGGCGGAGCGGGGCCCGGTGGTGGCGGCGGCGGTGCCGGGCCCCGGCGGCGGCGCGGGGCGGGGCGGGGCGGGGCGGCCCCGCACCGGGGCGGGCACTGCCGGCTCTGCGCGCGCCGCCCGCCGCGCCGGGCGCGGCTCCGGTCGGCACCGAGCAGGGGTGAGAGGAGGGAAGCGGAGAGGCGGCCCTACCCACCGGGGAACCCCGCTGAACCCGCTCGCCGGCTGTAACCACCGAACGGACCGGCGCCCGCAGCCCGGTGCGCACCCGGGATCGGCGCAACCGCCCCGCACACCCACGGAGCGGGGTGACCCCGCACCCCCCGCACACGCGGGGTGTGCACACCCCCGGTGTGACACGGTGACACGCCGCACCCCGATCTGCACATACACCCACATGGTGTGAGCTCGCACTGGTGCACACGCAGCCCCTGCATCGCACAATGCACACACGCACTCCTGGGGTTCTCCTTTCCGGGAGAATCCCGTCAGGAACAGCACTGGATCCAGACAGGGAAGGCTCCAGGCTGCCGGCTGGAGCAGGGTGACCGGTGCCTGCTGGAATACAGAGCTGGCCGTGGCAGAGCTGCCTTTAGAGCCATTGTGCAGCTTCTCCCGCAGCACCTGTCCCCAGCAAGGGCTGTCAGCCTGCAGGGACTGACTGTGAGGACAGTGGCTGCTCTGCCCAGGAGACAGCCCACGGTTAACAATGAGCATCTCCCAGCACACCCGGCAGCGGGGGCTGCACAATCTTTGTTACACCCCTTCCACTGGTGTCCAGCTTTGGGACGTCACCCTGGGGTTGGTCACATACCGTGAGAATCGTGGGACAGATGGTTTCGGGATAAGCTCTGCCACATCAGTGCTGGGACAATCTCCCTTCCTATCGGGCGAGGGAGCAACAGTGCTGAGGGAAGCTGGAGTGGGGCTTTGGGAGCAGGGACCCCAGAGAGAGCCATCTACAAGCGCTTTCCAAAAGCGCTTTTCAGGCAGTGCTCAGTGTCTGATTGGGAAGCTCAGAGAGATGACAGGGACAATGCCCTGTCCCAAGGTACCCCAGAGGACTCAGTCCATAACCCTGCTGCCATCTGAGTCGAGTGGTCCTGGCCCTCCTACTATCAGGCTGGGAGCCACTCTTGGTGGTAGACACCTGTCTGGGTGTCACAAGCCCTGCTCCCTTGCAGTGTAAAGCTGGCTGTGATTTCCAGCCCACAGCCTGTGCCCAGGACAGTCCCACAGCAGCAGCAGAGCAGGGACACGCAGGGCATGGCAGAGCAAGCTGGCATCTGAGCAAGGAGCCTGTGCTGGGCCCTGGCCCGAGGGATGCAGTGGTGGAGGAGATGCAGCCCCTGCAGGGGCGGAGGACGGCGGCAGTGAGCGCAGCCGCCTGCTTTTGTCACACTGTCCTTTGTCCCAGGCACGTGGCACCAAGTGCAGGGAGCCGCAGCCATCCGGAGAGCGGGGATGGGGTCGAGTGATCTGGAAGGGCAGCAGAGCCTGTCTGAGCTTTCAGGAGGGTTTTCCAGGTGCGGTGGCGAGGGGACACACTGTGTGGCTGTACCTCTGCCCTGCTCCCTGGCACAGTGAACAGCCAGTTACAGCCTGTGGCAGCTCTTGCTTCCTTATCACACTGGGCGGGTGGCGATGGGCTGATGCCGGTTGGAACTGCCGAGCTGTGGGACAGCACAGGGTCCCCAGTGCCACACGGCCCTGCAACCACCCACTGGGGCCACTCCTCTGCCACATCCCCAGAGCTAAACACCCTGTGTTTTCCAGCAAGCTGACCAGCTGTTCCTGTCCACATGATCCTGTCTGGCTTTGCCAGAAACAGGTTGGGTTGCCCTGAGCAGCTCTCCCAGGGGGTTCCCCAGGCACCAGCAAATCCCACACCCAAGGAAACTCTCTGTGTTGCCCAGGGTTTTCTATGGAGAAATGGGACAAAGCTCCGGTGCTAGTGGTATTTTGCGTGCCCCTGGCAGGCGCAGATGGCTGGCCAGGGCAAGGGCCTGGAGCCGGGCTGGGAGAGGAAGCATCTGTTTTGCAGCACTGCGGGGTTCCCTAAATAGGTCACTGCATTTTTATAGTGTCTTGGATCTAGAAAAACCAGTTGTTCCGGACAACCTGTGGACCCGCCAGCATCCCCAGGCTGTGCCCTCAGGTCCTTGAAGGGGGACACCTGCCCCACCTGCCCTGTGAGCAGGGTGAGGGGCTGGGGAGTCCACAGCAGCCCGGGCCATTCTGGGGTCCTGTTATCTGCTGAGAGTGACCCATCCCTGGCCATGACCAGTGTGGGCTGTGCAGGGGGGCTTTTCCCCCCACCTTGCCCCTAGCTTGGAGTGGCTGCCGGCTCCAGGATTTGCTGTGGGGTGGTTTCCAGACAGAGACAGTTTTCCTGTTGCAAGGGGAGGCAGGTGCGTGTGTGGGGTGCAGAGGGGTGTGCAGTGTCACACACCCACCGCACACCCGCATGCGCCGAGGGTGTCCCATCCTGCTCGGGCTGAGCTCTCCCTCTAGTGGCACCAGGCTCCTGGAAAAGCCTCTGCACTCTGGGGTGGCCGTGAACAGGGCATGTCTGAGGGGCTGGAGTGCGAGCTCCGAGCTGACCTCCCCCTCAGCCAGGATGTCCCTGGCAGGTGCACAGGCAGTGTGCTGTGGAGGCTTCACAGGAGCATGCCACCACCAGCCCCCCATTTGGGCATCCTTGCAGAGGGCAGGTGGTCCTGCCCTTCCCATCCCCTGACCCAAATCTGCTGGGATGTCAGCTGGCACTGTGGGGGTGCAGCCCCACAGCTCTGTGTCACAGTGATCCCCCAGTGACACCCATCCCACCGCCACCCCCATCCCACAGCAGCCAGGAGGGGAACGACCCCCGCAAACCCCATCTTCCCCCGTCAGGGCAGTGCCCTTCCCGCAGCAGGGGTCCCCCAGGACCGTGCTGAGCCCCACAAGGCCCGTCTGGTCGGGTGCCACCCCGCCGCGCGTCCCCGCAGGGTCCCCCGGGCCGGGCGCCAGGCCATGCCGCAGGCAGCGCTGACGGGGCGCTTTGTTTTGTGCGGCCGCGGCTGCCCAGCGGGGAGACAAAAGGGGCAGTCAGACGCGGGCGAGCATTGTGCTGGCAGCCATGCGCTGAGGCAGCAGCCGGGGCCGCCACGCTCTCCTCGTGACCCCCGACGGCCCGGGCTGTGCCCGCCATGGTGCCCCAGGGCCTGCAGTGTCCGCCCCATGGGAGCCCCGCGTGAGAAGGGGGCTGTGGGGCTGGTGGCCGTGGTCAGCGCAGGGCCGAGGCCTCCCCAAGGTCATGGCAGGTGTCCTGGGTGTGGGGCTGTGGTTGTGGCAGTGCTCTGTGGAGCGCTGGGCCTCGGTGTGGCTGTGGGGACATGTCTGCCAGGGCCACGCCAGTTCTCACCTCCAGCCTTCCTCGCCCGTGACGGGAGGAGGGTGTCCACGCCAACACGGTGGCAGGGAACACGCCTTGGCTGGTGAAGCGAAGTTCAGTGCCCCGTAGACACCCTGCCGAGCCCACCACCCGCAGGGTCTCACGGGGAGGTGTCCCTGCCGTCCCCACGGTGCCAACTGGCGCCAGGGCCAGGCCAGCCCCCAGGCTCACCCCGTGACGGCGCGGTGCATTGCCCCTGGAAAATGCCAGCGCGGTCAAATCGTTGAGTCATTTGTGCCCAAGATTATCTGTGCAAACAGCCGCCCCGATTATTTTTTTTTTTTATTATCAAATTTTTTTTCTTTTTCCCTAAGAATGTAGCTCAGACCATGGGGATGAGCAGCTGAAATCTCCGGGGATCAGCAGGACAATGCCAGAGCAAGCATTGTGCTGACGGCTCTGCAAACGCTGGCACCGGTTCCCGGCCAGCAGTACCCTATAAAAGCTGAGCCGCTGAAGTAGGCAAACATTACATGGGCGAAGCAGCAGTAACCGCCTGAGCTAGGTGAGTCCTGGGCCGATGCGCACCTCTCCCACCTCACCCCTCTGCTGCCAGCCGGCTGGGCAGACACCCTTCCTCCTGCCTGGTGGCAAAAGACACCCAGAGGGACCGTCGCTGTTTCCCATGCCATAAGACAGGCTCACACGTCCCTGCTGGCAGCCGGTGGGGCTGAGAGCCCCTCTACAGCAGGGCACCCCACTCCCGGCACCCACGGGCACGGCACGCCGGTTGGCATCTCCCACCATCAGCCAGGGCTGTCCATGGGAGCCCACTGTGCCTCCCAAGGGACACCAGGCAGCAGAGGGGATCAGGCAGGTCTGCTGGACACTGCCAGGCACAGGGCAGACCATGCCCACTGAAGCCCCCTGATGTGGCTCAGGGGTGTTTATTGGGGAAGGAGAAAGGGGGATTGGGCACTGTGCCCTGGTGGGAGTGCAGGCTCCATGCCACGGCAGGAAGGAGGGAAGGGGCACTGCAGTGGTGAGAAGGGAGCACCCTGCTTTGGATGTGTCCCACAGCCCCCTGCCCCATCCTGGGGCTGGCTGTAGGTCTTGCTGTGACTGGTGTGGCTTGTCCCCAGCAGTGGGGCAGCTGTCCTTGAACAGGCGCTGTGGGAGGGGGGCACAGAGCCGTCCCTCAGCCTCGCGAGCGGGCAGCAGGGATGCACAGGGACATGCTGCAGTAAAAATGCCTTTTTCTTCCTTCTCCAGACACTGATCCAGCAGCAAAGATGGCTCAGACAAACCCTCTGCCTGTTCCCATGGGCCCGTGGAAGGTACGTCCTCACTTCCCCTGTATTTTGCCTTTCCCTGTGTGCAGGTAGGGAACAGGGAGAAGGGCAAAGCCCATCCTCTGGGGCCAGGAGAGCTGCACAGTGGGCAGTAAGGCAGGGACGAGCACAGCTAACAGGCACCCCTGTCCTCTGCTGTGGGAACGTGGCTCCTGCCTGCTCAAATACCTCCTGGGTGTTTTTCATAAGGCTCTTCACAGCACCGCAGGCCAGCTGTGCCCTGCTCTTACCAGCCATCCCGTGACAGGCAGTGACAAAGTCCCCAAAAGCCACCGGCTGTTGTTTGCCCTGCCCTGTCCATGCAGACAGGGTGAGCGTGGGCACTGTGGGGCAAGGCAGGGAGCAGCCCCAAGGGGTCTGGCAATAGCCCCAGGGCCACTTGTCGAGGAGGGAACAGAGAGGGAGAGGAGAAACACGTGCACGAGTGAGGAGCATCCCGTCGAAGCCTGGAGCTGTCGCGGGAGAGGCGAGCATCAGCCGCAGCCCCCCGGGGAGGTGCCCCTCGCCCTTTCCCCCGTTAATCCTCTTTGCCCTAGAGCGTTCGGAGCAGAGGCCGGGAGAACCGCCAGCCACAGCCCTGCCACCCGCCCGTCCCAGAACGGCTCCGCTCCTCTCTCCGGACGGCACCGCTGCCCCGGGAACTGATCTCCGCAGGGGTGAGCAGGAGAGCGGAGCGGGGGCCAGCCTGCGGCTCCCCCGACACCAAGGCAGGGCGTGGCGGGGCCAGCAGTGCAGGGACGCGGTGCGGGGCTGTGTCCCAGCCCAAGGGGTGCCCGGAGCAGCCTCCGCTGGCTCTCTCCCTCCTGACGGAGCCACCCTCCGTCTCCAAGAGGCGCTGAATTGCCCGGGGCCACAGCTGGGCAGTTTCCAACTCGGCAGCTCGCTCTCCGTTCCAGATCACCGTGTACGACCAAGAAAACTTCCAGGGCAAGAGGATGGAGTTCACTTCGGCCTGTCCAAACATCATGGAATGTGGCTTCGACAACATCCGCTCCCTGAAGGTGGAATGTGGCGCGTGAGTACCCAGCTGACAGCGGAGGGGGTGCTTTCCCAGGAGGGCTGGCTGGGACAGGGGTGCCCAAGCGTGGAGTGGGACCAGCCGTCCCCGCTCTGCTTGGCTGGAGTCAAGCACCACAGCCAAGGAAAGCCAGGCATGGGAGATCCCAACCTGGCAGGGTAGAGCAGCACACCCCAGGCAGCGCTGACACAGAGAGAGGGAAGGGCACAGTGGCAACACCTTTGGCATCACCCAAAACTGCCTCCTGCAGTGTTGAAGCAGTCAGGTTTGGAGCAGGGTTGCTGCCCAAGGATGCAGAGAGAGTCAGTGCTCAGTGAGTGGCCTGGTCCTTGTCCTGCCTGTGAAAACCCATGAAGCACCAGCCCTAGAGAACCATCTCTTGCCCAGGGCCCAACCCTGCTCTGCCCTGGGCTTTCCCTGCACTGCACAGCTTGCAGAACCTTCCCTCAGCTTCTCCAGTCCTGAGGGGGGTAGGGAGCAGAGCTGGGCTTCTCCCTGAACACGGGAATCTTCCCTGGCACCTCCCGAGCAGCTCCGAGAGGCCGAGTGCCGGGAGCGGTCCCCGCGGTGCGCATCCCGCCGGGCGGGCAGCAGACGAGATAGATTTGTGCTGCTATCTTTAGGACGTGTAATGCTAATGGGATTACAGCAGCGTGCGTGCTCACGCTCTAATCAGCTCCCTGCTCCAGTTGACGTGTTCCTAATCAGGCTGTTCACCTTGCACAGGGCAGGCTGGCTGCAGGTCATGGCATTGGGGCTCACTTTGGGTCAGTGGCAGGAAACCCTCGACCTCCTCAGCACCTTTTGTACTCCATCAGCAGGGGATCCATGAGCTGCACAGTCCGTGCCACCCACCTTCCAACCCCCAACTCAGGCTCTGTCTCCGTGCTCTGCCTGTGGCTCTGTCCCCAGTCTCCCTAAGGGGACATCCCCACCCTGGGGACAGGCAGGAGCTTTGTGGGCACCACCAGGGCTTGCAAAATGTGTCCTGCAAGGTGGAGGCATCCCACTCATCTCTCCTTGTTTGTTTTCAGCAAAGAGGGGGAAGCAGAAAGGGGAAAGGCCATAGGTCTCTGCTCTCTGCTCAGAGCCAGATGGGCTCTGCCTGTTTTGGACATCAGGAATTCAGGTCTTTCCAGCAGTGTCAGGTTGTAATTGGGAAACAAGTAAGAAATGAGGCCTTAGGGAGAGAAGGGCAGCTGGGGCATCCTGAGGAGATGTTGGTCTGCATAAATGATGACAGAGCAGCCAGGAGGAAGAGCCCCCTGTGCAGGATGGGCCCCAGCATCTGCCCATCTCCCACTGCAGCCAGGGATGCTGTGTGGGTGCCTCCCCAGCACCAGATGCAGTTCCACACTCCCTGGGTTCTCTGCCCACATCCAGCACCGCTTCCTCTCCTCCCAACCTGTGGGCAGAGGCCAGACCTCAACCTCCTCCTTGCACCTCCGTCCTGCCCCTGATGCCAGCTCCCAGCAGGATGCACCGAGCTGCTGCAGGAAGCCCTGGCAGCCCTCGCTCTGTTTTTGCAGCTGGGTGGGTTACGAGCACACCGGCTTCTGCGGGCAGCAGTTCATCCTGGAGAGGGGAGAGTACCCGCGCTGGGACGCCTGGAGCGGCAGCAACGCCTACCACATCGAGCGCCTGATGTCCTTCCGCCCCGTCTGCTCTGCTGTGAGTGTCCCACGCAGCTCTGATCCCCCTAAAACGGCCCAGGCCAAGGCAGTGAGGCTAGGAAGGGAAAACACAGCTATGCCAGGGGCTGGCTCAATACTTCCCCCTCGCAATCGCAGCAGGATTTGCTTTCTCTCCTGTTTTTTTAAGCTTTTGAGGGAATTTCTGGGCAAGTTGTACATGACCAGAGCTAGGGGACAGCCAGCCTGACACAGTAACTGTGGCATAGCTTCCAGCCACACAGAAAACTCCAAAAAGCCAGTCTGAACACCTCCCTATCCAGGAATCCTCTGAGTAATGGCACAGGGAGTGACAGCCCTGCCATTCCCACCCACGCTGGGGAGGGAGCACCACCTCCCCCTCACCCCCTGCTCTCCCCCACAGAATCACAAGGAATCCAAGATCACCGTTTTTGAGAAAGACAACTTCATCGGCCGCCAGTGGGAGATTGCTGATGACTACCCCTCGCTGCAGGCCATGGGCTGGGCCAACAACGAAGTGGGCTCCATGAAGATCCAGTGTGGCGCGTAAGTGACAGGCCAAGGAGCAGGAGCAGCAGGGACACTCTGCTGCCACCACAACGGGAGGGGGACACCCTGTAACCCCCCCTTGCTCACCTCTTTGTCCTTTTCTTCCAGCTGGGTGTGCTACCAGTACCCCGGGTACCGTGGCTACCAGTACGTCCTGGAGTTTGACCACCACGGTGGAGACTACAAGCACTGGAGAGAGTGGGGTTCACACGCCCAGACCTCCCAGATCCAATCCATCAGGCGTGTCCAGCAGTAGCTCCCCACTCCCCAGTACATCTCTGCAAGGTTTCCAAAGCTCACCAGCTCCCTCTTGGTGCTAATACTCCCCTCCCGAAATAACCACCCCCCTCTCGTACTGCCACTGCTTATGGAACAACACTCCCAAAACGGTACCGACTGCCACAATTGCCAATAAATGTGACTGAAAGAAAAAGATCAATCAGCTTGGTGTCTGTTTGCTGCTGTGTGTTTGGGACTGAGGTTGCACATCCCCATCCCAGGAGCAGGGATCACTCTTTCCTATTTATTTTAAGCTGGGCTGAAGTGCGGTGGGGCTCACACTGAGGGAGGTTCAGACCCCCACTGCTGCACAGAAACCTTGGGTTTTTTTCCCTCCCTGCCCTCTCCTTCCCCTAAGTAAGCGACACCTGGATTCCACCCCACCTGCGTACACACAACTCATGGGCTCTAAGGCCAGCCAAGATCTAAACCCAGGCTGCTTCCTGAAAACACAAAAAAGAAAGTCACACTGACACCCACAAACTTTAAAATTTTTATTCAACAATTTACATCACTTATTGTCTGTCTTAACGTATTCGATCTACACAAATTTCTTTTTTTTTTCCTGATAAAATAATAAAATTTGGATAAATTTTGAAGACCTGTTGGTGCAGAATAAACAAAATTTCAGGTAAGGTTGTTTTTTTTTTCTTTTTTTTTTCTTTTTTTTTTTTTTTATACACTTAGTGTGAAGTATGACATCATTGGTAAAGATACATCATGCCATTACAGCTCATGGACATTAGCTATCCTTACAGTCCGTGACATCAACCACACCAGCGCAAGGGCTGCGCCAGACACAGCTACAGCAGGTTTTACACTAAACTCCTCTAGCCACCCTCTCACCACCGGGAAAACGCCTACGCTTTTCCAGCTGGGCACACAGAGTGCATTAACCTAATCAGAAATTACCGGGGAGGGGAGAAGGAAACAAAGACTACCTTTACTGATCCGTGTGGTCGCACACTACAACACCGACACCAAAGAGGGGCTGCCCCTCTCCGCAGGTCAGAGGTAATTCAGCTCCTGAGCAGGCAGAGCACAACCCCTCGCAGCGATTTGAATACAAACCAGGAAGGAAATGAGAACTTATCGACGGGGAAGGGGGGCAGGAGAGGAGACAGAGCCAGCCCGGCTCTGCCTGCAGGGATCTCTCCGGCCCCAGCTCGCAGTCGAAGCGCGCGGTTGTGTTTTGCACCGCCCTTAACACTGAAATATTCAGGGAAGGGGGAGAGAGGGGCATCAGTCCCCCCAGTAAACAAGTTGAGGACCTTCAGAGGCTGGGAAGCCGCTGAAGGTGTGTAAGTACACGTGTGATGGTAGATAGAAAAGCAGCCCTGTTCTGTATGAAAAAAGCTGTCAGGTTAGTACAAATTTCTGCCATGGCGAAGGGAACAGGAGGAGAAAGCTGTCAGGGTCCTTCTCCCGTCTCAAAATCCCAACTCTCTCACACACAGGCTCTGGGCTAAGCAACACGTTTCCAAAGGTGGTACCTGCAACCCAACGCACCTAAAGCATGGAAACAAAACCAAAATAAAGCTCTCACCCCTGAGGCTGGAGGGAACTCCACTCCAGCCCCACGGCGGGATAGCGAGGAACCCTGTCCCTCCTGCTCGCAGTGGGAACACACAGCAGGAGGATTCCCCTTGGTTCATTTTGTCATTAGAAGCCTCGAGTTTGCCCACGCCACCGGCCTGCAGCGCAGTGGACTGGTCTCCATCCCCTCCCCAAAGCTGCTTTGTGTGGGGGCTCCCTGTCCCCTTGGGGACACCGGTGGGTGCCACCACCACGCTCTCCCCGGAGACAAAAAGGGCACTGGTTCATCCGACAGCACAAAGTGTATCTGAAACACAAGCCAGCACACCCCACTCCCTCTGATTCAATTACTAAAGTAGGCTCTTTAAAATAAAAAAATAATATATATATTTATATAGCTATACAGAGAGATACAGAGAAAGCAAAGGAGAGAGAAAGGCTACTAAAAAAATCAAGAAGGGCCAGTTTTCTGCTACAGCTGTCAGCAAAGAACTGCCACCTTACATCATACCCTCTGAGATGGTGAAGAGAATGGAGGCAATGACAGCACAGGAATGCAAAAGAGGGCAGATAAGTCACTTCTGGTAATGAGACACAAATTAAACTTTCAAAACATGTGCATAGCTTTATTCATCTGCTTCAAACTAACCTTTTCACGGAGCTTCAGCGAAACCCGAGTGTGCAAAATGCATTTCTAAAAAATAATGCAAGCAAGCTTTCACATTTACTGTGGCAGAAGTACAGAAAGACTCGGACAGAATCACCACACGCTGGGGTGGGAGATGGAGGACCCAGAATTGCACAGCTTGGAGTTCTGAGTCACTGACTGCGAACACAAGCGTTGGGATTTCCTTAATTTCAAGCAAGTCGTGTTGACTTCTCCTTTACAAAAAAAAAATCTTGTCAACCCCACAGAAGCAAGAAGCACAACCTGGCAGGGAATAAATCCCCTGGGTAATGGGATCATGGTGCCACAGAGAGCCTGGACTCCAGCAAAGCCAGTTGCAGACCTTGGCTTGTTTTGGCTCTGCAGGTGAACCACGGCAATGCTGATTTTCTGTCCACAGAAAAGCGAAGCTTTTCTTTCTCTCCCTCCCACTCCCCTCTGAAGTCACAGGTGCCACTGCACAGGACATCATCCTCAAACTAAGACAGCCACTACGCAGGCTGGAGTCCAGGTCTCATTTTGAGCTCACTGGGACACCCAGGAACCCTTGAGTGTGGATGGGGAGTGGCCCCTCCCGGCCACATCCCAGCTCACACCCCAGCACCTCTCTCCAGAAAGACTAAGCACACATGCAAGGCACATTGAGTCAGATGTACACACACACCTCGGTGTGTAAAAGAGCAAATGCTGGCCGAAAATGAAAGAAATTGATGCTGAAAAAACCAACCAAACAGGCAGAGAGCTCTGGCCTATGCATTTGCAGACTATTTTCCAGGTAGCTGTAATCCCCAAGTGTTTTTTCCTACACGACTTTAGACCTTCCTTACTCTTCCCCCACTTTGCAGAGAGGTACTTTATATTCCTAAAGGATCTTCTATAAATAGTCAAGTAAAATCCCTTTTCCCTCTCCAGCAAACTGCTCCTCCAGGGTACACATCCCCCACCATGGTCCAGGTGTGACCCATAAAGAGTTTCTAGACCTGTCCATGCCTCCCTCCACTGCTCCCAAAGCCTTTTACTGGCAGGTTTTGGCTGGGTGGATGGCTTCACCTCACTTTTTTTCTTGGAAAACATCTGAGCTCAGGCACTGAGTGTGCCCCAGGTGGAGAAGGAGCCAGTGGGTCCCCAGCACTGGAATAAGAGCAGGATGGAGGCCATGCAATCCTTAATACTGCAGGTTAACTTCACATTGAGATAAAGCATTCAAAAGATTTTTCTGTAGAGATGAGCAATTTCCTTCTGTAGGTAAGTTCAAATAGAAAACGAATATATTGAAACTGGAGAGAAGACGAGAGCTGACTGAGGTTTTTCTACCTTACAAGTTACTCAGGCACCTTTCCTGCACCACCAGCCATGGAGGAAGGAGAAGTTGAAAACCTCAGAGATTTGCACTACCCTTCCAATAGCAGCTTGAGAAAAGGAAGGAGAGGAAAAGAAAAAAAATAATAATAAAAAAAAAAAAAGCACAGTGTTCTCTCAAGTTAAAGAGTTCTCCTTTGCTTGCGTTTGCATAGAAATTCCCATAGGTCAGCACCAAAATCAGGTCCACCCCTGTCCTACACTGGCTCCCCCAGTTCCTACACTCCCCCAGTTAGTGGCTGTGTTACAGGAGGGTTCAACTATCCGCAGAGGAACTACATGGTCATGTTACAAAAACAAAACAACAAAAACGAAAAACAAAAGTGCATCACACATTCTTGATTTTCAGGGTTACTTATAGCAGCAGCATCAGCATTAATCCAAGACAATGAACAGTTGTAGATTCATTCTTAAATGCAGCAACACTTAATGAAATGTCTTCGGGGAAGGGCATAAGAGGGTCCTTCTCAAAAATGAAAATTAGACTATTCAATATAGACAAAAAAGAGATAAAACAAAAATTAAAGACACAATCTTATTTACATTAAAAAAAGAAAACATTCTTGTTAAAATATCTTTACAACACCTAAGCAAAAAAATATGTATTTTAAGAATAAAGCAGAAACTCCTAAAGCAGTATCCATTTTTGGAACCCTTATTTAGCACCTGAGGAAAGACCGTATGGAAAGCAGACAGGCTGGGGATTTTTTTTGTTGGATTTTTTTTGTTTGTTGTTTTTTTAAGAAAACTGTAAGTTGTATTTTTGCTAAATGCTTAGAGGTTCGCAGAACACAAGATTCATACCACAGAAAGAAATGAGCAATTATTTTTGTTTACTTCTTTTTAAACATTTTCTACTCATTAATAAGGCTGTAGAAAAGGGACACTGCTATCTTACAAAATGGCTTTAGAGCTCTGGACACGTTGTATGAAGCTTTCTGATTAACAGTCAAGATAAATCCAGCTCAGCATCCTCAGGTGAGGGCACAGGGAGGACTCTTGCTCCAGTCCCAGCACAGGGAGTGGCTCATGCCCAGGACATGAGGCACCACAGGGCTCTTTTACCTCCCCAGACATCCACAGCTCCACTCTCCTGTTGCTTTAGAGCATCTTGGGCAGGACAGAGGAGCCAGCCTGACCTGGAGTGTGACATGTACTGGGCAAACCTCTAAAGCTCTGTAATCCCTGGAAGGCAGCACATGGAGATCTCCTGCCCACCAGCCCTGCTTCCTGCTTCCCAGCTCTGTGCACTAGGGTTTTCCTACATGGAAAAAAGCTCTGGTGGTGGCCAAAGCCAGAATTACTCTGGCTCTATTGGCTACCCCACCACACCAGCCCTTCTCCTGCCATGTGAAAACGTGCAGCAGCTTTAAAGTGGGTGAATCCTTGTGCTCTCCCCTCCCGACCTCAACCAGCTCCCTTGTAAACAGCCTCTGTAAGGAAAACAAATCACAAAGGATGGACGGACAGAAAAGTCTTCTAGGGGTGAGAGGGTAAGACTCCTGAAAGCTTGGGACACCACAGCAATTAACTGAATCAAGATCAAAACCTGGACACACAGGAGAACTCCCGGCAGTCCTGGCTGTGAACGCCATCGCTCCCAGATGTCCCTGAGGTCACCACTGGCCACTTGGGAAAGGACACTATGGTGCCACCTTAATGCTCTCTTGAAGCTGAAAGCACTAATTACACACACAACCAGGAGCACAAGTTCCAGCTCTCTTTTTTCCTATTTTTTTCCCTAGCAGGAAGCAATTTTCCTTTCCTTTTTAGCTGGCTGGTCACTCATCATCCGCTCCCAGCTGCCAGACTCACAACCTAGTGAGAATTGGGTTTCTTCCCACATTTCAAAGAAGTTCACAGCAGCTATGAAAGGCAAGAAGTGGGATTTACTAGCTCAGAAAGGATTGAAGTGGGTTAGTGACAGAATCCATGCCCTGGTCAAAGAGACAGGAGATTTCTGCCAGGTTTCACAGAGGATTGAGGTGGGTTCAAACCAAAACCAAACTCCAAGCAAAGCTTGAAAGCCATTGCTTTGCCAATCCACCAAATAGGTGGAATGGGAGAGAGCAGAGACAGAAGGCCCCAAACCATGGAGCAGCTGTTGAATCACCTCGTGGAGCACAGGAACACTCCATGATCCACCAAAAAGCAAGCAGACCCCAAGCTGGATCTGGCTGGCACTACACGCTCCAGCCTCTATTACACAAGACCCTGTAAAAAAGAGACACCAGAAGAACCTGCTGGCAGAGGAGGAGAGGTGGGGAATGACCAGAGGAGTAAGGAGACAGCTCCTGCCTGTGCAGGAATCCTCACTCCAATAAACAGCTTGGAAAGGGAACCAGAGAAAAGGGACTCACAACAGGAACAGAAACAAGACAGAAGCCTTAACCTGAATTAATATCTTCATAGCTAATAAAAAAATAGGTCATGATCTCACCCTTAGTGCCGCTTTCCAATACTACACATACTTAAGGGGTTTTAAAACTTTCTTTACTCAGTGTAATGAAAACAATGGCACAAATAAATACACGCTCGCTCTGCTCACAGGTCAGATGCTCGCACACGCACCGCCAGCTCCTCGCCCCCACAGACACCCTCGGGTGCAGACCAGGACAGGAGGCTGCTGCTCCCCTTCCTGGGCTCTATTTGGTTTATGCTACAGTACTAATACTCTGAGTCAAACAAAAAAGACAAAACAAAACGTGAGACTTATCAGTAACACCTTATCGTTATTTCAATGTGCTAAATTAGTCACAGCTCGATTTCAGGTTTTTTTTTTCTTTTTTTTTTTTTATAAGTTTACACAAAAATAATCAGAAAACAGATTAAATCTTAAGATATTTTTAATAAGTGCTCAGTTAAGAATTGTGTGAGGACTTGGGGAGGACTGCAGACAGCGACAGGGTGAGTTACACGACAGCACGAGGAAGTTCCTTCCATGGTCCTGCCTGGCTCTAGGCAAGTCAATCCCAGAAATACCGGGCAGCCGGAGCTACAGGAGCTCAGAGAGAGGAATTCCTAACTGCTTAGCGCTGAGCACACGCCGTGGAGCTCATGGAGACAGACAGACAGACAGACATCTGGACAGAGGATGGTCAGAAATACAGCAGAGAAGGTGCTGCCGAGGGTGTTTCTGGATGGGTCCTGCTGGCGAGGCAAAGCCACAGAGATGAGCATCGGGGGAAATCCAGCCCAACCCATCGCTGGAACCGTGTTTCTCTCAGCATTTCTTTTGCTGTTTAGGTGACAGACTGGACTAGGCCAAGATAAGAGTCCTCAAATATTCAGCAAGACTCAGACCTTTCTAGAGGTGCAGGGTTAATGCTGCTCAACTCCTGCATCGCCCCAAGCATGGACCTGGGGCAGAGGTACAGGACAGCACAGACCCCAGGGAAGTAAAACAGGGTGTTTTTGTAATTTTTTTCTTTTTTTTTTTTCTCTTTTTTTTGTTTTTTTTTTTAATGGAACCCAGCCCTTAAGGCGACAAGTGACTACACAAGGCAAATAAATACACAGCAGAGCCTTAAAGCCAGTAAAACAAACTGGAAATTTTGCTATTAGCCTTCAACTTTTTGAAAATAATAATAATAATAATATTAATAATAAAGGAAAAAGAACATTTCTTCCACCTTCATTTTCCCAGCCCCACCATCCAGTTTGTTCAACACTTTAAAGCTCAGGAACACTCCAGCTCTTCAGCAGCAGAGCTGGAAGCAATTCCAACTTTTGGCAAGCAGTTGGGAGACTCAAGAGAATTAAAAATAGGAACATCAGAGGACTAGATGTCGGGCACATCTGTAAACATGTTATACATCTCAAAGTTACACACACCTGTAGAGGTGGTACAGTTTATAGGTGAAACAGAACTATTTGCGACTGGCCAACCACACATTTCTGAACCTGGACTGATACAATACATGATGACTATATAGTATCACACTCAGTATTATACTATATAGCTTTGGATACATCAAATGGAGTAGGCAATCCATAGTCAAATGTTTAAGCGTGGCAGAAAGCGAGCGTCTTACACAAGGTACAGAATTCAGTTTCATTGTCCCACCATGAATTCAAGCGTCTCATTCAGGAACAATCTTATTAAAAGTATAAAAACAAATTTAAAAAACCACATGCTACATACTCCTAATTAAAAAAAGAAAAAAAAAAAGAAAAAGAAAAGAAAAGAAAGCGATAGAATTACAGAATATTCTGAGTTGGAAGAGACCCATCAGGATTGAGTCCAACTGCTGGCCCTGTGCAGGACACCCCAAGAATCCCACCCTGTGCCTGAAAGCATTGCCCAAACTCTTCCTGACCTCAGACAAGTTTGGTGCTGTGACCACTTCCCAGGGGAGCGTGTTCCAGTGCTCAACCTCCCTGTGGGTGAAGCTTTTCCTGCTATCCAGCCCCTGACTCAGCTTCAGGCTGTTCCCTGTCACTGGTTGTGAGAGTGAAGAGATTGGTACCTGCCCCTCTGCTGGTCTGGGGGAGGATGTTGAAGACCACAATGAGGTCTCTCCTCCAGCTGAACAAACCAAGTGATCTCAGCAGGCTTCCCCTCCAGACCCTTCCCCATCCTCACGGGCTCCTTGGGATGCTCTCTAACGGGGTCTTTCCCACATTGTGGTGCCCAGAACTGCCCAAGACCTCGAGGTGAGGTTATACCAGTGCAGAGCAAAGCAGGACAGGTCATGCTGGGCCTGGTGCCCACCAGGACATTGCTGACCCTCCTGGCTGCCAGGGCACTGCTGACTCAGATCCAACAGGAGCCCCAGCTCCTTTACAAGGTGCTGCTCTCCAGCCTCTCATTCCCAGCCTGTCCAGGGCTGCAGAATCCAACACTCACTCTTGGTAAACCTCATACAGTTGCTGATTGCCCATCTCTCATTTCTGAGAGCTCTCTGCCCTAGAGGGAGTCAACAGTTCCTCCCAGTTTAGTGTGTCAGCAAAATTAGTATCTCTGAGTCCTGAACTCAGGTTGTTAATGAGATGTTGGAGAGAAATGGGCTGAGGACAGAGCCCTGTGGAACCCTCTGGTGACTGGACAGCAACCTGATGGACAAAGGGTATTCCAAAGTTTTGGGTTTATCTATTCCATGTAATGCCCCAGAGGGTCCAGTCTCATTTTAGGAGACACCAACTGCTGCTGATTTGGACACCCATGGGCAGGATTAGGCCACAGACACCCATGATGAGCTCTGGGTACATAGGGAGCTGGGGCTGGTCAACAAACCCATTCTGCTTTATTAATTCCTCGCTCTTGCACTGGACCCTGTGAACTTTCCACCTGTTAAAAAAACCCAGAAAAACTACCCGACCCCCAGATGATTTGGACATGTTACACAAACTGCAATGGGACAGAGGGGTTACACAGCTGGAACCTGCACTCTGCTCAGCCTTCCCTACCACTGCTTTCCTTTCCCTGGGATTATTTTTTTATTATTTTTTTAAAATTATTATTTTCATTCCTAAGTCCTCCATTTTTTTTTGTAATAAAATATATTTTTATTAAGAGATAATTAGAAGCAGAGCCCGGAAATACACAGACTGCATTAAAATATAAAAGAGCATCTCCAAGGGGCAGGAAGCCCAGCCATTGGCGTTCTATGGACAAATTGAAAAGGATTCAAATTCCCATTTTTTTTCTTTTTTTTAAAAACTTTTTTCATTTTTTTGTTATTTTGAGAAATTTTTTTAAGAGAAAAAATAATTCGAGAAGGGTGAAAGTTAGCAGAACTCAATTCCTCTTCAGTTTTCCAACGAAAATGGGAAAAAAATCCAGCACATTTAGTGTTAGGAGACAGACAGAGCAAATATGAAGCACCTACAGTTGAAAGCAGAAGATACTTTTTTTTGTCTTTTTTTTTTTTTTTTTTCCTTGCTCCCAGTAATACAATAGCATTAACCTGTGGGAACAGTGAGGGGTTTTTTTTGTTTGTTTTTTTCCATATTAAATGCCTAAACAGATTGCTTATTTTTCCATGTTGTCTTTTAAAATGAAATAACTCTTCAGTTGCAATAGTCCAACGTGTAACAGGAGCCAGGTCAACTGTGTGACTTCACCATGCATCCTAGAACTGCAGTATTACCATCTTTCCCTCAGCAGAATGATCCTTTTAAGACAATATCACCAGCATAGGATTGCTGCTTTACTCCTGGCAAAACATGCGGATTATAATTCTCTGGAAAAAAAAAAAGAAACTCTGCAAACTTCAAGGCGTTTCTCCAGCATTCCATGGAAAACAAATCAGAAAAAAAAATAAAAAAAAAAAAAGAAACCAAACAGGAGGAGGTGGAAGGGAAAGGGGAGATGAAGGATGGTGAATCATCCTGATTTCCCTGTGATTAGTGTGTCACTACAGTCACAGAACATGAAACAGAAACCTTGTCAAGTGGAAATGCCTCTCCAGTGGGTTGCTGTTGCCCATGTAGACGACAGCAGGAACTTTGAAACCGGGCTTGTAATTGAGTCTGTATTCCTTAATCACTTGCATTCACTCTTTAAACAAAAACAAAACAAAACAAAAATGAAAAAAAAAAAAATCTATTCAGTACCGGAGATTAAATAATCACGTGTGTAGTCTCGTTGAAATAAATTTTCAGATTCCTTAAGAAGTCTAATTACTTTCAGTTGCCATTTTTAAATAACTATATATATATTTGTATATATTATCCTGTGATTCTAGTTATGGTTCCTCTGCTGCACTGAAGATTTAGAAGGAGCATAAAAGCCTTTTTGTCCCCCACGAACAGCACAAATGCTGCAGAAAGGTTAGAACAGGCAGTCTTGTCTTGCTACCTTCATTGATCCGGGCGATCCATGGCTTCATCATAAGTGATTATCCTTTTGGGATCTGGAAAGAAAGCAGAATTCTAAGTTTTGGACAAGTTAATTTCAGGCCCTGTGGTTGAAAATAAACACAAGGTGCTGGGCTGTGAACAGACTTTTCCTTCGGATGCCCTCCTCCTGCCAAGCCACCCCAGGGCCAGGTTGGCTCCCCCAGGGCAGAGCCTGCTCCCCACAGCAGCAAACAGGTCTCCACATGTGGCTCTTCCCAAACAAAACCTCTTCTCAGGTGACTTGTGGGGATACACCAGAATTTAAAACTTATTATTGGATGTGACATCCAACACCAGAAATAGAAAGCAATTTTTATACACATAAGGAAGAGTCATTAAATCTAATTTGACACTGGGTTTATTGCTCTTTTAGAGACTCTGCTTCTCTCCAAGCAGCTCACCATTATAGCAAAGCTTATTGTCCTGACTTTCAGCGATCTGAAACAGAGATAAATCCAGACTACAAACCGCAGGCGCTGAAGAACTGAATCCAGTCATCTCCAGACAGAGACAATCCACTCTCACTCATCCCCCCTCCCAACAGACAGAGTAATTCAGTTCATTTATTCCTTCCAACATCCTTACCTTGCTTCTGCAAATTCCAAACCGCTTCCATTTCTGTGGAGGCAAAAGGAGAGCACTGTTACTATGCAGATTGATGCTGCCATTAGAGACCACTCCAAACTCACTTTAATTTTCCAAGTGCGGCAATTGTGCCAAGGCTTTCAAACAGAGCCAACCCCCTCCCACCCAGCAGCACAGCCCCAGCCCACAGGACTACACAAATTTGACATGAAATAATCCAGCAATCAAAGGCAAGAGGATGGCTGTAACATAGTCTTAAGGGTCAGAGAGCCAAGCTGAGCATCACAAATGTCACCACTATTTACCAGTCCTACATATCACCATCTAACTTCAGGCTTTACTACTTTGACTCCAACACTGCTTTGCACATTACAGCCTACATGAGGAGCCTGGAGAGATGATTTTTACAAGTTGATGCTTAGTGAGTGTGAAATGAGAACTGCTGGACACGGTGAGCTGCACATGGTTCACAGCATGCGTGTGCTGAAGCACCAGGCAAGGGCTGGGGCTGCTGTGTGAACATCTGCAGAGATGCTGCCAGCACTGTCCAGGAGCAAGGTGTGATGCTCCACACACCTGGCCTGCAGTTCCTCCCCCAGTTTACCTCCACAACACATTTGTAGGTTAAAGACAAACCCTTCCCAGTTCTCCCTGGACATGTACATGCTTTTGCTTACCTAAGAAATAACAGCAAAGTTAAATGCTCTTTTCATTAGCACTGAGAAACAGAAGGCTCTTTCCTTTAAAATATCCCCCAAAGATGCATCTTTAGAGAACCATTCAAAATAACTACTTTGAGCTGTTATCAAGAGCTAGAATATTTTTAAGACACTAACTGTATCCTGTGCCCAAGTTCAATAGACAAAATTACAGAAAATGAGTATTAGCTGGAACACAACCTGCAAGAATCACTTTCAAATCACTTTTCTGCCAGAAAGGGTGACAAGACCTTAGTAAGGGCTAGGAAAAGGGAATGGCAAGGGATTATCTACATGGGATGTGCAGTAAAGCACAAAACAAGGCAGTAAGTAAACTAAACAGCATGGGAAAGGAAGGAGAAAAAGCCCTACAAAACCCACAGCCTCAGCACGATGTGTGCCAAGTGTCACCTCCATCAATCGCCTCCCTTCTCCAACCCTTCATCTGTCTTTTGTCCACTACAATCTCCAGCTCCCTGGGGCAGGAAATTGCATGCAAATAAATATTGTCAGCCCTCCCTGCACAATTAAGCCTTTTGTAAGGAAGGCCCCCTGACAAAATTTTACGAGGTCTGTTATTTTTGCATCAGGATAGTAACAGCAACACTTTACACTTCTATTGGGGAGCCCTAAGTGCTTTGGGAATAGTAGCCAGCCTCTAACACCCCAGGGACAGAAGCAGGCTGGCGAGGGACTGCCTCCCTCATCTGCCAGATGCAGATTCCCCTGAAGTAAAATGAACCAGCTACTAAAATTACCTCCCGTGGAGCGAGTTTTCCATTCAGCGCAGTTTGATGCATCATTTCCTAACAGCTAAAGAACATCTCCCATTTTAACAGCTTTCCCCAAAGGCAGGGGACAGAAAACTACTCTCGAGTTGTTGGTTCCTGCACATTAGAGTAACCTTTGAGCACGAAACACAAGGCAGAGCTGAAGCACCTCCCACCACTATATGCCCATGCACAGATCACGTTGTCTTGTGCCTTAACTGCTCTGGACACCACAGGAATGTGAACTCCTTGTATTAAGAGTATCTGACAATAAGATAAACAGATATAAAATAGAGATACTGTAAAGAACACACAAAAAAACTACTAAGTTGACAAAACTCTGTTTCAAAAAACCCCTAACAAACCTACAAAACCTTTTCAGACTTCCATTTCCCTTCTCCTCCTTCAGAAAGGGGGGGTGGTGTAAAGTGTCCTGGAAATCCCAGACACCTGGATACAGTGGCTGGCAGATGCTCAGCCTGAGCAAGCTACAAAACCAAAGATCATCAGCAAACAATGCAATAATAGCTCTTACTAAATATCACCTGCCATCAGCAGAGCAAGGTCCTCCCCTCCACCTGGCACACAGGGACAGGGGACAGCACAGATTAAGTACAAGAAAACAAGTCTTAGGCTAACTGCAACACAAAACTAGGGAAAAAAAGGCATTTCTTCAATCTTAAAATGGAATTGTATGATTTATTCTGCTTTATATGGTAATACAGTAAAGTTTTCCTGCCAGTTCCAGGCTGTGATCACCTATGACTGGCAAAAGGTGCTGTGACAAATGCCATGGTCACTGTCACAGGGTGACTTGGTGACTGACCTGGTGGACAGGCAGCTCAGCAGAGCCACACTGCTCAATGCCTGGCTCCAGCCAAGCAGAAGGAAAGACAGCCCTCAAGAACTGGGCATGCAAGAGGCCCCAAGCCTTTCAGCCCTTATTTGGGCTCAGAGCTCTTTCCTTGAGCCTCTTTTCCCTGGATAAAGCTTCCAGAGCGAGTTTAAGCAAAGGACTCCTACAGTTGCTCACCCTGCATGAGAAAAGGGGCATTCTCACCATCAACCTGAGCTCAGTCTCTCAGATACTGCCCAAAACTGGTGCTTTCCAAACACCTGCCCAACAGGAGCCACCACTCCAAAAACCAGACATGTGGCTGGGGAAACAGCAAACCTTCTTCTCAAGTGGACTCCAACCCAGCTGGGAGAAAACCCATCAACAAACCCTTGCACAACCCAGCATCAAAGCCAGCCCTGCCCAAGCCAGGGGCAGAATTAGGTCACCTCCTATGCCCCTTCCAATATGTTTTCCAGGATTTTTTTAACAATTAGCTGGCCTCTCCACAGCCCTCAAGCTGATGGTTTGTTGAGGAACAGCCTGGGGCAGACAGTCCCAGCCACATTCACCTAAACCATTTTTTCTGGGGACTATCACTGAAACAAAGGGCCACTGGAGGAAAGCTTTGATGTCAGGAACAGACCAAGGCACACTCTGGTGAATTGTGCTGGGATTCCTCATAGGTCAATAAACTTTACAGCAGGACTGGTACATAACCTTGGAGGGCAAATAAGTGTTTCTGTAATAACTTGCTAAGGCACTTTTACACACTTTTTCCTTGCTACAGAGGCAGTCCCTGTTCACAGAAGTGTCTGCACAATGCCATGCTACTATTTCACTGTCCTTATAAATCCCAAACTTGTCCCTAAAATAAAACACTAAAAAGTAACAACAAGGGACCATTCTTGTTCGATTTTTTTCTGTTTGTATCTGCAGGACAATGATTAAGTATGGGGATTGCCCTGGGAACAAAGCAAAGAATAAGTATTCCATGCTGTGGAGACTCATGCCTGTACAGCATACACTGAACTCATCCTGACAACTGGAAAGAGCAGGGACTGGAAGGAGAATTAAATCAGCTTTTGCCCCACAAGGCCATAACCAACAGAGCAAGCTCTAACCCCTTCCCACCATGGGGGGGGATGGGAAACCAAGGCTTTTTCCCCCCCCCTTTCCTGATGTAAAGGATGAAAATTGCTGAATTCACAGCTCTGCTATTTCTTCTGACCCAGTTCACCATTCTGACAAACGCCACTCCTGGCTGGCCCACGCTGCCTTGCTCTATTTTCCATGCTGCTCTCCTGCTTCTTCACGCGAGCAGAGATGCTGCTGCAACTGAGATGCTGACAAGGAACAAAGCAGCAGCACAGGCAGAAATTCAGGGGCAAGAACAAGGGAAACCCTGCAGCTCCCTCTCATCCACCCATGTGGTCTTTGCTGCTGTGCAGCTGAGCTGGAGGCCTCAATTATTTGCTTTTTAGCTCAGGACAAGCAAATTATTGAGCTTCCCACCACAAAGCTTGCCATCTAGTGCTCAGTGTTAGTGACAGACTGGCCTGGAAGACTGCAACTGCCTGAACATGACAAAATTCTCCAAAGCACTGACAATTATTCTGATATGAAGTGCTTCATCCAGCTGTCTTTAAAAGAAGGACTAAAGCAGTAAGAAGATGCTGGTTTCGATGCAAGTAAAGCTGACATACACTCAGCCTTCTTATCTGAACAACCAAAATATCTGCAATAATCAGTTTTACCTCAAAAAGATAAGGATTTTGGCAATGCCACACCAAGGCAGAAGTTCAACTTCTAACCTAGATAGGGGGAAATGACTTGAAATGAGAGCACCACTCTCATTTTCTTCCAGTCCCCCCTGTGAAGGCAATCCCTGTCTCCAAGCACATCCAGAGCAGGCCCACCCATCCAGTGGTGAGCTAAATCAGATCTCCCTTGGTAAATCAGATCTGTCATCCACAGCACGGGCTGTCAATGAAAGCAGCCACAGTGAAGGATCGTGTTTTACACTCAGGCAAGTCAGATGACCAAGGGAGTCTTTCTGGCCTTTAAACTGAGGGGGAAAAAAAGAAAGAAGCAAGGCATGAAGCAGAGGTACAAGGAAACCAACAGGAAAAGCTTCCAAGAACAAGAGAGTGCATCATCATCCTTGCCTAAATGTTCCCAGTGCTCTGACTTCTGGACAAAAAGCAGTCAGGGTACAGGCAAAGGAACACAGCAATCCTCCAGCAGGACCTCACTGTGCTCTGCAGTCAGCCAGTCTCACACCCCAGCACTCAGGGATCCTGTGGTGAGTTACAGGAGCACTGTACCAGAGCCAGTTCTCTCTGGGTGCCACCTCCTCTACCCATCTTCCCACAGGGAAGCTGTGAAGCAATTACAGTTTATAATGTCCTGTGCAATTGCTGGGCAAACCATGCACAGGAAAGCCTAGTTTTCTGGAACAAAGCTACTGAGTAAGCTGGAGGCTTTCCCAGAGAAATTTACAGTCCAGGATGAGGATCCACACAACCTGGTCACAGTTAAAGGCACAAACAGAGCAAAAAAAGAGTGCACATTTGTGACATTCAAAGCATAGCAACCACTCACACCACAGCTCACTGCTCTCTGCAGCCCCCAGAGCTTCATCCTTGCACTAAAACACTGCTCATGGAGCTCAGGGTAGGAATCACACCAGGACCCCACAGTGCTCCACACTCACCCTTGTCCTGTGATCATTTCTCTTTGTGTTCATAACCCCAAGGGCAGGGCAGATGCAAAGATCAAACTACTGAGACTTTGCTCACAAGCAAACAGATCAATCTGAGAGGGAGAAGTTCACCTGACTCTCAAAACCAAAACCAAACAGTCTGAGGACCCGACTGCCTGGAATGCCCCAACACCAACCCAGGCAAACCCACAAGCTCCAGAGCAAGGAGGAAAAGGCAGCTTGTGAAAAGGAACTGAGTGAAATCGTTCTTTTCCTACTGCAGAGGAATTGGCTGGCTTGGAGCTGGACCTCAGGAAAACAGCCCAAGATAAACGGAGAGAATAGTGTGGGAATTAACCCTGGCACTGCTGTCCTGCAAACACAGCCTGGGTTTGAGGCATTTCACAGCACACAGTGAGCTCTGACTGCATGACCACAGCCATGAAGAGAGGACAGGAGGCATCTTTCCTCCATATATTCCTTAACCCAACTCACTGCAAAGACAGGAAATGCAACACCCATCATCATTACAGAAGTACTAAGACCTGGACTGATCCCTTGCTTTGTAAAGCTGTAATAGCTCTTGAACACCAAATAGGAAAAAAGACAAGCCCAAGCAGTTTGGAGCACCCCATCACTGCATTAATGACAATGCTGATTGGGAACATTCATCATCTTTTACCCCTAAGTAACAGCTTGAAGATGGCACATACATAGCATGAAAAAGAAATTAGCAGAGATGAGTGCTGGGGAAGGATCGGGTGTCCCCAGGCCATCATGAGAGCGTTTGCTCTGGATGCTCAGAGCAAGACCATTCACATGCAGAAGAAAAGCAGAAGAGTATTTTAACGGGCACTTTAAGTGGCCATTCTTGCCAACAAATGTAATTAACTCCTGTGTTTAGAAGAGCTCAACTGCAACCAGGCTTTGAAGTTAACACCTCCTTGAGAGGACATGGGATGGGAGTGTTCTTTATTTTCCTGTTGTTCCTATTGTTTCACTGAGGCCTGCCTTTCACAGCAAGTGAGAATGGGAGAGCTGATGAGTCTTGCTGGCAGAACAATTGCTTTTCCACAAGTTCGCACCGACAAAAACAGAGAGGCAACAGAAATCTAGGGAATATTTGCAAAATTAAGAAAAATATCATCGAGGATTTTCTTCCATGTTATGCTTTCTGGTGAGAAACTGGGATTTAAGCTGCAAGCAGATATAAAAAATGAGACTAGAAAGCCTGCTTTAATGCTGGAATAAACTGAGCAGAAGAGAGAGGACCCAGATAAAATCAATTGATGAACGCTGTTCTCAAGAATACTAGAGCTTGAAATGTTAACGTCTTGAGAGGGAGATGACCTGGAAAAAATATTTGGAGTTATTATTTTTAAATGACTGGGCTTGTTATTACTACAGGAAGGCATTCGAGTTTGTGCTAAACAGAGTTTGTGAAGCAGTAATTTAAGAACTTTGCAGAGGGTGAAAACAGCAAATTTGCCAAAATACCAAAAGCCAAGTACACACCCTCTGCAGAGGGGAGCAAGACATTATCCCTATATGCGTGTGGAATAAAAACCACAAAAAGCATGATTGCCTTGTTCCCTTCAGGGTAGAGAGGTGCAGGGAGAGGGAAGGGTGTCAAAAACAGGAACTGCCCCTGTGTTGGTCAAGAGTGAGTAAATAACACTGTGACAAAAGGGAACACAACCAGGCTCTTGCTAACACTGAGCCAGCACCAAAAGGCAAGAACTGCCCCAAGTCCTCAGAGCTTCTGGGGCTGAGGCTAAAGCAGAAAAAGCCATCCCACAGGCTTCCCTCTCTTCGTTCCCATTTTGAGGTGTCTGTATCGTGTTTGAGTCATTTCAATCTCAAAAAAAAACAGGAAAAAAAAGGGAGCTGAACTACAAAGGAGTCCATGAAAGCAATAAAATCATCTGAAAGATGTGGCCTACAAAGACAAGCAGAGAATTCAATCTGCAGCTTACAGAGGAGCTGATAAGAAAAGATTGGTCTTGCTGTTGCCATAATACTCAAGGGCAGAGAAAAAGTGTGTGTGGGGCACACTTAAAAAAACAAATCACACCTACAGCAGTAGGAATAATTTTTCCTTCCTTCAAAGGCATGATTTCATGGTCTGATCTGCCCAGGGGAGAAGCTGCAACACTTTGGTGGCAGAGGTGTGAGTACAGACGATGAAGCCTTCACAGTGACAGAATTTCACCTGGTACAGCTGGAACAGAGCAGCTGAACCTACACATTTAACTCCTTCCAATGCCGAGTGGCTTATGAGGACCTGCTAAGTATCATCTCTATCAACATCACTCATGCTTGTCCACAGGAACAGGGAAACAAACACCTCTTCACATTAATTAATCAACTCTTTGAGTAACTTCCCCAGACTGTTATGGCCAGAGAGGACATGCAAGCAAAAAAAGGGCAATTTTCAAAACAATTAAAACTGCTGGAAAGAACACACCATGTTATAATATTGCACTTATAAAAACAAAATAAAATTGAAAAAAAAAAAGGAATGCCTTTAGGCAGCAAGTTAAGCCATTACCTTTAGTGTGATATAGAATAGCAGCCCTCAGGTCAAAAGAACCCCAGCTATCTTTCCTTTCTAGGCCTCTCTGGTACCTCTGTTCTTTGGCGGAGGCTAGCAAATTGTTCGTAGGAGAGGCCAGAGGATTCTCTACTTCATAGTCTTTTGAAAGAAACACTAAAGCACCTTGGCTACCGGTGTCTGCCTTTTGTAGGTCACCTGTGTGATGCGACTCCAAAGCTAAGACACCACCCTCAACAGCAGTCCCAGGCTTAAGAATAGCACTAAGAATTTGAGGGCTAGTCCGTTTATCCAGCTCATAAGCCTTAGGAAACACAGGTTGTTCAGTTCCTGAGGGAATGATTTCAGCACACTGTGAAACCAAAGTGGCAGGATATTCCCCTTGAAATGTCACTTCCATTAACTGATTATCCGCAGATTTCCCCACAATGGTTTCAGGTCCAGCACTGGGCTCGTTTATGAAAGACAAGCCCCACTGATTCTGGAAGATATCCCCCAGGTTCTGCTGATTCGTCTGCGAAGGGAAATCGACTTGCGCTGTCCCCAGGAGCACAGTTTGCATATTTGAAGGGTAGATAAAAAGGCCAGATTTCTTTTGTTCGAGGGTTGTCGAAGTTGTACTCGCGTCCTGGGGTGCTGACTCGGAGGAGGTGGATGGTACAGTACTAGCAGCAGCGGAGAGCAGTGGCTGGGCCCCTGGGGAATACACACTTCCATCGTTCCCCGCCAGGATCGGCCCGTTGGAGAAGCTGGCAGAAGTGACAGATTTCATAGCAGACATGGGGACTTGGGACAGTCGACTTGATGTTTGGGCCTGAGTTTCCCCAGCAGATGATGAAGATGACGAGGATGACGTGGATGGGGTTTGAGCTGCTTTGTTGAGGTTTTCTTTAACTTTACTTGCATAACTAATTTTGGGAACAATTTTAGCACTGCTATTGTCCACTGGAAAAACTGGGGGTGGTTTAAATAAGGTCCATGAGTCCTCTTTAGATGTAGTCGAGGATGCGTGCTTCCCTTTGGGCCGGTCATCAAACTTCTTGCTGCTAATCCCAGGTTTGGCATCCGAGTTTTTCCTCGGTACATCCCCGAGCCCAGGCTTTCCCCGGCCCGCTCCACCAGCCCCAGCCTCGTATTTCCAAACAGGCTTAGTATTTTCAATTCGGTTCCCCTTTTGTTCACTATAATCAGGTTTGAAACTGTCAAGTTCCTGTTTCAAGGTTGGTGCGCTGACCTCCTGCTGCATTATTTTGTCCTGTACTAGATTCAAGTTCTCACAACCCTTGGCACTGTTGCGCCTGCCTTTCCTTTTTTTAGGTGTAGTATATCCACTCTCGGAGCCACTACCATCGTTGTCGGCCCCTTTGCCTACGTAGCCATTTGTGATGTAGCTGGAATTATTGGTCACCACGCCGTTTGGAATAGACACTCCCTCTGGCTTGTCTGAGGACTG
The DNA here is from genome assembly GCF_009819885.2 of Catharus ustulatus. NCBI lineage: Eukaryota > Metazoa > Chordata > Aves > Passeriformes > Turdidae > Catharus > Catharus ustulatus. Next base: position 4,197,700 of record NC_046242.1, on the reverse strand, counting down.
GTTTTCTCTGTGTTTGTTTTCGTAGGACTTCTCATTCTTTTTGTCCATGCTATTTTTCTGAATGAAGTTCTTGGTTTTGATTCCAGCTTTCCCCAAAGCACTGGCCTTCACAGTCTGCTTTGGGGTGACGTTGGAATCTACGAGCTGTTGGCTGCCATTGGGTACCCTGGATCCTGGGCTGGTGGCTTCATCAGAGCACAGGCCCTTTAGTGACACTTCTCGTTCTCCTGCGTTACCATTTAGCTCTCCGTAGCCTAGAGGGAAGCCAAAAACAGCAAAAGGCAAGAATTAGAATGTGAAATGTTAGACTTGTCATTGCAGAAAGCTGCAGTCAGCCCCAAACATATCCAGTTTCCTCATGCAGACATTTTAAAATAGGAAAATATCTAGTCTCTGAGGTAAAGCTGCATAAATTTATTTGCTGGAACACACAGCAAGAAGGGTTAAGCAGGAAGGACCAGCCGTGCATAACTGAGTGACACACAGATAACACAACAAAGCAAAAGAAAATACACATACTATGCCAGGAAAATATACTGTACTGAAGATCACTGGCAAGTCAGAGAGCTATTTCATCAGCTACTATTTCCAGGTCACAGAGAGGAAAAAATTAATTCCCAGGATGCTTCAAGACAGCAGGATTCATTGCCTTTATGACAAGATCAGGATATAGCATGTGAAAAAGGGACAACTCCTACCATCTCCATCAGCTCCTGGGCCTGCAACACCAGCAGTCCTCCTTCCCACCCTCCTCCCAAACACCATCTCAGCAAAGAGGTGGGGGAAAAAAATTATTTCCAAAAGGACATGTGCAAGTCCAGTTGGAAGACAGAGGGAAGAAAATGTGACATCTCCTCACTGCATTTCAAGATAGCGACCAGCACCTCCCTACATGTGCTCCTCAGCCCTGAAAAGGTGATAAAACTGAGAAAAACTGCCTCCCTGCAAGCACCCTTCTGCTGCCACCAGCAGTGGGTGTCTTGCACTCTGAAAAAAATCTATTTCAGAGTTCCCAAGAGAGCTGGTATGAGCCTGAGACTCAAGAAATAAAGTATTTGCTGAAGGCTCCAACTCATTAAAGCATGAGATCGTGCTGTAGACTCAGTTTTCCTTTCTCCTTCTGAAGCTCACTTCCAGGCCTTATGGTTCTGGGACTGCAATTCAAGCAGAGCTGGAAGGCCAGGACAGTCCACACTGAACCACTCTAACTTCTTTGCTTTTCCCTTTTCAAACCTCTCTGGCCAGAAGCCTGCTGCTTTCGAGGACCCTGGCTAGAGCCCCAAGAGAAGCCCTGGAGCCCCAGTGGGAGACAGGGAGAGCACACGGTGCCCTGCTCAACAAATGCACTCCAGCTGCAGAGGAGCAGAGGGATCCCTCCTCTGCTCCTCTGACTCATCCGTCCTCCTTCCCCAGGCTGGAAAGCCTCACATCCCCCACAACCACTGACCCACCTAAGGCTCCATCTGCAGCCACGGTGGCAAGGAACCAGCACAGAAAGGGAGTCCCTCAACAACTGGAGCGGGCAAAACTCCAGCTTGAAAGAAGAATGTTTTTGTTGTTGCCGATGTTGTTGAAATTAACTGCTGTAACTAAAAATCATTGTTACCCTCACATCCTGGAGCCTCAGATGTCTGGCAGATGTAACAGCTCAAGTTGTGTGCAAGTCGGGAACACAAGAATCCTTGTAGGAATCTTTACAGAAATTCCACAACGGAGTTTGCCGAGGGGGATCAAAAAGGATTTTACTACATGCCAGTATCTGTAACCACCACAACTTCCACTATAACTTTCAAATATGTCGTTAAGAAAATTAACCATAAATACTTCACCCCAGAGGGAACTAGAATGGTGGGATCCTCTAAAATTAAGTATTTCAGAATAGCCTGAAGAGGAAGCCCTCTCAAGAACAGAGTGTTACAGCTGACCTTGTATGACTCAAGACTTCTGACACCACTTGTTAATGAAACAAAACAATAAGAGTGGTCATAAGACCATTGCAGATGAGGAGTGAAAGAATAAAATGAAGAACAAAATCCATTTCAGTAAGTCAGTGTGTCAGCAGTTTCTAGTTCCAATTCTCAAGCATTCACAGCTCAGCTGCCTTTCTCCAAATCAACATTTGGCACAGCTGGCCTTGGCCTGGACACGGAGGCGCAGCAACCAAAATTTAGGGGAGAGGACAAAAAACAGGATGGTAAGAACAGGTGAAGAAGATCTGGCAAGCTCATGAAACGTCTGAGAGCTCAGAAGGGAGGGGTGCCAGCCTAGGCACATATTAAAACCCTGGGCACGCTGCAAACAGTGAAATGACTTCTCAGCTTATTTTTGCTCGGTAACTTATTTTAGCGTGTGTCCGATCAGGGCCCTCTCTGCATGCCCAGGCTGCACACGGGGCACTGCCGACCCCGCTCTGCTGCTGCCAGGCCCCCTCCCACCTCGTTATGTAAAAGGAAAATTCAAGGGAAGAAAAAAAAAAAAAAATGTACGCGGCACTCCGGCCGGCTGGCGGCCACGCACTCGCTCTGACCCCGCACAAACCCCCCCAAAGGGACTGCCGGAGCCGGGGAGCCCCTCAGCAGCGCGGCGGGGGCTCCGGCCCTGCCCGGGCTCGGCTCCCCCGCGCCGCTAACCGGCCACCGCCTCTGCGGCGCTGCCGCCCGGCCAGCAGCGGCTCGGCACGGCCCGGGAGCCGCAGCCCCGGCGGGGAGGAGGCGGCCGAGCGCCCTGGGCCGGGCCGGGCCGCACCGCCTCCCGCGGCCGCCGGCGGGGCCGGGCCGGGCCCCTCCGCCAGCTCTGACTCATTGATCCTGGCGCTCATCAATGGCTCGGCCGCCCCCCGCGCCCCCCGTGTGCCCCCGGGGCCCGGCCGGCGGGCCCAGCGCGGCCCGGCCCCACGTGCCGGCGGGCGGCGGTGCCGGCGGGCCCGCGGCTCCGCAGCCCCAACATGGCGGACAGGAAGCGGCCCCAGCGCGGCGGAGAAGCTTCGAGCCGGGCCGGGGGAGGCGGCGGCGGCGGCGGAGGAGGAGGAAGAGAGGGGGGCCCCACCGCCGCCCCGCGAAGGTCACAGGCCCCGTCCCGCTGCCCGCTCCAACCTGGTCTCCGCTTCGGCGCCTCCGTGTGCTGCGGGCCGCCGTGCTTGTGCTCGTGGCGGAGCGGCGGCTTGGGCTGGGCTCGGCCGTCGGGCGGCGGCAGGTAGGCGCTCTGCGGGTGGTGGTGGTGGTGCCCGTAGTAGTAATAGTGGTGGTGATGATGGTGGTGGTGGGGCTGCTCCTCCATGGGGGGCGGCTGGCGGGGCCGGGCCGGGCTGGGCGCTCGCTGCTGGGCCGTGCGGCTCCGGCGCGGGGACGCGGCTGGCGCGGGGGAGGCGGCGGACTGGCAGCGCCCGCCCTGCAATCAGCGAGCGCCGCCGCCGCGCCCGCCCCCCGCCCCGCCCCGCCCCGCCGCACCGCGGCCGGGGGAGAGCCGGCCCGGCCAGAGCGGACCCGCCCGGCCGCCCCCTCCCCGGGCCGGCGGCAGGTGAGGCTGCCAGCGACGGGGCTGTTTCGGGGCGGGCGCGCTTCGCCCCCTCCCCGTGCGAGCGCGGCAGAGCCAGAACGAGCGGCCGCGGCGGAGCCGCCTCCGTCCCCGGCCTTTGCCGTTGGGATGTTCCATAACCGGCGGGCAGCGGCGTGCGGCCCCGGGGGGGTTTCACCGCAGGGTCACCGGGAGGAGGGCGGCCCGGGATGCTGCAAAACCCCGTTTTACCGTCATGAAGCGGGTGAACCGCGCCCCGGGGCAGGCGGAGAGGGTTGGAACGGCCCCAGCCAGGGCCACGCGGAGGGGATCTGGGCAGGGATGTGAACACTGAGCGGCGGCGCTCCCAGCAGCAGGCACGGAAAGCGCGGAGCAGCAGCAGCAGCAGCGCCCCGAATCGCTGCCGGGCCGAGCTGCAGCACTCCCGCGGCAGCCGGAGCTCACCCGGCTCCAGGGCTCCACCCGCAGCCGCCCGGGCAGACCCGCACGGAGCCGCCACCGGGCGGGCTCAGCACCCACCCGGCCCGGGAAAGGTGGGCTCAACAAATACACCTGTGCACCGGATTTAACTGATGCTTAACAAAAAAATCCAAGGGTGATGGGGAAGCCCGAGAGTGTAAGGAGGAGAACTCTTGAAACTTAACAGAATTTCCCACAGATTTCATACCGTTTCAATCTGATTTTCCCCACTTGAGCATGTTCGGGGGGTGATGGCAGCTATATGAGCTGAACTCCCGCCTGCGCTCTGACCAGCCTCTAGTGCAGGAGGGCAAGACATTCAACTGCTGTTCCTGGATTTCTCCTCAACACCAAGGCCCAATTCTCCAGACAGGGTTGGGGGTTGTATGGATCTGTGAGGAACTGAAGCTGGAGTTAATTAGGAATGTAGGAAAAGGGCAGAGAAAATGGGGAGACCCACGAGTCACACAGGCTAGAGACAGAGGCAGAGTTCTGCTCCAAGTCATTTGCTGCTCTGATGTGATTAATTGTCTCCAAATAGTCCCAACAGTGTGCACTGCAACAACAGGGAGGAAAATTTACAAAATAAAATGTATTCATGTAATTAAAGACTATTACAATTAATGTGCACAAAAGATATAAACAGGCTCCATAGATAGTCTTCAAAATATAGAGCTTTTCCTTGCAACTTAATGGTCTGTTCTATTTTTCACTATTTTAATAAACAAAATTAATAAAGTTCATGTGTCTAGAAAAGCCCTATCAGACTTTGGCACCGTACAAGAGCCCTTGTCTGGAGCTTTTACAGTTCCCAAGCTTTATTTTAAGAGAACACAGTTGAAAGTTTATGCCTCAAACACAGCTTCCCACTTCACCCTCCTCTCTACTACAAAGGAGATAAAGCTCTTCCTTACCAGAAATACCAACTTCAACATTAATACAGAGGGTTTTTTCAAGATTTGAGGTGCCTGAAATATCACAAGTTCTCTGCCAAATCATTCCTGTAGTTTACACGTCTTTCAGCACAATGCAAAGCAATTTAAAACATGGTGAAACCATTTAAGCAAGCAATGATGAACTTTGGGCTTTACCCAAACAATAACGGTCCTGGTCCTTTCAAACGCTGACTCATTGAGTGACCTCACAGTGCTTAGGAGACAAGTCTTAAAATGAGGAGTCGGGCTTTAATCACAGCTGACATTTTATTGGTGGCTTGGAAGAATTTATTTTTAATATAGGAAGCTGGCTTGAAGATTTAAACTTCAAAAGACTCTGAAGAAAGCAAACAATTATAGACAAATCGTCTCCACACACAGAGACCAGAAATCTGAATACAGAGGAAGGTGGGCTGTGTCTCTGTGGAAGACAAAGCAACTATGGCACTGCTTAGAAGTGTCATGTTACCATTTTATTTTAAATAAATCTAGCAAAAGAGAGGGAAAATAAGCTAAAATAATATAGCCTATCAGCTGGCACATGGAGCACAGGCATCCCTCACCCCAACATGGTGTGTCCACACACCCTAGGCCTTCCCCCCTTCCCACTGATTCCACGTTGCATCCTCAGGGATGCATTTAAAAGGTAAGAGCAGTTCCAGCAGGCAGTGCTGCCCCGTGGCCACACTGGGACATATCCCCTCCAGAAGCAGAAGTTTCTGTTAATCCCAGTGTTTGCCCAGTGTGTTACACCAGCTAGAATGTGTATTAATATTCAACAGCTCTTCAGGATGTGTTCTCTGGGAAGGGAAACCAGACATTTCCTTGTCTGCTCATCTGCAGCAGTTTTCCTTCTTACTGCTCTTTGGCAAGCCAGCAAAGAGGCAATTTTCCTTGGAATTCCACACCCAGTGCCAAGTATTCCCACATCCAGGCACAAAGCTGGGCACAGCCAGTATAATTTCTAACTCAGTAATTTATTCAAAGCTCTGTTTTATAAAGCTTTGAAGTGGATGGCTTTGCAGAGAACCTGCCATTTAAAGCTGCAAAATTAAGGTGGTGAGGAATGAATCAACTGCTACAGGAATCATGAGAAAGTTTTCCTGGAGAGTCTGACCCAGGATGAGTTTTGTGTTCATATTAAAATGCAGTTAAACTGGGAAGCTATTGAAATTATTTTTTCAAGAACAAATTATTTCCTTTCAAAGGCAATCTTCTTTAAAACACTACATTTAGTTTCCATTAACTGTTTTCAGATAAGTAAAAAGTGAAATTATAAAATTAATAAAGAAAAAAATAAAATGCTTGCTTTGTAATATTTCATGTATCTGTCTCCTGTTTAAAACTCAAAACTGGGAAACACCAAAATTACCATATTTATAAATAGTGGGAAGGCCTCAAAGTATGTGTGGCATTTATTTACATTTTTTTGCCACAGTGTTTTCATTTATAGCAGGGGATCAGGCTTGCAAAACTGTCCATATTCCAACACATCCAATTTAACAAAGCACTCCAGCAGACCTTCAGTTACAAGCAGGATTAGAACCACACTGTTCAAAACCTTGCCACGTTTGGCTGCTGGCATCTAATGTGTTTCAGTACAAGGCAGCTGTGATTTACCAGTTTATTCTGAATCTCAGAATCAGTTCTCAGAAGCAGTTTAGTCAAGATGGATGACAGGGTACGAGTGCTGCTCACAGCCTGACCACAGCTATTCTCACAGAGCCGCTGCAGTTACATTCAGGTAAGGAGGAGCTTCTCCTTGACTCCATTTTTGTACTCTGCTGTGTACATTATTTATAGGTACAAAGCTGGTCTCTTTAAAGACTTCTCTCTCTAGAGGCAGCTGGATAGTAGGCATTAGGTTAGAGGTCTTAAACAGCAGCAAAACCCAAAAAATTTAAAAAGGATTTAACCCCTAGCTGAATTGTAGAAATGAATACCATGGACACTCATCTTTCCCATCCCTAGCAATTTAAGCCTCAGCATTAAGCTGAATTATGATTTTTTTTCTAAAAGCTGAGTTTCCAAATGTCATAAGCACACTGTGGTAATCCTTCATTCACTCCCCAGAAAATTAAGGCAGTCCAGCACCAAAAATAACCATTGGGCATAGTTTTGTGAGGCAGCAAAAGTGACGTAATGGCTGCTCCCAAAAGGGAAGGTCATCTCTCTCTGCCCTGCCCTCACAGTAATGGTGCTGCTTCTCAGAGCCCATCTAAGAAATTAAACTAAAAACTAATTCTTCAGATGGAAAAGTGCACATTTTTATTCTGGTTAAGCTTTCTAAACTGTTTCACAGAGGAGCCAGACAAATATTAACACCCTGAAGAACGGGCTGTCACTCTAGCAGCTCAGGAGTTGCCTTCTACAGCCAGCCTGGCTGCAGGGATGACCTTCTGGGAATTGGGCAGTGGGGACACAGCTGGGGCTGCAGCCACTTAAAGCCATCTAATTTTATTTTGCTCATATTTGTGAGTCAATCCCCTTGAGTGGCCAAAGAAGGATGGCGTGACCATCCTTCAAAGTGTTTTGAGCAAGCTGTAAGAGAATGGCTGCAACCAGTGTGACTTCTGGTGGGCACATCCATTGTTTAACAGGACTCAATCTGAGGATCATCCCTGTTGTAAAAATGCTGAAGTGTTCACACAGGCATGACTAACATCTGCTGCCCATATCTGCATGCAAAATTGTTTACTAGAGTGCAATTGTATCAACTGGAGGCAGCTTCTTGGACACATGCAAGAAGCAGCATAGGAGGCAGGCTAGCAGTTGGCCTCAGCCACATCTCTCATCATTACCACTCTGGGATTTCAAAGAATCCTGGCTTTCAGACAATTCTGGATCTCCTCCTGTTTGCTAGGCTCATCACAGGGACCACAGAGAAATCCACACAAATACCAACCAAGGTGTTCTTGCACAAACTCCCCTGCTGTTAGAACATGAGGCACAGGCAGTCCAGCCTGACCTACACAGGGAATTGTATCGGTCACTGCTTGCAGTAGACTTTGACCTCTGGAAGACAAATGAAAAAAAGCTCAATCCACAAATCCCAAGCACTTTTTATCTTGTTATACAACACAACAGTCACAAGGCTGCTAGTCACATTTCATTCTCATTCCATTTGGATACCAAGCAGTTACTTTGAAACAGGATTTTTTTTAATTATTAGTTTTTAGATATGTGTTGGGTATATCTGCATTTGGCAGCACAACACATGGGGACTCCACTGCTTGTGTTGCACTCAGGGTCTCCAACCTAACAATACCCAGCACTGACAGAGCACCAGATCTGCTATTGTTTGAGTTATTACTGTGAACTACTGCTTCATTATGTGACACAGGGCAATGATGGTTGACTACAAGATTAGGGACTGGGAAGAGCCCTCCTCTAAAGGAAATTTAAAAAGACTGGGACCATTCACCTCAGAGGGAGTGAATCAGGAAGAACACAGTGAAGGTATTGCAGAATGCATAGCTTAGAGATAGCAATTGGAGAACTTTTGTTAGCCTTATCTCAAAACACAGGAATGCAGGAACATGAAGGGGAAAAAGGTAAATGAAAAGATAAGCAACCACCTTTTAATGTTTTGCATAAAAAATATATCAGGATTCACTGATAAGCTACATTGTGAAGAGCAAAGTATTATTAGTTTTCTTGATGAATGGGCATAATTCAGCTAAAAGTAAATATTTGACATCTAAAATAGAGATTTTGTTAGGATTGCTATTCTTTGGAGCACGAGTGAGCTTCTACCTCTTGGGATTTAAGAGGCTATTTCTGCCAGATATCCAGGGCCTGGGGAGCTCAAATAGAAGCAGGGTGAAGAACTTACATTTAAAAACCCGTCTCCTCTGAAGAACTCATGGACTGAATACAAACGAGACAGCTGATGGCTCTAGCTGGGGAGGAGAACTGACTGACTGGCAGGGCAAGCAGTGGGCACTGTGCAGCAGATGCCTGTTAACATCCAGATTCCACAGAGGAGTTCCTGCATCCTCAACTTACTGGATCTGTGCTCTATTTTATACAATTCAGGTATTTTTGTTACTAAGTGAGGACACTGCAGGAGGCAAAGGCCCTTGCCTGTATTTAGCCCTACTTCCTTATCTTGGAATCTGGTCCACAATGCCACTCTCGTTCTCCCACACAGTTTCTGTGCTTCACTGCTTACCTACTCATGAGGACTGAATTCCAGGACAAAGGCTGTTGTTCACAGCAAAGGGTTTGTGGAACAGCTATTCTGGCATAGCTCCCCAGGTGGAGACACAATTCATATAGGCAAAAGAACTCACTAAATCATCTCCTTAAAAGGCAAGCTACACCATCAGAACAAATCATCTCCACATCTTTGTTTTTTTGCATGCCATTGTTGCTGCAGGGTTAAGTCTGGGATTTTTACATTCCAACCTGAATAACTATTCTGGCAAAACTAGTAGCTCCTTGACCAGGAAAGGCCAGATGCACCAGGAAACAAAACAAAACAACAATCACCAAACAAACAAAACACACCAATAAAAAAGATCTTGCCTTGTTTTCTTAGCTGTGTTTTTTGTAGATGTTGAAAAGAAGAATGAAGGAATGAGCCACGAGCACTGGCTCTGTAAACAATGGGAAGGGGAACTGTGTCCAAAAGTCACCTCTGGGGTGGAGAAAAGCAGTGGAACAGCAGTACACAGCAACCCTTGCAAAAGGGTTTATTTACTACATGTATGAAACAAAAACACTATGTCCTAATGAAGCTATAGTGAACACAAGTAAAATCTAAAGACATAACTGAACCAGAATTCTAGACATAAGACCCCCACTCTAAAGTAGCCCACTAATTCATTCTTCAAGTCCAATTAATAATATTCACTCTTCATTATCTTTTCACTGTAATAGACCTCATGTCAGCCCCAGGAAAGGATATGAGTCAATCCTTAACTAAATGCCTCTGATTCACTAAGGAACCAACACATATAAAATCACTTAAGATTAAAAAATGCTAAGGTTTGCCTCACTGATAATTTATCTAATGGCTGCTAAGACTGGGTTAATGGGAGAAAGATGAGAGAGAACAGCACTACATCGCTATGGAAACTAGAAATTTCAAAATAAACACCTTTGCAGAACTGAGGTCGCAGATCTAAAATATCTTGGGTTTGATGTCACCTCCCTTTACCACGAGATCCAGCCAGGCTGACCAGTCAGGCATAGGGAAAAAGCTTGCATGCAGTGACAGAAGATACCCCATGGCTGATGTTCCTTATTCCAGTGTGGGTATTGGCTCTGAATGGAAACTTCAATGATTGATTTGTTACCTGTACACTTTTGGGGGTCTTCATACCTCACAGCATGTCAATGCAAAATGAATCCACACCATTTGGCTAGAAGTGTTACCTTTATCCCACTATACTGATAATCCTAAATATTTGCAGTCTTTATATATATATATGTGTATCAAGTGAACTATGACAACACCATGTTTACAGCTTTGTGAAGTTCAATTCCCTTTCTCACACTAGGAAACTCCTTATCCTGGAAGTGGCTCCACTGCAGTTACTGTTAAGGGTATCCAGTCCTTTGCTTCCTGTTAGCCACAAATGGAAAATACAGTTGGCAACTTCTCCACTTGTGCCTGGGCAAAGGGTTTCTCCTTTTAGACACAAGCATACCTCCACACCCCACCTACCTTATACCATCTCACTGATTGCTGCTGTAAACAAGTCAAGGCTCTAGAAATGCTGACTCACAGTGCTAAGACTATGGAAAATATTTAGAGTTGCTAAAGAACCAAAGCCCAGCAGGTTTCCTGCCCTTCCTCCTTATCTGCAAGCCCCTTGCCATGACAGGCTGTAATGAAGGACCTTGCTTCCTGAGAGGAGGCAGAGTAGGTACTTGCTTCCTAAAGATAGCCCAGATTCCTTTGAATTCCCAGTTGTTAGCTAGTAATTGCAGGCAGGAGAAGACAACCCCCAGTGCTTACAACCGCAGGGCTACAAATGTTGAGAGATTAATGGCTTCTGGGTAGGCTTTCTTGCCCAATGCAGCATTGCTCACTTCAGTGCACTTCCTGGGACAGAGTCAAGTTCCTTTAAAATGCCTCAGTATCTGCTACAGAAGGCTGTTCCTTACCTATGGACTTTACTGAACCGGATTTATTACTGATTCCTGCCTTCAGCACAGCTGAGTCAGTGCAGACAGGCAAATCACTGTTTGCCTTGGGAGGGCTTGTACCGATCAGGACATGGGCAAGCAGCACGGGGTGCAAATTCTGTTTCCCTGTAGGCGTGTCAGCACAGGCGGGGAGAGGGACAGGGACCAGGAGAGGGACAGGGACGGGTGCTCACGCTGTGCCGGGGGCCGCGCACAGAGGTGGGGAGAACAGGGAGATAGCCCCAGTCTCCACAGGAGCCAGTCTGAGCGCATTCTGCCTGTGTTAGCATGCTGCTGCGCACAAACTAATCGGCTCTGGATCTTATCCAAACGACAAGCTGAGTGCCTAGCACATCAACAGCCTGTTTTCCCCACTGGGAAATGACCTGTTGCAAAAGGCAGAGCATTTAAGGAAACAGCAAAGTTTTATACCCACACGATTCATGTGGCAAATAACTTCAGAAAGCCTAGGGAGCACGGAGCCTTTATGACGGGCTGGGGATGGGCAGGTTGCACTGCTGCTGCCTCCTCCTCCTCCCATTACCTACGCAGCTCATTTGCAGAGATGATGAGCTGCATTTACAAGCTGGGCAGGGCAGACCAAGGAACAGCTCTCACTGAAGGGAAGGAGCAGGCTGTGGTGAGAAATTGCTGTGCTCAGAAATGACTGTACTAAATGGTCATGGTGATGGTATTGAGTTGATTTTACCTATAAGCTGTTCTAACTGCAGTCTGCAATTAACGTGGCCTATAGCATCTGAATGCACTCGTAGGGATGCAGAGCTCCCTTTTCTGTTGGCAGCTGACTTCCAGCTGCACATCAAATGAAATCCTCAACAAGCTGATCATGCGCATAATTCTCTCTATACTTATCAATATGGAGATGCACTTGGCTGAAGTCTCCCTCTCGTGAGGCAACAGGAGCCATTTTAAATAGGTGGGGACAGGGGCTGGTCCTACAAGACCTGCACTAGTTTAAGAGAACAGTAACTACAGTGCTTTTGCCCTATTTATACTGCTTACTCAAAGCAAAACTGAGGTCTTATCAGTCCTTCTGATAGTGACAGTGAAGGTGGCTCAGTGTGAAGATGGCCTTGTATGAAGAATACATTGGATCATAAATGCAGAAACAGCTGCTTAAGCAGAACACCAGGAAAAGAAGCAATGATGTTGCTGGGCAGAGAAAAGAATTGCAAGAGCACACACAGCCTCCTTCCTGCAAAGGCACATGCGCAGTGCTATCACTCAGTCACATTTCTCTCAAGCTTCCTGGTAGCAGCATCAGCAAGTGCATTCTGTCACATCTGACTGGCTACAGGACTCTGTCCTCATCTGACAGTAATGACCTGGCCTCGATTTTTCACATTTTTGTTGTCTCCTTCCCCTCTTTTAGCACTGTGAAAGCACCAGGCATGAAACCTGCAGCACAAAGGAAATTCTCACTAGCACAGCCTGCTGCAGTGCACTTACCTCAGCAGCACAGGAGCTGCAGGCATGGCAAACCTCAGATAACCTACATTAGATTCCCACAGCGTTCCAAATCAGGCACTTAACTTCCAGACTTGGCTGAGACTCATCTCCATGGCCAGACTTAGTATACACAACAGAGACTAAAACTCTGAGGATCATGGTGTGCAGCTTTGCTCGTTTGGTAAAATGTAATGCTCTACAAAAACAGACAGTTCAACCCCATAAAAACAGCCTATTTTTGGCCCAAGAACAAATACTGAAATCCCCCTAGAACTAAGGGCCATCCAGATTTCTCCACATGCAAATTGCACTGTAAAAGATCAGCTCTCTGGTTGAATGGCCACAGCAAAACACACTTGACATTGCCATGGCCTAGCCTCTGATCTGCCGCTGGCCAGAGGTGATGTCATGGGCTGTGTTCACTGTCTGGAAATGAGGAGCAAGAAACGCTGCATTGGCTGGCCAGCCCATCCAGTGACACATCCTGACATGGGCCACAAGGAGACAGGAACAGACTGATAACTCTCAAATATCACAGAATCAAAACCCCAGGGAGTTGTCAGGGTACAAGCACACTCACTTGGCCAGCAGCAGTGGATCCACCCATGCCTTTAACACTTTGGGCCATCTCTCTCCCTAGTCCTTTCCCATCCCTTATTACCTCTTTCCTCAAGGCTGTTCAGCTAAACTGCTGCTGTCCCCGCTTTGTTTACCCAGTTCTACCTGCACTGATCAGGAGCAAGAGTGCTCTCCCCCTCATGTCACCACCACCTTTGAGAAAAAAGCTGACCTGCAAACTATTTTTAGCCACATTGTAAAGTTGTGGAGCTATTTTGGTCACATCTCTGTACGAAAGCTGCAGGACACTGACAGGCTCAATGACTGCCTAGGGCAACAGGGGCTTTAAGTGGGAACGGGCACAGCTTGCAACTTTGCACTAAAGCTTCTGTGCCCTTCCCATGCCATAGGACTCTTTCAACCAAGATTTGATTTCCCTTCCTTTTAGAAAAGAGTAACACACCTTCCTGAATTCTGCTGGATAGCAGAGGCTCTGTAAGGCCTTTGCAGTGATGGCCTCCAGCTTGCACTAGCTCCAGTTCTGCAGAAGGTACTATTTATTCTGTGGGCTCCCTCACTCCCACTTGCCTCATTCCCTAGTAGGAGGCAGGTGCAATTATGAGTTCACAAAAACATTGGACAAGATTTTATCAATCCTCCTTTGAATCAGACCTCTGTAAAAGATCAATAAACATTAGGCTAGCGCCTGCTGAGAAGTCGGGTGCACATAACTCTGTGGAGGTAAGAGGAAGAACAGAAAGGAATCATTTGCATAGCAACATGTTGTTCTGAATACAGAGTAATGCCTGGGAGCTCTGGGGTACGTCCAGGCCATTGGGCAGAAGGTGCCTGGTCTAGACAGTTGTTTTCTCTGGAGTGCCCAAGGGTTGGCTGCCAAGTTTGCTGGGGCTCTGTAGCAGGTGCAAAGCACAGGCAAAGTAAGTCAGAGGAACTGAATTTAATAGAATTAAGCCCAGTGAGGAATCTTGAAGGATATGAGATACGAGGTAAATGAGAGGAAAGAAAAAACCCAAAGTGAAACTGGTGTGTTTAGGACAGGGACAGATGAGTCAGATCCATATAGAAGGAACAAGAGTAACTATATGGAAGTTTTTGAACAGCTGTCATCCAACCCTCCCCAGAAAACTTGCCTTAGGACTGCTGCTGTCTGCAGCTACAGTGAATGTTTTCCCAAGACACCTCAGTGGTGTTAACAATTTTGCACCTTCCCAATTTGGAACAAGCTCTTGGTGCAGCAAGAAGAATCAGAATTTCATCAAGTCAGATTTCAAAGTCTCTCTCATGTATTTTTTTTTCCCCAACTTTCTTCTAAAGGTGGTTTGTTAACAGCTCTTACACTAAAACTTACATCCTGCTTCACTGGTGAGCCACTCCTTCACTGATGCAACTTGCACCAGCTTCCATGAGTCAGCACAAGCCACATATCTCCTCCATAGCCAGATCAGTGCCTGCTAACAGGATGAACTGTCCCAGGCAAACACTGGTGACCTGTTGCAAACAGATTTGATATGCAGAGCATCACTGTATTTCACTGGGCATTTCAGCAGAAGGAGCTGGTTTAACTCATTTGGTCCCAGACTTTCCAATCTTCATGCCAGGAAAATCAGCTGACCATTAGCTAATATCTTATGACATGTAAATTAAAACTAGCTCAATAAGAATTTAACTTTTTAGTCAATAGGTGGAAATGGCATGGACAGAGTAGTATTGTTGAATATGCTGTTATTTTAGCAGGACAGAATGGAACTGTCGCAGTTCAGATCAGACACAGAGATGTGTCCAGCAGCAATATGTCAAGACCTGTTGGATCAAAAAGCTCAATGAAGTGTTTTGTGTTTCAGCTTCCCCCAGAGCTATGCACAAGACTAGCAGCAAGTATTACACAGTGAAAATGTTTTGGTCAGATGAAATAACATAGCAACATGTTGCATTATTTCCCTGCTGAGCTTAAGCAGCCTTTCTTTGGGACATAGCACAAGCAAGATAACAAACACAGCACAAGAGTGTCTGACAGAACAGATAATCTGTCAGCTCCTGCAAGATGGACCCATGCTCCTGGTAACAGAATTTTGCCAGTGTAGGGAGAAACTACCTCACCTTTCATCATCTCTCTAGATTCTTAGTTTTCATAATCATTATCACACAATCTTATCATAAGAGCATTCCTGACATCATCACTTGTCTCAACTGATTATTTAATGGAGATAACCTATCACCATCTCCACAATGCAGATATTTTTCAAGTAAATATCAAGGAACTGATTTTTTTCTTTTAATATTCCTACACCTGTTCTATTTTCCGGTGTGGAAACACCAGGAATACAGTAACAAATCACAAGCGGCTCACCCCATAGACGTAGACAGGGGTTGTCCACCAATTGTGTGGATCCCGGCAAGCTGGAGCTGACGACTGCAGTTGTTCCCAATCTCCTCTAGGGAGTGCAGTCGGAAAGGAAGAGATGGAACTGCAGTGCACATGCCAGCTGGGAATCAGTGACTCAGGATATTCAGTCACAAATGGTGTCTGTCCATTCCCAGCTGAAGGCAGGGAACAGCAATGAGGTTTGAGCTTGATCTAAGAGCAGATTTCTACTACAACCCCAGGTATGCTTTACTATGTGAAAGAAAGGTCTGCCAAGATACTAAAAATCAAGATGTAAATCAAGCAATAGGACTGCAAATACTGGATCAGTCATTTAAGCCAACATCCTCACAGCTGAATGCAGCATGGACAACGCTTCTGTGGGGCTTCCATCTCTCACACCCTAGTATATGACGAGGTGCATCCATCAGATCATCCAGCAAAGGCATGCCTAGTCTCAAAACATCGTCCAGGCCTTGGTCTCTGCACAAACATCAGAGACATTATTTTTTAGAACTAGATGTATTTTGTGTGCACATGCACAGTGCTCAGTACTAGAAACTGGGCAGACTCATCAACTAATTTCCCCATGGATTCACAAAACAGCTAAGGAGATAAAGTACCTGTCTGATCTCTGTGGTAAGGAATCATGGAGAAAAAGGCCTAAGGTTGCCTATTCTCTCCTTACAAATGATATGCATGCCTTGATTCTGTGACCTGTGACACTTTCCTTAAAAAGGACCAGAATGTAAAATATATCTACTCAGAACCGGATTTTTGCCTTCTTCCTCCACCCCAAAATAATAATGATCCATGTTTCCAGAATCAAGATAAAAAAGTATTAAGAAATGCAGAAATCATACTACCGTTTACCTAAGGCAAAGGGCAGGAGAACAAACTCACCAGGTAAGAGTCTGCATAGGAAAAGCAGATCTGCAGGAGGGACGTACAGTGCAATTCAGACAGATGCCAGAATTGATCCCAAGCACAGCAGAGCATGCAAAGTTACTGACACTCTGTGACAAAACAGGTCTGAGGAGCTGCAGCTTTGAGAAACCAAGAGACAGTAATTGTTGCTGCTTATGGACAAAGCTTCCAGGCTGGCACAGACAACTTTGCCAGGTACAGAAACTACCTACCGCAAAAGAGGAGCAGACATTCACGTGTCCTAAGGACAGCAACCAGACCAACAGCCAGGGATTTCACTCTCAGTTCAAGTAGCAGCAGATACCTGCATACCAGAAGCCCTATTACTGACATAGGAAAAAAAAAAAAACCACAACAAAAGTCTGTAGAAGCTATGATAAATAAAAAGGGAACATCAGTTCTTTCTTGTCCTTGCAAATAACAGAGCATCTCCTCCCTGATGTGTCCCATTCACTCTTAAATTTTCCTACCAGCATTGATTTCTGTTGCTGTCTAGAATAGTACAGGTGGTTTTTTTTTTTTTTTTAATAAAAGCAGGGAAAGGCAGGCTTAGCACCAAGAGAGCCTCAGAAATAAGGATCTAATACAAGAATATTCCTGGTGAGGGCATAATTGATTTCCAGGGAGATGTTTATGATGTATGCATTATCACAATCCCAGAACTTCATTCCCCACCTATTCAGGATTCCCACACTGGATTACAACCTGCCTTCACACAGGAGATGGTGAAGCTTTCAATGAGGTCACGCCAGACTCTGACAAGCACTGATGGGTGAGTCATGCTGCAGTAGCCAGAGATACTAGCAACACATTTGTTAATCTGTATGCAGTCTAACTCTTTTTCTGGTGTAGAATCTTATTCAAGGGTGAAATACAGTGTCTCAGAGATAGTTGACTGCAGAATTGCTGAAGAGCAAGGCCACAGTTTCACAACTGTTTTACAGATTATAAGAATCAGTGCCTGGAAGCAAGTTCACAACATTGTAAGATGTTGTTTTACCTATCCAATCTATAAAACAGAAGATCAAGACCCAGACAGGGTCAACAGCAGAGCTGTTCATTACAGATCACTGGAAAAGCCACCATGCTAATACGGAATCTAGGAGTTCCCAGAAGAGTTCCACCAGCTCTTGCTCCAGCAGTTCCAGTCATCATCTCCAGCAAACCACTCTTCCAGAGGCTGCCTCTCTGTACCACAGTCAACTGGTGTAAATACACATCCCTACACCAGCCAGTCCAGGACAAAGGCTGGGGTAGTCACAGCACTGTCAGGCTTGGATCTGAGCTAAGATAGCCAGCACTAACCCAGCAGGGTCAGGCACAGAACAAACTCCCTTCTGCTGACTCAGCTATGAGGGAAAACGTGTGGAGAAGGATTAGATCAGACAACAGCAACTTCTTGGACTGCCACGGCAAAATTCTCCATGGAAGCTTTGGAAATGTGGCAAAAAAGGACACAGAAAACTATGGAACAAGTGAGATATGGGGAATCAGTGCATGACAGCAGAAAAAGTTTCTTCATCTTGGCTAAACTACTGGACAGGCAGGAAAAAGAACCAATAATAAAGAGAAGAGACAAAGTAAATCTAAGAGAAATCCTGCAGACAGAGAACAAAGAAATTAAATGCTGTTGTATTTTCATTGCTGCGAAGCTAAATTAAGCTTCCTAAGTCAAGCAGAGAAATAATTGGTTTAGATTTCTATTCAGAAGACATCATGAGCAGCAAGTGCCAGTGGAACAACTAACAAAAGGTGTCTTCCCTCAGAGAAAGCAAGCCAGCAGATTGCATAACTAAAATGAGTTTCCTCCCAGTTTCACATTATTAGTCACCTTTCTCCCTTCTCTGCCAAAGGCCTCTTCTTACCCATCCATCCAAGGACCAGAGCCAAGGCCTTTCCTGTGCTGCTTCTTTCCATCATTCACTCTTCAAGATCGAGGATTCCATAATACTGATCCTTTATCCATTGCAGATATTCTGAACCAATGCCAGAGTAAAACCCCCTTCAGCCCTGCTGTTGGGAAAACATCTGAGACCTGAACAGACTCTCCTTGTACTCAGTTGTCATGGCCTAAAAAAACCAGTTAGTTCTGACATTTTGAAAAAATTTCAAAGCAAGTGTATTGCAAAGACCCATTGAAGAGCCTTCACTAGCAGAAGACATGGTACCTAGAGTCCCTTGGAAACCTGTTTGACTCAGGTGGAAATGACCTACTGGCATTTATTTGTAGTTGCCCAGCATGGCAGTGGCTGAGGAAGGAAAAGCTGTTGAGTCACACTGCAAGCCACTTTTCCACTTTTGTCTGGTTTCCCAGAGGGCAGAGTGGCACAAGTCAGAAGGCTGAGATTCTGTTTATGTCTCTGACACTCATTTCCCATATGACCTTGGCAAGTACTTCTTGTGCCACCATTTCCCCATTTCTTAATAGCTAAAACCACTCAACTCATGGAACAATCCAAAGTGCACAGCAAGGAGTATCTAATAAAAGGTAAGAGAAGAGTGAAGTATTATAATTGTTGTCATAGAATACAAAAGCAGTTACACAATAACGCCAGTATTGCTTCATTTTGGTCCTTACAACACCAACTGTCAGAGGGACACTGTCTGACAAGGTATCTGCATCCCAGTGGATGTACCCAAGCATTTACATCACTGATACAAAACCAGATTGTTGTCATCTGGAAGACTCTAGCTCGTTTATTTTGACCAGCCTTTCTCCAGAACATGTTTTTCCTGTATAACCTCATAACCCATAATAATGGCCCAAAGTGCACTATAGGAATGATGGCAGGTTTCATGTGCTAGTAAAATCAAAACAATTCCTCATTTGTGCATTGCACAACTCACTAAAACACACGTGCTCATCTTCTCTGCAAGCAGAGAACAAGCTGAACGTTAGTTCCAAGATTGGTACATCATACCTACAAAGAACACTAAAATCTCAAGGGCATGAAAAGATTAAATTGGCTAAATTACATTCTGCTTATATGATGACAAGTTTCCTAAGAAAAAGCATTGATAACTGCTGTTCACAGCTGCTATAGAATTAATAACCAAGTTTCTCTGTTTCAAATTCTATGATTTCTTCTAAAATTTACACTTATTTGCTTAAAAATGGCCAGATTAAAGCAGCATCTGGACTGAAGGCTGAGGAAGGCATGGCTGTAATCACAGAACCTGAAACTGTGCCCTAATCACACTCTTATCTTTCTTATCTAGTGCAAGTATTTATAAAGCAGTGATAACTGTACTAGGCCCCATCAGTGCTCTGAGTTAGTTCTGAACCAGCACCTTCATATTGCTGTAAGAAGTTTACACTGCTCAAACTGGTGCCATTCTGCTGAGACAGAAAGCCAAGCTTCTCATCACTTAAAGTCATTAAAAAAAATAAACTATGACACCTCTAAAGGAGCAGGGGTGTTAACCCCAATGTCCTGGCCAAACTCCCAGCTCAACTAATTACAATGTGCCTTGAATAAATTCTTGCCACAGTTTCCGTTGGACTTAGCATTGTTCTCTACTTCCTCTCCTGCAATATCATGGAGAGCTGGTGCATGCTCTTAAAGGTCCTGTCCATGCTGGAATGTCGTATGGGTCTACTCCAGGACCAGCTCTGCAGCAGCACATTGGGAGCAACGTGTTGAAACCAGTTCAGCCTGTCAGCTGAACCGCTAGGCAATTTGTAATATTTATTTATTGATGTTCTGGCACCTCCTTCAGACAGAATTAACTTTGGGTATAGCTATCTGACAGATAGACTGGTGCAAATCCCGGATGCACACATATATAAACCTGTTTAGTTCTTTTTAAAGTGGACTAAATTTGCATCAGGAAATTAGCAAATGAAGCTGAACTAACTTTCTAGATGCTTACTATGGTCTTTTGAGAAGGCAGCAAGAACACATCTGATATGATGAACTAGGAAAGCTAAATGTGCTGTTTAGTTCAGCTGGTGACAATAAACATAATTTTCATACTGGCTGTTCCTTGAGAATTTCAGTGAACTTTTTCCAAACAGTCTGTTCACAGACTATACTGTATATTTTTGAAGCAGTCACTGAATACATATCAAATGCAGATCTAGCATTTCAAGTAAAATAGTTGATAGTTAAGGATAAAGCATTATTCACATTTTTCTGCAGCCACTGTTAAGAGACTCTAAGGATTTTTACCTAGACCTCTCATTATCTTTCACGTGTGTTAACACTAAGAGCCGAGGCCCAGACTCTCTGCTGGCATTTGCTGGGTTAGCTCCATGGACCTCACTAGCTCTCATAATTCATGAGCTTTACAGGCAATTTGTCTGCAGGAAGAAGTACAAGATCAAGATTCAGAAGAACCTGATTCACAATTCCACCTTTTGACCCCGTGGGCGGATCACTCTCTCTTACTGCTCCATTTTGTTCTCCCATCTCCAAAAGCGAATGATACCCACTAATTTGACAAAACAAGTACAAAACCAAATTAATATCAATAGGCCATACTGAGCAGATTAGCATTAAACACCATTCTTTCAGCATTTGAAAACACAAATATTTATCTTTCAGACATGCCTTTAATTTCCCCAGAAGCGTGTCTCCTGTATTATTTCAGAAGACAGAAACTGTAGTTTTAGAAAGTGGATGGTTTTATTTTTGTGTCATTATAAAAATGCCTTTTAACTTGTCAAATGATACACTACAAATATCTTTGGCAGATGAATGAAACCAAGTTTCCTGTCATAGCTGCCAACTTCAAGGTTGAGATCATCAGATAAACCTTTAGTTTGCCTCTCCCAATACCCACAACAACATATGTTTCAAGTGATCCATGTTTGTCTCACTTTTCCTGTTGGGATTTGAAAAAGCAAAGTATCAGACCACTTTGGGACAAGTTCACAAGACTCTAGATGTGGTCCACAATTGTTACAACCAACCACATTCCTCAGGTGTCCCCCCCATCTCAGGTTAAACAGTCCCCAGTGCCTCTGTCTGTCTAAAGGTAAATGCAAAATTTACCAAAATGGTATCCAGCATCACCTCAACACCTGCTGGATACAAAGCTTTCTTATGATACAAAATAATCTGGTAGATTATGGGGAAAATAGGACGGAAGTTTGTTTCATCAGTTTTATTTCAGCAGTAGCAGTAATACCGGATTTACAGAGTTGTGTTATTTCATACTGGGAACATTTAAAATTGAGTATTTGCAGGGTACTTCATACCAGAGCACACTGTGCCTTCAGCGTAATTCTGAAGTCAAAAGCGAAAGCCATCCCTACAAACACACCTTTGACAAACTTCGTGTCTTATATAACTGTTTCTATTAATTTATTATCAGGATGTCAGTACAAATTGTTATTTTGATGATTCCTTGCCCCCATACTTCTGAAAGGGAAAGCAACTATAAACACCAGGCAGACTGACCTCAGTGATTTCCTCTGTTCAGACAGGAGCACAATGCGCTCAAACACCATGACAAGGAGAAGTGGACTGTTTAGAATTCCTCCAGCTGTAATCTATAGCAAAAACAAATAAACAAATACGTGACTACAAGATGCGATAATTAATCCCTGCATGAAGCCAACTGTTATCTCTGCTTCATAGATGGAGATACCAAAGCACACAAAGGCTCAACAACCTACCACGTTCAACACCCACCACTGAGAGCCAAGAGTACAGTTTGGGACACCACATGCTCAGTCCATGAGATTTTTTTTTTCCCCCCTCTTCTGGCCACACCCCAGAAACAGCTTGGCCAAGGGCAGGCTGAAATACACCCATTTGGTGAGGGAAGCTGCACTAGAGCAGTCACCTACCACCTCCTGGGATTGTCACCACCTGTAGCTGAGCTGCTCCTGGCCAGAGGCAGCTGCACTTGGCTCCATATCCTCACCACAGTCAGCATGCCCCAAATCCCCAGCCCTCTGCCACACTGCCCCCAAAAAGTTCCCACCCGTGCCAGGCCTCTCCCTGCCTATGTCCAGGCCCCACGTCCCCCACGGCCTCAGGCCCTTCTCCCCGCTCAGTGTCCCTACACGGGGCTCCCACAAACCCTCTTCCCCAAACTCCCCTCAGCACCCCCAACTCTCTCCTGCTCTCCCATCCCTCAGCAATCCCTCACCTGTCCCCTAAAACTGCCCCTCCCGCCAAAGCCCCTCCTCACACAGCTGGTTACTCTCTCCTCACACCAAGCCCTCCCCAAGCGCCCCTCTCACCAAGGCTTCCTCCTCACACAACCCCTCACAGCCAGCAGCCCCCAAGAACCCACCACACCAACGACCTCTCCCCACAGAAACCCTCACACCAGCACCCCCACCTCGGCGAGCCCCTCACACCGAGAGCCACCCGCCCCACACACACCTAAGACCCCTCAGACCGCCGCCCCCTCCCCACGCAGCCCCGCCCGCCCCCGCTGCCCCTCCGCCGCCCCCTCCGGGCCCCGCCCCTGCTCCCCCCGCCGCCCCCAGCCCCTCCCGCCGGCCGCGGTGCTGGGGGGGGAGGGAGAGGGCGGCGAAGTCTCGCGAGAGGGGCGGGCGGGGGCCGCAGCTGCGGGCAGCGCGGAGCGGCGGCGGCGGCGCAGCCGGAGCCCGGGCGGCGCTGAGGAGAGGTGGCGGCGGGGCGGCGGCAGCGATCGCGGCCCGGCACACGGACTCGCTCCGCCGCGGCGGCACGGCCGGCGCCGCCCGCCCTCCCGCACGCCGCGCCTCCGCGGCGCGGCCTGGCCGCGGCTCGGCGAGCGGGGCCCAGGCAGCGGCGGTAGTGGCGGCGGCGGTGGCGGCGGCGGCTGAGCGCTCCGCCGCGCCCGCCCTGCCATCTTAGGTGCCGTGCCCCGCCGCCTTTGTGCCCGCCGCGCCCGGGCACCCGCGGGGGCCGGGCCCGACGCCCCTCCGGGGGCGCCTCCCCCCGCGGGGCCGCCGCCCCTTGCCCCGCTCCTCCTCCTCCTTCTCCTCCTCCTCCTCCTCCGCGGGGGGCCGACCGGCGCTCCCAGCCCGGCTGCGGCGGAGGGTAAGGCAGGCAGCGCGGCGGGGGGCTCGGCCGGGGCGGCCCCGGGAGGGTGCGGGAGGCGGTGGTGGGGGGGGGGAGCGGCCCGGTGGGGCCGGCGCCTCCCCCGCCGCGCTCTGCGGCAGTGCCGCAGGGTCGGGGCCGCCGCCGCCGAGCACCGGCGGGGGAGCGGGCGGCGAAATGGCGCTTCCCGCGGAGGGGCGGCCGCGGGCGGAGGGGTGTTCCCCGCTGTCAGGGGCCGCCGGAGGCCCAGGGCTGGGGCCGGGGCCGGCCCCGCGGCCAGGCGTGCCCAGCGCCGCGGCCCTTTTTGTCTGCGGCTCCCCCGGGGGCTCCGCCGGCCGAGACCCGACCCCCGGAGTGGGTAGGGGGGTCCCTCGGAGACCCGCAAGGATTTATCCCCTTTTATTTTTTTCACCCCTTTTTTTTTTTTTTTTTTTTTCTTCCTCCATGCCCCTCGCTCCTCCCCAAGCGGTGAGTTTTCAGTGTATATACCATTTTGTTCGGTGCTGGTGTGGGATTTGGCTCAAAGTGACCTATTTTAAAGACCTTTTATTGCTCCCCCCTCAGCAATGCATGTGGCTGCCGATTCCGTTACCCAAATAGCGTTTCCCAACCATTTTAATTTGTCAGATTAAAACATCTCATGGAGGCTGCATTTCTGTGTGGGTATGTCGTTAGAAATATCTCTCACCCCGCTTTGCTGCAAGCATCTTTGGAGCATCAGAGTTGACCTTTGTCACTGTGAAAGCAGAAATAAATATCAAGGCGATACCTGGGAGATGCAGTTGTACCATTGTGTTGGGCGCGGTACAAGAAATGGGGTGGGGGGAGAACCAGAGATTAAAATGGTTGTTGTCAAATGTGGATCTTCACATGCCTTTGGAAAAAAATATGACAGATCGGTAACAGCCCTGAGGACTTTTAATATATTTTCTTAGAAAAACGTTCCGTGTTTATCGTGCTTGTCTCTGCTGCTTATCATGGCATGGAGTATTTCATTAGGTGGCATTTTAGTGGCTCTGTTGGTTAAATAGCAGTTGCATTAACTAGTTGAACAAATTGTGTCCTTCACCTTTGACTATTGCATTTTGAGAGCCGTTACAGCAGTGTGCCCATGCATGCCAAGGGCGGATTAATAAGATGTTACCTAAAGGTTTGGATATTATTGATTCCTTACTATTAATGCTATTTATAGTGCATTTGACATGGTTCTTGTTTTATGTATTTGGATAAAGGTTATCAGCTTGGAGTGCTTCAAATGAAACGTTTTAAAAATATCATCCCATATATATATATGTATATGTATAAAATTGTACAATGTAGATCTTCAGTGTCTCAAAAACAGCTTTAGTAGATAGCACATAATAGTGAAAAACCATGAAAAACTGATACATTTTGACACTAGGGAAGGTTTGTTTTCATATTTCAGGATTACAGAATAACAACTTCTGTTGCAATAAATGCAGTTTTTGGTATGTTTTTCTTGAGCCTACTTTGAGCCTACATTTTCCTTGCCTTTGTGCCTCCTCACAGTTAGTGTGTCATAGTTTTTGCTACTTATGTCCAAGGGCAAACCTAATCAACGATTGGTTTGAGCCTTCATATTAGATTCTCCACAACATTGGCCTAGTTCTGACTGGTATGTTTGCCATTTTTAGGACTCATCTTCCTTTTATCTGTAGACTGAAATACATTGATACACTTGAACCTCAGTTTGTCCTTTGAACTTGAGAGAATGTTTTTCTCCTCTGTTAACAATATCACAGTGAAGAGAAGGTGGTTCTGGTAATTTTAAGTTTAATCCTGCTGAAATGTAACCACCTGAAGTAAAAACTCTTTGCATAGTTGGATGCTATTTTTCTTTTTAACTAGGCTGAATTAAATGTTGCCTGTACAGGACCAGATGTTGGCATTAAAATTATGTGCAGATAAGGTGGCTTAGGCCTCAAGTTGGACTATTTGAAAAAGTTATCTATGTCCTGCTGTTAAATTCCAGTGTAAGCTAAACTGAAGAACTTTAAATGTTTACTTCCAACTAAATAACATTTCTGATTGTGCAGTATTCATCTCTAGTCCTATTCACCACTTTTTGTCTCCAGAATAACATATTTTTAATGAGTGGTAAGGCAGTCTCAGGTTTTATGCTTGGTGAGATTCATTGGAAGAGAAGCAAATATCACACTAATAATTACATCTTCAGATGTATCCTAGTAATGGATTTCCTGTAATGAGGATGTTTTGTAGAGAACAATAGATATGGCAGCAATTTCAGAGATTTGTTTTAAAGATGTTGTAGGTAGCTGACTCTGCAGTAGAGAGTTCCACTTTGACACAACCCTTGCATACTCAACAGAGCATTAGGTGGTTCCCAGGTACTTGGTTTTCAGGTGTAATTCTCTTTCTAGCAGAGATAGACTGGATGTACTGTTGCTGTTGTCTCTGATATCTGTCACTTCTGCATGGATATACTTCTGATCTAACTTAGTAGGGAGTAAGGTCATTTGCAAAATATGTCTCATAGAAAATTTTTGACAGTATAGGTATTTTGTCAAGTAAAAAGATAATTAGGGTTGATCTGCCTCTCTTTGTGATCTAGAGGAGATGAGGAAGCTGTGGTAAATACTGCTTGTCTTACTCTATTCTCTGTGTTTTGGAGAACACTCCCATAATCACAAAGATCCTATCTTAGAAGCATTTTCTGTTATGCTCCTGTTCATATTAAAATTATGTAAACAACATACTGTCAGGTTGAAGTGCATACCAGAAATTATAAAAATCTTTGGTGTTACCAGAGGTGAGGCATGCTCTTGTCTTCTGAATGGCAGTGGTGCTGGGTGACCATTACCTTTTTCCTGTTCAAGTATGCTGGGTAGTGTCAGGGATTTTACTTGTATTTCCTTTTGTGAACCTGGACAAAGGGAAGAGTTGAACTTCAACCCTGGACTGGAGTCGTGTCTGAACTGGAAAGTTTCCTGGGTCTGACAGCAGGGTTTCAGTTATGTCCTGTCCTGCTTAACCATGCTTGGGACAAGCTTGCCTGTAACAGCACACAGCAGGATGATTTAATACTTTCTGAGACTCACATCTGTCCTTTCTTCTATAATATTGTGTGTGTCCTACTCTTCTCCACAAAGTGCTCATTCTGGATGGACATGGTGCAGGATGAAACCCCAGTATGTCCAGCCTGTGCTCTCTGGCAAGTTCCCCTTATGCTGGAAGTTGACTGAGGTGTGCAGTCCTGTCCTGCACCAGCAGAAAGCTAACCTAAGGAAAAGTGCAGTTTTGTGTCAGCTTGGTGATCTGAAATGGCTCAGTGCACAGTGAGGTGAGGTTAGAGACAACCCCAGGAACTGGGCTGCACCACCACAGCCAGCAATGAGGTTTAAAGACAGAGGTAGCTGGTGACACTTTTTGCTAAACTTGTACTGGTTAACTTTCAGGATCCTTTGTTTTTATTGTCCTTTAACATGCTGAGGCATTGCTGATCATACATTGATTTCTCTGTGGAGAAGAGACTGAAAAAAATTCAATGGACAAAGGGTCAGAAAATCACTAATACCCTCATGTGAAGTTCCAGGGGGAGAGTCCTTCCTGTGATAAAAAATATAAAAACATTAAATCAGAGGTGAAATGCAAAGTGTCTGTGGGGAAGAAGTGTGCAGAAAATAGTAGGAAAAGATAAAGAGCTGTTTAAAAGCAGAGTTGGCTTTACACACTATTCCTTCTTCCTTGCCTAAGTGCTCATTTACAGTACAGAACATGGAGGAGGGAATACTTTCTGAAGGCCCTTAGAAACACAATGGACATTAGCCAGCACAGTGGGGGCTCCAAACATGGTTCTTAAAGCAATTTTTGAACAAATATTTGGTGATCACTGGAATTACAGTATATTTTTTTTAATTATGGAAGGGAAGCCATTAGGAACTTCTAATACTTGATCAGAAATCAGTGCATTATTCCTCTTGATTTTTTTTTTCACATTCTGCTCAATCTTTGTTTCTTTGCCAGAAGAAAAGGTAAGGTAGCCACTGTAAACATAGCATGAAATTGCCAAAGCAGCAATAAGTTTTGTCTAAACAGAGAAGTTTCTCCAGTTTAATCAGAGCTTGCTGAGGACAGATCTACAGCATTAGTTACACACCTATAGCTTGGAGGTGAGGTTTTCTTTCTCTTAGGGATTGGTCCAACATGAGTTGGTGATGATGGCTTCTTAATACAACTGGACAGTAGCTTGTAGTTTATCCTGCTGTATTGCTTGGCTGGAAGCAGTTTTGATTTTTCTTTAGGGGTCAGGATGGGGTGACAGCATGAGATTTGCATATTGAATATTGTCCTTAGGATGAAAAAGGCTGGAAATGTTTTGTTTGGGGAAAAGTTAGATTGTGGGGAAAAAAAGTAAAAGTCACAAAACTCTAAAACTGGCAGGCTCTTCAATTTTCTGTGCCTGTGATCTTCCAACGACCCTTATTACACTCCTGGCTACAGCCATGCAAATATTTTCTTTAGAGTGAGATGTAATTTTATAAAAACAGTTTTCTCCTACGCTCATTGAGTTCAGTGTGTTTACAGGGCAGCCTCCTATCAGAATGAGGGGGAATAGTGCCTATGAATTTGGTTGGAAGCTTTTATTACATGTCAGCTTTGTCAATCCCTATTTGAAAAGAAAATTTTGATGATTACTGTTAATCTCAGAGATTTTTGCTATAGCTTTAGACTGAAAGCCAATATGTATTACACTTGAATTCTTAAAATGTGAATAAAGTTGCTTTCAGCCCTTCATTTAGGTCATCTAAACTTTAAAACTTCTTTTTCTTCCCTTTAGCCTTCTGCCATTTGTTGGACACCACTAGACAAAGATTTTGAGGGGTTAGTTCCTTAGAATCAGTCCTTCCTTTTGGGTTGCTGGTTCAGCTTCACTTCACACTGGTCTGGCTGATTTTTAATGTCTGGAAAGCTTTGGGATCCAGGAACATGGGAAAGAGGAGTATGCAAGTGCAAGTAGGTTGAAAGGGTAGGGACCATTTCTTGTAACATTTTTGGCCTGCTCCCCATCCATGTGTTCAGTCTGTTTTCCAAGCACCCAGCAATCCTTCCTCTTCCCTGTCATTCCACTGTTCAAGGGCAGTAACAGATCCATGAGCCCATGCCCAGAGAAATTGTACTGAGATTTCTTGGAAATAATCTCATGTGCTATTGCACATGTTTGTTATTTTTGCCTCCTTCACCATTCTTAATATGCAATTCTCATTTCCTACCTCAGTCCCCTTTTAATTGGTGACTGTCCCTCCCTCCCCAGCTGAGATGAGAGGTTATTTTTGCTAGTACATTTCTCAAATAGGCCACGGGTATCCAGTAAGTAGTGCAGTAACTTTCTCCATCAGTTATTAGGATTTCTCAAGCTGTGTCCTGGTGGCAGTGCAACATGTTTCTCCTTCAGTTCTGGCTTGCAGTTGTCACTAACATTAACTCCTCCCAGTTCCCACTTCCTTGTAACCCAATCTGAATAAAGATCATGGGATTTGAATGTGCCTTGCTTTGCTGCTGGTGCTCTGGATGTTTGGGTTGTCTCTGTGCTCTCTGTAAACTGTGTGCTGTGATCTTTTTGGCTTTGCCTGTTCCAAGGAGCAGTTGACAGTTGTTAAAATCAGTTCTGGGCCAGCTGTGATTTGATGCGATTAAACTGTGTTAAATGTGTTCCAGAACTGTTTCCTGGCCTAGATAGCAAACTAGTTAAACTCTGGGTTTGGAATCTATTTTGGTATGATTTGGCCTTGTACCCCTAGGTGAGGTGTGTCCCTCTTTGAGGGTCAAACAGAACACAGGGGTCTGTGCACAGCGCATAATCTTCTGCCTTTAATCCATCACTCTCCTGGGTCTCCTTGGGCCTTTTAAATTAGTCTTTGCATATTGAAGTATTGTTTTGGGAATGATGTACTGGACTGACTGCAGTAATGTGGTTTTGCCACCCATAAAGACTAAGGTGCAGTGATCTGATATTCCCTGGCATCAACTGAGCTGGTACAAACCCCTCTTCATGCTTGCTTGGTACACCTGAGTATGCAGCCAGGCTCTTAGATTGGGGTTTTTATGAAGGCTTGCAGTTTTAGTTAAAAAAAAAGGGTAACCTTGGCCTTGACAAAAATTCCTGCTGTCTCCTAGAAGTGCATGTCAGAGTTGGGAAGGAAATAATGATACATTTCAGAGGCAAAGAATGCCAGGCTCCATTTTTATTATGGCTTAATTGCCGTATAGGCAAACCCTGAACTCTTACCTGTGTTTTTGGCTTAATTTTCCTTCTTCCCTTTCCACACAAACCCCCCTCTAACACATGCTTTGAAGTGTTTAAAACTAGGTTAGTCTCTGGCTGGAGGTGTGTGGTAGAACCTCCTTTTAATTCTTGCTGGGACCTGCCCATTTTGTAGCAAGAATGCAGGCGAACCCATCTGAGTGCTGATCATCTGTCCTTTGTAAGTGATGGAAGGTTATTTTTCCCTTCATTTGACACAATACATGGGCAAAGAAATCCTAGAGCATCTCCATTCCAGAAGCCACCTTGAGAGGCCAGATCTGTACAAACCAGAGTGCCCATGGAGGTGGGAGAAGAGGGCTTGGTGAGGATGCTGGGGCTGAGTTTAGGTGATTGCATGACAATCACTGCAGATATTTCCTTCTCCTGCTCTCAGAAGATGTTGCTGTCAGCTGCTAGCTCAGTAGTTGACCACATTCTTAGCAGATCAACCTACACAGATGTCCTGAACTGACCAGAGAATTCAACATTTCTATTGCTGACTGGAAGGAGAGAACACAGGGAGCCAAACACTAAGATAATCTGTACTTAAGATGTCTGTATACATGATTTTTTTATCCAAAATAAAATGTTATGGAAGAAGGAAGTCTTCATCCTCACATTTACTTTGATTTCATTACAATACTGATGATGTAAATTTATTTGCAGAAACAAGACTGGGCAAAAGATTCGTTCCTGATTTGACAATAACAAGCAGAGTGCTTTGAATACTAGACTAACGTGAAAATAGTTTACTTATAAAGTACATTATTTACCTTCACTAGCTCATAATTAGTCACAAAAACATAGAGAACATTTAAGAGTTATTTGCTAGTTTATGGAATAAAAAATTGACATGCAGTTTTTGATGCCTGGTTTTTAAAAATATTCTGGAAAAGCCCCTACATTTTCCCAAATATTTTAGTGCTTTTTCTTGAATGGCTCTTACATCTTGAAAATAATAATTAGCACATTATTTTAAGTCTCTTATGTTTTCCCCTGTTGGTAGAATTGGTAATTGTGGACCACTGTGCAGGTGGGCCATCACACTGGGCTCTGGAGTTTTTCCTCAGTGACTGGTCCATCACCAGGGTGTGTGATCCTCATTTGAATCGTCTTCCCATTGCTGTGGGAATCTCTGGTACTGAAAATTAATTACTCTAGTGACTATAAATTGGTATAATCACAATGTTTTTCTGTAGGTATTACAAATGTTTTATGTTTAAACAGAAATAGCTGTAATTAATATTAATATAAGAAATGAAATATTCATACACAAATAGAAATTTAAGCTTTAGCAAAGAAATATTATCTTACATATGTGATGGCTTTATACTGTTCTCTGAATTAGCAGGATAATAATAGTAATTCCCTGCTCTGAATTTCATCCACAAATCTCAAGGTATTTCAAATGAATGATAAAGACATATTTATTTTCCACATTTGTGAGTGGAGATACTGAAGTACAGGTGGAGAAATGAGTAATTTACTCAGCGTGACTGGTGGTGATGGGGTAGAAGAATTTGTCTGCTTGGTCCCCAGTTAGCATCAGCACCTCCCAGGCTGTAAGGTGGAAGCAGAAATGTAGGAGATGCTGCTTTGCCTGTGGGATGTGGTGGAGCATCACAGACCTCAAAGTTCAGCAGCACCACTGTCCCAGATCTCCCTTTGAAAATCTGCCTGACCTGCTGGAAATGCAGGGAGTAGGATTTCATCACAGGAGCACTATGTAGATTTTTCTTACCATAATGGCAGTTTAATGCTGATCATGAATAAACTGGCTAAATCTTGACATTTTTAATATTCTTTGTTGCTGTGATGAGACTTTTTGCTGATTTTTATCTTTACATAAATCTAAAAAGGGCTTTTAATGCATTGTAAATCAGTCCCTGAACTTGATGAACAACAAACTAAATTTCTTTCATTTTTGGAGTCAGTCACGCACAGGGATAACCAGGGATTGCCCATCTAAGTAAAAAATATCCCTGTGCATATAAAACTGCAATACTTGGGTGTTGTCTGGACATTTTTATGGAGATCTGTGGAATCAGAGTGTGTCTTTTCACCCTGTTTGTGCAGTCTCTGCTACAGCTGAATATCACCTTTTCTTCGGGGGCTAGTTATTGTGTAATGCAAATGGACACTGCTGTAAAAAGCTGGAAGGGTTCTCACCTAATGCCCTGGGAAGGAAGAGGAGCTTCCAGCCCCTGTGCCTGTTGGGAATCCATAAGCATTGCAGTGAGCAATTGCTCAGCTCATCACCAGTAACTTTCATCTGTTCTAGATTCTACTGTACCTGTCTCTGCAGAGAGGTTTGCAGTGTGGGGATTCATTTAAGGCATATCTATGCAGTAAAATATCTGGGGCTTACCTGGAAATAATAAAACTAAGAATTTTATTGCTTCTTTTAAACGGGAATAACCCCCAAAAAGCATTAAAACTTTGAAATCTGAATACCTATATGAAAGTGCTTGGTATTTGGGGATTTTGTTTTTCTGAGGGATTTTTGTTCCATGTTGCCACAGACATGGAGTGTGAAATCTAGCAAGCTTTCTCCAAAAACTGCTTTCAACTTTGAGACTAAAGTTACCTGTGCTGGTTTGAAGTAGTCCATACCTGTTCATTATGCCTGTTGCAAAATCTACCTACCTATTTACATAGGTGTTGGGGAAACAAGGATGATACGGAGCAGCATGAGTGGAAGGATAGAATGGTGTGAGTTGTGATTCTACTTGTCTGCTTATTTTCTGGTTTGGAGGCAGCGAGCACCTGCTGATTTAGGGGTTTTCTGTATGTGATTTCATGCCTGTGATTAGCATTTCTAAGGACATGACACATACGGTCTCACCACTTAAATACATTCTGTAAATATGTAAGCAGAAAATTACAGAGATGGTCATTGTCCAACTGTCCTGACTGGTCTCCAGAGTCAACCCAACAGGACTCGGCACGCTCCGTTGGGCCCATCTGAGACAACAGAGCTCAGACTTCAAACTTAGAAGCAGAATTCATCTTGGACTGGAGTTACCACCTGTTTTTGATGCTTCCTTAAAGGCAGTTGCTTGTCTCATTTTCCTTCCTTTTAATCGCTGGGGCAGGAGATTGAGATCTTTAGATAGACCCTGGAATGCACTTACTGTTTTACTGTTGGAAGTCACATTCTATAGAAAACATCAGCTGCTTTATAGAACTCTGCAATTGCATTTGATCTGAAATCAACCACTGTTAGGAGAAGATTTCTCAAGGCAGATGACCACAGAATGTTCTGAGTTGAAAGGGACCCACAAGGATCATCAAAGTCCAACTCCTGTGGCCCCAAGAATCCCACCATCTGCCTGACATCATTGACTACTTCTGGAACTCTGAGCCTGTGACTGCTTCCTTGGGGAGCTTGTTCCAGTGCCCAACCACCCTCT
This sequence comes from Catharus ustulatus, assembly GCF_009819885.2. Classification (NCBI taxonomy): domain Eukaryota; kingdom Metazoa; phylum Chordata; class Aves; order Passeriformes; family Turdidae; genus Catharus; species Catharus ustulatus. The sequence goes on along the minus strand of NC_046242.1, from coordinate 4,164,632 downwards.
GGATGAAAAGCCTTTTCCTAGTATTTAATGTATAATAATAACAAGACTTTTGAGTTCTGGGGAGGGATGTAACATCCTCTGTGAGGGCATATTTTAAACATATTTTTCTGGACAAAATCTGAGAATAAGCCCTGGTTAGCTGATGTTCCTGTAGGAACATTGTCCTTAAGTTAATGGCAAGGCTAGGTTTTGCTCCTTTGAGGAATTACTTGTGTTGTGTCTGAATTGAGCTTGTACATAAGGTAGAAATGGCAATCTTCTTAGTTTTGTGTTCAATTACCAAAATATCACAGCAAAAGCGATCAAATGCTTTGTCACCATTGTGCTGTTCAGTAGCTATAAGTGGAACCATGTGACCACTGAATATTTAGTAACTTCCACTTCTGTAATTGTCTTTGTTTCTTTCCTGCTTTTTGTTGTTGTTGTGAAAATTAAGTCATAAATTGTTAGAAGCAAGGAGAATGGTCATGTGCTATCTAGTTTGGGGTCTTAAATGGAGATTTTCTTCCAAGATTTGGCAGGTATTTCTCACTTAAAATCTGTTATTTCTGAGCTTGCCAATCATGTCAGTGTGTTGGGTTCAGGTATTACATGAAGGGTAAATCTTTTGACATGGAGCAGTGAGTGCACATGTTTTGTCAAGGACCTTTCCTGAGTTTTAATAAATACAGACAAGATATGAACACATTTTCACCACAAGAGGTGTGTTTTTATCCTGTGCAGGTGTTGCACTCTGCATGCATGCACACCTAGCAGTTCCTCTGTTCCTGTGCAGCATGGCTCCTTGCTCTGCAGGAAGGATGCTGCTCAGAATGCCTGCCTCATGCAGAAAAATAACTTCATAAAGCATTTCAGAAAGAGCAGCTTCCAATTTACTGAGCGACTTAAACATGCTGTACTTTGCTTTGTTCCATCATGGTAAAAGCCCTTGCCTATGTAACTCCTAACCAACAATAAAACAGGTATAAACAGGCATAAAACAAATGTAGTGTTGAAGGTATCTCTAGAGGGGAACAGTAGCTAAACACCTTTTAACGTGGTTTTGCCTGGCCTGGAAAGGAGCAATGTCCCCTTCCTCATTTTTATGCGCTGCTCATGGACCAGGGGTGTGAAGGGGATATTTGGTTATCCCCAGACTCACTGAGTTTTGAGTTGTCCAGAAGATACCAGCCAGAAGCAGAGCTGGTGTTCTGAGCTCGTTTGAGGGAGAGCTGCTTCCCTCCTGTTTGGGTTTTGCTTTTTTTGTAGGTGTGATGTCATCATTCTGCGAGGTCTGCGCCGCTGCGTCCTCCAGGAAAACAAAACAGGGCAACGAGACCTGAATGTCAAATGCAAAAAACAAGCAGATCTGATTCTTCCTCTCCTCCCTCCCCCTTTTTCTTTGAAAGGAGCTTTCAAGCTGACTTTATACAACAGGAATTAGCTTAATAGAAAAAGAGAGCGAGAGAAGCAGAGTTATTTCTTTTCAGTTCTTACTATCAAGTTCTCAAAAAGAACTCCTTCCTGCCGTGCTGGAGGATGGGATGTATGTTTTGTGCCAGATGCAAATATAGGGGCTCTTTATGAACATCCAAGAATTCTTGTTTCAGAGTTCTTTTATCTTAAAATATAACCCTTCTCTGTTTTTGGTTATTTTGGAGATACTTAAATGAGCACTACAGAGTGTCTTCTTGCCATGCTTATGTGAATTTCTACCAGAGAACTGTCCCATACACTTGAGGTATGTGTAGAGATATCAAAGTAGTACTAGCAGCAGCCTTCCACCAAGATTTTTGGGCCCTGGCCAGGGTCAGGGGAGCAGCCAAAACCAACTGCTGGGCTGATACAACCAGGACGATTTTTATTCAAGCCTTTGGAATTATATTAATATAAGAATGTATTGGAATTTTTCCTTCTTTCTGGGAGCCCTTTTGTGGCCTGGCAGCAGTTGGCTCTCTTGCAGCTTGTTAGCTATACTGAGCAATACAGTTCCTGTAAACATGGATAGGTTTATTCTTTTTCAGGCTAGAGCTTTAGATATTCCCTCATTCAGAATGACTTTGCAAAATAATCTGCAGAGAGGCATTTTGAGGCTTTTGGAGGCTCTAAAGTGAGTGTTGATAGTGAGAGGATGGGCTGGTGGTCTCTGAGAAGCTGTCCAGATGTAGTAAGAACTTCTGGGCAGTGAGCAACACTGGAGCTGATATTTTTTGCCCTGTTGTGTTCAAGAACCTTAATTACTTTTTGGTTGCTCTTTACAGCTTGTGTCCAAAAGTAAATAGTGTTTTCTGGCATGGCCTGTTGAGCTCTCAGTAGCTCCCTGTCCAGCTGGGCAGCTTGGGTGAGCTGCATGCATGATGAGGGAGCAGTTCTTGCTTTTTGCTGGTTGGTTGTTAGGGATGTATCTGCCCAAGGTATCAGGAGGTTGTCCTACTTTCCCAGTTCAAAAATCTGAGATCCTTAGAATTTATAAAATGGACACCTGATGTTCCCTTTGTTTATTAGCCAACAGAGCAGTCAGAAAATAGCTCTTCTTCTAATACAGGAATTGTTGCTTCAAACTTTGCAGTTGTTTTTTTTTCCTCTTATTTGTCTGTTCCTACTGACAAACAAAAGGCATAATCCATTATTCCAAACTGCTGAAAGAGGCTTCAAATTGCCAGGTATGAAATTATGCTGCTTGTTCCGTTACCAGTAGGAAACAGTGTGTGAGATGTTTCAAAACCTACAAAGGAGAAAGTTCTTTGTATGTGTGAATTTAGTATTCACAAAAGGTGTCAGATTGACAGCCATGGAGATTGTGGAGATCGGAATTTTATTTATCCCTAGAGAAGGTGCAGTGCAGACTGCAGCAGTGCAAAAATTTCCTGTATTATTCTGCTGTTACACCCTACCTGTGCCCTTCACAGGCAGCCTCTTGGAGTGAGGAGCTCCTCCTTTCTCTGTGCCCCTTCAGAGAGCTGGCTGACAAAAGGATGTGAGGGTGGGTTTTTTTGTGTGATGTGGGTGCTTGTCTCCTGAAATCTAAACAGATGTGGAAGGAATTTGATAACATCTACCTCTAAACAGGCACTGGAGCAGAGACAGCCTTGGGCCCCCATGTTCTCTGACTGGAGGCAGATGAGAGTCTTGAGGCAGAATCTTCTGTTAGTGGTCATGATTCTGTTATTCATCAACTTAGCTGTTTTTCTGTTAAGATTTACCACTCCAGTATTGAAACTCTAATGCAGCCAACTTCTCCTGCTTTGTCTAAAAACGTTTGATAAATTCTCCAGGGGAATGGAACGTTCTCTAGGAGGTGTCATGTAAGAGGAGTGTGATGTGAGTTGTCCATTTGCCAGAATGAAAATGGAGAAAGACTATCCAACCCTGTTTCTGAGGGGGGAAAAAAAAAAGCAAAGAACACAAACCCAATACCAAAACAAACCAGCAGGTGATTGATTTTTTAAAATTTCTAACACCTCTCTGGCAAGATCTCTTGTGCCACTGCTCTCTGTTCCTGTTACTGTCCTTGTTCCCTGGTGTTTTGATTCTTCATGTCTTGCTAGAGCCAGACCCCTCCTGTCACATATTTACAGACTATTTTAAGGAGGTCCTTCAGACCATAGAGCTCAGTCCTGCTCCAGCTGTGCTGTGTGGTTATTGCTCTGGGTCGTAGCTTTAATCATCTCCAGCTCCCATCCTTCATTAGATGCCATGATTGTGTGGCTCTGAGCAGCTTGGTTTAGCTTGGACCAAATCACTGATTGCCTTCAGATCAGCAGCTCCTGGGAACAGCCAGCACTGCCATCCAGCATGGCCCAGGCCAGGACACAGCCTTCCAACCCACTCCCTACCAGCAGGAATGCTTAAAGAGAAAAATAAGATTCATTTAATTGGCTTTTTGTTTGCATCGCAGCTTCCTGCCTCACTTCCTGGAAAAGCTGAGGCCAAAGTCCTTGAAACAGGCAGGACAACCTTGTCCAAGTGTGAGAGCTGGTTCCACCACATCTCAATTAACCTTCTGTTTAAATGCACAGAAAATAGTTTTGTCCATTGACTGAAGCAGTCAAATTATTGTTCCCCTCAGTTAAAGGGTAGGAGTGGAAATGGTTGCTGATTATTTTTTTCGTTCATTTGCTTTTGTGAATGATTGCTGAGAACAGCTGGATTAAGTGGCTTTATGTGAGAGCACATAAAGAACCTGTGAAATATAGAGGTGTTTGGATTTGTGCTGTTGAAATAAACCAATTTCTGATTACAGTTTTCTGTCAAATTTAGGATGGATGTATTTCTACATGAGCTGAAATTGCTGTTCCAGCCTTGAAATGCTGTAGCACTTAATAGATATGTAAAAGTGGTTTAAGCTGTTTCCTCCTCTCTTCAGGCTAGAAAAAGTGCTGCATTTCTTACTTGAGAGCTGAAGAGTTGGTGTACCAGAGAAATTTTTTTAAAAAATACTCATAGTAAGAGTTAACCCAGGTAGAATGAAGCTTGGGCATTAAACCTGCTTTGTGGGCCATGTTTATGAATTGTTGTTCCAAGTATTTGCTCAGGTGCAGATGTTGACCCACCTCTTTCATCCCATGTATTCTCTAGTGGAGAGGCTGTCAAGCACAAGGATGTCTTAAGTCTGTGGTTTGATGGACTTTTTAGGAAACCTGTAAGGAGAGGTGTGCTGAATGTGCTGGGTGTGTTCCACTGCAGTGGATTCAACTCTTGACTCCACAGTGCTTGCAGGTACTGATGTTCAGGGAAAACACAGCACTTAAACATTCTATGCATGTGTCTTCCTCCTAGCAATATATTTATGTGTATAAAATAATACTACAGGCAGGTAAAGTATAAAGGCTAGTTTGTTTATGGTAAGTTCCATCAAGATGGAGATTGTATTTGCCAAGCACTTCTTAAATGGAGGCTTATTCCATAGTGGGACCCATCTTTGCAGTGCAGCTGCAGTAAGAGAATGAGCCAGCACTGAGTGTGCTGGAGCAGGCAGTTATCCCTAGAGAGCAGCAGAAGATGCTCCAGCCCTGGACTATGAGAGATCAGAAGGACTTTTTCCTGCAAGAGAGGCTCTTGTTTCCAGTTCCTAGACTGTCAGGAATCTGTCCTGTGTTCAGTGAATCATTCCTGGAGAGCACTCAGGCAATGTGGAGGAGGAAAATGCCTGGTGTGAATGCAGGAGGTATAAAAGTCAGATGAGAGGGGAGGGATAAGAATATGTCAGGACAGAGTACAGTGAAACTGGGACTGCAGAGGGGTCAGAGAGGAAGGAGCTGGAGCTGATGGAGAACTGGAGCTGGAGGTTTGCAGGAGAGGTGACTTGGGAGCCTGGGAGATAGGGAGGGAGGCAGCAAAAGAAGATGGGTTGGCAAGGGAGATGGCAGTCTGAATTCTGACACTTTCTAATTTTGGAGTGCTTGCCTTTGTAACCTTAATAATTTTGTTCTAATACACCAGATACAGAAATTGCATTATATGTTCTGAGGAATTTGGTTACTATGGTAATGGGTATATAAGTACATAAGAGATGAGATGTCAGCAATCAGAACAGCTGTAATGTAGCACGCAAACCTGTGACTACCGGAATTTGGGAAGCAGGCTCTTACAGACTTCTCCTGCTTCAGTCTCATTTCTCACTGCCAGGATCTGTGTTCCATCTGCAGCAAAGATATGTTTTCCATGCCCCTCCACACCTTCTGATTGAAAAACCAATTTTGCAGTGTTTCCTGTGGTTGGGGATGGGTGGGTTATGAGGATGATCCTAAAGAGGACAGGGTTGCTGGAGAGCTGATGGAGCAAGCAGAGCCCAGGCTGGACAAGTAGTGCAAGAACACTCCATCCCATGTAGGTGTGGGTCTGGACAGCATAGGGCACAGCAGCATGTTGGAGATTTAAAACCAAGCATAGTGTAATGGTGTAAGGATGATTTAATCCTGTTGAGGAAAGGTGGGCTGTAGGGAAACTGCTGGTAACTTTTTAAGGTTCAGTCTTCAGACAATTTTAAGTGGTGTTTTAGTTTTGATGTACCTGTGAGAGGACTGTGTTAATGAAATTTGTTGTGCTGATCTGGGGGACTGGAGTGTCTGGCAGGACTGAGTGAGCTGGAGGATTGCAGTATGGAGACCCAAGTATATAATAACATACAGAATGTATAAAGATACATTATTATATATGAAGATATGAAATACAAAAATATGGTCTATCAGTTAGAAATGGGAAGATGCAAAAGACTTGAATATATCCCTTGATACCATGGTGATTTTTAAACTTTAGTGCTATGTATCTAGGAAATAAGCAGATGTGGAAAATGGTGGTGGAGGATTTTTTAAAAAAAAAACAACTTCATTTGGGACAGATGTGAGGAAGGGCTGTTAGGATGGTCTGGGAAGTCAGTTCTCTCTCCTGCGTCATAAAGTGAGACAAAACTGGATTTTTTCAGCTAACAGGCTTAAGGGGACAGTATTCTATCTCTGTGTTTATCCCTCAATATTGAAAAGGGAAGAAAACTGTTTAAAGACTAAGGGCAGTGTGGGAAAAAGAGTAAGGCAGTGTAAACTTACAATAATAAATCTGTAAATCAGCCTTAATCAGTTCTTAATCTTAAATTGGTTCCTAATCAAAATAGGAGTGGGGTTCTAGAGCAGTCTGGTAATCAGAGTAGTGGCTTCAAGAAGTTCTCAGGAGTTGGTTATTATTTGATGATTGGATTCTATTATAAAGTTGCTTAAAATAGCAGGAACGAGACTTAATTGGACCTTCAGTCCTGTGATCTTAATAATCCAGTTGAGACATACTCTGTGTATCTGAGCCACAAATTGTTTTGTGTATTAGTTGAAATGAGTATTTTCCCCATGAAAGCAGATAAAACTCATCAAATTAAAAGGTTATGCTTGTTATCTTAATACATACTGAAAACTATTTATTGTTTTAAGTGAAAAGCATAAAGAGAAGGGATTCCAACCTTGCAGAAACCGGTGGAGAGGCACTGCTTCAAGTAGGTAGAATAGTAAAAAAAGGGGATTTTTAAAATTTGTTTTTGTTTGGTTTTGGTTGTTTGCCTCTTCCCTTTGTTGTGTGCTGTGTAGGAAATGATTCTGCTCAGTCATGTGAAAACTGGAAAAAAAATAACCTGAGCTGGAGTAAAACTGGACAAATTGCCATGACTTTGGGGAATTCCAGCAGGAAAGGAGGTGCTCACGGGCTCTAGAAACGTGTGACATAATTGCTCATTAAAGCTACCCCATTTATGGGTACAGATAATCTGCTAGCACAGATTTAACAGCTATAAAAGGTTTTAAACTCTTTTCAAGCTGAAATATGTTTGAACCCATTTTTGAACGTGCTTTAAGTTGCGAACTTAGGTAAGCAGCTGTAAATCCTTGCTGCACTGCCTGTGTCTGTGTGCTGCAATGGGTTGGTCACTCCTAAGGAGCAGAATAATCTTTCACTGGTCATCTGTTCTGACAGGGCTTCTCTTCCTGTGCCCAGTGCTGAAGGGCCGTCTATTTATTTATCTTTTTTTCTATTTATGATACTAATCCTATATTTTGTAAAATCCTGTGTTGAAACAGTTTGACCTTTTTTGTAACAAGGTGTGTTTTGATGGTGCTTGTTTGACCCTAGAAGAATAGCAACATAAAAATTGTCATCCAGGTTCTGATACCTCGCCTGTCTGGTCCTATCTGCTGTCCCTGGCGGTGGTGACAACCTGGGTGCTTCAGAAGCAGTGCCAGGAGCATCCAGGAATACCTTACCTGACCTGGCTGTGGATGTTCTTACTCATGTAAATGTCTGGTTTAAAAAGCAGGGTTTCTATCTCAATGCCTCACTGTTGTCTCTGCAAGTTAATTTTGCTGTTTACACCTTGATTGGTGGAATTATTTCACTCTGTTATAAATATACTGCTCATATATTTTATGGCTTCTCCCTTTGTTTTTGAAGTCTGAGCACTTACCATGACCTTATTTATGATTTTTAACTCTTACACCTTTTCTCCTCAAGCTTGGTTTGTCTTCTTAGGCATTTACAACTTCCCATTTCTAAGGTTTTTTTTACTGTACTTGCATTTTACTGCTATATGTGAATGAAGAATAATCTCCAGGAGCAGGCCATGGCAGACACTTCTTCAAGTACTGTCAGAATTTCTGTATTATTTTTCTGATTGATTTTTCATCTTGTTTTTTAAAGAAACCCAGTCTGACATTGTCTTTGACATAATTGTGCAGTTATTTCTGCTGAGTTTTCTGCAGCATGCTCAGCTCCTGAGTTATGTTTAGTTTAAGAGTAGATGTGTGCTTTATGGTTCTTTACTTTTTTGACCTTTCATCTCCTGTCTTGTTGCTCATTCATACTCTTTTTTAAGATTCCTGTGTACTTTTTGATGCTTAATAAAACATGTCATGTACCTTTTCCTCCCATCCAGATCTGAAGTGCAGATACTATGCTGGATCCACACATTTTCTGTGGTCATTCTTTTCTCTTGTTCAAAATGTAATGTAATTATTATTTGACCTCTTACTTTTTTTAGTTTTGTATCATTTCAGAGGTGATGATTCTGTTCTCCACCTATGACTAATTCTCACAGTAATTTTGTGTACTTTTTCCACTTCTTTTTGAATATCCTTTTGAGTTGTTCTGTTCTTTTAATGGCATATAGTCTAGCACATAAATGGTTCATTTTCTAGTTCTTAGTGCAGCACAGTCACCAAGTGATTAGCGTGTTGCTCCACTAATTAATAGTTCAGTTAATTCTTCTGTTCAGTTTGGCTGCAGCCGTTGTTGGGAGCCTCTCTGGAGCAGCAGCAGCTGCTGGAAGGGGACAGCAGCTGTGACAGAAGCTGTACGTCACTCTGGAGCTACGTCAGGCTTTAGGGCAGCCACTTTCTCGTCCCCATAGGTCAGTAATGTTTAATTTATGTGTTTATGGAAGGACCAGCTGTCTTGGTGTGAGAGCACCTTACCTTATACCCAGTTATCTTCTTTGTGCAGGTCAGTTATCTTCTCCCCTGTTCCCTTGTGTGGCTTTTTGTCAGGCTGGGTGATTGCCCCAGGCTTCTCACTGCTGCAGCTTGGTTTGTAAGATTGCTCCTACAGAATCTCACAGAGCTCTTCTGGATTTTTCTGTTGGCGTTTGGCTTTATTTTCTGCCTCAGGTTTTTCCTACTGGCATCAGTTTTGCCAGGTTTATACTTGCTCAAATAAGAGTCTGACTTGTGGACTGGAGGGTTGGACACAGCTTCTTGCTGGAGTGGGAGTGTGTCCTGGAGTTCTTCTGCACTCCAGGGAATTAATTTGCAAGCTCAATTTAAACGTTTTCTCTTTTTTCTTTTTTTTACTGATTGACCAGAAAGACTTTGAATTGCTTCCTTTCAGGCCTCTTTTCTAAAACTATGGTGATACTGCCACTTTTTAATTACTTCTTTTCTCAAGGGTAATTATCTATGTTGTGAGCTTTAGTAGCTTAATTCTGAGTTATTTATGCTGAATCCAAAATAGCTAATTTGCTTACGTTTACTCTATTTATTGTTCTGGGACAGAATTGCTTAGGGGTCAAGAAAAGGTTTCTTTAAACTCAAGTCCCATTAGGATATCTGACTAATTTTTTTTATGGGCAACTGGAGTTTCCCAGTATTTTTGCCGCTAGACTTAATTTACTCTCATCAGCTGGCCTCTTGCTAACCTCTTCCTGGCCAGTGTGTGGCCAGCAAGCATCTCCCACACTGAATCTGTTATAACATGTGTTCCTTGGTTGGAGAGACATGGCCATGGAGAGCTGGCTGTAGGTGATGCACTCACAGAATGTTTATTAATGTGATGATTAATGTTTGTAAAGGAAAAGAGTTGGCAAGGACTGTGAACTTACTGAATTGCAAAAGAAGGGGGACAGACGATTTCATTTTTTCCAGTTACCTTCCTCGTAGCTTTGCTAGCCTAAGGAATCACTAAATTTAGACCTGACCTTCTTAATAAATGTACCAGAACTATCACAGGCAAAGACATCCAGGAGATGTTACTGTTGAATATGTCAAGGAATAGTGAGCACTTCTTGAACTTCCATTGGTCTTTGGGAAATTAATGTAGACTATTCCTCAGCTGTTCTGTAGATCTGATTTTTGATATCATGGGATATTCTGTTTTAAATAGTAGAAAATAAAAAGCAAGATACTTTTTTGCATTAATTTTCCTCAACTGCATCAGTAATCTCTTTTATATGTGTTGCTTAAGTGGTAGGGTCAGTGGTAGATTTGGTGTGAGTGACATTGTAAAAATTGGCAGTTAACAAAGCTAGCATTTTCAGGAGTACAGGTAGTGTTAGGAATGTCTGTGTTTGCTTATAACTGACATATGAAACCTGTCAAAAGAGATTTTGTTTGTTCAGAATATCTTTAAGAACACATTTACCCAGTTAGTTATCTTTTAAATTCTTAGAAAACTTGAAAGATTGTAGAAATAATTAAAAATAAATATTTACACCCAGCCCAGAAACGCAGATCCTGGGCTTGTCAGTGAAGGTTTGGGAAATGCAACTTTCTGACCCTTTTGTTAGTGACTTTTGTTAGTGACATTCCTGGAAAGTAAACACCCAAGCAGAACAGCTCAGCGGGATCAGAAAGTGTGCTGGGGTAAGTAATTCAAGGAGTTGATGATGGACATTTTAGTGTCAGAATCTTGAGAGGAAATCAAAGTAAGGCACAGAGTCTACAAGTATACATATAAGAGAAATGCAAGCAGTGCTCGAACATAAAAGTGTCTTCCTGAGGCTATTCTGTGAAAAAGTATAATGAAAGAAAAAAACAGAGGTAGAAAAGAGAAAGAAAAAAAAACTGCAAAGAGGTTTTTTCAGGATAGAAGCATTCCTCAAAAATCCTTTAAAAATAAATTGAAAAGGGAATCTTATAGGAATGGTAGGTTTGTTCCTTGTCAGATGAAGAAAGGAGGACTGAGTGGGGAAGAAAAGCCTATTTGAACATAGATGCTCACACAGACAAAAAATTGCAAGAATTCACTATAATATCCAGGTGCAGATTCATCTTATCCTTCTAATCTATTCCTTCTAGAAATACCTAGGTGAGGGAATGTGAAAGATAAAGGGGATGGCATTTCATGCCTGTTCTTTGCTGAACTCCTATGGAGAAGAATCTCTGCTCTTGTGCAGGAAGCAGAACTTTGTTACAGAAGTCTGTATGGGGTTAGAGACCATGTGAAGTGCCCTTGCTGCTGTAAGGCAAGTGATGGAAGTGTCCAGCATGGCTCTAAGATCTCACCTGCTTCAGACTTTGGCAGCAGAAGGATGTCCTCACTTGGAGATTAAATGATTCTGTCTTTTCCCTTCCCCTGGAGACTCTGGCAGAAAGCAAAGGAGCATCTCATGTACCAGAGTTTGGAGTGAAAAGCAGTGTGGAAAAGAACCTCAGTGGGGCTTCCTGTGCTCTGCAGGTACCTTCCACAATCCAGTTTGCTCATCCCATTCCAGGTGGTTTTGTTCTGCTTGTAGTTGGCATTATTTTAGGATGATCAGTTTGGTGACAACTTTTTGGATATTTTTCTGAGTATTTAACGTTTTTCTAACTGTTTCTTGTAAAATGTCATTCATCTGCACCTCCCTTTTCCTTAATGACTGACAACCCTGGTGGATGCAGTGTGGAGAACAAATGTACTAAAAAGAATGATTTTAAGATCATTAAGAGACAGGCAAGTTCATTACTTTGTCAGCATTTTTTTGTCTGAGCTGCAGCTCATGACTAAGTGGTAAAAGTAAGTTAGCAGAATCCCAAGGGAGATGTTCCTGAGTGCCCTTTGTCCCTTTTGCAGGGCATGGGAGAAGTTAAATGCCCCTTGCTGCATCTCCAGTCTTTTCTTGTTTCATTTCTGTTGGGTTTTTTTATTTTTTGTTTTTTTTCCTTAATTGCCACTCTAGGAAGAATTCCAAATTGCAGAACTAGGAGGAGAAAAAAATAACATGTTGTTAGCTTGGTGGGAGAGGCTTAGCCAAGTGCACAAGGAGTCTGTGATACAGGGCTTTGCATGAGTCAAGGGACTACAATTCCTGTCTGTTCTGGGAAGTTTGAGGTGCTGATGGACCTTCCATTGTGACAGTCACTGGAACACAACTGTCTTGATGCCATCTGCCTGGGGTCACTGAGGGTGGACAGGAAGCTGATTTTTAGCTATTCAAGGAAACAGCCACCTTCTGCTGTGAGCAGAGTAACTCTTCTTCCATGTGTTCAGAGCATGTTAAGGCCCTTGAGAATTACTCTGCTTTTGTCAGAACAGGAAAAAAAAGGGCTGACTGGGTGGAGCAGAGCCTGGGTTAAAAGAGGTTTGAAGAAATGCAAAGCAATAAAAAACAGTGTGTATGATTTTGACAAGCTTGCTGGAAGCAGAAATGTGATGCAGTGATCAGGAATGTACTTTCCCAGGAACCATGAAGGACCTGATGAACGTGAGTCCCTCTGTGTTTGCTGGACTGTGCAGAAGGATGGGTGCAGTCTTGAGTCTGACACTGGCTGCAGATTCCCTGAATTTCAGAGAAACCAACAGAACTCCTTCTGTCTGTGCCCCTGTGGAAAGGCCCCACCACTGGCTGGCACCTGGCTTTTGGGAACAGTAAATAAAGTGATAGGACCTGTAGTGGGTAATTCCTGCCCTTTATCTTTCTGGATAAGGTAACTCCATGCATAGAATTCTTCAGGCTAAAATTTTAAAGGCTGATTTAAATGCAAAATTAAGTTGAGGATAAGTGGTGTCATTCCAAAAGTCACATGTATCAGCACTGCCTGATAGTTGTTCATTTCTTCTGATGCTGGACCTTCATCATCTTTTCTGCTGTGTTCCCATGAACTGTACAGCCATTCCACTTCCCATTCCAGGTTAAATTCTTACTTTTCTTAAGAGTGCTTTCATCTTTTTTGTATTGCAAGCTTTTATTCTGAATTTATAGAAATAGGGAATGATTTGTCTGCTGCTTCCAAAAGAATTTGTGCTTTCAGGTCAAGTATTCTATACTACAGAGAAACTTTTAATATTCATTATTTTAAACATTCTATAATCATTCTTTAAGCATTCTTACCATCTCGCTCTTACTTCAGGTGTAATTGCAAGTAAAAGAAAAAAAATGAAAGTCAGTTCTTTCAATAGTTTCAGTTTATCATATTTAGGATAGTTGTGGAAATTTTCAGTGTCAGCTGGAAGCCATTCAGGAAATTTTTAATAGTGTGTTGAGAGGATAATTTAATCTCAGCTTCATACACTCCCTGGATCTGACCCATATGCAAGTAAGAGAAAATCCCTTTTCCCATTTTTGATAGTTGTATGATGACACTCATTCCCCATCTTATTTGATGCTTGTGAATTAGATCATGCCAGAGAAAATTATGCTAAGATTTAGCAACTGTTTGCACTACCACCAATGCAGATTCTTTTAAAAAATCTAAATATCAGTTTCTAAATAAAGTTGTGGTAGGGAGTTGTTTTTTAGTGGTGAGGGGTTTTTTATTGGTTGTTTTATGACTCTGAGTAAAAAGATCTGCAAAGAACCAGTAGTTTTTTTGTGTTGAATATTCACTTTTTAGTCTTTACTGTTAAGAGTGTCAGCTGTGAAGATCGTAGGGGCTGTAACTGGTCTCCTGCTTGGTTTGTTTGTTTTTAAAGTGTCATATATATTCTATCAGGGAAAAACACACAGTGCAGCTATGTTTGACACCAGAGAGAAGTTTTTATAGATGTTACTGTGCTAAGTGTATGGGATACCAGATGACTATAACATAAACAAGATTTATGTCTCAAACTGTAAATAATTCTGTTTATAGTTCAGTAATAGAGGACAGCTTTCTTGTTGGCCTCCATAACCATTGTGGAAGTCTGTGTGGCTCTTGTTCCCAGTGAAATGGGGAGACATGGGATGATGGATGCAGAAATCTGTTTGTTGTTTCCATTTTGTGCTCACATGGTATTTGTTTAGCTCTGGTTCTCATATTCTTGTTGGATGTGTTAGTTCCTTGAAATGTCATTTGTTGGGACAAAGCATGCTGCTCTTCAGTGCTAATCATCTACAAGCTAGTGTGTGGTGTAATTTGTTTTCTGCAAACTTTTGAACTGCCTTAAGGAACTAAAAATGCTTTGCTGTATCTCATGGTTAGTGTAACCAAGTGCCTTCTAGTCCCTGTCACTCACTGAGTTGGTTTGAATGGGAACTTGAGGAATAATATGGACAGGTGATAATCTCAGTGTGTGATTCCCTTCTTTTCTGCAGGGAACCCCAAGCACATTGGTTTATATTACCTGAAAATGGTTATCTGTGACACTGACAGCTGTCAGAGAGTTTAGTGTAGTGTGGACAGATTAATCTCTCTGAGGTCTCTGTAGCATAAGACTGAGATATGCACTTTAAATATGGCAACTGACCATTTGAGCTTTGCTTGTTCTGCTCTGCAGCATCCCAGGGGATGTTAGTCACAGGGGTGGGTCTTAACTTCAGCTTGAGATGACATGGCAGGAGGCAGAAAACTCCAAAGAGAACAGGTCTTATCCCGTCCTCATCTTCAGCTTTCTTGTGTCAGAGGTTCTAGGGGTGTGTGTGTACCTTTAATATAGCCATAATTACAGGGATGTAACATCTTATCGATTCATAGAGTTTTGTGGATGTGTGCATGCGGTTTCTGCTAACTGATAGTTGTTCAGATGAAAGTAATTTGATAAAACATTTTGGCCTGTAGTCAGTGTCATTTACATCAGTAATGGTAGCCACTAAATGTCGTGAGTTCAGACTACTGTGTGGAAATAGAGCTGGGCCAGTCCTGTGCCTTGGTCATTCCCTGGTTTGCTATGAATCTGTCTCATGTTCCTCCACCACCTTACTGGTTAAGAGTGGAGTTGATTTAAATCCTGGTAGTTGTATTTATGCAGTGCAATATTCTCTTTCTGTATGAGTGACACCTAGGAAAAATGTGGATTTTTTTTTTTTCTAATTTTGGCAGGCTGCAAGATGGCTTGTAGGTAGTCACACAGTTGGAGGGTGCCGTATCCTGTTTGCAGTGCCTGTTCCTTGGCCAGAGCCAGGATCCAGCCACCTGATCTGAGCTAAAGTGAGATGATCAGTCCCATCCACTGGGAACAATTCTATTTAAAAGTATAACTGCACCAATCCACAAAAACTGTAGTGAATAGACTGCACTGGTGGAAGAATGTAAAATACCCAAGTGCAACTTGACTGTGCTTTAGAAAACCAGCTGCTAGTGTGTGATTTAATTTTCAGTGCAGTTTAGTTGTAGGGTTGATTTTTTTGTTTTAATCCTAAGTCTCGCCTGTATTTTAATACACTTAAAATAATGCAATGACTGCTTTACAATCCACTTGTCCTGCCTTCCCTTCCATTTCCCCACAGCATTCAGGTGTCATTACTGCAAGGCAGGAGGCAGAGCTCTGCTGCTGGCACTGCTGGGCTTTGGCAGGCAGTGCCTGTTGTCTGGGTAAAAAGAAGACTGAGGGAATTTAATATGGTATCATCCATAAAAATGGGAGCACTTTATTAAGCGAGGCTGTGTAAAGCTTTCTTATGGATGGAATTTACATTAATTCATTTTATTGTTCCATCTGAGGAGATCAAAATGATAAGCACAGTGTCATGTACATGTTTGCGACTATTCTGTTAAATAGATTTTAATACTTAATGGTTTTTTCCTCATGCATTTCAAAGCAGCAATTATTTCCAAGGATAAAGATAATGAAATTTGTCTTGATGCTCTCAGGAATAAAGGGGAAAATAAGTGCATTTTAAGGTGTATCACGATAGGTGAGGAGTTCTGCTCTGTCCCGTCCCACCTCTGTGTGTTGTCAGTGGGCCTGGTAGGAGTTTCAGCTGCAGGAAGAAATGTTCCTGTTGATGACATTTCAGAGGCACGCTCAGAAAGGACGCCTAGAAGGAGTCTGGTGGCTGGTTTGGCATGGGGGGTCGGTGGGGAGGGGGAGAAGGCTGTAATCCATCTCAGCTGGAGCGCAGGGTTTTCCCCTCGCGCTGGCTCTCACACGCACACTCGCTCGCAGGGACATGTGACTTTTGGCCATATTAGCAGGTTTATCCAAGCCTAGCCCCTCTGACTAACAGATGTAGGGAAAAGGGCATTCTGGGATTGCAGCAGTTGCTTTTGAACAACAATGTCCTTTTTGTAAGAATCTGATGCTTCTTAAAAGATGGAACATGACATCATTACCGTCGATCCAAGAAACATTCCTTCAATAATACTGAGTGTGCTCTGGTTATCAGCTCCCTTCCCCCAGCTCCTTTCTCTTGCTTTTCTGACATGCTTTTTGTCTATTGTTTTGTTGGGGGCTGTAAATGTGAAACAGTTGTCTTTCAGTGTTATGTGCTTGCTAGAGCTGGAATCAAGTGGAATATTGTTGATTTATAAGAAAGAAAGAAAAATAACAAAAACCCCACTTTTTCTCCAGCTTTCATAAATGTAGCATGCTTCAGGTATGGGCTGAGCTGGAGCTAATTATTTCCCTTCCCACACGGTATTAGTTACTGTGTTATGCAAGGGAAGGTGGAGATATCACAGTCCCATTCCTGTGCATCCCACTCGGCCTCCCTGGCAGCTGTGTGCAGATGCTGGTTGTTCCAAGGCTCCTGCAGTGATCCTGCATCCATAGGAAATGTGTGAGTGCTCAGCAGTGCAGTGTGGCAGACTTGTGAGCAGCTGCATATTTTCTGTACGTGGATGTATGTTCTTCTGCTTGGTCCACCCCTGGGATTTCAGTGTCAGCTTTTCCTTATCCCCTGAGAGCAGGCTATCATGGAAGTGCATTCTGGGTTGCATTAGAAATCTCTTTGAATGCTGACTGCTTGGAGAAAAATGCTGGATTTTACTTCCCTTCCATGCATTCTCACTCCCTTGTATGTCTTCCTCAGAAAAACTGGAGACTCTTGTGGAGTTTGCAGCCAGGTACATCTCAGCTGTATTTCACAGCCAGGCTCTGCAGCAGTGCTGGGAGGTCTCTAACAAGGAGCAGGCAGGCTGTGACACTTCCCCATGCTGCAGCTCTCCAGAGGAGAGAACCACTGAGCACAAACATGCAGGAATATGTCTTTTTCCATCCTTGCAGGAATTGCTCTGCAGGGACTGGAAAACAAATGATTCATTGATGGTCTTGGAGGCTTGGAGAAAGGTGGAGTTTATAGTGTCCAGAAAGGGAGGAGAAATGGACAGCGTCTTCTGATATGTTGTTTAAACTCAGATTTGTTGTCTTTCACATCTTCATCATGGAAATAAACCCCCAACTTTTTTCAAAAAACCAATATTGAGATACTAAATAGCAATAAAAAAACCACAAGTCCCGGCCAGACAGATTTTTTTGGAAAGAAGCGAGATGTGTGATAAACTGTTTGCCAGTGACAGAATTGTTTTTATTGATGATAATTTACAGGGATTTGATAGGAAATCCTAATACCTCCCTTTAAGAGGAAAAGAAAAGGGCTTTTTATTTGCAGTGTTTTTTTGGCATCACCTGTTGTAAAGATATAGTAGGATTTTAGCACAACTTAACAGTATACTTTTATTCTGGATGGATTCCAAGACACAAAGCTTGTAGTAAATGAAAGCAAACTCGTGGTACAGACAGAAAGAATTTTATACATTCCCAGTTGTGTCTGAAGCTGCAAGTTCCTCTGAAGAAAGTGTTTGCCAATGGCCTATTGTCCATTGTCTCATATGCCAATCACAGTTTAAATGTGTGTTGGCCTCTGATGAAGCAGAGCAGAAGGAGGAGCATGGGGTGTGGAATCTCCTGCTCTGGATGCTGTTTCTCTGAAGAAAGGGGTTTCAAGTAAACCTCTGAAGAGCAGGCACTTTGTGATAGACATCACAAAATCCAGACAATTTTTTAGGACAGAGTGGGTGTAACTTCAGAGGGAGTATGTCGTGGTTATAGGGACTCATTGGTGATGAACTGGTTGTTGCTGTAGGTCAGAGATTCTCTGACTGCCCTGCAGGTGATCGAGCAGATGCTGGAGCATGGAATGCGCCTCATTTTGTGTTCTGATTTTAGTTTCTGTCCTAGAGAAATGCTTGACTGGTGTCACAGTGGGGCTGTGACATTATCCCAGCACACAGGGTGTGTTGCTTCATGAACCAGGGCTGCTTGCTCTGGAGGAAGTGGAAGCTGCTTTGCTGTGGCTTGTTTGGGGCGTTTTGAGCAGAGGATAATCAGTGAAGGATTGCAATCTTTTTCTTGCAGTAATCCATGCTGAAGAGGCTCCATTCATACAGATGAGCCAAGGGTTGAAGCAGCACTTTAAACCCAGATAGTCGGTCGGCTGACTGCCCAGCAGGATGCCATCAACCAGCCGAGCGGGCAGCCTGAAGGACCCCGAAATTGCAGAGCTCTTCTTCAAAGAAGATCCAGAAAAGCTCTTCACAGATCTCCGAGAGATTGGCCATGGAAGCTTCGGAGCAGTTTATTTTGTAAGTAGCACCATGACTTGTGAATTTTAGCTGTGTTTCTTTTTAAACTCTGGGTGTAGACTTTTTTGAGCATAATGAGGAAAAGAAACTACTGTGACTTTATTTGTGTGGTGTTTGGGGCAGAGATGTTATCTTGTGTGTCTGTATGGTCTCAATCCTTTCACAAACTTGCAGTCTGCCAGGTGTTTGCATACTAAAAAACCCTGGAAACTTGGTCCACGCCTGGTACTTATAGGTTCATCATTATGTTGCAAGCAGGGATTTATGTGCAAATTAAAACATGGACTTCTGCTCCATCAATTCTGACTGGTGATACAGTTCTCTTGATCTGATCATCTCTTTATCACCTCTTGTTCCTTGAGAGAAATTGAGTTCTGTCCCCCTTTCTGCATACCCCGAGGCTCCCTTAAAGCCATTCTTTGTGTTTGACACCTGAGTGTTGGTGCTTTTGTTGTCATTTGTCCTGTCACATCCATTCCTACTGCAGGCAAGAATCCCAGTATCCCTCTGCCTAAAACTTACTTGACATGAATGTCTGGACAGCAGAATTTTTCTCAGGCTCAGCTGGCAGTGGGATCCTCATGGCAACCTCAGTGCAGGTTGCTGTGTGTTAACCAGATACTGTGGGGTCTTCATTAAAAAACACTTTCCTCAGAAAACCTTTTCACGTTTATAATTATAGGAGGTGTGGCCAAACCTGCCAATTTTCCTTCAGAAAGCCATTTGTGTCACTATTTTATGAGATGCCTATTCAGTGTTAATAATTGCAGCAGACCATGTTGGGAACCTTCCAGCACAAATTTAATGCAGCACAGATGAACTAATTAGGAAAAGCTTCTTAATTTTGTTCCCTGCTTAAAACTATGAGCCACCACTGTCTGGGAACAGATCTGGGGGAGGAAGTGTTTTCTAAAGAAAAAATACCTGCGGCCTTAAATTCACCTTATTTAATCCCTTTGGTTAAAGAATATCAAGGGAGGGAACTGACAAATCTGTCTTCCTGCTATGTGGAAATATTATTGAAGAAATATTATTGAAGAAATATTATGGAGGTTTTTTGGGAGCACTGTATCTTTCAGAGGCATGCATGGACCACACAGGTATGGAAACCCATAATGCAGCTGCAGGTTGCCTGTGAGCTGGAAGCAAACAGCATTCCCAAACACCTGCAGGAAGCTGCCATGGGGTATTTGTAGCCTGAACTTTGTCCTTGTGGTGAGGGCTGATGGGCCATTACCAGCTCCATCTCCAAAGCCATTGCAACTCAGAGGTCATTAATTTCTAGCTTCTTTCTCTTTTTCCCCTCACCATTTTAAATCACCAGTTCATTATAGCTCGGTATTTGCTCACTGTAGAGTGCAATTGCTTACTGGCATTTGGATTGTGCATCTTTGTCAGAAAGTATCTCTGATTTAGCATTTGCATAAAGATAAGTAAGCAGCACATCACTGAACCCCAGCCCATGTGGGGGCTTCATTTTTGTCAAGAGAGGGTTTCTGGTAAAGACACTCTGTTTCTGTGTTAGGAAATTTAAACCTGTAAGTTTTGTTTTGTTTTTTTACTGGTAATGGTTCTGAGATGTTGAATCTGAAACTGTTCCATGCAATGTGCCCTATCCTTAAAACAGAAGCCCAGAAGATCAGAGAGTCAACATGGAGAGGGAAATTCAGTGTGAATTAAATAAACATGAAATATTAGAACATAGGGGAGTCTCTCTCTTAGGTACTTTATTCCTCTCTAAAGCTAGAAATAAAACTTATTTGTTTAACAAGATTTTGATTTTACTACTGCAAAGAATTGAAACTTTCTCTAATTAATATAATATTGGATTATAGTTAATAACTGCTTTAAATTAGATTACTTAAGCCAGTGACATACTCCACTTTTTGTGCATACTTTGCCTGTATCAATGCTGAAGCTACTCTGGTCACCAGATGTTGATCCTTTGTGTGGAGTTCTTGGAGGAAAGCAGAATATATGTGCATACATGCCATAAAGCAAGCCTTGTTCATTTGGGTGGCTAAAGGGAGCTGGCCTTGCACATCCTCCTGGCTTTTGTCTAGGAACTGTTTTGTCAGTTATCCAGGTTCACAGGGAAGCTAAAAAAAGCGAATGAAACGCTGTGATTTTAATATTTCTGGGGTGTCAGCCAGGACAGTTCTCCCTCCCTAGGACTGTAGGTGTTCAGCAAACTCTGTCAGGTGTTGTTTGCTTGGGTTCTCTGATGCAAAGCATCCTCTCTCCAGGCAGCTTTCATGGCATACAGCCTGCACCAAAAAATGTGGGTGATAATTAAATGTGGGGGTAATTACCCAACAGAAAATCCATATAATCCTGAAATCTCCCCTACCTTATTTAAAGCAGAGCTTAGTGTTTCGCTCTTAGTTGTACCCATCTTCCTTCCCTTTTAGCAATGGTCCCACCAATGGGTGATATATTGATCTTATTCCTGTCTCTTTGTTTCTGTTGCATCCTTCAATGGCAGAAAGTTCCTTTTATTTTTTTTCTTTCATAATTGATACGAATTTTGCTGGTTCACCTCATGGTTTTAGTTTCTTAGAAACTGCAAGTCTGGCACCTCTGAATCATATTTGGTATTATCCTTACCATACTCCCTGCTCTGCAGTGTAATAATAGCTTTTGCTTGACACAGGAAACCTACTACACTGGAACACTGCAGATGGAGCAGAAGAATAACCCACTCTCTTTTGTTAGAGCTGGGCTCCTTCTGCTTTGTTGTAGTATTTTGCTTCCCTGCTTTATTGGCAGTTCTTCACACAGTTGAATGTTTCAGAGATTGTCTCTAATCAGTAAAGATCTAGGAGTCAGAATTTTATTCTACCTTTTTTGTCTCAACAAAAATAGTTACCCCCCACCCAACTTTACAGGTACTAGCAGTGAGAGGATCCCCTCAAACAGAAAGAAAAGTAAAAATAGTATTGTTTCAAGCTTAAAACCAGTTGAAATAAAGACTGACAAGGAATTCTGGGAATCTCTTCAATGAACAGCTGAATTAAAACATGACTGAAAAACCTTTTTACTGAAGGCAGAGCCCTAGTACTTCATTAATCCGTGTTCTGGTAGGCTGTGCTTGGTAGTACAAATATATTAAAAATCAGCGTTTTCATCAGTCATCAGGGAGTGCTGTGGTGCATATTATTCTGATTTATATCATTTAGCTTCATGTTCAAGTTGATTATTATTACTATTATCAGAGAGACTCAGATTATTTTCTTCCACCACCCTTCTGTCCTGCTGAAATCTCTAACAGAGGAAATCTGGGGTCTTATCTGGAGCCATCCTTCCTGCAAGGTGCTGCCTCTTCTCCTGCTGTGGAGAGTGAGCCCTTGCTTTGGTGCTGAATTAAACAAAGATTCTTGTCTAGTCCTTGCCTTACATTGTTGCTGTCTGAAGTCAGGAAGTTTGCCTTTGAAGTGTGAAAAACTATGTACATTTATGGTACAGTGTAAGTAACAGTAGTATGAAACTGAGAAGTCTCATCTGAAGATGGGTCACTTGGATCTCTGTTTCATCTACCTTCCTTTAAGACACAAAAGCTAATTTTTGGGAGCACTGGGAACAAACCTGCTCCAGCCACTGGTGGCTATCTCCAGTGCATCCTGTGACATCTTTCCGTATGGTTTGAATGGAACTGGGTGGCTGAGCCTTGCTTCTGTTTTGTGTGGAATGGGCCTGGGCAAAGAGAGAAGTTGATTTAGGGAAAATCCCTTCTACTTGAATCAGAGCTGCTTTTATTAGCTGTGATTTCTGTGATTTAAGTCACAATGCTTGACTCCTGCAGCGACTTGGTGGATGCTGAGCATGGAAGAATGTCACACCCTGTCTTCCAGACAGGAGGGTAATCTTTCACTTAGGAAAAAAATTTCTAGTTCTTGCAGCAGTCACACCTCTTGGAAGATGTTTTAGTTCAATGTTCTGCAAAAGTTAACTAAGAATAGAGATTATTTTATGATTGTGTGGTTTGCATCTTATGGAAAGTTGGGGCCTGAAGAAACTGATGGGTTGTGTTTTCCTGTTACAGGCACGTGATGTGCGCACCAATGAAGTGGTGGCCATCAAGAAAATGTCATATAGTGGGAAGCAGTCCAATGAGGTATGTAGAACATGTTGTACATTAAACCTTGATCATTGCAAGTCATTACTGTATGGGATGATTTTTGTTAGCTTGGGTTCCTGCAGGAGAAATATTTTCTGTAACTGTAAAGGTGAATAAGAGTACAGTGTAAACAAAATAAATCAGTTTACTGTTCAGTGTATTTCTGTGTAATCTGCTTTTGAAAAAGATGGGTAGAACTTGTTCTTTCAGACACAAAGGGCTCTTTTTGGGACCACATAAATGTGTGGACAGGAAAAAAGAAAATTAAAAATGATGGATTTGTATGTTGATGTCTTACTTCTCTTAAATGTTCCATTTTAAGTACATTTCCAAAAAACCATGTTGCTTCCAGGACAAAGGAATGATAGCAATGGATGCAGTAGTGAGAGCTTCAGAGGGAGCCTTGCTTGTACAAAGTAGTGAGGCAGAACACATACCTCCCTGGAATGACTGTGCTCATGAGCAGCTGAAACAAAGGCAAAAGAGTGGTGAATGAATGAGTGTGAAAATCTGAACAGCAGCATAATTCCAGAAGAATTGCCAGAGCTAGGGATTAGTGCAGTCTTTGCAGAGGGGTCTGTAGAAGTGGGCCTCTGAGATTTAGACATTAAGTGTTTTCATGGCCACCCCAGATGTGTCTCCTTTCCCTAGGATACTTAGCAGAGTTGATTTTATACTTGAAACGTTTAAGTGCTAATAGAGATTCTTGAAAAGCCCAAGATGACACAAGCAGCTGATTTGATATTATTTCTGGTAAATAACATCAGTCACATCACGGCATGATTTTTCAACAGAATTATTTATCACAAGCATGTTGTCCAAAGCATTTATGGTTCCCTCCCTCCGTTCTCTATATTCCAATCTTAGCAGCAGTCTTGCTCTGATGGGTTTGACTAACAGCTCATTGCTTTCTCTGCCTGCCTTTTGTGTATTGATCATGTGCACTCCAAGGAGCTGAACTATTCCTTCCTCTGTGTGTGTGTGTCTGTGTAGGAGGTAGAGGTGGCAGTATCTCTCCAGCAGTTCTGAATTCCAGCTTCAGAGTTAAATTTGCTATGCCTGTTTCTGTTTTGTCGCTGCGGTGACTTGTTTAACTGTGTACTGATGAAAGAATAATTTGTACTTGCTACTTGTCCTACTGTTTTAATTACTGTGAGCTATAAATACTCTATTCACATGAATGAAACAAACTGTGCATGCTTCAGAAATAGCTTTTGTTTGTCTTCAATGCCTATGTTTCTTTATTTTGAAGAAAGTAATAAGACCAGGATTAAAACACTTTCTATTTTATGTCCATATTTATTTGTTTTGTTCAGAAGTTCACTGGAATTATGATCTAACCTATGCAAAGAAAATTGATTAAGGGCATTCTGGTATCATTTATATTTACTTAGGTTTCATAATAAGATTTTATCATTGGTGGGAACAATTCTCTCAAATAAGGTCATACTTTATACTAAAAATAAGTTTAAAACCTTTGAAAAATGTAGTGCTGTGCTCTTGATGTGATCTTGGAGCTTTTTTTTATGCAGGAAATCAGGAATACTTCTTGACTAATACATCACTTCTCTCTTCCCAATGTAGAAGTTTAGCATGGTGCTTTAATTGCTTAGTACCTCAAGGCCTTTGAGGCTGAAGGTAAAAGGCAACTAAGTCACTCCAGTGTCAGTGAGAGTTTGTTGTAGCTGCACTGTGTCATTCTATAGCATTTTTGGTGTTGAGAAATGCTTGATATAGTCAATCAGCTGCCTCAGTTGTGAACTTCCGTGTTCCCTGGTTCCATGTGTTTCTCTAACCCTGAAATTGTTACTGAGGTTTTGTACATGTTTTCCAAAGCCTTAGGGTAGATGGGCTCTCTGTCCCTCTGTGAATACCAACACATGAGGAAGAGTGTGCTGAGAGATTAACAGGACCTGGAAAACAGCTTTTGAGCCTTTTGGTGTTGGGTGGGGTTCCTCTCCCTCTGGTTAACTTCAGAACTGATACTCTGGCTCAAAAACATTTGCAGTGTCAACAGTCTTTGATGGCTGCATACTTAAATGGTTTCAGCAACTGCATTTGGTTTTGAAGTACTTTCTGATAGTCGTAGTTTTGCTGTTGTGCTCTCAGACTTTTGCCTTTCTTGCCTGTGCATGTGCAGCACATGGAGGGACTTGGAGGTCTCCAAGGGAAGCAGTGTCAGGGTCTAGGCACACATTGGAACTTGACATTTTGGCCTCTTCTGTACTTTAAAGTTGCACTAGCAAAGCTCCCCTTATTATAAACCTGGCTTTGTTTTATCTGTTTGTATTTTTTCTCCAGCAGAACCATTCCTTTATCTAGTAGGTAACTCATTTTAAATTGGCCCTTGTAAAGATTAAGCTAGTAATAGAGAAACATTATCAAGAATGTAGTCAGATAGTTGGCAGCTGATAAAGGGAGCCTTCCAGTGTAGTGTAGTGAATAGTAGGGCTAGGTCTTTATAGTAACAAGAGTTGAGAGAGGCAGCTGATCCTGCTGAAGGACACTTATCACCTACATCTCTTTCAGGTTGGGGTGTGTGCTTGATTTGGCAACAGAATTGGTATCCCGTAGTAGGGGATCACTTATTTTTTGAGGACTTGCTCAGATATTAAGTGTTTAACAGTATATCCTATGCACACATATAAATACAAAGCATTACATTGATGAGGGATCCTTGCATAAAACCTAATTGATCAGCAGTTTATTCTGTAGGTCTGCTGAGGAGTTAAGCAGTGAACATCATAATGTTGATACAAACTTACTCTGATTTGAACCTTGAGATAGTTTTGACCCTTAAAATAATTAAATTACATAATAACAACAGCCAAAAAAAAAAAAAAAGAAGTAACAGTTCTGTAAAGTCTTTCTATTCCTTTTATTCCCAACAGAAATGGCAGGATATTATTAAGGAAGTCAAGTTCCTCCAAAGAATAAAACACCCTAACAGTATAGAATACAAAGGCTGCTATCTGCGGGAGCATACAGCATGGGTAAGCATCTGCTGCTCTGCACTCCTCTTGCCTTGGGTGAAGCTGCTTTGAAATCCCTCCAGCTGGATTTTGGGAGGCACCTGAGCACTGGTGTTGCACAGACTGAGATGAGCAAAGCCGAGGGCCTTACAGGTGCTCAGCAAACTGAATGTACTTTCTGGAACCAAGATTTGAGGAAATTTTCCCTTTTGCTTAGATTAAGTGTTGATGTTCTAGAACTGAGAATTTGAAATAATATACACCCATCACTAATAAAGTTTTGTAGTGCAATATATTAAAGAAATCATATTATTGAACTAATAGTTTAAATTGTAAGTACTGTTTTCTGAATTAGCTTCAATAAATCTGTGGGGCAAAGTTTTTGTTTCTCTTTTTCAAATCTGACTGGGACAGAATCTTAAGTAAATCCCTAAATAGCCCTTTAATACTCTGATAAGCTTGTTAAGTGCAGTTTAACATTCCTGTTAAGTATGTGCATATAAAATATGATATGTAATACAATACCTAACTGGTTATGAATGTGCTTTGGCCTTCCTTACAAGTGGTGTTGCTTGGTGTCTTACACAGGAGGGTTATGCCTGATTCCAGTTAGAGCTGTATTTGTGGGAGGAGTCAGTGTGACAGTGCTGGGATGCAGTTTATGGTGCAAGCAATACTTGCTTTGTTATGGCAGCCTGCACTGTGTACTCCAGGAATTAGTTCTAGATTTCTCTATACAAGTCTGGAGAATATACATTGTCTGTTACAGATTTTCTAACTACTTTGATTTCTTTCTATAACAGCTTGTTATGGAATATTGTTTAGGATCAGCATCAGACTTACTAGAAGGTAAGTAAGTCCCACATGTTTATTTGATGGAAAGTCAGAAGTAGAGTACTGAACTAGGAGGTTGCACCATCACAGAATTTTCCATGAGTTTATAGTTTTTTTGGGGCCAGAGTGTGGATAAGTAGGCACAGTTTGTCAAATTCTTGCATAGTTGTAGTGTTTTTTCTGTAGAATATTGCCTTTCCCAGATGCTTAGTTTCTCCTTGTTCATATTATTTTAAAGTTGTCAGTCAGCTATTTGTTTGCAACTGAGTTTCAGATTCTCCTGTCATCACAGTTCAAGATTTACTTCTGAAAACCTTTGCTGTTGATCCTAATGCTTGCTAACAGCTGTAGGCCTGTTGACTACAATACCACTACAGCAGTGTTAGGATTGTGCTTTACGAGGTCTTTCATTAAATGGTCATTTTTTTATCAGACTTCTTATAGTGAACTTTCTTTGAAGAGATATGTATGAACAATAAGTAGTTCATTTCCTTGCCAGAAGCGTTTCAGGACCACAAGCTGAGCTGCCAGAATCTCATCTCTCTTGCTACAATTTATTTGTGTGTGAATTGCTGTAAATTTCTGGGGTTTGGGGTTTCACTTCATTAATGGAAAACTGGATATTGAGTCTCAAATAGTTTCTTGGGAGAATGGTCACATAACTGACAGGAATGCAGTTTATGGTTGGAGATTGGTCTCTTTAATAGTAAATAGCTGCTGGTTTACAGTTAGAAGATTACATCTGATTATAGAATGTACTCTGTGAACTATTTTTACACTTGCTTCTCATACTGAACCTGGTGAAAATGAACTTCTAGTATTTCTGTTTATATTGTTAACAGGACTGGCTTGCATGCTGCAAACTGTATTGTTTTCTGTAATATTGAATTTCACATAAATTCTTTCCTTAAGTTCATAAAAAGCCATTGCAAGAAGTGGAAATAGCAGCAATTACCCATGGTGCTCTCCAGGGATTAGCATACTTGCATTCTCACAATATGATCCATAGGTAAGTGGCTACACTTTTGCTGTCTCATACTCACTTACACATAATTTATTTTGTTGATTGTATCACCTCTGTCCCAAGTTTAACATTGTAAGCAGAGGTTTTCTTTTCACAGTATCCATATACTCCCAAACAAGTGATTTATAGTAGTCTAAACACTAGCAAGCTCTGTATCTGCACATGCACTCTTACAGCTGCTGTTCATAATTTCTGCAGAATTCCTTCAAATCTGCTAAGCTTTTCAGTGCTGATTGTCCCTGAAGCAGTGAATAGCAAGTGCACCCAAAGACTTTGTAGGAACTGCAAGGCCAAGAATGCTGGAGCAGGGAGAGCACTAATTCTTGAAAAATTAGTTTTACACAAACACACATGTTACGAAGCATACAGTAAATTTGGGATGTAAATGTTCTGTGTGTTTAAATACACTTCTGCATTTTAGTAGGATGAAGAATTTGAATTATATTATCAAGTTCTTTTAAAAAACTTTGATAAAGGACCTACTTGATTCAGAAGATTTTGCTGAACTGCTGAAGCTTATCCTGTTGTGCCATTTAAAGTTCATTTTTAAGGCAGACATTAAGATTAACATGTAAGACAAAAGAATCCAAAATCAAGGGCCATTTCAAGCAACTAACCTAATGGTTAAAGACTTTGTGTTTGGAGGAAATGGGAATATTGGTGTGTTTCATAGTCTGTCCAATAGAGAGTTTTCTTCTTTGGAGAGGAGTAATACTGACACTTGTATTCTGTCACCAGAGATATCAAGGCAGGGAACATCCTGCTGACAGAGCCAGGACAGGTGAAACTTGCTGACTTTGGGTCTGCTTCCATAGCATCTCCTGCCAACTCATTTGTGGGGACGCCATATTGGTAAGCCAAGAGTTCTGCTTATTTCTGGCTTTGTGAATTGAAAGGATCATGTATTGGCTGTTTAATATACTTGGGTTTATTGGAGCTAGTTTTGTAGTCTTCCAGTTATGGTGGTGATAAAATGTACTTTGTTGGAAAAAAAAGTTCAAATAGTAAGTAGGCTCTGAGTTCCAAGAAATTGTGTATCTCTGTGTTTGTAATTCACAAAAAGTAATAAAAATCTTTTGCTGTTCTACTTAGACTGATCTAAAGTGGTAGAGGTGGGATTGAATCATCTGTAATATATTTTAATCACTCCCCCCAGTGGTTTAAACAATTCATGTATTCTCACCGCGTCTGGTTGTTGAAATAACTGAAGTGTTTTTTCTTTCATAGGAAAGGCCAGGTTCACTGAACCAACCCCTTTGCAGATCCCTTGTATGCTTTTGATCTCTTACACCTGATCTGTGGTGTTTACTCAACTGCATGTTATAATTATTTCACCAGAGTTGGTCAGCCAGCTAAACTATTGGAAATGTGGGAGGGTGAGAAGGTGGTGATACAAATGGAGAGCTGGGCAAAGCACAGGAGAATATCACACAGCCTCTGCAGGCCTCCACTAGTGTGGATGCTTGGTCTTTGTTCCCAGTATCCCATGGTCATGCCTGATAGCTTGGGAATGATTTGTTTATGGTAGCTGAGATCAGGGAAACAACCTATTTCATACTGATGGAGATAATGTGTTCTGTTGCCTATTTTGAACACCAATTTCTTTTCTTAGGATGGCCCCAGAAGTGATTTTAGCCATGGATGAAGGGCAGTATGATGGCAAAGTAGATGTTTGGTCTCTTGGAATTACCTGTATTGAGTTAGGTAAGTTATATCCTATGAAAAAACCCTAAAATGCAGTTATTTAATACATAGAATTTATTCAACTGAATCACAGTGAAGATTTGTGTTCCTTTTCTTATCCTGGTTTCTCTGGGCCCCGACTTTTGGAGAAAAGAGCAAAATGTGCTTTCTAGAATTCAAGACCAAGTCTCCAATTTGATGTTTATGGAACTGGTGTTTTCATTACCTGAAGAAAAAAGAGTTATATAGGCAGAGAGAGTAGCCAAGTGATATCACTAAGGGTGTTCACATTCTGTGGGAGAGGCAGTTAACTTCTGAACTGAAAAACAGTGAATTGCTGAACAGCTTTAAAAGTGAACCGTTAAAGGTACCAGTGTGGAGATATATTTAATGCTATAAATTGATATTGTTTGATATTGTTGATATTGTTTCTGTGAAAATTTAACATACATTAACAAATTCTGCAGTGGTGAAGTTCTGGAGAAGTGGACAACTTCAAAGCTGTATTCAGTGTGTGTTGTCACTTCTGAATAGATTTTTTTTTTCCTTAAATGAAAAGATACGAAATAGTCGAATTTTGAAGTGGTAGCCTGAAACTTGAACCTGAAAGCAATGATGGCGTTGCCATTAAAACAGACCCTTTAAAGCAGGATGTGAGTTTAAAGGGACATTGTGAGTATGGCATTCTGTTTAAATTAAACACATTGTGTTTTCTTGGAACAAAAACGCCCTTGCTGAAGCACACCATGCACGCCACTGCTCCCATGCACCTGAGGCTGTCCTCCCATCCTTGTCAGATCTGATTGCTCGTGCTCCAACCTGACCTCCATGCAGGAGCAGCCCAGCCAGGCAGTCAGAGCTCTCAGGAACACACTAATCCATGTGAACTGCACAGTTTAGCTAAAAATGCAGTCTGGCATTCCAAACCATCAACTTCATTTTCTTCCAGAACACAAAGTAGATTCTTTCTTCGGAGCAGAGAATTTTTTGTTGTTGTTGTTCTTTTTCTTTTGGTTGCCAATATAAAGCAAGTTGAAGGGGTGTGACTGTCATGACAGAATCCTGCTCTGAGTGGAGTAAGGAGACTTGGCTGGCTGCAGGGCTCCAGGAATGCAGTGAGCTCATGGCCACCACACCCCCGGGAGTCCTGCACGCTGCGTTCTTGCAGGATGAAGCGTGTTGGGCTTCGTCTACGGCTGCTGGCGTGGTGGGAGGTGAGACTAGGTCAGGACAGCAGAGCAGTGTAGGCTGGGGCCGTGTGCCTGGCTCATTTGTGTTGCTTTGAGTAAGCATGGGAGGACAGCAGGGAAATGAGATGTCTGGTAGTCTTCTCAAATTATCACTTAGTCTTCAAAATGGTCTTATTGAGGGCTCAGTTTCAGGGTTTCCGGAAGATTTGTGTTTTATTCAGATGAGCTAAGAGAAAAGAAAGTAGAGAGAACAGTCAGTTAAAATAGTTTAATGAATAATCTGTCTGATCCTTGATAGCAGCAACTAGTTATCTGACAGATTAGAGGAGGTAAAGCACTGAATTTGAGGAAAGACTTAAATCTTCAATTTACCCATTCTGAGGAATTTGTAGGGCTTAGTTCATCCTGCCATAGCCATGAGTGAACCATGATCTCTGATCCATAGTTCAACACTACTATTCAACTCAGTACTGAGGAACAGACTAAGAAAAGTAGCATTATTTTTTTCCTTGTGTTTTTTGGTTTTTTTGTGGTTTTTTCCCTTTTGTTTTTGAGGAAGGAAAGTTTTCTGTTGCATTTTCAGTAGTGTAGGAACATCCTCGTGGCCTCACCAGCTTCTCTGGAATGTCTATGGCGAGGATGAGCTTTATAAAGTTTGCCCTATAAACATTGTGATGAAGCTTCAATTTTGTTGTTACAGTGAGATCATCTCCTTCCTCATTAAGCTTTCATGCTGTGTCAGTCTATAAGAGTAACACAAGCTTGAAAGAGAGGAGAGCCAAAGAGAAGGCAACTCTCAAAATAGTATAAAGAGTTGGCCTGTTGCTGACTTCCTGCTCATGTGCTTAGTCAGTTAAGTGTGATTTGATGGTTCTTGTAACCAGCTTTTTCTTCATCACTGCTGTCCTGCTGGAAATAAATATTTCTTAGCTTTTTAGCAACTGTAGATTAAAAGAAACAAAAGGGGGGTGTATGAAACCAAGAATGCTTAGTGGCTAAACACCCAGTATAGAGCTTACTGTTAACTTACTCTTATTTTAGTACATTACAATGAGTCAGAGAACTCAACTATGATAAACCACGTAATTTAAAAGCTTGAGAGGACAAGGCATTTGATCTTCAAAGGGCTTTCATCTTCTGCAATGGCACAGGACGTATGCCAACATATCTGTCTGATTGCAGGGTAGGGTTGGTTTGGGGTTCCATGTTCAGGCAGTAGGGATTTTGCTGATGAGGTTTTCTTTTTAAAGGGATGTAAACTGTAAAAAAAAAAAAAAAAAGAGCAACAACATGAGACTATCTCCTATATAAAAACTTCTTTTCTCTTGTGTGCAGCGGAAAGGAAGCCTCCTTTGTTTAACATGAACGCAATGAGTGCCTTATATCACATAGCGCAGAATGAATCCCCTACACTACAGTCTAATGAATGGTGAGTATTGCTGGGGGAGGAATGTTGGAGGGGATGGCTGTAAATGGAGTGCTTTGTCATGCTGGCTTCTTGAAATGGCTGGAGTCCTGTTGGGAGGATGTGAGCTGGAAGGGTCTCATTAGATTCACTATACATTTCGTACACAAAATTGACCAATTACTAAATATATGTTTGAGGCACTCCAGTGTAGGAACAGGACAGGCTGCTGGAAGAACTTAAGATCCTGTAAAAAATTCTGCTCATGGGTCAGTAAACTTTTGAAGCTCCAAAGCTAGCCAAAACTGTGGGTTTTAGTGTTTTTTTTATCACAAACCACACTGTCAGTTTCTAAATCCTGTTTTGTTGAAGTATCTCTTTGCAAGATGAAGACACAGCTTGTGTGTGGCAAGTGTCTGTTGCATCAACTTCAGAAGAATAAAGCCCAGTAGTAACATTTTGTGCCTCCCAGCCTCAACAACTGTCTTTTGAAAATAGCAAACTAATTTCAAAAGTTAAAAACTTTCTAATTGTGGTTTACTGAACTATAGTTCTTGGCCTAGGAGCTACAAGCATCCAGATGTGAGGATCTTGACTCCTTAATAAATTAAACTGGGTCATTAACATAGGTGGTTTTCTTTCCCCTCTCCTTGACACAGGTCTGATTATTTTCGAAACTTCGTAGATTCTTGCCTCCAGAAAATTCCTCAAGACAGGCCTACATCAGAGGAGCTTCTGAAGGTTGGCTTGCTTGTCTTTTCTGTTTTCCATGTGCTATTAAAAGGGGCTGTGCCCTGTGCTGATGATCTGTCTCACCTGCTGTACAAGGTTATGCTTAATGATGCTCAAACATTTTTGAGCTGCGAGTCCTGTGGGGTGTACTGAGCTGGCAGCCCTGGCTTTACTGCCTGTCTGCAGTGCCTGAGTGTTCTCCAGGTGACTTTCCAAGCCAGCCTTGGAGCTCTCATCATAAAAGGTCACTCCACCAAGTGACACTGGATGACCATCGACTTGTCGAGAGTTTTAATTTGTAAACTCAGTCATTCCAGTGATTATAATTAATCCTGACAGAGCTGCTGTGCATTAACTAACAAATACCTTTTGTTACTTCCCTCTGTGTTCTGTGCTGTAGAACACTCCAATGTGCTTTACTCAGTACCTGAAATCCACTGCTGGGGAAAAGGGGGCAAAAGAAAGCAGTTTTTCCTCCCCGTGTTTTTCCTTGGCATGAAAAAGCCGCAGCAGTCTGCAGGCTTGCTCTTGCTTTATTTCTTAGCTTCTTTTCTAATTCTTCATTTGTGCTCCTGAATGCTGCAGGTACTTGGCTTTGCTCACTGTAGTCTGGAGACAAAGCCAGTGGGGTAGATTGTTGCAAAAGGCTGACATGTGAACAGAACTCACAGAGAAGTTGGGTTTTGGAGCTGCTTTTTTGTGTGACTTTGATGGATTTCCTTTGTGGCATCAGGTGGCATTCAGAATTTTGCTAACTTGTCATTCTCTTTACAGTGCTTCTGACATTTTGGGTTTCTTTTTATCCTGGCCCTGTTTCTGTTAAACAATGTTTTTCCAAATTTTTTGCATTGCAGGGAAATGGATGCTATTTATGAAGGTTTTATCAGCACCTTTTTGCATGTTTTTACCTAAAAATGGCTCTGAGGACTTGTGCCTCTTTGAAAACTGTCTATTCATAAAGCAAATGCAATTATCCAGGAAAGGTTTCGGTGTGGGTGTGTAGTCCTGCCATTTCAGAATTCTACAGATTGGTTTTATTTTGAGCAGTGTGCTGCAATTAAAGAGAACATTGATGGAAATGAAACGTTTGGGAATGTATTCTTCCCTAACTATAGTGTGAAACAGCTGCATGCCACTTTACAGGGACAGGTAGGGAATGTGCCATGGTGGAAACAGCATTGCAGTTCTCCAAAGGAACAAAATGAAAGTAGTGGTTGTGTTAATAATGACTCATGCTTGCACAGCACATTGCATCTGGAGACTGCAAAAGCTGCTTCTGACATACATAGACAGTTCTTGTTTCACCTATTGGCAAAATGTAAAAAAGCCACCTTTGCAGAGAAATGTGATGAATATCTCCAAGAGAAGAGCAGAACATGGGGAGCTGTTCCAGGACCAGGCTCTAAGGTTCACAGCCTATTTTATGACTCAGAGCTGTATGATGAATATTTGATTCCCAAGCTTTTCTAAACAAGGAAAAGGGTTTTCTACTGGGAGTTAGCTGATGAGTTAATTAACATTTGGTTAAAGATACTAGTCAGTCTAGCACCTTTAGCTTTTATTTGGTATTTGTTGCTCTTCCCTCACCAAACCACAAGTAGATAATGTCTCTGAAGTCTAGGTTTATAGTGAACAAGTGTTCATGGCATGTAAAATGCCATTTCTGGGTTTTTGCGCCTTTATTTTTTGGTACAGTCATTCTGAAATCTATCTGAATTGAGAACTCTGAAAATAATGCCAGTGTTAGCTGTGAAGGTGTTCTCCTGTGCAGGGAAGAGGGCTAATAAACCCAACTAGAGCTCATCAGTGTGTCCTCACAGCATGTGCATGGGAGGCATGAGAGGCCACTCACCTGTCTGTGTGTTCTGCAGCACATGTTTGTTCTTCGAGAGCGGCCCGAAACAGTGTTAATAGACCTGATTCAGAGAACAAAGGATGCGGTGAGAGAACTGGACAACCTGCAGTATCGTAAAATGAAGAAACTCCTCTTCCAGGAGGCCCACAATGGCCCTGCAGTGGAAACACAGGAAGAGGAGGAGGTGAGAGAAATGCTGGGTTTCATCACTGAACCAGAGAAAATGAGACTGTCATTTAAATAACCACAATTCAGATATTGCTGAAACGAAGGGAGGCTGTTTACACACCTGGCTGTAAACACTGTCTCCCTCTTTGTGCTTGGAATAAAGCTACCTCAAGGCACAAACAAGGACAAACAGGGTAGATGCCTAGTGCTGGCAAGAAGCTGTGCCATGTGTTCATGCTTGAACAGTCAGCTTCCAGTCCTGTAAATCCTCGCTTTCTTTGCCTTCATGAGGACTCTTTAGCAACTGCAGTTAACCCTCTGTTTTGACCATATGTACTGAGAATGTTCTAAATTTAAGGCGTAGAGATTTGTACTTGATTTATTTTATATATAAAAAAAAGAAACAGGTCATCAGGGAACTTGATTTCTCTTTTTTGGATTGAGTGCTGCAGTCATCATGCAGAGACAGAGACTCTGAATTCCAGTTCTCATGTACAGAAAGGAACCTGCAAGATGCAGGGTCCCAGCTGAGCACTCAGGTGATGCTGGTGTCACAGCAGTTTCTGGTGACACGCTGAGGCTGATACATGATGGAGTTCAGCTTGCTGACAGGCTCACTGTTGAAAAGAATCTGACATCAGCCAGTTAATCTTGACAAGCTGACTCTTTCTCTCCCCATCATCCCACAGGAAAAACGTTTCATGGCAATGCCTGGAGGGTGGAAAGTGCCATGGCATGGCAGGTGGATGCCTTTAGAGAGAAATTAAATGAACATTCCATTTGGTAATGTCCACAGGTACCAATGGCATGGGTTTGAATTTTGTTTCTAATTCCTCTCTCCTAGGAACAAGATCATGGTGTGGGCAGGACGGGAACAGTGAACAGTGTGGGAAGTAATCAGTCCATTCCTAGTATGTCTATCAGTGCCAGTAGCCAAAGCAGTAGTGTTAACAGTCTTCCAGATGCCTCGGATGATAAGAGCGAGCTGGATATGATGGAGGGGGACCACACCGTGATGTCAAATAGCTCTGTCATTCACTTAAAGCCGGTAAGCTCTGCATTCTTACTGGAGAACTTCGAAGGTGTAAAGTGGGAGAGGATTTGGTTGGCACAAAGTCGCCTGTTCCCATTCCCAAGTCATTATCTGCAGTTTATATTATTGTGCCCCAAATATATATATGAGTGTGCACTGGAGACTTGGGAAAGTGGCTGTGAAGATCATTTATTTTTGTTAATTCACTAAAAATTATTTTACTAGTGGAATTGTTTCAAAAGCAGTTTGCTTTATCAGGAGGGGTTGGAATGGGAGGTTGTAAATAGGTTTGTTTGGTGGATCCCCTTAACATGCATAGCCCTGCCTTGTGGGACAGCAGGATGTGTGAGTTCCCCTTTTTACCCCCTCATTAGAGAATTCTTAAAGTCAGGACCTACAGTAGAAACTGAAATCAGTTCTGCAGCATCAGCTTCCCAGCACTTGATTTGAATATTTTGTTAATGAATAAAGTGTTGGGGGAAAAAAATGCAGCAGAAAGCACTTCCCTGCTTTCCTTCTGCCAGATGAAGGGTGGGCTGGGGAGTGCCCTCTGAGCTGGGCTGCTCTTGCCATGGAGGGGTTATCACTCATTTGCTCAAAGCACTACCGTTTCCATGGCTAATGATAGGTGTGGCTAGAATGTCTTGTTCTTTGCCCAGATATGCAACAAAGACACAGGTATTTCCTCAGGGAGTTAATTAGTGTATCATATCTAACTAGTAATCACTCTATGATGAATTACAAACTCAAAATAAGAATGTGGAATACACCGTGACAAATTTTAAAATTTGCTTTGAGGTATTCCTGCAGTGGGTGTAATGAAAATCTTCCTCTGTCTTTCAGAGCTACAAAGATGTTGTTTTTGTCTTTCAGACTTGATAAAAATCTACTTTATAGCTGTTACATTTTGTTGAAGTAAACTGTTTAACTCAGCTTTCAGTTTTCCATTTTTTTTTCATTTTCAGCTTAAATTAGTAATCTTCCTCTTAGTAATAAAAATTCACGATGAAATTTCAGAAAGCAAAGGTCATAGATCAGAACTCCTTTTGCAGTGTGTACCTTCATTGGCAGGGGGATCTTTCAGGGCTGATGAATGTAAAACACTTTTTGCTTCCTTTTAAATCAAAATCTTTAGTAACACAGTTTCTCCTTATTCTCTGACATGAATATTTGCTGATAAGGAGGAAGAGAACTACAGAGAGGAGTCGGATCCTCGGACAAGGGCATCAGAACCCCAGTCTCCTCCCCAAGTATCTCGCCACAAGTCTCATTATCGCAACCGGGAGCACTTTGCTACCATACGCACAGCGTCGCTGGTACGTGGAGGGCTGGTCTGGGGACACCTCTGCAGGAGGGGATGCTTTGAACACTCTGTGCAACTTCCCAGAGCTTTCAGAGTATCACCAGAATGAGCTGTGTTCATTGACTGAGATACTGTCACTGAAATAATTTAGCGTCGGTTAATAATGGTTTCAGTGAGACACCTGGGCAAATGTAATTTGTGTGTATTAAATAGTCCCACAGCCAAAGTAGAATATAGGAAACCATTTATAATAATAAGCTGGTTTTCATTTTCATAGGCATATTATGAATATTTGTGTGTGTGTGTGTAGGTATTCACCCTTATTGTATTAGGCTAAAAGGCCATTATTTAGTACCA
This sequence comes from Catharus ustulatus, assembly GCF_009819885.2. NCBI lineage: Eukaryota > Metazoa > Chordata > Aves > Passeriformes > Turdidae > Catharus > Catharus ustulatus. The sequence continues at coordinate 4,127,537 of NC_046242.1, read as the reverse complement.
GCTTTATAACAATTGTACTGTTTTTCTGCTGGAGCCCATGTGAGCTTATCTCCTACAGCAGAATTGAGTTTTTAATCTGCTCTGCTGCCATAAGGATGTGTGCTTTTCTTTACAACAAAATCATATTTCTTAACTGAACTGTTCTCTTTTGTGGTTTGAAGACTACTGAAAAGCAGATTAAGCAGCATTAACTTCCTCTGGCCCGATGTGGTTATCTTCCTAGGTGACAAGGCAAATGCAGGAACATGAGCAGGACTCCGAGCTCCGAGAGCAGATGTCGGGCTATAAACGTATGAGAAGGCAGCACCAGAAGCAGCTGATGGCATTAGAGAATAAACTGAAGGCAGAGATGGACGAGCACCGCCTCAGGTTGGACAAAGATCTCGAAACACAGCGTAACAATTTTGCTGCAGAAATGGAAAAGCTAATTAAAAAGCACCAAGCAGCCATGGAAAAAGAGGTAGGAGGTTATGGTTTGTCAGACCAACCCATGTTTGTTAATTACATTGAGTTGTCCACTTCCCCTCACTGATGCAGAGATGACAGTGTGGACTCTGAGATGTCTTGTTTTCAGGAGCCAAGCAAATTGCTAATTAAAAAAAGGTTAATACATCACCTCCTTACACTAAGGTGTTATGTAACTCAAGGAAAGGTATGTCCTTCATGGCGGTGTGTTACACTGAATAGTAGAATCCTGACCCCAGGAAAAACACTGTGAGGGTTTCCTCTCTCTTGCTATGTCTGTGCTGTCAATAATTGCCTGCCATTGAGTGTTGTGGAGGCAGATTAGCCTGCAGAGAAATGTGCCAGCTACACTTAAATGTTCACTGTCTAGTTGTGTATGGATATGGGGGGGCTATGCTTTTAAATAATTGATAATGAAGTGGTGCTGCCTACAGCAATTATTATTGATTTTTGTTCATCTCTGATCTCTCAGTGGAAGGCTGAGGATATAGTTTATCATAAGGTTTTGACTTTGTTGGGCAAGATTAGCTGAACAGTAGGGCTGAGGGAATGTGGCACTGGAGGAGGAGTCTGCTGGGTGCCTGGATGGGATGGAGAATGAGGAGAGAGTGAGGACAAGCTCCTCTGACTTGGACTTGTCCAGAGGTGTGGTGAATATTGTGGTGACCATGAGTTCTGGGTCTTGAGGCTGAAACTGGACTCGAGCTGTAATCCATTGGGACTCTGACTTGCTGCTGGATTTGCTATAGGCTAAAGTGATGGCCAATGAAGAAAAGAAGTTTCAACAGCATATTCAGGCCCAACAGAAAAAAGAATTAAACAGTTTCCTGGAGTCCCAGAAGAGAGAATATAAACTCCGTAAAGAGCAGCTGAAAGAGGTAACTCATCTCCAATGAGAAATGTGTGATATGGTGTGAGAGTGGTGAACCTGTGAAAGTAAGTGTCAGTGTGCACCTCAGATCTTCCACAGGATTGCAGTGAGTTCTGCATTTTATGAGCAGAGTCCTGTGTGTGCTATATTTATTTCATATCTTTCACCTTTTGAGTAAGAGAATTTAATTTGAATGGAGAAAGCTGTGTAATTATTTAAATAGTCGTTGCATTTTAGTGAAAATCACGATCTCTGAAGTGCAGAGAAACTGTAGAATCAAACTTCATGATTCTTTTTGTGAGTGAATCCATAAGCACTATAAATAATTTCTTTGAAAGAACCATTTAATGCTCCACCATCAACTTGTGTGACACAACTTTGGAACTTGCTCCAAAGGGAAATATTCCCAAACATAGGCATTTCCCAGGAGAAGAAAAAAGGCTAAAGAGCAGCAGAGCCAAAAAAGATCTAACAAAAACTACGGTAGCGTGGGCTCTTTATAATAACATAGAATCTTTTTCTAAGTGGGCAGTAGATCACAGAGCACCAAGAAACACTGATGAAATACAGAGGAGTTCTGTCTCATACTTCAGTGGAAATGTATCACAACAAGTCTTAATTACTGCATGGGCATCTCTAGTATGCAATTCAAGCAAGCAGAGTCTTTTCCCAAAGATACTTTAAACTGTGTAGTACAAATGTGGAAACTCCCAAGATTTATCTGTGAACTTCTTTACATTGTTTTTGTGAGTTATGGTATCTCAGTGAGCAGCTCTGCCTTGATGAGTTACTGCAAAATGGGTATGTGCTCTGGTCAAGCAAGACATAAAAAAATTTTCTGATGTGCCTCATGTGTCTGGAGTTTTGTTTGAACAACAGGATGTCAATGCTTTCCTTCTGCCAGTCCTTTGGGAGCCTGTAAAAATGTTTACCAGGCAGTATGGCAGTACCTCCAAGTGTTTTCAGTGGCAACCCCTCATTTTAACATTTGCAGCTAATGTATAGCTCTGGAAACTGGACATAAACCAGTATTTTGGACAGTGGAAAAAAAAAAAAGCTGTAGTTGAATCTGCTCCACTGTGATTGGTCTCCTGGTATTTCCTTAGTGCTCTTTATGTGATGTGATGCATTTTGAGGAGGCTGAGGTGGCACCAACCTTGAGAAAAGAGGGTAGAACATAGTTCAGTAGTTTATTAGTCAGGTCTGTTCAGCTCATGGCCAAGGAACTTAATGTAACTATTCCACAATTAATTACCTTGCCATTATCAGGAGCTGAATGAAAACCAGAGCACTCCAAAGAAGGAGAAGCAGGAGTGGCTCTCCAAGCAGAAGGAGAACATCCAGCATTTCCAGGCAGAAGAGGAGGCCAACTTACTGAGGCGTCAGAGGCAGTACTTGGAGCTGGAGTGTCGCCGCTTCAAGAGACGGATGCTCCTGGGCCGCCATAACCTGGAGCAGGACCTGGTTCGGGAGGTAAGGGAACAGGCAGGGATGAGACCTGGATGCACCTGTCTGAAGTGCATCTCACAGGAGCACCTGCAATCCAGATCAAATCAACCAGAAGTGTTTGTTACCACATCCAAAGGGTTTTGGTAGAGCAGCGGTTGGATGTTTTGCAGTGCCATCTGGTAATCCCTGTGGCATCCATTGTGCAGATTAATGCCCTATTGCAGGAGAATTACTAGGTCCAAAAAATCATCAGACAGAACAGTTAACAGAAAATGCTTACTGTGAATCCTGTTGAGCATCTAGAACAGGAAGAAGAAAAGTGAAATGAGGAAGGAAAAATTACCGGTGGTGTTGCTGTCTGCTACTGATAAGACCAAGAAACTCTGTGGTCTGTCCTCAGATGCCTTGGAAAGAGAAATGCCCTTGCAAACAAAGTGAAATGTCACTTTGTCAACGGAAATCCAAGTAAGTACAAAGAACCTAATAATTCCCTCTGTCCTCCTGCTAGGAGCTAAACAAAAGGCAGACACAGAAGGACCTGGAGCACGCCATGCTGCTGCGTCAGCACGAGTCCATGCAGGAGCTGGAGTTCCGCCATCTCAGCACCATCCAGAAGATGCGCTGCGAGCTGATCCGGCTGCAGCACCAGACTGAGCTCACCAACCAGCTGGAGTACAACAAGCGCCGGGAGCGGGAGCTGCGGCGCAAGCACGTCATGGAGGTCCGGCAGCAGCCCAAGAGCCTGAAGGTACTAAGGGGTGTAGGAACTCCGGAGGTACTAAGGGATGTAGGAACTCCAAAGGCAATAAGGGATGTAGGAACTCTGGAGGTCCTAAAGGATGTAGGAACTCTGGAGGCCCTAAGGGATGTAGGAACTCTGGAGGCACTAAGGGATGTAGGAACTCTGGAGGTACTAAGGGGTGTAGGAGCTTTGGAGGTACTAAGGGATGTAGGAACTCCAAAGGCACTAAGGGGTGTAGGAAATGCGGAGGTACTAAGGGGTGTAGGAACTCTGGAGGTCCTAAAGGATGTAGGAACTCTGGAGGTCCTAAAGGATGTAGGAACTCTGGAGGCACTAAGGGATGTAGGAACTCTGGAGGTACTAAGGGGTGTAGGAGCTTTGGAGGTACTAAGGGATGTAGGAACTCCAAAGGCACTAAGGGGTGTAGGAAATGCGGAGGTACTAAGGGGTGTAGGAACTCTGGAGGTCCTAAAGGATGTAGGAACTCTGGAGGCCCTAAGGGATGTAGGAACTCTGGAGGCCCTAAGGGATGTAGGAACTCTGGAGGCCCTAAGGGATATAGGAACTCTGGAGGTACTAAGGGATATAGGAATTCTGAAGGTCCTAAGGTATGTAGGAACTCTGGAGGCACTAAGGGGTGTAGGAACTCCGGAGGTACTAAAGGATGTAGGAGCTCTGGAGATACTAAGGGTTGTAGGAACTCGGGTGCAAGCTGGTTGTAGTCGAGAAGTGGTCCATGGAAAAGTGGTCCATGGAGAAGTGGTCTGTTACAGCCTGTTTGCAGTGCAGGCGGGGCCGAGGTGATTTGAAGCTCATTGACTTGAAGAGCATGGCTGTGGTGATCAGGGTTACAGGGTATTGCAGTCAGGCCACAGTCCCTCCTTTTCTTTGAAGAGCTCTTCTCAGCAATGTCCCTTTCTTTCTGGGGTAGTTTAAAATGCATTTAATGTTCACAGTATGCTTTTTTTCCCCCTCCTACACCATTTTCTGATCCTTGTCTCCCCCATATACAAAAATAAAATCAGTATTTGTGTAATGAAGCAGTGTAATTTAAAAACAAAACTCAAAAGCTTTGTGTTGCTGTGTGCATCAGAATGAACTGCACTCAGTCTTGGCTAATTCACCTAGTTAGTGTTTTTTATATTAAAGCTGGCGTGGTGGCGAGTGGGGAGGGGTGAAGAGGGAGACACCAGCCAAGTGCAGTGTCCTCAGGAAGCTCCTGGTGCTGACCTTCACTGTGTGTCTCTCCTGGATTTCTGGCTGACCAGAATGATGGGGCCTCTGTGATTGAGGCTTTTAGTGTTTTCATTTAAGCCTTCACTTCATCCGAAGAAGTCCAGTGGTTTATTCTGAAGTGTCTGAGAAGGGTGTATAAGGCTTTTCACAAAGCTGCCTGGTACATTTCCTTTGAGGAGGCAGAGTTCTTCTCTCCACCCAGTGTTCAGCTGTGCCAGTAACAAAATGAGTCTATGGCATACTGAGCATGGGGTTTCTTTGTTGTTCTGCATGTTTCCTCTTCATGATATTTTCCATCTGACTTAGTTTTCACCACCTGCAAGTTATCTTCTTACAGAGAAAATAACCAACTTGAAAACAGAATTTCAGAAAAGAAAAAATTATACCTGATTTGTCAATATTAGAATAATACGAAATAGTGAAAACCTGGCTTGTGAGAACAAGGGACCATCTGATCACTGTTGAGAATCTCCAAGGATATAGTGTATAAATAGCAGATGACTTCACAGGGAAGCTGTGCTGCACTCTGAGCTGAATAAAACTGAAGCAGCTGTATTAGGTTGATCCTTCTGAGATTAGCATGAATGAGTTCTGCCTCCCCAAGGTGATGTGGTGCAAACACGAGTGGGCAGCATGTCCATTCTCCTTCCCCGGCTGCTGTCAGGACAGCAGGATCTCTGGTACCTCTGTGCTGCAGGGGCTTGGCTGCCCTCTCACCTCTGCAGGCTCTCCAACCCCTTCCCTTTTCCAGGGAGGACAGGGCTGGAGCGTTTTGCAGGGAGCATGGAAAGCTTGCACTTTGCTTTGCATGGCTGTTCTGTGATTAGTGAAGGATTTCAGGCTTGAGCTGTCAATGCTGCACCTCTGTGTACATGCAGGGCTAACAGCACAGCCCGTGGACAACCGTTGGGTTTGTAGCACAATCCCCTCTTTATCGAGGCTGTTCTCTAGCATTAACTCCTTCTCCTGCTTCTGACTAGTGCAGGCAAGTATTCTTAATTGAATAGATAATTTGACCATTTGTTCAGTTTCTCTCCCCAGCAGCGTTTTCCCTCAAGGGCACATTTCAGGCTTTCCCTTTGTTATTTAGTGAGGCCCTTTGTCCTGGAAGCAGGTTTTTAACGGTCAGTGTCTGCTCTATGACAGCACCAGAAGGACCCATAACTAGAATTCACCCTTCAGTGAAAACGGCTGTTATTATTTCGAGTGTGTTAATTGTGATGCAAATACCCTCTTGCTGGTATTTCACAATACTAGGTCAAAATGATCTTGTCAGAAGTCTGACTGGAAATCTTACCCCTCCCTTCTGTTTCCTGTTGTTAAAACCTTTGGATTGGGAGCCTGTAAACAGTCTGGTGTCAAAGCAAGACTTCACAGAAAATGAGGACAAAATAGGTTGATAGTGTTTTGCTGTGACCAGGTCTCTGATGGGAATGTGTAACCTGCTGACACTTCCCTTAAGGGCAGTGAGAAACAACCTTAAAGGTTTCCTGGAAGGAAATAACTTTCTGTGAAATTCAGAAAGGTTAAAAGTGATGCATTCCTCTTCATGATACATGTTTTGATTTGAATGAAACCCATTTTTGTCCTGTTCTCTGCATCAGGTTAGCAAAGTGTTATTGTTGTTTTATGCAGCAAAGTTTGCTTGGGCTGGATGTGCTGTTTGATCCCAGTGCACTTTTTGAGGTGGCTGCAAGTGCTGTGCTTATCACCTGCCCTACTGAGCCCTGAGTTAATGCCAGGAGCAGGCAGTGGAGGGGCTGATGTGGCCATGCACAGAGATCTGCTTCACTGGTTCAGATCCCAGAGCTCTTCTAACTTACTCCAACAGTAATCTGGTCCTGTGCTCTGTTTGTGCCTCCAGTGCTTCAGCATTTGGCATGGTGCCTAACAATGGGAAGGCCCTCATGTCTGATTTTAGTGATTTGTGCTTATTTATTTATTTATTCTTACCATGGTGAACTTGACCATCTGTCAGTTAACAGTCATCACTCATCACTTCTGGGTTTTGCTTTGTTAGAAGTATCCCTGCCAGCCATCATATAGAAAGATACAGAGAACTCCAGAACACCCTCCTTTTCAGGATCTTGAAACACTTAGTACATGTTAAACTTCACAGGCTGCTCTGAAGGCAGATAAAAGAAAATAAATAATTTCTTCACAGTCATACATCCCAATACCTTTTCCAGGGTTGGTGTCCCCCCAATTTGCTGTGTACAATCACAGCTGTCTCTGAAAAATACAGAGATGTTATCAAGTGCAAAGGGAGGAAAACTCCCATCTCCAGTAAGCCTCCAAGTGGGAATTGTTTTGTTTGCTAGACCAGCACAATACTAGTGTTTTGTGGTGTATGTTTTAAAGCATGTAGTCTTTTTGGGTTTCTTTATGAAAACCAGGCTCATAATATCGAGGGTTAGAATACATCTTCTATTCATCAAACCCTCAATGGAAAAAGCATTGTTCTTTTTTCCTGTCTTTTTCCATGCACCAGATCTGCTTCTTTTCATAACATTAAGTGCTGTTCATATATATGTGCCATACAAGCACAGTCGTGTAAGTATGGCTTTTGGTGCTAATAAATATTAGTCCTGTCCCTCAAGAACTTTTCTTGAAAAGCGACACCCAGGACTGGATCCAGTCCAGTGACAAATGTGAGGCTCTTTGTGCAGAGACAGCTGTATTTAGGCTGGAGCTTTGTTATAAAAGTGTCTGTATTGTAATTGTTTCGCACAGTAGCAGTGTCAAAGCAGCTGCAGCAGTAGTCATTGCCTCTTGTGTATTTTGCTTCCCTTCTTGCACTGTAGATGTTAATATACATTTGTGGATTCTTGAACTCATATCCTTAATGTAATCCTAAATATCCATTTGAATGGATATTTCGCTCATTTGAAACATGCTGGTTTTTTCTTTGTGTCCCCTCCATCTTTCCAGTCAAAAGAACTACAGATAAAGAAGCAGTTTCAGGATACATGCAAGATCCAAACCAGACAGTACAAAGCACTGAGAAACCATCTGCTGGAGACCACGCCAAAGAGTGAACATAAAGCTGTCCTCAAACGGCTCAAGGAGGAGCAGACCCGGAAGCTGGCTATCCTGGCTGAGCAGTATGATCACAGCATTAATGAAATGCTCTCTACACAAGCTGTGAGTCGCCTCTGAGGGACCCAGGGTTCCTCAGCCAAAGAGGGATGTTTGCATTTTAACCGCTCTGTATCCTGACAGCAGGCTTTCTGCTTCCTTGCTGCACACGCCATTCCCTGCACAGTCCTTCCTCTGTGTTCAGAAAACAGAGTTCAAACGCAGAGGAAAGACCTACCACCCCCTCCAGGCAGGCTGAAGCTGAAGCTGCTGTAGTAGAGATGCAAAGTGATGCATCTGTGTGACCAGAGGACTGCTTTTGCATGAAATACAGCAACATAAACATCCCTGTTAGAGCATCATTGCATAGTGTGCAACTGGCTGTTTTAATTCATTTAGATTTTGTTTTGTTAGTGATACCAACCCAAGCATGTGCCACTGGTGGAAGATGCTCATTGAGTCATGGAGGAGTCCACAGTTTTGACTGTAAATCTGAGGTCAAACTGTTGTGAAAGTTCTGTGATTCCTTCTTTAAGGGATTCCTTCTTTAAGGAATGACTACATGAGCAATGCTTCAAATCCTTGCTACAGCTAAATGTGCACTTTTCTTTGCAATTCTTGCATATTGCATCCTGCTCACATCACTTTGTACACAAATTTAAGGCTGTGAGGCAGGGTAGCTGGCTTCATTTATGATGGGAAGGTTAAAAGTTCAGTATCATATTGCTTTTAGGTTTATTTCATTATATCCTTGTGCCCAAAGTCCTGCATTGGCAGGGCTATGGACTTAAGTCTCCTGGGTAGAGGTAATTGGTTAATCCAGTTGAACAGAGCAAGAGAGCTTCTCTTTGCCTGTAGCAAAAGGAGAGCTGAGGATGTTTGCACCTCCAGCAGTCTGGTCTCTGCAGTGTGGATCGTGGTTCCTGAGGCGCCACTGCTCATCAGCATCACTTGCATCAGTGCTGTGGGCTCACTGTCACCAGTCTTTGTCACTATAGGTCCTCTGTTCAGCGAAGCGAAGTACAATAGAGACCAATTGTATCGCTAAGAAAACAATGTCCCAAGCCATTCTCCCCCTCCCCGCGGTCCTCCCCTGGAGTGTCAGCAGTGGTTACCCCATGGTGAAACGTCTCTATTGTCTGTCCTTCCCAGCTGCGTTTGGATGAGGCACAGGAAGCAGAGTGCCAGGTTTTGAAGATGCAGCTGCAGCAAGAATTGGAGCTACTGAACGCATATCAGAGTAAAATCAAGATGCAGGCAGAAGCCCAGCATGATCGGGAGCTGCGTGATCTTGAGCAGAGGGTGTCCCTGCGCCGGGCCCTCCTGGAGCAGAAGGTAAAGTGGGCATGTGAGCATCCTAAGCACACTCCATATTTCAGATCTTAAATTCCAGTTATCAGTGAAAGAGAAACTGCTCTTACTTTGCTGAATATAGTAACACAGATTATTTGGGTGTTTGTCTCTTTGGGGTTGAAAGCTCAGTGACACATAGACTAAACTTTCTGCCAGCTCAGCCCTCCTGTGTGAGCAGCTTCTGGCTGGGATAGAGCTGCCTGAAGTGTGCCAGAGGGAGTTGTGCCTCTCTGGGCAGAAGAGAAAGAGAACTGTTCTCTCTATCTCTGAGCTGGAGATTGGCTTCCCTGGCCCATCAGAGAGGAGACAGTAACAACCTAAAGCTGGGGGCTGCAGTTTCACTATGAAATCAGGTGTCTTATGAGCAAACTAAAGTAGCCAAAGCCACAGGAACAGGGCACCTGCTGCTCCCCAGATCTCAGCTTGTAGTTGGCTACTGTATTCAGGTGTTCCTTGTTGAAGTTTGCTTTTCTGTGCAGTGCCAGACGTGTAGAATTTTGAGTGGCCTACACAGACCAAGGGAAGGGAAATGTACCAAAAACTGGTGAAAGGAAATACCCTGTCAACCTTCTTCCTGCAGTTGTTTTCCCTTTGGACTTGCTTTATAGGTGTCAGCCATTGCCATTCACACAGCAGTTCCCAACTTAGCTCATCGGTGTGTATGGAATTAGGGCGATTACTCTGAGGTTCTTTACACTGAAATTCTTCCAGGCACTGATGGGTGGCTGCTGGGATAGTCCACAGAACACTGCTCCACCTCACGGCCAGCCGAGGGAGCACCCCCCGGGAGGCAGCACAGCCCTGTTGGGATTTGGTCTTCTGCAAAGAGACAGTTGCTCTCAGAAAACAGATGGATTTGTGAAAGCAGAGTTCCTGTGTGTCACTTGTGTGCAATAGCTGCCTTTAGACACCACTGCTGGTTATTTTGGTCCCAGTTCCCAACACAGCCTGGCAGGAATATGGATTTATCTGGAGGTGCATTGCCCTCTGGTGGTATGAGCTGCTTGGGGAGGAAGTGCCACAGTGAGCCAGTGCTCCCTGCTCTGTGGGAGCAGCATGTATTGCACACAGTGTAAGAAGCTGCAGTGAGGCCAGCGACTCAGAGAAACCCACATCAACCAATAATGTTGTAGAAGTCTTCCATTGTGTACCAGGATTGAAGTCTCTGTGCATGGAAAACCCCTGTGGAGGATTTGGCATCAGTAATGGGGATAGGAAGCTTACCAATACCATTTCACAGAGAGGAAAAACAGATAAAAATATCACCCAGCATAATTTTCTATATGTTTGTGTCCCTGTATTGCCTTAGAATAGCAAAAATATTGATGGTGCTTCAGCTTTCATAGATTCCTGTAGCAATGTGTGCAGTCTTGGCACATGAAAATCACAAGTCATGCACCAGCAACAAGACCTTGGTGGGATTCCAGTCGCTTGGCAGTGACTCAAGGGAAAACATGTGGATCCAGAGGCAGTCATTCTTTTGCAGGGGTATTTTTTGGGAGGAGAGGTGATGTTCTGTTTTTGTAAGAACTAAGAGTTGCCAGTGTTGTGGTGTGGGTCCCTCAGCGATGTCACCTGGTGTTTGCTGGCATGTGCTAACTGAAGCTGGCAGCCAGAGAAAGGGCAGGTATGTGCACAAGATGAATGTCTGCATTTATATGCACAAATAAATGTGTAGCCTGTGGCAAAGTCCCTGGTGTTCAATAATAAACTGGATTCCAGAAGTTGGTGTATGCATACAAATCTGCTTCCTTTTCAGCAGGCTGCTCTTTACTTTTGGTGGTGCCCATCACCATAACTCACCAGGGCATGTGTGTCATGTCCAGCCCTGGAGTAAGGAAGGAGTAACCAATCCCCATTAATGTGAAATGTTGTTTGTATTGCACCAGCAATGAGCATGTCCCAAGAGTGTCTTTAAAAGAGTTCAGATTTAGTCATTTCCTTCCCACATGCCTCAGACACTTCATTTTCAGAGTGGTTTGAGTGATGTCACTTTAACAAAGTGTCAGGCCTTTCAGTGAAGTTCAGTTTCACCAAGTCCTGTGTGTTGCACTGTCACTGAGACTAAAAACAGTGACATGCTGAAGACTTTGAAAAAGGAGGAAAAAAACAAGCAGGGCATTTTAAAGAGCTAATGTTAGAGAAGGTGCCTTCTTCCTCTGCTGCCTTTGTGACTAAGAGCAGGAATAGGAGCAGGGCTGCTCAGTGCAGAGTCTGTCACTCACCTAGAGTAACAGGCAAGTAGAGAAGGAGTTTCTGAAAGCCCCAAATGGCTCAGGAGATGACTCATGCTGGAGCAGATTGTTTCCTCAATTCCAGATGAAATTGCTTTGCATATTCCCTGACTCAGGCAAGAGAGTGCTTACAAGTACAAGGCTCTGCCTGGTGCCTTCAGCACAGACCCAGATAACACCTCTTGGCCATGTTGCTGCTGACAGCAGGGAGATGCCAGTGAGCTGTGCTGAAAGTCTTGGCTGCTGCTTTTTCCCCATTTGGTCTTTTTCACTGAGGCCAAAAGAAGCTTTTTCAGTGCTGGCAAGAAGATAATGGGCTTTGGTTCTCCACCTGACTGCAAAGATTTCAATAAGAAAGGCTTCCATCCCTGTCTGATGGGTGTCAGGAGGCCACAGTCCTGTATTTCAGTACTTAGAGTGCTGATCCCTGTGCCCCTACCAAAGTAGTCTTGGAAACCAGTTTGGAACAGTGTTATGGGGGAGAAATTGGAATTGCCAGCTTGCATATCATCTAGCTAATAATCTTCCACACAACTCAAAACAGCACTGCCTATGTCCTTCAGCCACACACCCTGGAAAAAGTATCAGGGCATTGAAATATGAGAAAACCAAATTAGGAAAGGGCTAGATAGGAGGTGATGAATACATGAGCTAAGAAAATCTGGCCACTGAACATTAGAAAGGAAGCTGAATGTGGGCTTGTGTTTTCTCCTGGAGAAAACAGCAGTCATCATCATAATCATCATCAGATTCAGCTACAAACAGTGAAGGTCACCATAAGCTGTGTTGGCAGGCTGTACCTGAAGGTGCTTTCCCAGTAGGCTTCTGTGGAAGCTGTAGACTTTGCTGCATCTCTGAAGATTAAAGCTGTTGGTATCAGTGCAAACTTTAGGTTTGCATCCCTCAAATTCATGTATTCACCAGGGAACAGGGACCACCACCCTCCACCTGGTGTTCACCACGCTTTGGCCTGTGTGGGTCTGTGGGATTTAACCCTTTTATAAAAGGGTTTAAATTTTTAAAAATTCACCCTTTTATAATCAGAGCAGACAATATGTTCATGGACATCTGACCCAGAGCCAGTTTCCTGCACAAACACAGGGAGAAGGTCCCTCAGTAGCTGTTACAGGTCCTCCAGAGGCTCTGCCTGTGCTGCTGCTACAGATGTCTCTTTTTTTCCTTCCTAGATTGAGGAGGAGATGCTGGCGTTGCAGAACGAGCGCACCGAGCGGATACGAAGCCTGCTGGAGCGTCAAGCTCGCGAGATCGAAGCCTTTGACTCAGAAAGCATGAGGCTAGGTTTTAGTAATATGGTTCTTTCTAATCTCTCCCCCGAGGCGTTCAGCCACAGCTACCCGGGAGCTTCTGGCTGGTCCCACAATCCTACTGGGGGTGCAGGACCTCACTGGGGTCATCCCATGGGTGGCCCACCGCAAGCTTGGGGCCATCCAATGCAAGGTGGACCCCAGCCATGGGGTCACCCCTCGGGGCCCATGCAGGGGGTACCTCGAAGTAGTGCTATAGGGGTCCGCAACAGCCCCCAGGCTCTGAGGCGGACAGCTTCTGGGGGACGGACGGAGCAGGGCATGAGCAGGAGCACAAGTGTTACTTCACAAATATCCAATGGTTCACACATGTCTTATACATAACTTAAACAATAACTGAGGGTGGCAATTCCACTGGAGCTGTCTGCCAACAGAAACTGCCTACAGACACCAGCCCAGCAGCCTCCTCAGTGCGGTGCTGACGTGTGGAAGCTGGGTGCACATGGAATATTGTATTCATTTTGTAAAGCATTACGTTTTGTGTTTACTAACTGGGATGTCATAGTATTTGGCTGCAGGGTTTGGGGGGGTGGTTTTTGGTTTTTTTTTGTTTTGTTGTTGGTTTTTTGTTTTGTTTTTTTTTACTTTTTGGAGGGGTCTTGGGAGGGCGTCTGAGAAATATATGCAATTAGTCAGAAGAGTTGGCTGGTGGTCATCACACTGACAGGACAGAAGGGCCTTAGACTGCCCTCATCATGCCATCCATGTAGGAAGTCTGAGGGAGAATGGAGACCTCCTCCCATGTCCATAAATTTCGATCTGCCACCCTGCAAAAACCAGGCGAGCTGCCTTTAAACCAACATCCAGGGGAGGAACAGCTGGATCTTCTGTTCCATTTTTAGTTGTCATTAAATTGGATTAATTTCTAGGGTAATGCCTCTGCCAAGAGGCACTTTCAAAGAGTTGTAGGTGAGGAAGAAGGTGAGAAGAGAGGCCAAGAGACACCAGGGCTCCACAGGGCCCTTCTACCCAAGTGCCCGCTCCGTGTCATGTAAGAAGTGATTGACGTTCTCTCAGAAAGCACTGGTCAGCTTCCCGAGAACTCTGTAGGTAAACCTGTCTGGAGGGAACAGGCTAGGAATGTTTGAAATTGTCTGTCTGCTTTGGCACTCCCTGACTGTGCTGCTGGTAGCTCAGATGAGGTTGGGCAGAGGAGCGCAAGTAATGCACTTGTACAGCTAATACTGTGACATCTCATTTTAGCTAAGCATCAGAATAATTCTTGGAGCCCAGCATAGTCCTTTTTGCTCCATTCAGAAATGTTTAGACTTTCAGCCAATCAGTCTCAAATGCCAGAGGTGTTCTGAAGGATGCCATAGTCACAAAATGCCATTGATCGGGTTTTTCATTATTACACTACATCCACCAATTTATTACCTTTTTGGCTTGTTGCAATTTCCTGTTTACATGTAGCGTGTAGCCAACTGTTGAAATGTTTAGTTGCCATGGTGTACCAGGAGGAGCTGAGCCAATGACTCTTTCCCAGCTGATGACTAACCCACATCACCACTGTAGATCTTGCTGCATGTGAGGCTCCTTTTTTATTATTTTCATTGCTGCAATACTTCACAACTTTTACAGTCCCTTGAGATGCTGTGATATTTCGGCAGCGTATCACACCATGAGAGAAGGCACTACTTCCAGAGGGCTCACTGGAGCTGCTGTACTACTGAAAGGAAGCAAAGGAGGTTGTGAAATCCATACAGTGATAAAAGGTCAGGGAGTCTCATAACTGAATGACTTTGTGGCATCGTGTCATCCCTTAGTGCTGGGAACCAGAGATGCCCCCATGCTCTCGTGCCAGTGCCAGGATTCCTGGGTCAGCCAGAACTGTGGGAAGAACAGGTAGATGAAGTTTGGTTTGAGGCAAAGATTTCTGTCTTGGGGACTGACCAGCCAGGGTTCTTTGTAAATGTTTTCCCTTGCACACTAATCATCTTGAAGAAAACACTAGCTGCTAACTCTAGGATTTGCCTTTAATATGTTTATAGGGCTCAAAAGCGAGGTTTTCCGAATGTGTTTGTCCATGTGACATATTTATATAGTAAATAGTGTCTCGCTGCTGTTCAGTACTCGACAGGGCGGCGTTCTTTCATTAGCTAAATTAACATCCACTCCCAATCCTTAACTCTCTGCCAGTGTCTGGTGAATCCAGCTGGGATTTCTAGCATCTTGACATAGCGTATCACTCTAATTGAAGATGGAAACTCTACCAAAATATGTTTGAGCAGCCCCTTAGGAAGGAGTTTTGTAGTACTAACAGTTGACAGAAGCCTGGGATGAGATGTGGGTCCCATGGAAGTGCCTCTGGATGCTCCTGGGGGCAAGTGGTGACTGTGAATTGTCCTGTCCTTTCCTCTGCTATGTTTTTATGTGGAATTGGATGTTTTGGGGTCACTCTTTTGCATTGCAGTGTTGTTGAAATGCAGCGAAATTCATTTAGGAGAGGTACCTGTGTTTTCCTAAGTTTGGAAGGAGAGACAAACTGAAATGAGAGGCCAAAATTATGTTGGGGTTCACCATGTGAGTGTGGAGGGTGTGCCCAGAGCATGGTGCTAACACAGCATTTTGAGTTCAGCTCCTCTATCCCAAACAGCAGCAGCTACAGTGGAGACAGGCTATACCTGCAAGTTCAGTGGGTTCATTCTTCTGCTTCTGTTATGGTTTGAATTTGGTCAAAGTCTCTGGCTTAAATTGAGCTACTTCAACAGAATTCTCTCAACACATCTCTTTGTGTAATGTCAAGCATGACTGAATGCTGAATCCAAATGATGGCTATCCCATATTGGCTTTTTTGTATTCAAAAAGAATTGTGTAGTAACCATTTTTACATGTATATCATGTGCAGACCTGGACTATTCCAACAAGTTAATATTTTAATTAAAATAGTTTGCAAAAACTGATTCAGATCAACTGGTCTAAATGTGTGTGTCCCTGTGTGTACGTGGGGGAAGAAAAGCTGTCCCAAAACTGCCTGATTTCAAGAGGAAGCACCTCATTACACAGCTGTAGCCAGAGGAACTCAGGGTCAGGCTTTGCCTTGGAAGTATTTGAGGAGGCCCTTGATGTTGAGAATTTTAATGTATCTCAAGTTTATTTCTGAGATACATGTACAACTGTGCACTAGAGAGATGCAAACACTCTCTGAATCAGTTTGCAAACTCTTATTTTTAAAAGTAAAGTGTTTTAAAAAGTGAGGCCAATAGCTCCATGTTGTGCTCATTGCAGTCATGCCCTAACTTTGGTTTTAAAATTACTGTAATCTGTAAATTGTGGAAACTACTCCAGTACCTCAGCAAAGATGTTCTCTTGCATCTCTTACGTTCATATTTAACACTGGGGAACTCTTCTGTGTGGACTACTTTGCAAACTTTATTGCAGTATGTTCAAATCACCAGCTTGACCCCTGAAATCTCTTTTCTGTAGTTATTTTTCTGTCCCCTCTTCAAAGACCTGAAGTTCTGGTGTAGCTTAGCCCAGAGATGGAAAAAACAGAGTAGCCAGCATTTTTATCTCTTTCTGATTCAAATTTCCTTTGTTTTTATTTAAAATCAGTGAAAGGGACCACATTTTCCTTGTTTTCCATGGTCCCAGGGAGCCAGCAGCCACCTCTCCCTTCCATGTTGAATGTTACGTGCTTTCTTCCTTGGATGCAGCACTGAAATGGAGGCCACAGCTCTGTTTCACCTGCATTCCCTCCAAGCCTATGAGCTTCAAAGAGGTTGAACAACTACATACGTGGTGTGATACCAAACTTTCCACAGAAAAATTCCCTGCAGCCATTACTTGCCTGGCTTGGGGCCAGGCTGGCATCGCTCTGTGTCCCACCCAGCCCTCCCACACCAGAACGGGCACTGCACGCTCGCTGTGACCTGCACGGGGGTGCAGCCAGGGGTGATCCTGGGGCCATGCTGTTCTTTAAACCCCCCAGGACCCCTCACTCCAGGCTCCCAGCCCCTCGACCCTGCTTACGTGCCATTTCTTGAGAGGCAATAAATCCTATCGTACCACTGTCTACCATTACTCTGTTGAATACGCACATCTCTCTGGATATATATATGGTATCTCATTTGTATATATTTATATACTCTGTATGTACATGTGTGTGGGTATAGGTGCACACACACCTCATGCTGTGCATTTCTGTCAGGGCACTTCAGTTCTGCTGTTCTTTCGCGCTCCTGTTTGTGAGCAAAAGCAACCCCTCAGCAGGGCTCACGGGGTGAGGGCACAGGCTGTGCTAGGGCTGAACCCTCGCTGAAGTGCAGCCCTGCTAATTGCAGCTTGCTTTTTCTGGGGCATGAGAGGGTAGGGAGCTGCTGCGGGTGTGCTGTGAAGGAGAGGAGGGAGCTCCCTGAGGGAACCAGAAAGTCAGAAGGCAGCAGAGAAGAAAACAAGATGGTTTAGCGATAGGCAAGCAGTGAAGGCAATGTAGGGATCTGCTGGGGAGGCGGCGAGTGGGCCGGTGAAGTGCTCAGCAGGCTGAGCTCAGAGTCCCCAGCTGCGTCTCGGCACGAGAGATCACAAGCCCGGCACGGTCTTGGCTCACTGCACCAGCACTGGCTTTTGGCATTGCTGAGGTGGAGCCGCCACTAGCTCTGAACACTGCCTGCCTTGGTGCGTGTCTGATACCTGGAGGTTCTTAGGTTGTGTGGAGGGGCAGAAGAGAAGCTGAATTGGAAGATTTTAAGTACACCTGTGTGTACGGTCTATACATCTATGTATACACACGGAGATGCTCTTGGTCCATTCTTTATTCTGCTTAGGCCTGTGTGCTTCACCACTCAAGTCCAGCCAGCAGCAGACAGCCTTGTTCCTCTCCTGGGTGTTTGCTCTGCAGTTCTGGTGAATCTTGCCCAAGTCTTTCTCATAGTAGAGGGGCGAGTGGCATGCTGGACACCACCAACTCCTCAAGCTGTGAAGACCCTTCTGACCTTCTCCTTTGTCCTCTACAGACCCCATCTTAGGGAGGCATTTGACAGTTCAGGGGATAAGCGGTTCTTGCATGTGTCAGGTCACGCATTTCCCCCAAGGACAGCTCGCCAGCTCAGCAGAATGCCAACCCTGGGCTCTCTTTGTGCTGCCGGAGAATTCGGAGGCAATATTCCCCCTGTCCCTTTTGGAAGGTCTCTTGCAGGTTTTTTAGGAGAGAGTCAGGTTTGTTGGGTCATTCTTACCCTTTCCCAAGGAGTAGTGTTGTTTTTAGCTGTACTCCTGCCTGTAGGGTGTTCCCACCTCCGCGCTGGCCCGCAGTGAGCCCAGAGCCGTGTGCCAAGGACAGAGGAGCAGTGGATACCCAGGCAGGGATGCTGGTCACTGTCCCTCTGCTGTGGTTGTTTGAGTTTGCACTTTGACGAATCGATTGAGCCGGAGTCTTTTGAGGAATATACATAAAGCGCTTTGGAGGGTTGGGGCTTGCTGTTTACAGCCAGAAACGAAGAAAACCTGATAGATCTAGTGGTTTTAGTGAACATCACCCCACCAAGGTTATCTGCCACCCCTCAGCAGATAACCCAGGTTCCTGTTGCACAATGAGGTTCAGCCAACTGGGGCTGTGATGCTGCCTGCTGCATCCCTGCCCCCTTCTCCAGGGGAAGGAGAGCCCTTTGTCAGCTAGAGAGGGACTTAGTGTAGTAAATCGGATTTGCCGGCAAACAAGCACCTTAATCACTGAGCTGTGGGTCTGGACACTTGCGCTTCACCTGACGGCTCCCTGGGGGTGAGTACATGGTACATGACCATTGGCTCTGCACCTGCCTGGCATCCTCAAAACATCCTTAAGCCATGTCCTAGGGAAAATAAGACCCCAATATCAGCTCCTGCTCTCCTTGCTTTCTCTGAGTGCACACAGTGAGACCAGGAACCAGGAGGGCCGAGTGTAGCCCCCATAGATGTGAACAAACCCTGGGGGGAAACTTCCCTCCACCTTGCCCCTCCGGCCCCCTGTCCCGCTCCCCACCCTTGAGTACGGGTACCTCAGAACATGCACAGTTTGAATTTTCACTGACAATTAGTTTAATTATTGTCAGTGAAAAGAATTGTAATTATCTGTAAATATGTAGTTAACAAATTGACCTAGTTTCTGTATTTTTTAAGTTTTTGTACTAAAATTTATAGATACAGTATGTGCCAGCTAGCAAAAAGCTACTGTAATTGCCAGTCGTAGTTCAGCATGCACCTAATCCCCGAGACTTGTCCAGTGATGCTGTAAAAGGAATTTGTGCTTAAATATTGCGAGCTGGGGAGGCCAACAGCCGCTCGCCCGGGGCTTTCAGCTTCCAGCCCCCGGCTGGGTTTTCCCTGATGGCTGTGTGGAATCTCCTTCCCTTGGGCGTTGTGTGCCACACGGAGGGCAGTGCGAGGGACAGAGCGGTGGCTTCGAGCTTGCTCTGGAGCTGAACTCCACGGGAACCAAGTTCAGGTTCTTTGCTGCAGTTTAATACTGGCTTGTGACTATGTTTTTCAATCTCTCTAGAAATAATCTGTTTTTCCCCTTCCAACTGCTTTTGTCTTAAACCCGAGTTCATCTAAATCTACTGGAGGAAAAAAAAAACCCAACAAAACAAAAAAAGACTTTGATTTGAGATCGTTGCCTGCTTTTAGTGCCAGGATCACACATTTCTATGGCAACTCTGAGCTCAGCGGAGTGCAGAAATCAGTGCAGGGTTGTTGACAAGCTGAAGTCGGCGGCCGCTGCCTCTGCACGGCTCCGGCAGAGCCCGACTGTGGCTGGTGGCGGCTGCCAAGGGCAAGTTTGGGGGTACAGTGTGGTGGCTTGTGGGGTCCTAGTGTCCCTGCCCCACTGCAGCTGGCTTGCCCTGCAAGACCTGCTGCTGAGTGAAGGTGGGCTCCTGGGAGTGGTCAGGATCTGTGTCCTGTGGCAGAGGCAAGCCTGTGAGTCAGTAGCTGTGCTGAGCATCCCGGGAAGCTGCGAGCAGAGGAGTTGGAGCGCCGGTGAGGCCGTGCTCTCCAGGTCTGGTTGTCCTGGAGGTTGTAGGGAATGGGAGCTTATAAGGATTCAAGGATCAGAGAAGGAGAGGCAGACGTGTGCGTACGGGTTTGGCTTTTGGCAAGCAAACCACCCGCTTCCTTTCTTCAGCTTTTCTTCCCTCCTAACCCCCCGCAGCTCTTCCCCCTGCTTGCTTGGAACAGGAACTTTTTTTTTTTTTTTTTTACCTGCCTAGAAACAGCTAAAAGATGGGGGAGCAGCCCTGATGTAAATAATTAACGTTGCAAAGTGAAGTGTGTATAACATAAAAGGCTACAGCCCTTTGGTGACTTGTAAATGCTTTGAGAAGGTTGTGGTAAGACGTGGAGGGGCCAAGCGACCTGCCCGGCCCCGCAGCCATCGCTGCCCCACCGCCACTGCGGGGCTGGGGGTCGGGATGGGATGGGGGGACACGCCAGGCCCCTCGGCCATGGGACCCCCCCTCGGTGTAGTGGATGGGAGGGTAGCGTAACGTGTGTAATACGGATAGGAGAAGCTGTGTGAGGTGTGTATAGTGTATATTTTTTAAAAATAGCTTGCTTGTGTTGTGAAGATTTTAAAGACAAACTTGAGAATTCTAGCCTAACTATTAACACAAGTTTAACATCAGTTACCCCACTGGGTTCAGAGCCTCTTGAATGTATATTCCTTTTTGTAACCTAAATGACCTATTCTTCTACCAGTCAGCCAGACATCCTATTTATATTTTTAATTTTATATATTACTTTCCATTTGTTTTCATTATTTCCAGCATGTTTCTGGGTTTGGGTTTTTTGTTTGTTTTGGGGGGGGTGTTTCTTTTTGCACAAGAATTGTGTGAAGTCAAGGAAATGTTAACTCAAACCTGGTATTTTCTAACCTGTTCCCCCTCCCCTTCCTCTCCTCCACCCCTGTTGTGTTTTTTTGTTTTTTTTTTCTTTCTTCCGCCAACAGTTTGGGATTTTTCTGGGCTGGGATGCAGCGGGTGGGAGGAGGGGATGGCTCTTTTCCATTTGCAGCTTTTGTGCAAATGCCAGGTCTTTTTGCCAGTCAACTAAAAAAATGCTTCACTTGCTGGTTGCTTTAAAAAGGAAAAAAAAAAAAAAACTAAATAAAAAACAAAAATGTAACCTTATCAGTGCGATGTAGACCCCGGCGGGAGGAGGGGAAGTGCACACCTGTAGCCACACACCTCTGGCTTTGGCTGCAAAACAAAAGCAAACCTTTCCTGTTGAGGAGGTGACCACAGGGCAGCTGCTGCCCGACCCCGTGGAGGGTTTGCTGGGCACAAAGCTCCGTGTGCGGCCGGGCTCGGAGCCGTGCCGGGAGCGCCATGCCTTGGGCTTGCTCTTCCCTCTCGGCGACCGCCTGCTCGTGTGCACAAACCCAAGAGCTGCCTGCTGATGACAGCAAAGCTGTTGCTGCTTTTCCTCTCCTCCTCCTCCTGCTCCTCGTCCTCCTCTCCCCCTCCCCAAGGAGGTCCAGCTCCCCAACAAGAGCTCACCCAGCGCCCGGCCCCAGCACCATGGCCGTTTGCTCTGGGGCGTCATCCAGGTATGGCCAAGCCCGGCCGGCGCCGTGCTGTGCCACAGAGCATTAGATAGAAAAAAAACACACACATATCTGCTGTTTTACTATGAACACTGGTCTGAGGTTTCCAGGCTCAGCACCACGGTGATGGGCCACGAAGGATTTAACCAGGGGAATTAAACTCCTTCTTGCTTCCGTGTCTGGTAGCACCAGCTGGTATGAGTGAATCTACAGGTGTGCGTTTTCCTTCTTGTAGAAAATGCCACGAGCACTAACTGGTAAGGCTTAATGTACAGTATATTGTCAGTATTCTGGTATTCTTCTGGTTCAACATACATTATAGCTCATATATAACCTGTATTAATTGTATAGATTGTGCATTTAAAGCTGTTACCAAGTTGTCAGAAAATAAGAGAAGAGAAAAAAAAAATAAGGTCATATGTAATATTTTGTTTGTAAGTATCCTTTGTATCATAGCAAAGGAAATGTTAAAAAAAAAAAATCAACTGTAATAAAGTAATTTTAGTACACGGAGTGTCTGCCTGCCTTTGTGAGACCCTGCCCCAGGGGGGGCTATCGAGTGTAAGACCTCTGCCAGGTGAACACGGGGGGCTCCACCGGGGAACCCCCCCACCTGCGGGGCCGCGGCTGCCCCTTCCTCCTCTCCTCCGTCCGCAGGAACTCGCCCATGGCCCTGAAATATTCCAGCACGGCCTCGTGGGCCCAGCAGCGCCCCGCTCCCCGCCGGGGGAAGCCGCAGTGCCCCCCGAGCGGGCTCAGCAGCAGGAAGAAGAAGGGGCTGCTGCGGAAGAGCTCCCTGGGCAGGCTCCGGGCCGGGGGGCCGCGCACGGGGTCGTCGGCGCTGCACAGGCACAGCACCGGCACCGCCGCCTCGTCCGCATCCCGCAGGGGCTCGTTGCGCTCCCAGTAGCTCTCCCAGCTGGTGGGGCGGCTCCGAGTCCGGCAGAAGAGGGTTTCCTCCAGCTCCCGCAGCGAGCGGCTGCCCAGAAGCCTGTCCATGTCCACCACCTCGGCCAGGGCCCCCGTGTACCTGCGGGGATGGGGCGGCCGCCGTGGGCTTGGGGCTGCAGGGATGGTTGGGGGATACTGCCTGGGATGAGGCCACAGGGAATGTTGGCAGGGGCTGGGGCATGCTGCTGTAGGTATGGAGGGTCATAAGGATGCCATTTGGAGCTGGGAGCTACAGGGATGCTGCCATGGGGATGCCACAAGCTTGTGTGCCCATGGGCTGATCGACAGTCCTGGCCCTGCATGAGGGGTGACCTCAACTGGCCCAACCCACGAGTGGCTCAGGAGGCCAATCCCAGCCCCTTGCCAGGGATCCTGGAGGGTCCCCACAGCTCAGCCCGGGTGCCATGACAACGGGAGACAGCCGGCACTCCCGTTTCGTTACCGTGACAGCAGCATTTGCAGTCGGAATCGGGAAATACGGAGGGGGGAGATTCTCTGCAGCCCACCCCCTAAAAACCCCATCCCTGCAGTAAGCACTGTGCCTTGCTGCACCCATCTGGGATTTGCTGCAGTGTCACCTGTCACCTGTTTGCCCCTATGTTTTGGGGTTTACCCACATTTTTTTGCCCCCCATCTGCCCACCTGGAGGGTGCCTTTGCCCCCACAAGCTCTCAGCACCACCCGGGGAAGTGCCCAGTTGCTCAAGGCCTTGGCCCAGGGCAATTTGTCTCCTGTCTCAGCCAGTGCTTGGTCCACTGGAGCCTGGCTGTGTTGGGCAATAGGGAACCCAGACTCCTAGGGAAGGGATGGCAGCAGTCACAGCCCCCTACCCAGCCGTGGGTCAGCATCATAGTCCTCCTCCAGGGCCAACGGGATGGTCAGGGATTGGGGACAAGGCGCAGTGCAGGGACAGGGGCCAGCCCCACACACCCCTCAGGGTCCAAAACCACAGAGGGGCTTCACCATCTCTTCCCAGGGGTGACAGATCCCCCAGCTCAGGAACCCCAAGATGCTGCCGCAGCCCCAGCCAGACTGGGGACACGCCGTAGCCCAGTTGGCCCTGTGGCAGCTGTCTCCAGGCTGGTGTTCATTAACCAGCATGTTTTGCTGCCCTCAGCACCTCTGCCCCTGCACTGGGGCTCCCGGTGTCAGCAGCAGCACCCACCCCATGCACACCCCCAGGGATGACCGAGGGCTTCCTGGTGCACCCCCGTCCCCCTCCCCAAGCCCAAGGGACTGCACTGACCTGCTCAATCCCTGCTTGAGGTGGAGGAGCAGCGGCCACTCGTAAAGCCAGGGCATCCCAGCCTCAAACCAGTCTCGGCCACGGAAGATGGGAGAGAGGCAGGCGGCGGCGAGCAGGCGGCTGGAGGAGCCGCTCTCGCCCAGGTAGGCGAGCAGCAGCCCCGAGCCCGAGCCCTCGCTGACGGCCAGCAGAGAGGCAGAGGGGTGCCGGCAGCGCAGGTAGGTCACAGCCTCCCGCAGGTCGCCGGGATCCCCGAAGGGCTGGAGCCGGGGGGTGGTGAGGGGGCAGCCGTTGTGGCCCCGGCGGTTGAAGATGACGGGGATGAAGCCCCGCTCCAGCGCCCGCAGCCCCAGCTGCAGCAGCCCCCCCGTCACCTTCCCGGCAGCGTTGGGGATGAGCAGCAGCACTGGGCTGGAAACACCTCCACCACCACCACCCGCAGCCCCCCACGGCCCCACCAGCCAGTCCAGGGCCACCAGCCCAGCGTCGGGCAGCTGCAGGAGCTCACGGGCCACCACTGGCTCCGGCTCAGGTGGCTGTAGGAGCTGCCACAGCATCTGGAGCTGGGGCCAGCGTGGCCATGGCCAGCGTCCCCCCCGCAGCGCCGCTGACCGCCCCAAGCTCCTCACCAGGTGCTGGGCCAGAGCCGAGGGCTTGCACAGCAGCCGGCACTGCCCTGAGCCCTCCTCGACCATGAAGGGAATCCCCTCCTCCTCCTCCTCCTCCTCCTCCTCTCCCACGTCTCCAGGCACCTCCAGCCTCCTTGGCCAAAGGCACCAAGCCAGCAGGCCCAGCCCCATGAGCACCGCGGCTGCGGCCACCAAACCCTCCGGGGACAGCATGGAGGCGGCAGGAGCCCCAGCCGGCAGCCCCGATGGTCGGCGGGTTCGCAGAGCGACGGCGGGGCCGTGCTGGGAAAGCCCAGCCCCGGGGCTGGGCAAACAGCAGGGCTGTGCCGGGGATGGCGTGAGCAGCCGCCAGCAGGGCCAAGGGGACTGGGTGAAACGGGAGGGACACGTGGCCAAGCTCTGCCTGGAGCCGGAGGGGTTGAAGCCCCTGCAGCCACGGACCCTCCATGGGCGCAGGAGCCGGGGGCCGTGCAATGCTCACACCTTTATTGATACAAATGTACAAGGACACATCTTACAGTGGGGAGTGCGGCCCCAACAAGGGGCAGGACACCCGGGGAGGGGTTCAGGACGCCCAGGGAGGGGGGGACCCACGGACGCCCCAGTCCAGTGTAATGCCATGGGTGGCCTTGGGGGTACCGGCCACCCAGAGAGGGGCTTTGTGGGGGGTGAGGGTACAAGGCCACCGCCGCCACGGACAGCTACAGAGCCTATGTACAGGATAAGTTAGGCGCATGCCGCGGGGGGCTGTACAGGGGACGCAGGCACCTACCCCGCAGGCTGAGCACCAGCTCCTTGATGGCGCGGGGGGCACGAGGAACCCCGCAGCCCGGCTCCCCAGAAAGGCCACTTGCAGCCACACTCGCCCCAGGTGCCGGCTGCTGCCGGAGGGAAGGGAGACACGGAGAGTGTGGGGGCCTGGGGACATGGGGGGACGCGGGCTGGTGCTCACTGCTTCTTCTCACGCGTGGTGATGGTGACCAGCTGCTTGGCGGCCTTGGCGATGTCGTAGGCACACTGGATGACCTGCTGGGTCAGGAGCTGGTAGTCCACGGTGGCACCGGGCTCGGGGGGCACGGTCTTGCGGCACTCGCTCTGCAGCCGGTAGGCGCTGGTGTTGAGCAGCCGCAGGGAGCTCCGCACCGTCTCCAGTGCTGGTTTCTGTGGCAGAGCACAGGACAGTGTCACAACCTATGCTCAGGGGGCTGATACTGTCTGGTGGGGACCGCAACCGTGCCAGGGATGCATCGTTCCTCCTACCTTAGGGAAGAGTGATGCCATCTCTGTCACAGCCAAGTGGATCTTCTCTGAGCAGGGCACAAAGCTGGGGGCAAGGAAAAAGGGTGAGCAACGTGGAGGAGAGCAGGTCCTGAGCATGGAGGGTGACTAGACATGGCACCATCTCTGGTCTGGGTGTCCAGAAGGACCCTGAGGCTGTACCCCAGTCCCACCTGTCATGCTTGGACTCTTGTGCTGCCCGCAGCAGCTCCTGGATGTTCTTGGTGACCTGCTCAGTTTTGAGGATGACATCCTCCGTGCTGGGAAGGCCGGGGTCCAGCTCCCCGTCCAGCGGGTCCAGCTCGTGGGGGAAATCCTCATCCTTGCTCAGGTCCACAAACCGCTTCCCCTCCATGCTGCAGGGACCAACCAACCGCCCTGGGTCAGTATCAGCCCCCTGTGTCCCCAGGTACCCTGGTGCAGCCCCCAGCCCCACCACTCACCTGACCAGAACCTCACCGGCCTGTGTGTTGTCATAGTCGCTGTCAGTGCCGCTGCCGTGCCGGTCCAGCTTGCTCTGGAGGGGAGAGGAGCAGTGTCAAGCCCTGCCCAGCCCCATCCCCAACCCCACACAGGGTTGGGAGTCTCCCCACCCAAGAGTTGCTCCCCCTCCCTGATACATCACCATGTGCCGGGCACCATCAGGCGGGCAGGAGAGCAGCGGAGAGGATGGAGGGAAGGGCACCGAGGAGGCAGATGGACCTTTCCGGATCTGGAGGGGGAAAAGAGGGGAAGCCCATGCTGAACGGGGTGCAGAAGGGTGTGGAGCCGACCCCGGTGACGTGCAGGGGAGGACGAGCACAGGGGACACCGCCACCCTGCATGCAGGAACATCACGGAGCTGCCATCCCTTGGGGAGGTCCCCGGCCTGACCCAGGGGGGTGCAGGGCGGTGGGGGACAGGACATCCCAAAGGCCACATCCTGGGCAGGCGACAGCCACCATGTCCCATGCAGGAGCCGCCCCCGCTGCGGCCCCCTTACCCGGTACACGCTGGCCGGGATGTGCATGGAGTACAGAGCCTCGTCCTCCACCTCCTGGCGACACACGAAAGGTTACGGCCCCGCGGGGACAGGACCCAGCACCCTGTGGCGCTGGGGGGACAGCTGCACCCCAAAACCCTCCCACCCAGCCCAGCACACTCACGCCAGGGCTGAAGGGCTGGAGCCGTGTCACCAGCTCCTCCACCGGCTGCCCGAAGGGTTTCAGCGCCGAGCCTGGCTCGTACATGGAGAAGGCCTGGCGGTCCCGGCGGTGCGGGGGGGCCGTGCCCGGGGGGTGCCCGTGCTCCGGCCGCTCGCTGGGGGCCGGGGTGGGATGTGCAGGACCAGTCTGCTGCCGGATCTGCGTGTTCTCTGCCTGCAGTTTGTGGATCTGCAGCCGGGAGAAGGGGGAAGGTATCAGCGAGGAGCAGGGGTTACGCTGAGGAGGGGAGTCCTGCCAGCCCCACACCCACCTCACGCTGCAGCCGGCGCAGCTCATCGCTCAGGCTGTTGTTCACCTTCATCAGCTGCTGCACCTTGGCCTCAGAGGCAGCCAGAGCCTTCTTCACCTCCAGGTACTCCTGCAGCGTGATGGGGCCATCTGACAGGTCGGAGGAGTCCATGCTCTGCAGGGAGAGGAGCTCAGCACGAGGATCCCAGAGCCGGGGGTCTGGGTGGGGGTCCAGGCCGGGGCCCGGGCTCACCCTGGCGCGGTTGTTGCGGGAGGCGTTGCGCAGCAGCTCCTGGTCCGTGTCCTCGTCAGAGGCGACGCTGTCGTAGTCGTGCTGGTCGTCCAGGTCACTCTGGCTCCGCAGCGAGTAGTCGAGGGCGTCTGGGGGAGGGTAGGGCGGGTGCTGAGCACAGGGTAGGGGGGAGTGCTCAGCCCCACCTCGCTGCCCTCCATGCCTCACCTGTGGGACTGAGCAGACTCTTCCCCTGCTGCCGGCGCTTGGCTTCCCCAAGGATGTCGATCAGCAAGGTGGCAAACTCCCTGGCGTTGAACCTGGCCAGTTTTTGCCGGCCCTGGGGGCAGGAGGGAGAAAAACGGGATGAGCAGAGGTCTGGGTGCACAGCGGGGTCGTGTGGCCCAGAGGGGGCCTCACCTGGTTGCGTGTGGCTGAGTACTCGGGGTTGACCGGGAGGAAGGGGACGGCACTGCGCTCTGTCACCAGCGTGCTGTGGTTCTGCGTCGTCAGCCAGACTGCAGGAAGGCACCTGGTGTCAGACCCAGGGGGACACAGGGCCCAGACCCCCCCGGACAAGCAGGCTGCAGCGCCCGGAGCCGGCAGGACGCAGGCGCGGGCGCAGGGCCAGCCCGCTGGGGTTGGGAGTGGAGCCTGGCCAGGCTGACGGGAATCGCCTCCCCCAGCCACCCAGCAGGGCTGGGGACCCCCCATAATCCCCTAACAGAACCCCCCCATGCTCTTCACCCTTCCAGGCTCCAGCTCAGCAACCCACAGCTGGTCTGAAGATGGTTTGACACGTCTGTTGGCACCCGCCCCGCTACAGAAACGGGACAGCCCCCACCCTGCCACCCCCCAGATCGGGGGCATCGCAGCAGGCTGAGCCCCCATCCCCGGGGGATCCCGGCACCCACCTCCGGCAGCACCCCAGCCCTGGCACCCAGCGGCGGCCCCTCGCGCTGAGCAAACCTTCCCGGCCGGAGGAATGAAGAAGGAGGGGCCTGTGGTCCCGGCGGACGCATCCAGATCGGGGGGAGCGCAGGGCTCAGCCGTGGCCCCGCCGGCTGCTCCTCCCCGCTCCGTGACGCCCGCCCCGGCCCTGGGGGGCTGCACCCCGCACCCCCCGCTCACCCGCGTCGTTCTCCCGGCGGTCCACCTCGTCGTACACGTCCATGGCCAGCTCCTCGAAGAGCCGGTTGCTGAGCTGCAGCAGTGCAGGGGACAGCGTCAGGCAGGATGAGAGGAGCAAGCGGGACACCCCCAGCCCTGCCCTGGCCCCCACTCACCGCCTGCAGCTTCTTCTTGGCTGCCTTGGCCAGTTCTGAGAGGTCCAGGCTGGGGGGTAGGGGAAGGGGGGAAACAAAAAAGTGGGGGTTATTCCTGGCCTGTTCCCACCAAAACAGTCCCCAGCTGCACCCCACCAAGACAGGGATCCCCCCTCAGGCATTGGGGGCTTCACCAAGCAGGGCTGGCGGGCAGGCACAGGGGGATGAGGTGGCAGGGGGCGAGCGGGACCCCCCTCCCCGAGTGCCCCCCAGGTGCTGGGCTGGGCCGAGCGGCCAGGGCTGCAGGGGGGGCCCATGCCAGCAGCATGGGGGGCCCCCAGAGCCGAGCAGACAATACCTCTGTGCCATGCACTTTGGGCGCACCCTGCGCTCCGGAGAAGGCAGCGGAGGGAAGAACAGGATAAAGGCGGACGTTAAACGCGCGGACACGCCGACCCCCCGCCCCCCAGGGATGCTCCAGTGACCGGGGTCCCCCCTCAGCCCAGCGGGGACACTGGGGGGGACATGGGACAGGGCAGCGGGCCCACGGGCGGCAGGCACTCACCTGTCAGCCATCTGTGGGATGATGTAGTGCCCATTCTTGTGGTCTGCACAAAGACAGGGGTGGTGAGCAGGGCCACGTGGCTCCTCCAGGGTAACCCCCTCACCCCAGGACCACCCCACTCACCTGGCTTCCTGCCGCAGAGGTAGAAGGCCAGCCGGTCGGTCAGCTCATACTGGCACTCCACCAGCCGCTCCGCCAGCTCGTGCTGGGCTGCCTGCCTGTGGGAGGGCCGGCAGGGGTGATGCCCACCCTAGGTGGGGGTGCAGGCAGGGTCACCCCCTTCCCTGCCCTCACCTGGCATAGTCAATGGGGGTCCGGCCGTTCACGTCGGGCGCCCCGGGGTCGGCACCGTAGACCACCAGCAGCTCTGCCTGCAGGATCTGCCCGGCCTTGGCGGCCACGTGCAATGGTGTGGTGCCCTTCTCCTGCGGGCATGGGCAGCCTCAGCCCTGCAGCCTGCATGTGGCATGGGGCTCCAGGACCCCCCTGGGCCCCACACCACCTCTAGGGTCCCCGAGCCCCACCAGAGCTCACCGGGTGGAAGAAGTTGGCCTGGGCACCCAGCGAGAGCAGGCGCAGGCAGGTCTCCAGGTTGCCCGTCCGCACGCTCGAGTGCAATTGCTGCAGAGGAGAGAGCTGGTAATGGGGGGATCTGTCCCCACTGCCACAGGGGGGTCCCTGAGCCCCGACCCCACCTTGCTGAGGTCCTTGGCAGTGACGCCGTCGTCATCCCGGCAGGGCAGCTTGTGGACGAAGGCCAGCATCTGGTACTTGGCACGGATGAACTCAGACTTGGTAGGGCTGGGGGTGGGCAGTGGGTTTTGGGGTGAGGAGGGGGCTCCCAGCCAGTGCTGGCGCCCTCCCCATAGCACAGGGGGTACTTACTGCACTTTGTCCTGGGGGTTTGCCTTCCGGCGCCCGCTCTGCACCTGCGCTGGATCCAGCAGCGAGTGCTCCCAGATGGAGTTGGCCCCATTGCTCGCCAAGGTGTGCACCATCTGCAGGGGACAGGCAGGGCCCAGTGGGTATGGGGGGTCCCAGTGGCCATCTCCCCACATTCCAGCGTCCCCAGCACGCACCTGGAGCAGGGTGGCGGGCCAGGGGCTGTGGCGCAGGTGCTTGACGATGGAGATGTGGCGGCCCAGGCTGCGGTGCACGCTGCAGCACTCGTCGCAGATGAGCACCCCGCGGTTGATGGACGCCCAGCCAGGGTCTGCGGGTGGCATGGGGGTGTCAGCAGGTGTCCCCTCCCCATGCGGTCCCCTCCTCATGCCTCCCTCCAGCAGGGGGGATGCGTTGCCACAGCAACCATTTCCCAGGAGATGGAGAGGGGCTCAGCCCATCACCAGGGGAAACCCACGGGTTTCCCATAGCAACCGCCAGACAAAAGGGGGGGCAGGGTTTGGCCCCCCACCATCAGGAGGACAGCTGGTGGCAGGAATGATACCAGCAGACTCTGATCAGGGGCACCCTGGCTCAGTGCGAGGTCACTCACCCCCAGAGCTGCTGGTTGGGTGTCTGGGGGGTCCTGTGTGGGGCAGTGTGCCCCACTATGGGTGGGCACTCCCAGTCCATGGGCTCCTGCGTAGGGTGGCCACCAGTTGTGCAGCCTCAGCACCCCAGAGCAGCCAGCCCACAGGACACCCCAGCTCCGGGGCAGGTGCCATGGCCCCCCACGCCGCCGTGCCCTGGCAGCCCCGGCCTGCCCTGCCGGACTGGAGCCCTTTGTGTCCCCGCTGGGAACAAAGGGCCGTTTGAGCAGCCGCACTGGCCCCGCGCTGGCACCAGCCCCGGCACCCGCTCCCGGCCAGGCAGCAGCTCCCCACCCAACCCACACCCCAAAAACTGGTCCAGGGGACGAGGGGGTCTGGCGCCGTGATGTGGGCGTTGAGCTGCAGCTGTTCACAGCAGCATGAGGACAGGATTTGAGGACCCCCGCTGGGTCACAGCCCCCTCCTCTCCCGGGAATCGCAGCCAAGCACGGGGTGACGATGCTGAATCGCTCCCAGGTGTCCGGGAGTCCCGACGGGGGAGTCCCGGCCCCACCCCCTCCCCTTGTTTCTGTAGGTCCTACACAAACACCACACTGTCCCACGGAGGGGGGCAGCTCCAAGCCCGGGGATACAGCGCCTGAGGGGTGGTCCCACTGGCCTGCCCGATGGCCCAGAGCGGGGACAGTGGCCCCACGACCTCACAGAGGGAGGAAGGCAGGCAGGCAGGCAGCCAAGCCTCCCCCACTTCCTTCCTCCCTGCAGGGTCCCCGACCCCTCCCCACGC
Source organism: Catharus ustulatus (assembly GCF_009819885.2). Classification (NCBI taxonomy): domain Eukaryota; kingdom Metazoa; phylum Chordata; class Aves; order Passeriformes; family Turdidae; genus Catharus; species Catharus ustulatus. The sequence goes on along the minus strand of NC_046242.1, from coordinate 4,096,390 downwards.
ACCCCTCCAGAAGACCCCGTTTTGGGGGACACACCATCGCCATCCTGCCATGCTGCAGTGCCCCGGGGTGGGGTGGGGTGGCCGGGGGGAGTGGTGGCCCCCCCAGCCTGGCAGCCCCGCGCACGCAGATGGCAGCGCCTTGGCAGCCGGTGCGGCGGCATCTGTGCCTTCGCACCCGCTGCCCACGGCCACCGCCGGGAACAGGACGCTCCGTGCGGGGGGAGCCGGCCCGCGGCCCCCCAGCCGGGTGGATCCAGAGTATCCCTGGGGCAACAGCCCCTCCCGCCCTCGGACAGCTGGGATGTGGTGGGATGTGGATGGGCACTGCAGCAGCTCGGGGAGTGCTGGCCCAGGGACACCCCAAACCTTGGGAGGATCCTGGAATCCAGGCGAGCTCCCAGCACCTCAATCCCTGCATCGGGATGTGGGCTGACACCGGCACCCCCAGCAGCCGGCCCCGCACTGGTGATGCCAGGGCTGGGGCCAGCTGGCTCCCCTGCATGGGGCCAAGGGAGGCCGGGCAGAGGATCAGGGCACCCCACGGGCACCCCCCGTGCAGGGCCAGGCAGCGCATCCCCGGCAGCGACAGCGGGTGCTCCCAGCGCGCTAGGAAACGGCCTCTGGACTTTATAACTCATTTCCTCCCATGGCTGCCAGGCGATAAGAGATTGGAATAAACTGGTTTCCATTTCCCTCGGCCGCAGCAGGGAGCCCCGGCACCGCCCCGGGAACCCCTGGCCCCCCGCTTGCCCGCGGGCACGGGGGATGCCTGGAGGTAGGGCAGCCTTTCGCCCACGCGTGCCGACAGCTCTCCTGGCAGGATCCGGCCATTGGCACGTGGCCGGAATAATTTCGGCACAGCCTTGGCCCGCGGGCAGCTTTCCGGGGCCGGCTCGGAGACCCGTTCATTCATTGCCGTGGGGCCACCTGCACTGGCTACGGGCAGGTTTGGGGTCCGGCCCTAACGTGGGCAGGGTTTGGGGGGGCCAAACCCACCGTGACGCCCACGGGAGCGTGCCCAGAGTGGGGGCTGCGGGCACCGGCACCGCCGGGGATGGGAATGGTCTTGCCCAGGCTCGGCTCCGGCTTGCAGAGCCCAGCTCACCCGACCGGCACCGCCAAGCCCGGATCCGGCTGGGGTGGGTGCTGGCTGTGGGGTGCAGGAGGGTGTCCCCCACCATTTACAGGGTCACCAGCGCTGCTGGCACGGACCGGCGAGTCCCCCGGCTGTGGCAGCAGCCCCCGCGCTGGGGTGAGAAAGCTGCGGGGGGTGCGGGGGGGCGGTGGGGACATGCGGGGTGCGCTGGAGCGGCACGGAGGAGGGCATGCGGGGGGATCGGGGTCGTGTCTGGAGTGAATTTGGGTATTCCAGGAGGATAAAAGGGGGTGCAGCAAGGGGGTCATGAGTTTCATCAAGGCGCTTCACTGGGGGCACATCAGAGGGTTCCTGGGGGGCAGGAGGGGGACTCAATGGGGCTCCTTTGGGTGTGCAGAGTGGAGTGCAGAAAGGAATAACCAGGGCGATCCTGGGGGCACTCCGGGGATGAAAAGGGGTCTCGATGTGGGGTGTGGAAGGAGAAGCAAAAGGGGTCACGGGGAGCAAACACCGGGGCGTACCGAGGGGGCAGACGGGGGTGCGGGGGACGCACCGGGGGTGCCATGGGGCGCAGAGGGGGCTCTCGGTGGCGCGGGGGGCGCGCAGGGCAGGCTCCGGGGGCCAGCAGGAGGCGCGGGGGGGCTGGCGGGGCCGTGCCGGTGCCGATGCGGGGGGGCCCTTACCTGGGGCGCTGCAGTCGGCGCACACCTCTGCCCGCGGCGCCTTCCGGGACATCCTCAGCGGCGAGGCGGGCCCGGGCCCGGGCCTCTGCGCCAGCGTGGGGCGGCGGCGGCGCCCCCGGGCCCGCCGGGGGAGCGGCGGCGGGGAAGGGGGGGGGGGCCCGGGCGGCGGGGCGGGGGCGGCGGGGCCCGGGGCGGCGGGGCCGGGGGCTGCCGGCTGCTCCCAGCGCCCGGCGGCTCCGCAGGAAGCGGCGCAGGCCCGGCCCCGGCGGAGGAGGGGCCGCACCGCCCCCGCCCCGCCACCGGCAGCGCTGCCGCGGCCGCCCCGCACCGGCACCGGCGCCGCCCCGAACTCGCAGCCGCACCCGAACCCGCAGCCTCGCCGGCACCGCCCCGCACCGGGACACGCACCGGCACCGCCCCCGCCCCGCGCACCGACCCGGACACGCTCACGAATTCGCACGGGCACCGGCACCGCTCCGCACCCGCACCGGCGCCGCCCCCGACCCGCAGCCGCACCTGCAAACGCCCCCCGGACAGCCCGGTCCCGGACACGGGCACCTCACCTGCTGCTGGGCATCAACCCTGCCCTTGCTCTGCTCCTGATCCCGGGCATCCCCTAGTCCTGACCCCTGTGCCCGTCCTCGGTGCGCTCCCGGTCCCATTTTCAGCCCAGAGCACTGTCCTGGTCCTGCTCGCAGCCCTTGTCCTGTTTATCCTGGAGGGGTGGCACGGGTCCCATTCCTATTCCGGGTCCTGTGTAACCCAGTCCCAGGCCAGGGCAGCCCCAAAATCGCTTCAGTCCTGCTCTGGACACTTGTTCTGGATCCAGCCGCAGTCCTGGGGCACCCCCAGCCCTCTTCCTAACGCCACCTCCGACACTGTGCACCCCACTGCGGGGCACACCCCTTCTGCAGGACCACACACCCCTTAGAATGCTCAACAGCGGATTTTGGGGGTGGGTGGAGGGATTGGAGACTATTGGGGTCTGCTCCCTACTGCGACCCTTGAAGCACTTGGACCAGAGGGACACCCCACAGAGCTGCGGGGGCCAGACCCCAGCGGGCGGCAGGGCAGTGTGGCCATCGTGTCCCCAGTCCCCAGCACCGTGGGGCAGGCGGGGTGACCTCACCGCGCTGCCGAGGAGGTGGCTCATGACGTCATGGGGCAGGGGGATGGGGGATGCTGTGCGGGGACAGGGGCGGGGGGATGCGACCACCGCCACCGCCACGGCTGAGCAGAGAATGCGCTCCCCCCACGGCAGGGTGGGAGCAGCGGGGTGGGGGGGCAGGAGCGCGGCGCCGGCAGAGGCCGGGGCGGCCGCAGAGGCCCAGCCTTGCATTGTTCTCGGGCGGCAGCCGGAAAACGCGACGCCCGCCCGGGAGAGACGCAGGCGGAAAAGGAAACGGGGCTGGGGGCCCGTGCCTGGTGCTGCGGGGGCGGGAGTGGGGGTCCCCCCTCAGCCCCCACCTGGTCCCCACCTGCCACCTTCACCCCTGCCCCACCGTGAGCTCGGGCCCGCTGCCCCGCTGGGGGAGCGGAGGTCAGCTGGGAGGGGGAAGACCAGCCTGGGAAAGGGGGGAATTTGGGGAGGATGCTGATTGCAAATGGGGTGTCCCTTTGCAGACCGCCCCCCCCGCGGGATCGGAGGCCGCGGTGATGGGCTGAGCGGTGCGGGAAGGGGGCGAGGAAAGAGGAGGGTGAGCATGAAGAAGAAGAAGGGGGTGATGCCGGGCAGGGCAACTACAAGTCCCATGAGGCCGGGCGGTGCGGGGGGGCCGGGGAAGCACCGGGCGGGAGGTGGCGGCCCGCCCCGCCCCGCGCCCCCCCGCCCCGCGCCGCCCCGCGCCGCGCCCGCCGCGCCGCTCCAGCATGCACGGAGGATGCTCGCGTCTTGCTCGGGCAGGAAGGGGCCGGAGGGCAGGTACCCGCTGCACTACCTCGTCTGGCACAACCGCGCCCGTGACCTGGACCGGGAGCTCAGCGCCAAGCAGGTGGGGCGGCGCGGGGACACTCCCGGCACGGCACGGCCCGGCCCGGCTCCGCTCGAGTCGGGCTGATGCAATGCTTGGGGCCGGGGTGAGGATGAGGATGGAGATGAAGGGGGTGATAAGGATGGGGTCGCTCTCTGCGCTGGCGGGGCTCTGGGGGTGCGGTGTGTGTCCCCAGCTGCACCCCGGGACTGTCCCCGCTGCCCCCGGGGCTGCCGCGGAGCGCTGGGTACCACCCGCGGGTCCCCTGCATCCTCCGGCACACGCAGCCCCGAGCATCCCTCCCTCCGCACGTGTCCCCAGCTCCCAGCTAGGCCTCTGCAGACCCCCGGCCCGCACCCCGCTGCTCAGGGTATTGCCACCCCCCTGGGGGTGCAGCCTTCAGCTCGCCACTCTCAGGCTGAGCCCCTCCGGGGGCGGGGGGACAAGGGCCCTGACGCTGCCGGGGTGCAGCCCCCCAGCCTCACAGGGGTTCTTCTCAGGGTGAGGGGACCCACTTTGTGCCTCAGCCTGGGAACCTCCCAGCAGCCCGGTGATGGAGCGGGGTGTGGGTTCTTCCCCGGCGGGTTCCCAGCCTCCCTCTCCCCCGTGGCGTTGCAATTCAGGTAATTAAAACCCAACCCCGAAGACGCAGAAAACCGCAGGCACTGGAGGGAGGCTGACGGGGAAGCTGTGCTGAGCATCCCCAGTCTCCCGGCTCGGGTCCCCAAACCCCAAGGCACGGAGGGCCATGCTGGATGGACCTGGTGGTGCATGAAACGGGGGTCATTGTGCCGCGAAGCTCCCGCCGGGATGCAGGCGATGGCTCCCGCCACACCCGTCTCCATTGTGGGGTCCGGCCGGAGGCTGCGCCAGCATCGCCCCGGTCTCCCACCCCATGGCCAGTGTTTTTATTTTCGTGCTGATTTGGGGTCAGTTTTCCCAGGAGCCCAGCGCGGCGGAGATCAAAGCTGAGCTCGGCAGACGCGGGGAGGTGGAGGGGCTGCGGGGGGGCCCTGACCCGTTCGCCTGCAGAGAGGCTCCAACCCTCCAGCCTGGGAAACAGAGGGGCTCTACCCTGGCCCCCGCTGGCATTTGGTGGGTGAGAGCAAAGCCAGCCATGTGTGCACCCCAGTGGTGCAGGAGGGGGGGCCCATGGGTGCTGCAGGCCAGACTCTGGGGCAGGTGAGGGCTTGGGGAAAGGAGATGAGGGCCAAGCCCAGGCTCCCTGCTCTGTCCAGGGCATCCAGGGACACGGCTCAGCCCTTATCCCTGCCAGAGCATCCCCCAGTAAGGGGTTGGGGCTGGTGCTGTGTGAAATGCTGGAGGCCAGGTGGCCCCCTGCCCAGGGCTCTGCCCTCCCTCTGCCTTGGGGACCCCCACAGGACAGTGGCTCCAGGTGCTGCCCCTCCTGAGTGCAGGTGTTTGGGGTTGGGGAGCACTGGGGCAGCTGAGAGCATTGTTCCTCTCCATGTCCTCATAAGGGCTCTGTGTCTGTCACCCCCAAATTGTCACCATGAGCTCCCATCCACACCTGCCTCCACAGGGGAGCAAGGGTCAGTGGGTCCCCTTGACAGGGGCATCAGGAGGATGTGGCAGGCAGTGACATGGAGCCTGTTGTGCCTGGACACCCCTCACTGCAGCCTGCCCCCTCAGGCGTGACAGGGACCCGGGGCTGCCCAGGGACAGCAGTGCCTGGCACCATCTTCCCGTGCTGGCTCAAGTCCCCTGTTACCACCCAGGAACAGGAGCTGGGGTTCTCCAACCCAGGGACAGCCCCAGTGGAGGGATGTGCTGTGCCACGTGCCAGGCTGGCACAGGAGGAGCGGCTGAGCCGCAGCTCTGCACTGCACCGCTGCCACCCCAAAGCCACCCCTGTCCCTGTCCCCATCCCCGGTGGGTGTCACAGCCCCAGGATGGGCAGCACTTGTCTATGCTGTGGTCCTCAAGCCAGAGCCAAGCCAACACCAGGGCTCAGGACTGAGCTCTTGCTGGCAAAATCTGGGTCACGCCGTGTCCCCTGGGGTGGCTCCAGCACCATGTCCCCACACTGGGGACCCTCAGCTGGGGCAGGGTTGCAGCTGGGGAGCCCCACTGAGCATGAAGTCCCCACCCCTAGCTAGGGGGTGATTGCCTTAATTAGAGTCGTTTCATTAGTGCAATTAAGAAGCAGCAGTCGCCTGGAGAGCATTGGAGCAGCACATCGACTCCCAGGGAACTGGGGACTGTTTAGCTCTGATGCTGTGGGCAAACTGGGGGGTCCCCTACATGATGAGTCCCTGGGGATGCTCACAGCCTGGGCAGGGATGGGAACGTCCCTGGGGCAGCAGGAATGCAGGACATGCACAGAGCAAGCAGGGATGTGCTGCAGGTGAGGCTCTGGGCACCAGGCAGCCCATGCTCCACCTCTACCCACACCCAAACACCTCTGACTGCCCCATCCCACCTGGCACCTTTGGGTCCTGCACCCCAGGTTTGTCCTCCTGAGAGTGGCCTCCCCAAAACCAATTATTTGGGGACTGCTCCACTGCCTCCTGCCCTGGCAGCATCTAAGTGCCCCTCTCTGGGCATAAAGCTTCTACCCCAACTGGGTGCTGGGGGCACAGAGGGTGCCCCACCTCCCCTGAGCCGTGTCCCCAGCTGGGCACGGGTGTGACGCTGCTTCCCACAGGGGGAGCAGGGCCCAGGGGTGCCCACCCGCCACCGCACGAGGGATTCCTCAGGGCTGGCTGCGTGCCAGGCTCCGGGTTTGGCACAAACAACGGCAGCCCCAGCGACGGCTCCCCAGGGCCCCGGGGATCCTTGGAGCAGGCGCTCCGCTCCCGCAGCCACCCGCCCCCGGCTCAGGCAGGGGAACACGTGCGCCCGCCGCAGCCCACGGCGCCCGCCGCGCTCCCGGCCCTGGCACAGGGGGGCTGCTGGCAGCTGCTGCCTGGCAACTGGGTACAACCCCCCCAGATCCCAGAGGTGGGGGCTTTTCTGGAGCTTGCAGCTGCGTTGAGATGTGCAGAACTCCGTGCATTGTGCCAGGGGCATCTGTGCCTCCCCAGTTCCATGCTGTGCCCCTGCTCTGTGGCTGCCTGGTGGGTGCAGCCCAGCCTGGCTGGGACAAGGTGTGTTGGGTGTTGGCAGCCACCACCACGCTCTCCATGCCGTCTCCATGGGCCTGGCAGTGACAGCAAGGAGAGGCTTCTGAGGTGCCTCTCTTGCAGGAGGTCAGGGGTGGGAATGCTCTCCCAAATACTGTCAAATGTTGGCTGCTTTCTGTGTCTGGGAGCTGCACATCTGTGGGAGAGCACTGGAGAGCAAGGTCTGGCCACCCCAGTACTCTCACAGCCTCATTCCTTCCTGGCAGGCCGACATCGAGCAGCTGGACCCCCGAGGACGCACTCCCCTGCACCTGGCCACCACGCTGGGCCACCTCGAGTGTGCCAGGGTGCTGCTGAAGCATGGCGCTGACGTGGGCAAGGAGAACCGCAGCGGATGGACAGGTGAGCCGGTGGCTGCTGCCCTCCTGTCTCCTGCAAGCTGCCCTGGCACATGGAGATGGGTGTGGGTGTGAGCATGGACACAGATGTGGACATGAACACGGGCATGGCACAGGCATGATCGTCTCACCCTGGTGCTGCCGCTCGCCAAGGCACTGCTGACATGGTGCTCTGTGCCTGTGGCTCCTGTGCAGTGTCCAACTCTGCAATGCCATGTGTGCCACACTGTGCCACGGCCCTGGACACTGCCCCTTTGCCCCACAGTCCTGCAGGAGGCTGTGAGCACCCGTGACCTGGAGCTGGTGCAGCTGGTGCTGCGCTACCGCGACTACCAGAGAGCCATCAAGCGCCTGGCCGGGATCCCCGTGCTGCTGGAGAAGCTGCGCAAGGTGCCTCCCTCGGCAGGGGCTGTGGGGGCTGGCTGTGGCCACGGGGCTCCCCTGACCCCTCTGTGCTCTCCACAGGCCCAGGACTTCTACGTGGAGATGAAGTGGGAGTTCACCAGCTGGGGTGAGCTCGGGGCACAGCGTGGCTAAGGGGGGGGGTGGGAATTTCCCAGCAGAGTCCCCCAGCCCCAGCATCCATCCCTAGCTCAGGGATCACCTTTCCCCTTGCCCCACAACACCCCAAGCTTGCAGACCCCCATCCTGCCAAGGCATCGCATTCCCCAGGCGTGTCCCCCACCCAACTCAGTGCTGGTAGCCCCTCTGAGGGTGCAGGTGGCCCCATCCCTGGCTGGGCTATTGGCATCTCTCCCCAGTGCCCCTGGTGTCCAAGATTTGCCCCAGCGACACCTACAAGGTGTGGAAGAGTGGCCAGAACCTGCGGGTGGACACCACACTGCTGGGCTTTGACCATATGACCTGGCAGCGGGGCAACCGCAGCTTTGTCTTCCGGGGACAAGGTGAGGTGACACTGGCGTGTCCCCCTCTCTGGGGAGTGGTGCTGGGTGACACGGTGGGGACCGTGGTTGTCCTGACCCCATTCCCTGCAGACAGCAGTGCGGTGGTGATGGAGATTGACCACGACAGGCGGGTGGTGTACTCAGAGACGCTGGCCCTGGCTGGCCACGACCAGGAGGTGCTGCTGGCTGCTGTGCAGCCCACCGAGGAGCAGGTGATGGGGCGGCTGACGGCCCCCGTCGTCACCACCCAGCTCGACACCAAGAACATCGCCTTCGAGAGGTGGGCTGGGGTGGCACCGAGCCCACCCCCGGGGGTGCTGGCACCCCGGGCTGTCCGAGCGAGCTCATGGTACCGTGTCACCCCAGGAACAAATCCGGGATCCTGGGATGGAGGAGCGAGAAGACGGAAATGGTGAATGGGTATGAGGCCAAGGTGAGGGGCAGGGAGTTTGGCTGCCCAGGGGGTGTGGTTGGTTGCAGCTGTGAGGTGCTCACCTCTGCCCCCTCCTTGTCCAGGTCTATGGTGCTTCTAACGTGGAGCTGATCACACGGACACGGACCGAGCACCTCTCAGACCAGCACAAGGGCAAGAGCAAAGGTGGAGCCAGCACGGGCTGGGTGGGCAGGGCTCCCCCGGCTCTGCCCTCACCCCCTCCTCTCCCACAGGCTGTAAGACCCCCCTGCAATCCTTCCTGGGCATCGCTGAGCAGCACGTGGGGCCCAACAATGGGGTGAGTGTCTCAGGGGTCGGAGGGGGTGGCCCTGCAGTCAGACCTCCCCTCTCACCCCACGGGGCTGTCCCCCCGTGCAGACGCTGATCACGCAGACACTGAGCCACGCCAACCCCACTGCCATCACCCCTGAGGAGTACTTCAACCCCAACTTCGAGCTGGGCAACCGGGACATGGGACGGCCCATGGAGCTGACCACCAAGACACAGAAGTGAGAGGGGGAGCAGCAGACAGGGGCTCCCTGTGTCCCCACCTCCCCTGCTGCAGAGCTCGGGGGTGGGGACAGGTGCGGGTCCCCAGCCCAACGCCTGTCCCTGGCAGGTTCAAGGCGAAGCTGTGGCTGTGTGAGGACCACCCCCTGTCCCTCTGCGAGCAGGTTGCCCCCATCATCGACCTCATGGCAATAAGCAACGCGCTCTTCGCCAAGCTGCGGGACTTCATCACCCTGCGCCTCCCGCCCGGCTTCCCCGTCAAGATTGGTACGGATTGGGCTCTGCTGCTGACCTGGCTGGCACAGCCAGCTTCCCTCCTTGCTTTTTTTCCCTTTTCCTGCAGAAATCCCTATCTTCCATATCCTCAATGCCCGAATAACCTTCGGGAACCTCAATGGGTGTGACGAGCCAGTCAGCTCCCTGCGGCACAGCCCCAGCAGCGAGGCCCCCTCACCCAGCAGCGACTCCTCCAGCGTCAGCAGCTCCAGCTCCCTCAGTATGTGGGGGGGGCATGGTGAGGTGGGAAGGGGTCCCAGCGGGGCCAGGGGTCACAGCAGGGTAAGGGACACACGACTGGCATGGTGGAGGAGGAGGGGGACCCACAGGGTGTTCAGCCAGGCCAGCTCTGGTCTCCCCACAGCCTCGTGCCGGGCGTGTGAGATGGACCCGGCGCTGTTCGAGGTGCCCCGGGGGTACAGCGTGGTGGGCACCCACCAGGACGCCCTGAGGGAGGATGAGGATGACCTGCTGCAGTTTGCCATCCAGCAGAGCCTGCTGGAAGCGGGCAGTGAGTATGACCAGGTGGGCACTGCCACCCCCTCACCTCTTCCCCTGGCTGAGGGACCCCACTGCCAATCCAGCTGGGATCCCCACTCGCCCCACCTCTCCCCATCCCTGCATCCCACGATTGGGGGTCAGAGTTCATGCTGGAGGGGCTGATTTTTGGGGTGCCACCTTCCAAGCACCCCTCTATCCCCGGCCACAGGTGACCATTTGGGAAGCGCTGACCAACAGCAAGCCGGGCACCCACCCCATGTCGCACGAGGGCCGCCGGGGAGACAGGTTGGTAAGGTCTGGGCAGCCCCCCTGGGGGGAGTGGGTGTGGGTGCCACGGAGCCACGAGGACCCCACTGAGCCCCTACCTACTGCCCCCAGGACTCCCCAGCACACGGCATCCCCGCGTCCCCCCGTGGCCCCGGCGCCGGGGGGTGGCCGGGGGCCCAGCGCGCTGTTCCCCAGCTACGCCGAGCAGCTGCGCCTGGCCATGGCGCTGTCAGCACGGGAGCAGGAGGAAGCGGAGCGCCGGACACGCCAGGAGGAGGAGGATCTGCAGCGGATCCTGCAGCTCTCGCTGACGGAGAAGTGACCCCGTACCCGCACTGAGCCCCTCGCTCACCCCAGTGGGGATGGGGACACGGCTGGCGCTGTGTCTAGGGGCGCAGAGGGGGAGCGGTGTGGGGGGAGCTGGTCCAAGAACTGCGGAGGGCAAATGGGGAAGGGGGGAGCAGGGTCTGGCCCTTGGAGAGCATCCCCAGAGCTGGGGCAGTGTTGGGGTGAGGTGGGGGCACCCCAGAGCAGCACAGGGTTGGGGTGGCAGGGAGCAGGGAGGGCAACTCCACGGACTGTACCCCTTCTCCAGGACAGCCCTACTACCCCAGCCACCCTTTGGGGTGCTGCTCGGCCCCTCACCCCAGGAAGGTGGTGGGGGGCACATCCTGCCCCGGATGGGTGGGCTTCCATTTGCATGGGGTCCCGGGGTGCCCCCAGAGCCGGGGGGCTCTGCCCAGCTCCCTCTTCCCCCCCTGCCCAGGCGCTACCAAGTGCACTTACCCGGGAGCTGCTCTGCCTGCCAGCAGGGGTGGGGGCTCAGCCCTGCTGTACCCCACAGCCGGCGAGGGGCTGCACAGCCGCCCCCCATGGCACGGGGACTGCTGGGGCAGCTGAAGGGGTGCCTGAGAAGGGCAGCCCGGTGTCACCCCCCTTACCCCTGCTCGCACCCCTCCACCCTGCTCGGATGCCCCCCCTTGGCAGCGCTGCACCCCCTCGTCCCGGGCACTGACCCCGAGAGAAACCTTACGTCAAATGGTGCTAACCCCGGCCCCCTGCCCCGGCTGCTCCCCCTTTGCACACGGGGGGCCGGGGGCTGCGGGGTGGGGGGGGCTGGGCTCGCTCCCCTGGGACTTTTCATAGCTGGTGCCCCTCCCTCCACCCAGCCGTGCACCCCACAGCAACATCTGGGCCAGCGCCGGGGGAGCCTGAGCAGCTCCGACCACGGCCAACACCAATAAATGCTCTTTAATGTTTGTCTCTCTCGGCCTCCCTCTGCCTGTGCCGGGGGTCCGCAGGCAGTGGGGTGCAGGCAGCACCCCTGGCACGGTGGTCCCTCATCCCCGGTACCTGCCACGCAGCCACGGGTGGCTGAGCCCTTTATTAAAGGGGTCCAGGAGCAAAGAGCCGGTTGGGAGCACCCGCCGAGGGGCCGATGGGGCAGGGGGAGGTGAGGGGTGATGGGTGGGGGTGTAGCACCGTACACAAGCACATCCTGGCCGGGGGGGCCGGCAGCTCCCTGTGCTGGGAGGCTGCTGGTGCCCAGCGTGCAGGTCCCTGCGGAGGGATGCTCGGCAGCCCCAGCCTGTGAGCGCTGAAGCAGGAGCAGGATGCAACTGATGCCAGCAGCTCCCTGCCCCCTCGGCTCCTGGGGAAAGAACACGGCTCCGGGCTCCTGCCCAAGGTGGGGACTCGGCTTTAATCCCCGGGAGGCCGGGGCAGTCCTGGCCCTGCCCGTGGTCGTGGCCACCACGCTAGTCCGTGCCGTTGGTGAACTGGCAGAGTTTGTTCTCCAGGTCGCAGATGCGTTTCTCCTGCGCTTGGACCATCTCCTTCAGGGCACGGATCTCCTCCAGCACCTCCTCCAAGGCTGGCTGCTGCAGGGAGGGGGGACACACAGGGTCACCCATGAGTCTGGCCCCTCTCACCCCACCCCAGGGCAGGGGGACAGCCCTGCTGCCACGTCCCTATCCCCAGACACTCACAGAGAAGTCAGAGTCGCAGGTGGAGTGGCTGCGTCGGGGGCCTGGTGGGGGTTTGCTGTCCAGGATGTTCTTCTTGACCACCTTCAGCTCCCGGTTCTTGATGGGGACGTACCCATCCCGCAGCGAGATGAGGATGGGCTCTGCGTCCTTCCCCGACAGCCACTCATCAGCCTCCAGGGCCGGCTCGGGGCCTGGCGTGTCGGGGTAAAGGTCATCCTGGAAGAGGTCTGACTGCGGGAGGGAGAGGGACCATGGTGAGATGTGGGGTGTCCCCCCCAGGCCCCCATCTCCCCTGGGACCCCCAGGCTCACCTTGCGTGGCACCGTCATGACAATGGGCTCGCACTTGCGCTCGTGCAGCTTGAAGAACCTGCATGGGGCACAGGCAGTCAGGGCCCAGCTGACCCCCTGGCCCCTCTGGCTCCCCACAGCCCCCTTGGCTCTCACCTGGCGATCTCACACTTGCTGACATCCAGCCCACGCTTGGGCATGAAGCCCATGCCCCGCTGGGGCTCCTTGCTGCTGTAGGTGTTCAGGTAGTGCACGTAGGGCGCCTCGTCCGTGATCTCAAAGTACCGGATGCTGCTGTCACCCTGCAGGGGTGGGGACAGGGGTCAGGAGCCCTGGCACCCTCAGGGACAGGGTGGGATGGGGGGTGCACCCCGGGGAGGGGGGGTTACCTTCCCGCAGAGGTAGACGATGCTGGAATCGGCGTCGTAGAAAGGCAGCAGGACCCCATTGCTCGTGTCCATCTCTTGCAGGGCAATGGGCTCCTCAAAGTTTTTCTGTGGGGCCGGAGCAGTGGGGGAGGAGTGTGAGCAGTGACCCCAAACCCCTCACCCTGGTTAGTCACACACATTAGCCACGGCACACTGGGGGACAGGGCTTGTCCCCTCCGGGGCACACAACCCCCCGGGCAGGCAGCTTGGCATGCCCCCACCAGCCCCCACCCCACTCCTGTTTACCTGCAGGGCTGGTACCCCCAGCCTGGCTGAACCCCCTTCCCCAGCACTCCCCCTGCCTCCCACCCCCTCCCCATCCAGCACAGCACGGCACACTTGGGAACTTGGCCTCTTTTGGGAGGGGGATGCAGCAGACAGCCCATCCTGGGGCAGGGGGGTTGGCAGGGGGTCTGGGGGGGCCAAGTTCCCAGGGCAGCACTCCATGCGGCCTCGTTACCGGGTCCCACAAGCCCAGCTCCCGCTGGCTCATTCTGGTAAAGCCCGTGGTAAAGATGTGTCCTTCCCGTGTGAAGATGGCCCGCACGGGCCTCAGCCCTTCGTGGGGGGCAAACCTCTCCTGGGGGGAGGGGGAGACAGTCAGCACGGGGCATGGGAAGGGGGAAAACGGAGGGGGTCCGGATCTGTCCCCCAAACCGCCGTCGAGTCTATTCCATGATGCTCCCCGGGCACACACACTGCCAGAGAGTTCCCCTGGCACCCTGAGCGTTCCTGGCTGGGCTGAGATCTGTGAGACTGGCGCTGGCCAGGCTGGAGCTGCTGTCTCGTACCAGGTCCCAGAGGCCCAGCTGCCGCTCGCTCATCCTGCTGAAGCCCGTGGTGAAGATCTTGCCATCGGCCACGAAGATGGCGCGGATGGGGCGGGTGCCGTCGTGCGGTTTGGTTTTCTCCTGCGCCGGCGTTAGCGGGTTAAATCAAACACAGAGACGCGCGGTGCGGGGTTAGTAGGGTCAGGCAGGCACTGGGGGCACCCCGAGGTGGGACAGGGGGGACACAGCAAGGGCACTCACCGCTATGATCTGCTGCTTGCGGGGGTCGATGACACGGACCTTCTTGTCCTTGCAGGTGGTGACGAGGAGGCTGCCGTTGCGGTTCCAGCCCACGTTGTAGATGAGGTCGGTGTGCATGTCATCCAGAGCCAGTAGCATCTCCCCAGTCCCCACATTCCAGAGGATCACCAGGTTGTCACAGCCTGCAGGGACCGAGGGGGCAGAGCTGTCACCCCACGGATCTCCCGTGACCCTGGGGAGGGTGACCCGGGACCCCCTTACCTGCGCTGAGCAGGACGTTGCGGGCCGTGGGGTGCCAGGAGATGATGCTCACCCGCTTGGAGTGTCCCTCCAGTGTCACCACGGGCTCCGTGATGTTGCGCACGGGGACATAGTCGGGGATCTGCCACACCTGGTGGGGAAGGAGAGCAGGGCATTGGGGATCACCCCGTGTGTGAGCACTAAGCGGATCAGGGCCTCCGAGCCAATTAACCTCATCATTAATCACAGCTCAGCCTGCGGGGAGGGTGGTGAGGGGACACCAGAAGCGCCTCCATCCTGGGGTGCATCCCCAGCATTTGGGGTGCTGGTGGGCACAGGGAGGGGGGCACGGCTGGGGTGCAGCTCTCCCCCAGCTTTTCCTGCATGCTGAGTCGCCAGGGAGGGTATATTTAGCACAAACTGCTGCATCATGGAGCGAGCAGCCGCCGCCAGCGCGAACGCATGGCACTGGGGCTAAAAATAGGCCAGTGACACTTCACAGGCGGCAAGGAGGGGGGGGATGCTCTGCATCGCTCCCCCAGCACCCTCCACCCTCCCTCTGCACAGGGCCCAGCCCCTCACCATGACGGTGGTGTCCTCCGAGGCGCTGGCGATGACGTTGTCGTTGTGGGGACACCAGTCGATGTCCAGCACGGGCGCCGTGTGCCCCGTGACCAGCGGGTGGTTCTTGTCCACCCGTCCTGTCTGCAATGGTGAAGGGTTGGGGTGAGGCCCCCAGGAGAGACCCTGCCAGGTACCCCCCAAAGCCCAGCCTGGCCACCACGTGGGGTTGTGGGACAAATGGGGACATGCAGGGGATTTGGGTGGTGGCCAGAGGTTTGCACCTGCCTTGAAGGGGGAAACTGAGGCACATGGGCAAATGGGGCTCAGCTGGCACAAGGCCTCATAGGGACACAGAGGGGAATGATGTGAGCCAGGAGAGGCTGTTTTGTGTCTGCTCTGATGGCTCTGGGGACCCTCTCCCAGTCTCTCTGCCAGGGCTGGCAGGGCAGACTCTCACTCCACTGGGTGCTGCTCCCTGGGCACGCCGTGCCCCCAGGGAATTGGGGCTGGGGACAAGGCAGCTGGGGGTCTCCCAGATCACCTCGGTTCTCCCAGGGATGTCACCCTCGGTGGGTGCTGAGGATCATCCAGTTATTCTGCCCTGAGCCCCCACATGAGGAGGGGGTGTTGGGGCAAAGCTGGGGGTTTCTGCAGCTCCCTGAAAGCAAAACCCATCACCGTGTTCCCCCCGACATATCTCAGCAGTGTGGCCAAACCCCAGCATCACCCCACTCACCTTGGCAAGGGGCAGGACAATGAAGGCCCCGCCACCACCAGACTCCACAATGATGGCCACAAACTTGGGGTTGACGGCGCAGAAGGAGCTGTCACATGTCACCTTGGACACACGGATGTCCTCGTACATCTGGTCTGCCTTCACCGGCTGCCCGAACACGTGCCGGAACTTGCTCTGGCGCACCACGCGGCGGCTCATGGCTGGGGGGACAGGGTCAGGCCACCACCTCCCCTCCCTGGCACAGCTGCAGGGGTTCTGCTCCCCTCAGGCCTCGTTCTCCGAGAGACTTCTCCTACTCTGGGCACAGCAGGAAGCCTGGGAACACTGAGGTGGCGAGGGATGAGGATGTGAGATGGTGCCTGATGTGGCCCTGAGCCCACATCAGGGAGCAGGGGAAGCCCTTGTGCAGGGATGTGGGGGTGCTGCAGGTGCCGGGGACTGCCAGCTGGTGGCCAGAGCCACTTCACAAGGGGCAGGGACTGGCCATGTCATAACACACAGCTGTGCTGTGCCCCAAAGCTGTGCCATGCCCCAAAGCTGTGCCATGCCCCGTGGCTGTGCTGCACCCCACTCTGTGCTATGCCCCGTGGCTGGCACTGGGGTGGGCACATGAGCTGCTGCAGCAGAGTAGCACCACAGAGAGGATTTTGGGGTGGACATAAAGGCGCCATGCACCAGATCACAGCTGCATCAGTGGCCTGAGTTGCCTGGTTTGACCCAACAGCCGAGAGGAGGGCTGTGCCTCCAGAGCTGCCTGCTGGTGGCTCCCTCCATGGATCCCTGTCCCATGGCACGGATCCCTGCCACCCACTCTGCACCCCCGCCTGGGTAAGGGCTGGTGCTGGCACAGACACACAGCCTCACGGGCACACTGGGGTGTGGTGGAGCCCCCTCCGTGGCCCCAGTGGGGTCTCTAGCCCTCAGCCACAGCTGGGCATGATGCCTACAGTCACCCATCTCCTCCCCACAGCCTGTGCCGCTCCTGGGACCTGCCCCAGGGGCAGACCGACACACTCAGGACCACAAAACCATTGGGGCTCTGCAGCTCGCATGAGCCACTGGCTACCGGGAAATCCCCTGTGCTCTTCTGGATACACAACCATTGTCAAGGAGCCACATCCAGCCACCAAACCACCAGGAACCCCTGTCCCCAGCCCTCAGAGCCGGTGTGGGCAGAGGCAGGAGCAGATCTGCTCCTCCATGTCCCAGCCGCTGGATTCTGTGTAGGGCACATGCAGTGTCCTGCCAAACCACCTCTGCCCAGTCCCTGAGTGTCCCCGGAGTCCTCACGGCACTTCAGCATCATCCCTGGCTTGGCTGAACGGGTTGGAGCTGAGCGCTAAGGAGCACAGAGCCCGGCTACCAAGCGGGGCTGGACAACGACACTGCTGGTGTCACCCCCGGTGTCGAGCATGGTCCCCAGCCCCGGGGAGGAGCGATTTGGCTCCGTGGGGATGCTCTCGCAGCACCTCAACCATTGCCGGTGGGAGAGAGCCCGGGGTGCCAGCATGCAGAGAGGGAAGGGACGGCCTGGCTGGGCGGGCAGGGCGCAGGCAGGGGCTGGGGTGCAGGTGGGGGCAGATGCGGTGCAGGCAGAGTTGAGCAGGGTGCAGGCAAGGTGTAGGGTGCAGGAGGGGTTGGTAGGAGCAGGTGGGGCGCTGGCAAGGTGCAGGCAGGGCTGAACAGGGTGCAGGTGCGGGCAGGAGAGCTGGGTGGGGTGCAGGCAGGGCGCAAGCGGGGTCGGATGGGGCGCTGGCAAAGAGAGGTGGGGTGCAGGTGGGGTGCAGGCAGACACGGGCAGGGTGCAGGCAGGATACAGGCAGGATACAGGCAGGACAACCCCGCTCCCCGCTCCCCGGCCGTGCCATTACGTTGCCACAATTGAATCCGCAGCGACTGCTCGGGAACGACCAGAGGTCACTGTCCAAATATAGCCATCTCCGCCGGCGGGCGGCGAGGGGCCGGGGCCCGGGGGGCTCAGCCCCGCTCCCCGCGTCCCCCCGTCCCTCCCCACCGCGCTCCCGCCGCCCCCGCCCCGCGCCCGGCTCCCACCTGCGCTCGGCGGCTCCTCCGCGCCCGGGCGCGCCCGGCTCCGCGCTGCGCCCCGCTCGGCTCCGCTCCGCCCGCTCCGGCCGCGCTCAGCCCCGCTCCGCTCCCCCCGGCCCGGCCCGGCCCCGCTCGGCTCCGCTCCGCCCGGCCCCGCTGGGCTCGGCTCGGCTGGGCTCGGCTCGGCCCCGCGCGGTGCCGCTGCCGCAGAGAACAGCTGAGCCGAGCCGGGCGCCGGGGCCGGCACAGCCCCCCCGCGGCGGGCACCGGAGGGGAGGGGAGGGGGGGCCCGGCCCGGCCCCGCCTGCCCCCGCACCCTGCCCGGCCCCCCGCTCTGCCCGCGGGGTCGGGGGCAGCTCCGGCACGGCCGCACCCCCGCTCCCACCCCAAAAGCGGGGGGGTCCCAAGGGTGCCCGGAGCCCCTCGGCGCGGGGCGTGGGAGCCGCTCGGGCTGGGAGATGGGGGCAGGAAAAGCCCCCTGAGCCTTTCTGAAGTATTGGGAGAAACCGAGGGGCGGGGCATCACCCCGGGGGTCACTTCTGCACGGGGCTGTGAGCCTGAGATGGGTCCCCCCACAGCCCGGGGCCAGCCCAGCCCCACAGGGACCGTGGCCATGGGCTGCCCCTGAGGCTCCCAACACTCACAGCATCCCACAGGGTCCTCCACCCCACCAGGAGAAAGGGGTCTGCAAGCCCACCTCAGCCCCAGCCCTGCAGGATGGTCACAGGCACATCCAGAAAACAGATTTGGGATTTAGTGAAGTCCAGCCCTGCAGGGATGCCCCGGTCCAAGGGATTAAGGGATTGTAGGGCTCGGGGACCAGAGGGAGGGGAGCAGCGGTTCCTGGAAAGGCAGCAAAGCCCTGGACCCTACAAGGGCACCGTGTGGAGCTGGATGAGCATTGGCTGAGCGGGCAGGAGGGGGCAGCTGGCAAAAAGGCAGGGAAGAGGTGACATCCTTGTTTGCCCAGCCAAGGGGTGACAGGGAGGGAGGGGGCTGCAGAGGCACCCCTTGCTCGCCCTGTCCCACCACGGTCCTGGCTCATTCCGTGTTTGGGGATGGAGCAAGCGCCGTGTCGTGTGTCCTTAACTCCAAGATACATCCCCAGCAAGGAAAGGCCCTGGGGAACCTTTCCCAGATGGTGCTGGGGGGAGCAGGAAGGGATGGGGCACCCCAGAGACACTGCCAGACCCACAGTGACAGCACTGCAGTGACAGCCCTGCCACCCTGGCCTCACACCCTGGTGTCGGCTCAGTTCTGGTCTGGTGGGAAGCTCCATGGATGGTGAGGCTCAGCCCAGGGAATCTTGGCTTTCTCCTCAAGTCTCTTGCTCACAGCAAGGCCACAGAGACCCTTGCACTGCCTTTCTTCCACAACGGAGCAAAACCAAAACCTGGGACAGGTTCTCCAGTGTTCAGCTAAAACCTCACATTCCCCTTGGAGCTTAAACCCAGGACTCTCCTCACAGCTCCTGTGTCTGCAGCAGTGCCAGGGCACCTGCAGCATCCTGACATTTTAAATACACGACCGCTGGAATCTTCCCTGCAACTGCAGCGAGATCTGGAAGCACCTCTTGCTCGGAAGTACTGCTCCATCACTTGGGATAGGATGGGGCCACCCACGAGAGGGAACAACCCCCTCTGGATTTCCAGATCCCCACTGCCACCCCATGTTCTGAGAACAGCAGAGATCCTTCACCGCCAGCCCCGATCCCAAACAGGAAGCTACACACCTTTGTCATCTTCAAAATAAAACTTTTATTCATTCGGTAACAAGAACATTGAATCTGCACATCAGTGCACAAGTTCACATTTAAAAACAGCTGAGCACATCGGTCATAAAGTCTTTAGGGGGGAAGGGGACAATCCCAGCCACCAAGGAAGATCCAGGAGGGGCAGACAGAATCGCTCTCCTCCCTGATTCGCAACCCCACCGCCAGCTGCTCGGCCCTGGACAATCCCTACAAACCAGCGCACGGACGTCACATCTCCATAAAGGAAATTAAAAGGCACTGGCACCTTCTCTCGTGCCAACAGAGATGTCTGCAGCGCGGGCGGGCTGTTCGCACCTCTGGCAGCACCGCAGCACAGGCACCGAGCCCTGCAGCAGCCCGGACCCTCCTGTGCCAGGCCAGCGCCTGCCGCTGCCCCCCACCACGGGCTCGGGGCCCTCCCTTGGGGAGCAGTGTGGGGTTTGTGTGGAGCCAGGACCGGGTTAAGGCGGGGAGCAGGGCCCTGCGGTGAGTATGGCTTCCTCCTGCCAGAGCTGCCAGGCTCCTGCAGCCCCCGGCAGGTGCAGCGCCCCTTCGGCCACCGATTCCCAGCTCGCTCCTCCCAGGAGGTCCCCGGAGCAGCCGGAGGTGGGGCGGGATCCCTTCCACCAGCCCTTTGCTGGCAGAGGGACACGGAGCTAATCCCTGCTCCGATTAAACATCCAAGTGACCCAGAGAAGCGTTGTCACCTCCTGCCACCCGCTGGGACCGTGCCCCCAGGAAAGGGCCGAGAGGGGAGAGATTTGTACAGGTCACAACTCCTCAAGCAGACCGGACACACACTCACACACGCAGCACCCACACACACACACCACCGAGTGCAACAGAACGCAGTGTAGAACCAGTTTCACACACGCAGTCCGTCTGTGCAAGGCTCACACGTTACAGTACGGCCGGGACGGGGCAGCGATGGCTGGGATATTGTACAGGAGTCAATGTAAACAATAAAGCGTCCTCCGAGAGGCTTCGCCGGAGACCAAAGAACAGTTGCTTTGTACAAAAATGCCCTTAAAACAACACGTTTCTCCCAAACCCCCTCTACCCGCGAGGCTCGTCAGCTGCTGAGCACCCTGCAGGCGCTGCTGCTCCCCGTAGTGCTCAGCAGGGCACAAGAAGCTCTCATGGGGTGGCGACAGGAACCAGGAGAGAGTCACCACCCTCCCACGAGCCACCAGCATAGAGAAGGGACAATTGTCCCCAGCAAAGACCTCTGATGCCAAGGGCTTGGTGGCTTCGTTGCCCAGACACTGGAAAAGGAGGTCCATACCCCTCCAGTCTGTCCCCTTCCTGCCATCCTGCTCAGAGCCTCCAGACCTCCAAGGCCTTCATCACTCTGCAAGAGAACCACCTTTCCCGACTCCCTCTGCCTGCCCACAGCCTCCTCAGAGAAAAACCAGTTGTGCTGGGCCAGAGCCAAGGACAAGGGGACAGCAAAGCACCTCCCTGCAGGGGCCTCTGCCCCTCTGCTGCTCTCCCCAGCTGAAGCACCCGGAGAGCAGCTGAGCATTGGAAGGAAGCAGCATTTCTGGTCTGCAATGAAGACCCTTCCCAGAGGACATTTCTCCTGAGATCAAGCTGGGCAAAGAAACACGATCCTTTTCCTCCTCCTCCTGCCTTCCCAAGGGAAAAAATTCTACACAGGGCTTTTCCCTCCCCAGCAGATCCTTGTCACCAGGACATGCTGCCAGCCAAGCATGCACCCTGCAGTGCAAGGCAGGCTGGTGGCAACCAGTCCCTTCCACCCGCGGAGGGGCAGGCAGGCACGTCCTTGGGGTCAGCATGGTGGGCAGTGGGGCCTGATGAAGCTTGTGGGGGAGGCAAGGACTGAACCTGTCCTTCTCCTGATGACATGAGCCTCTTGGCCTTTCCAGTGTCTGCCCTGCTCCAGAGCCAGCTGGAGCGGGCTAGGAGAAGCCACATGTCCCAAAGAAGTATCTGGCCTCCTGGGCCAGGGGCTTGGGTGACTGAAATGGCCTGGGATGACGTGCTGCTTGACCCAGGACAGGGCTGTGCTCCAGCACAGGGGTAACAACCCCCTGCCAGAGTTCAGGAGAGGGAGGGACAGCGCTCATGGCTGCTGCAGCACAGACAGACTCACAGACCTTGTCCAGGCTGCAGGGCAGCACAGGAGGGCCCCTGGGGGCTACAGGGGGGCAGCAAGGTGGCATTACCTTGCCAACCAGCTGTGGGCTGAGGATACCTCACACCCCTTCCCCAGGGCAGGCACATGCTGCTTCCCAATACTCCAGAGCACTCCAGTGCTGTGGGCTCCTGTGCAGCTCAAGAGGAGTTTGTCCCATCTGAGCCTGCAAGGCTCTGCAGCTTCAGGGCTGCTTTCTAGGCATGGGTTGGGCTGCTGCTCCTCCCACACCATGTCCTCTCCATGCCGGGCTTCAGCAGCCCGAGCCATTCTGCATCTTCCCTTTGCTTTGCTCCTCCCCAGAGGGCAGGTCTGGGCCTCAGCCAAGCACCAGCTCAGGCAGGACCTGCCACGGGACTGTGGACAAGACCCAGAGCTCCCCTTGGCCTTTCCCTCTGCTCCTACAGCACAGGGACAACTTGCTGATGCACACAGCTAGAAATGAGGAGCTTTGATTTAGCCAAACTGCTCAGAAACCACAGAATAATTTGCTGAAATTTGGAGCACAGCCTTCACACACAGTTTCTCCAGGGAAGCAAGAACCTGCAGAATGGCTGGGAGCAGCCAAAGGCTTTTCCACATCCACCTGGCACTCCTGGAACCCAGCTCCAAGCAGGAAGGAGATGGGCAGACACACAGTGCCCCTCCCACAGTGGGATAAAGGGGGTTCACACAGGACTGGAGGAGAAGAGACACATTTGGCATCGAGGCTCACTTTTGGAAAGGGAAGACAGCTTATAATGTCAAATCCACTGCCATGTCTGTGCAGATCACAAAGAACAGCACTGAGTTTGAGTCAGGTGGGTTTGTTTTCCAGTTTTCAGAATGCAGTCTTGCCCTTCTTTTTTTTTTAAAAAAAACATAGAAAAGACCCCCCAAAAATTCATATAAATATCATATATACAATTCAGGAAAAAAAAAAAGGAAAAAAAAAAAGAAAAAGAAAAAACTTCCAGAAAAGATTTTCCCTCTGGGTCTAGAATTAGAAGTGACAGCAGAGAGGACAAAGCTTTGCATTAAGGGCAGTATGTCATGTAACAAAAACAGCTCAAGTTTTGGGAGCCACCAGAAACACCCGCGAGCATGGCAGAGGGGAGAGGGAAACTCAGGCAGCACAAGAACAGCTTTGGGGCAGAGGGCAGGCAGTAGGAGGAGGGCAGAGAACAGATGATATGGCCATGAACTTGGAAGGCCCACAGCAGTATTCAAGTAATGGGAGGGTTAAAACCCTAATGAGGTGTTTGTTTTAAAAGAACACTGGCTTTGGGGGTAGAGGGGAACGTGGCAGCTCCTGGAGGAGCTCTGCCCCACCTCAGCACAGAGCAGAGAGCTCTGTGTGTCCCATGGCAGATGGGTGAGCTGGTCTTGGTGCTGCCCAGGGTTATCAGAGCTCATCCAAGGGGAAGATTTACCCCTGTGTGCTCCTTATGGGGAAGCACCAGCTGAACTGAGCCCAGGGCATCCTGAAGCAGCTTTGTGAGAGATCTGCCAGCATGGTGGAGCTCCAGTTTGCAGAATAAAACAAAGGCCAAACAAAGGGACCTTGGCACAACCTTCACATTTACAGGGGCTCTCACCCCACCAACTGCCCAGCACCCTTTCAAGGCATGGGGAAAATTCAAGTTAGGAACTAGGATCAGGTTTGTAAGCAAAACTCCACCTTGCCAAAGCAAGCCAACATCAATTTTCTCGTGATAAAGGTGTTCTTTTAAAACAAACTAACAACAACAATAAAAAAAGAACATCTGAGGTTATCTGAGTTAAACTTAAAAAAACCCAAACAGTCCTGCAGTCAGAGTCACACACAGAAGAACCAACCCACACCTACATGCGCCAGGAACAGTAAAATGACAATATATATAAAATTAACCAATAAAGTGCATGTTCCTTATATTACACCTGCCCCTTGCGTGAAAGCAACACCACGGGTTCTGTAAGAAATCACAGCCAAGGGCCCAGGATCACATCGTGTTGTAGAGGGGATTGGTTGTCCGCTTTTTGTCATTGGTCTTTTTGAGCCTCCTCAGAGGGTGAGTTCTCCCGTGCTGCTGCCGTGGGGCGACAGCCAAAGCTTGAGATGGAGACAAGGAGTCCAGGACCGGCACCTGGAGCAGTGGAGGGCTCTCCCTGGAGCTAGTCCATGTTGGATCTGTGCTGGAACACAAACTCTGCTGGCTGGAGCTGCACTCTTTGGCGTACTGAGCCAGCGGCCTCTCCACCGGCTTGCTCTGGGCAATGCACTCGGCTGTTCTGAGCTGTTCCACAAAATGCTTGGTGGGCTCTGGGGAGGAGAGGCGATGCTTCCCACACGCGCCCTCCGAGCCCCTCTCCAACCTCCCCCCACAAAAGCCTCGACCGAGGGCAACGCAGGTGAGCAGCACCGGGTTGGCATTGGAAGAGGCCGACTCCCTGTCGTGTAAGTCGTCCTCTGAGAGGTCCAGGCGGTCCAGCTTGGCCAGGGATGCCGAGCGCTTCATGTGGGAGGGTCTGGTGAGCCCTGCGCGCCGGATCCGAGCCTCTATATCCTTCACCTGCTGCTTGACCGGCCCGGGGCTGCTGGAGCGCTCCTCCACGCTGAGGCTGCTGGAGCTGTGAGGGAGGCTGTAACACAGGAACGAGATGTCCAGCAGGTCCATGTTCTCAGCGTGCTGCCTGGTGGAGTCCTCGCTGCTCAGCTGCCTCGAGAGAGGTTTGGGACCGTCCCTGAACGGGAGAGTCGTGTCTCCCTCAGTGCCACAGGGAGTGACCGGTTCATCGTCCGTAGCCGTGCTCTGCTCAGTGACACCTTCCAGGTGAATGACACAGGGGTAAGGAGAGCGCTCCAGGCTGGCTGGAGGGGGACAGGTCACCTGGGCAGAGGGAGAAGCAGCGAGGTGAGCAGATATCCCACTGCCTTCCTCGCTGGGGCTGCCCCCGGTGAAGGCAGCCTGCTTGTGTACCGCGTGCTCCAGCAGCGAGGGATCCGCCGGAGCCTTCTCCGAGCACATCGAGGGGTTCAAGTTTTCGTCTAAAGACGGGGTGGCCGTGGCCAGCCCGCCCTGCTCACAGCTTGTATCGGGGCGCTGCTCCGCAGGCTTGACCGTGAGGGTGTACTCGATGATTTCGATTCTCTTTGGGAGGAGGGAGGGCAGGGATGGCTCCTCTGTCCCATCAAACGAGACCACTGTCCTGCGCTCTTGTGCCACTCCCTCCTGCCCCGGGCTGGGCTCTGCGGGCAGGGACTCCTGGGCAGTGGCAGGGAGGTGTCTGCCCACAGGCTGCTCTGCCCCGGGAGGCT
Source organism: Catharus ustulatus (assembly GCF_009819885.2). NCBI lineage: Eukaryota > Metazoa > Chordata > Aves > Passeriformes > Turdidae > Catharus > Catharus ustulatus. The sequence goes on along the minus strand of NC_046242.1, from coordinate 4,071,754 downwards.
CCTCAGCACCTGCACCCTGAGCCTTGTCCCTCTCCGGAGCCAGCTCCAGGGGCGGCTCCTCGCTCTTCCCCCGGGGCAGGAGCTCGGCAGCAGGGGAGTCGTTCCTGGAGTTCTTGCGGGTCGGTAAAGTGCAGGCTGGGGCCGTGTGCTGGTGCTCCTGCTCCTGCCTCAAGCGCTCCTCAAACTCCAGTGTGGCTCGCCGGACGGAGCCGGGGCACCACTTGGGCTCAGGGTTGATGGAGCCACGAGGCTCCTGCTGCTCCCCACCAGAGCTGCTTTCCTCCACGTCTGATTTACCAGAAGACAGCTGCAGGGATGGGGCTTCCTCCTGCTCAGGTGGCAGAGGGTCCTTCTCCTTTTCCTGGTGTCCAGCACAGGCTCCTTCACTCTGTTCCAACTTTTCTGATGCCCAAATCACCTCCACTGGCAGGTCATGCACCGTGTTCCTCTTTGGTGTCTGGCTGAGGTTGGCTGAGCCCTCTTTCTGCGGGGCAGGTCCTGCTCCCTGGTTGATTGACTCGATCTCTGTGATAATTTCCTTCACAGAAATGGCATTTTCCGAGTGGGATCTTGTGAGATGACCTGCACCAGGCAGCTCAGAGACCTCCTGCAACACACAAACAGCAGAATTACAAAGTGCATCAGCTGTGCCAACACAGAGCAAACAGCAGCAGGTTAGAGAAAATACAGAGAAAATAGAGGTGCACATCCCTAAAGGAACAAAAAGGCATGTGGTAGTGGGTAGAGAGAGATCACCAGAGCAATGATCACTAATATAGATTTTCTGACTGTCTCTGGGACTGAATTTAACATACTCCAGGCTGGATTTCCACTTCGATTGAGATCTAAGAACCTTAATTGCTACAAACTACAAGGAAAAGGTAGCTTCTTTTGTTTTTCTAAATGAAGAAAAGTCCAACAAACAAAAAGAATCCTAATACTACTAAAAGTATTTTGAACTGAAAACATGACAAATTCTGCTCATGTATGGAGCAGACCAGAAGTACAGTAAAAAGAATGACCAAGCATTGAAATGCTCTGGTTTCCCAGAGGAAAATGGCCAGGGAGGCTCCCAATCCCCACAGACAACTCTCTGCCAAATCACAGGAGAGAGCACTGGCCTATTATATTTGGAAGAGCCTTACTGCCTCACATGGAGATGGAAAAGATTCAAGCAATGCAGGATGGAATTTAAATAAGAGAAGCTCCCAGAAAATGATGGCCCCGGACATCATCAATCCCTATGAGAGTCCTGGAGGCTGAAAAGCAATTATGAGAAAAAAGGTACCTAAATTTAGAGGTTACTAAATTTTGTCAAGACTATCTCTCTACCCAGGAGAAATGAGCCATGATGTGCCCAATCCCATCACTCCAGACCTGGACAGGTTAATTTCTTCCTCTAGCAGTGGAAGCTCTACACCTGCCTTGATTTACTCCCCCAATGCTGGTGCTTCCCAGCCAGGGAAAAGGGCCAGTTTTGCCCCATTCTTTGGTGGATTTCTCAAGTCAGATAAATATCTGTGCAGATCTGGGGTGCTGGCTGGGCTCAGGGTCTGGCTACATTAGTGGGTCAAGTCCCACCTTTCTGCTCTCCTGATGCAAAACTCAGAAATAAGTTTCTCATGAGAACAGCACAGCAGGTCAGGTCAAGGTCGGCTCACGGCCCTGCCAATGCCAGCAAACTGATGTTTAAGGAAAATGTGCAGAAAAGGGCAAGTATCTAAAAGTGAAGGAAGAGAGAAGCATCTAGCAATCCCTCCCCAAACACTATATCCAGTGAAAGCAGGGCTAGAAAATCCCATCCACAGCAACCCCATAGCAGAAAACAGCCCACAGACAGAACTGAGCAGCAGTTCCTAAAAAATCTGAGCAAGTTATCTTAACCTTTTGTTGCTCTTCATCTGTGGAAGAGTCATCTGATGCCTGAGGGGAGTTTCCAGGGCTGTTCCTTCTAGCATCTGCACCTCCATCTGCAGCAGGTGGCACTTCCAGTATGGGCACCCTGGAGACTCCATTCCTCCCAGTCCCTTGCTCCTCTGGTCTGGAATGGGAGCAGGTGCGGGACCGACTCTCCTGGGAGAGCTCCACGAATTTCTCCAAAGCGCTGAAGAAATCAATCCTGTCTGTGCTGAGGTCTGTCACTTCGGGCTGAGGGTTCTGCTGGAGACCTGGAGAATTTTGGTTTGGGGACTGGGGGAAGTCTTTTAAGCATGAAGTGAATTCTTCCATGGGAACCAAGTGCACGTTCATATCAGGCTTAAGGGCATCTTTTTCTAGATCGTCCACTGTCAGATCAGGAAACTCTGTTATTTCCAAGGGGTGCTGGAGCTGCATTAAGGCCTCAGAAGCATGGCAGTTGTCAGGGGGGACAGAGTCTACACAACACCCTGCTGTACAGCCATTGATATTGTTCAGGTTCAGCTTGTCCTCCATCTGCTCAGCATGGAAGTCTCTGCAAGTAAACTCTAAGTGGATCCTTCTCTCCTTCACACACACGTCCTCGATTATGTTTGTGTCCTCTGGGAGCTGCTGCTCCCTGTCCAGCTCAGCTGAGTAGATGGGAGACATGGGCTGCTGGTTGTCATTGGTCTTGGCCTCTGAGATCTGGTCAGCTGAGGTGGTGATCTCCTTTTTGTTCAGCTCCAGCCCAGCCTTGCAGATGGGCTCGTGGTGATCCGAGAGGTCGCTGTCCGAGTGTGAGCGCCACAGTTTGTTGTGCCGCTGTTTGCTGTGGGGAAGGAGAGCAAGGGAAAACAGTGAGTAATTTCTACACACCACAGCCAGATCCACCTTGCTGTAAGAGGACACAAACCAGAACAAAAACTGTGCCAAATGCTGGAGTCACTGACCACAGCTGCAGCTTCACCTGAACAGTTCAGGGCCAGACCTGCTGCTGGAGAAGTTGATCCAGTAACAAGCCACTTTCCAGGAGCTGAATTCCATGGCACCATTCTGCTCCACACACCCCTCCTTATTCCCCAGCAGATCCTATTGGATCCATCCACTCAACAAATGCAATGTTTAATTGACTGCAGAATTTGGTCCTTTCTCAGCCAGCACTTTCCATTTGCTAGCAGGTGAGCAGTGACCAGAAGAGAAAGAACCCCTTGTGTTGGACACTGACTAAACTCCAATTTCCCTCATGGTTCCTTCTCTGAATAGTTTCAATAACTGGCTCTTGTAACCAAATAAGGTGGGATGAGCAGAGGTGGGTGTGTGTAAAAACACAAGACATCCTCAACAGTAAACACAGAGCCCAAATTACCACCCACCTTCCACAGGAAGGAAGCTCAGAACTCCTCCAGCTCCTGGAAAGCCCCTTTAAGAAAGTCTGAGCCATCAAAAGGCCAAGTAACTGCCAGTGGCATTGCATCACCTTCCTCATCTCCACCTGCCAAAAACCCCAAGCTATGCACCTGGGCTTACAGAAAACACTGCAGGCAACTTCTTGCCATGAAATGCCAGAGCTAGCCCAGGCTGCCAGGGTTTGCTGAGTGGCCATGGCCACAGGGATGTGTTTCCACCCATTGCCCCTAGGAGGAACACAGAAACCACAGAAACCTCCTTGGAGCTGCAGAAGATCTTGCAAAACCCCTCCAGTCCCTTGCTAGCACGAGCAGGCGCTCCCAGACACATCCAGTGGCCACGGTGAGTTAATTAACAGATGGTGCTGAGCTAATTACCATGTGCCAGTTCAGTTGTGGGTGCCCAACAGCTAAGGAAAATAATCCACTGCAGATTTAGCTGTCCAACCCTATAATCAGTGACAACCTTCTCGTGTGACACAGGGCAGAATCAGGTCCGTACATAGGAGAGGAGAGTCAAGATCAAAGACACTGTCCTGGGGTGCACATGCTCTGCCTCCAGTGGGTTTTGGAGCAGTTTGACACTGGCAGGTTGTCCCTGAGGCAGGTTCTTGCTCGGGCTCTGTATGGAATGTCGTCTGACATCTCTGCTCATACAACCTGGGGAGCTGCTGGTGTTTTCTGAGGGCACTTCAGTGCTCAAAAATCCATCTCCCTGCTGCACATTTGATTTTGAAAGTGAAAATTACCCTCCTGTGGGAGCAACTGGCACAGATCTGAAGACCAAAGCAGATGTCAAGCACCACTGGCAGAGGTGTGCTGGGCTGCCTTCCAGTCTGACACCTCCCTGGTGTGACCTGCATGAGGTGCAGGGTCAGGGAGCAGGAGCCCACTTCCCTTCCCAGAGCCCACAGCTGCCCCTTGACCTTCCTGGGCAATATTCCTGCTGCTTGTACCCACACTAGCTCTGGATCAGGAGCCCCACACACATCCCAGCAGCTCTCCAGGCTTGGGTATAAAACTGCTGTTGATTCACAAGCTGCACAAGGCACAGGAGATCCCAAACACTAGTTTCCTGTAACTTATCTATACCTAATAACAGAAACAGGCCCAGCTCAGCCTTGCTGTGTTTATCAACAGAGGGAGGGGACAGTTTAACTAACCCCAGGAAGTATGAAAGTCCCAAAGAGCAAAACACACTTGTTGTTGTGACTAAAAGCAGGGGGTTTTCATTTTACAGCTGGAAAACATATCCCAGTTGCTATAACCCCAGCACAAAACCGTAACTGGATAGTGGGAGCACATGGCTGCCCTCACATACCTTCCCCCTGAAATTGGAGCAGTCACATGAGTGTCAATCTGTTGTTTTTTGTTTGTTTATTTTTGGGGTTTTTACCTGTCCTGTAATACTGCAGCAATAAACAAGGAGCCCAGAGGGCAAAGCTAAATAACAGAAAGGGGAAAAAAGCAGTGCTCAGCTGAGAGGGGAAGTGGAAAAAGGGACAGTTTGTGCAGCACAGAGGGGCCATTCCTTGCTTCAGTGAAGCTTCATTTACTGCAGGCTTTTTCATCCCACACAGATGTAACACCCTGCTCTTGCATTTTTTAAAGCCTTACAAGTAATCCTGTTTGTGCCATTGTACAGGGACTTGCAGAGTAGGTCAGGAGCAGGGCTGTGCTTCTGTGGAAGGGAGACCACATGCTATACAACAGTGGCAGCAGGAAAGATATCCCTCCAAAAAATAAATTACTAAAAGACAGGGAAAAATAATCCTTAACCAAAATGTTTGTACAGCGTGGCTTTGCAGGCATGCCACCAGCTACCAGACTGGCAGACTACCCAAACCAACTGCCAGGCTCAGGGCTTGAAGATGTGAGATACCAGCTGCTCTCACACCAGAGCTCCTCACAGGTGTTCACCAACCTGTTGGTGTGTTCTTCACACCTAAAAAGCTTCTTTTTCTCCATCCAATCTACACCAATGAGATCTAATTTGCCAGTCTGCTCAATGCACACCACACTGGTCAGGTCATCTCTGGCCCAGAGTTAAGCACTGACCTTTACTAACTGGTGCCAGCAGCATGTTTGGTGTCACATGAGGCACCCAAGGCAGGTGTGGTGTCTCTCAAAGGGTTTGAGTCCAGCAGGGCACTATTTTTTAAAATTGTCTATTCAAGTGATCTGTCCTGAGACTGGATACTACTTGGTTGCTTTTTAGAGGGTCACTAAGGCAGGCAGAGTTTGGGGAGCAGAGGAGAGGAAGGCAGGCATGGGAAGAGGTGGAGGATGAAGATCCTGTGGGCTGCACCTGGTCAGGGAATAAGTTGGGAGGAGCCCTGAGGTTGTTTACTTGTGCAGAAAGGGAAAGAGGAAGCACATTCCAGTGACAGGGGAGCTTGCAGGGGAGCTTACACCAAGGGTTTGGTGTAAAAATTGGGAATCCAGGGAATGCAGGCCTGGCCCAGTAACAAACACAGGCTGCTGGAGCAGATGGAGAGCAAACAAGGAAGAAAAAGTTATTATGATGAAAGGGAATGGAAGACTTTGCAAATGGAAAGAACAGACATGAAGGGACAACAAGCAGTGGACAGAGGTAAGAAGTGTGCCCTAAAGACAGCACATGAGTGACTGAGCTGCTGTAAATAACAGCATATAAAACAATGGCTAGACTCGACCTTAAAGCTATTTTCCCACCTAAATGATTCTACAATAAGCAGGCACCTCCCATTGGCACCAAAAAGCTTTAAAATTTACTATTTCCTTTGGTCCAAACCTGCTAAGAGCCATCTCCTGTAGCTGGAGGCTCAGATTGGGTAATTCTGCTGCAGATCTGCTCCCAGGCAAAGCACACCAGGATCCCAAACAAAATAGCATAATCTGGCAAAACAAGAGTATCACTACCTCCTTCCTGCTGATCACGTGAAGACATTGCTTAACACAGCCTAGAAACATGCAATATTTATGTCTTTTTGCTAGTCAGGTGATAGGCTTGGGATTACAACACACTTGCCCATACCCAGGCCCAGCTCCAGACCAGCCTCAGGACTCCAGGCAGGAATAAACACCACTGTTGCAATGCACAGAACATCCTGTCCCCTCCCCTCACACCAACACTTACCAAAGGGATCTAAAATAAAACCAGACCAGCTGCTGAGGAGGGGCACATTCAACAGGGAACTGTGAGGAGACAAAGCGAGTTCCCTGCCAAGTGATGTTACAAGCAACAGGGACATAATTTATCTCTGCTGGAGCCTGCATAGCTCTGAATGTTGCACTCAGATAACACTTCATGGGACGCTGCTTTCCAAAATCCAAACATCCCAGAAGTCAAACAGCCTCCTTGTTCCACCCCTTTTCCCAGGCTCAGCTGACAGAACCCTGAAAGCAGAGCGCTACCTCTCCTAAGATCCTGAGCTTGCACAATGCAGCCATACAAGCTCTGACTAAAAGAATGCAACCAACCACTGAAGTGTTACACCTCAGCATGGATAATAAGGATCATTCCTTCCACTCACCTGGCCAGTAGGATCCCTTGGTACTCCTCCAGTTGCCTCATGAAGCTGGGGTTGGGCTTGGTGACCGTGCGCCGTTCCTTCACGTAGTCGTAAGCCCTGTCCAGGTTCCAGCCGTATTCCTTCATGGCATAGGCAATCACCGTGGATGCTGAGCGGCTCACCCCCATCTTGCAGTGCACCAGGCACTTAGAACCATTTTTCCTGAAGTGGGAGAAAGAACAAAAGAGGATCATGAAACAGAAAACATCTGACAAGCTTAAGAAAACAGCAATTTCTTTACCGGAGCATTACCAAAAATGTTTTCAATACTGTGGCCACAGCTGGAGTCTGGGATGTGATCTGATAATCCAATTTACAAACTGGAGCAAGACACACAAAGAAACTGAAGAACAAGGTCTTATTAATATTCCTGAGAGATTTTGTTACAACAGCTCTTCTGAAGTTGTGATTGCAAAGTGGAAAAACACAGAGAGACAGGAAAACCTCTGAAGTCCAGTATGGCACCCTTGAGCTCAGCCCAAGTGGCATCAAGCTGTATTCCAAGTGAAAAGAGAACCTGTACCACAAACGTGGTGTCACAATTCAGAAACACATCCCAGAGAGATACTGAGGAGTTCAGGGCAGTCTCCAGCACAGAGATGCTCTTCTACCGCAAACCACAAAATGAAAATGCTGTGATGTTAGGTAGGCAAGGAGGAAAAGCAGTTAAGAAAACCAGCAGGAAAACAAAATGCTTATTATCTATCTTCTAAATGTGTGTGTTGTGTGTTCTGAAAAGACTTACTTTGCCTTGGAGATGAATTTGTAGGTATCATTCCAGTAAGCCAGAAGATCTGTAGCTTCTTCATCATAGACTCTGATATTGTGGTATTCAAAGAGCCCAGGGAAGAAATTATCTATTTCTCGAGTCACATTCAAAATGTACCGTACCCTGCATGGGAACAGCAGAGAGAAACAGCCAGTTCAGAGATGTCCCACTGCTTCACTGCAGCCTGGCATTGCATTGCCAAGGGCATTTGGAAGTGTACTATTGAACAAAATGCCTGGGAAACCAGAAATTAATGCAAGGAAGCAGCAGCTAACACAGACAATAGGTTTTGTTGGGCACTTCAGAGCCTGATAACAGAGATCCATGGATAGAAACTTAGTCTGGATGATGTCAGGTCACACTGCCCACCACCTCTGTTTTATGTGTCAGCAACACTTGTGCCACAGGAGCTCCTGCAATTAGTGTTTGCACACCTTCTCCAAGCCCCTTTGTGAATCTCTCCTGCTGCACCAAAACCACAGGAAGGTGGAAGACAAAGCCTGCCAGTAACACCAGAGCTAAACAAACGCATAAAAAAACTACAGAGAGATGTAACAGACAATGAGCCACTGGGGAGGATTTATTTCTTATCCCTAAATTTTCTGGAAAGGAAGCTGCTAGAGAAAGAGTGTGGTATTTATGTACACAGCACTCAGTATTTTTAGCCCTGAGGGTTACTCGTAAGATGCTTATGAAATGCACTTGTGCTGGGATATGAGGCAGAACAAGGGCACTGCAGGGGAGTGACATCCCTTTTCCCAAGCAGGTATGAGATCACTGGCAATCAAGCAGCACCTGTCAGACTCAAGGAAACCACAGCAGACCCTGAGCTCACCAAGAAGAGTCAATTCTGCCAGGTTGCATATCTGAGGTACAGGACTGCACTATCAGCTCAGCACCATGATTAGTTTTTTCCACTGGTTTGGCACAAATAGACCAAACCCATGAATAATTATTTAATTGCACAATCTTGGTGCTTATAATCACCTGGTCTAGAGAAAGGACAATCCAAACTTGAAAAGTAGAAATGGCAGGAAACAGAGGAACCTGGCTCAGCCTGAGAGCTACAGGACTTTACTTCCTACTGGGCCCCACTCAGCGGAACAAATGCTCTTCTCCACATTTTCCTTCCTGCCACAGCCTGGAGGTCCGAAGTGCCTCTGTAATCAGTCCAGAACCACAGGCTGGGGCTGAGGGCACAGAGCCAACTATGCAGCATCCAGTTCAGTAATTGCAGCTTTTTACTACTGATAGCTATGAGCTTGCTGCCTTCCTTTGTTCTCCTCGAGGACATTAGTCAAGGTCAGAAGTAAGACTCTTCTACTTTGGGGTGCCTGTTTGTGGGACAAGGAGTTTGGGGGAAGCAAGAGCTTGTTTGGATCTGCAAACCCATAAATAAGACTCAGATTACACAGCAGGTTTGTTGCATAGAAAAGTGTTAAGGCCAGGCTTTAGTTTTTCAGCTGACGGCCTGAAGCTACTCACCCTCTGTTCTGCAAATCTTCCAAATTGGAGGCATTCCATTCTGAGCCCTGCAGGGAAAACATGCAAAGGGAGACATCAGGCAGAAGGAAGGCATGGCCAGGCAACCAGTGGAGGGAGGAGTGGTCACCATTGAACCAGAGGAGGAAGCTGACCAGACAAAGAGTTGGAGAGCTGGGGGTCCTTTGAGTACAGGGGTACACCAGTGGTAACCAGGACTGATCCTCAGCACCTTCTCTCACCCCATTAACCAGATCCCTTCTGAAACAAGAAGCAGCTCTGCCAACAAGAGCCCAGCACTGTGTGCTGGCACTTCCTGCAAACTGCTGACAAATCAACCTCAGCAAGACAGGACCACTCCACCCTTTCCCTGGAGGCTGGTGCCAGTTCTGCCCCACAGAGGAGAAACTGCCTGCATTTAAAAACCATCCAGGTGCTCTTCATGAAACACCCATCTCGAACATCAAAGGCAGCAACACCTAAGCTCACTTGGGTTACACCTCTTCTCTCCATGTTCAAAGCCTGTGTGAGCACAGAAATGAAGGCATTTAACTAACCCTGGCTAGGTAACCCTCTCCTCTGCAGCACACACAGGGCCTCCAAGCTGCTTGCTTCCTGCTCAAACACAAACCTGAGGACAAAACCACTCAAATGCTTCCTTCAAAATTTCAGGTGCACAAGCTCTCTGCTTCCCTGCCCTAAAATGGCTCCCAAATGGAAAGATGATCCAGATGAAGATGATTGTATTTACCAAGGCCCAAACTCAGTTTAATGTTGTCTCTTTCAGTCAAGGAAGAACAATTTAATTCAGGCCTGGGAACCATTAGTTTCCACAGGTAGGAAGAACAATGCTGCAGGGGTGAAAGCCTTTTTTCCTGTCCTTTGATCCACAATCACCAACATCATCAGTTCTCTTATTTCCTGCTCTGTTCTTTTAGCACTCCTTAAATGGGATCCCAAAGGGTTCTTGCCTCCACCTGGAAGGAAACAGCTCCTAACCTTTCTGAGCCCTATAACACAACCCTGCCTTGCAGCACACACGCTCCTGGGTGAAGCTGGTGCCCAGCCCCAGCAGCACTGCTCCTCACCACAGCAGCTGCTCTGCAAACACTTTTACTCCACACATTAACCACAGCTCTTCTTGGTGCTGCCTGCAAGCCTTGTTTGAAAGGTTTTCTCCCCATTAAATGCTCTCGGAGCCAAGACTCCAAAGCCTGTAGTGGATCCAGCTGCCTGTAACAGCTTTTGGCAAGCACCAGAAGCCTGTAACAGGTCGGTCCCTCTCTCTCCTTATAACCCATAGTCTGTAAAAAAAAAAAAATCCATTACTTCGTAGGTACTTCCAAGTTTCCTGGCTCTACCCCAACATGATATCCTGGGAGTGCTCACATTAACAGAGACCATCCCTTCTGAGCTGGAGACTGGGAGAGGCCCTCTCCACTTGGAAAGACCAGCCGGTCCAAGAGGAATGGCTTTGTTTAAAGTTGAGCCAACCTCACAGGCTAGACAGCCCAACCAAAGCTGCGTTCATGGCTCCGGGGCTGGGAAATCCAGCGGAGCGCTGACTCACCAGAAGGAGCTGCAGTAATTAAGACAGGCCCCAGCAGCAACTAAGCAAGCAAAACATTAAACAGCAAAATGTTTATGTTTCCTTAAGTGACTTATCTCCAGGATTCTTTGTTAAGTTACTCTGTTCTTCCTGGATCACACAAACTCACAGCTTTCCATGTTAAAAGAACTGTCACACAGCTCCCCTCTCTCTCTCTGCTGTAGTTATGTCTTTCCCAAACATAAAACTTAACATATGAGTACCCTGGACAGTTAAAGCCACAAAACTGGTCTTACATCAATGGAAGCCCTGAAAAACTGTTAGAATTAAGACCTCATCCCTTACATCCTCTAGGTACAGGGTCTACAGCTTGGTGCTACATAGCAAAGTTTGGTGCAGCCAAAAAGTCAGGCTGCTCAAGAGTATGTGACCTCAAGATCAACCAACCTCTCCTTCAGAATTCCTTTAACTTCCTCCAGAGACCCCTGTATCAACCAACTCATAGTGAAAAGTGTTAAGAGTGTTTACTTTTGTATTCACTGTTAGACTCACCAAAAAGACATGATCAAATATCTGTGTAGGGCTGTCCATCTGCCCAAGGATCACAATCATTTCATTGTCAATGAATTCTTTGAACTCCCGTAGGTTGCACACCATCTGCATCTCCAGCTCCGTGCGTATCTGCATGGGTAGGAGGGACACAAGGAAGCCACGTGAAGCTTTTGTTCTGGCCTTTCTTCATGAAAGCACACAGCTCTTTAGTTTGCACAACAGCATTTCCAGTGCTGCACCCTCACCACTCACCTCTTTTGAGGTGATGTTCTCCAAATCTTTCTGCATCATGATCTCCCTTAGTTTGGTCTTAATCAGCCGTTCCGTGCGTTCCCGCTCAGTTGGGCTGTCAGAAGAAAGCAACAGAGTCACTGGGAGGGAAAACAAACAGGATCCATGGCACTTTTAAAATAGGTATAGACTGCATACTCTGTAGAGTCTCAAACTCTCACACTACTTCCCCCAGGCCTGTCCTCAGCTGGAGGGAATTCAGGTGACAGTAAAGCCCAGTTTAGATTCAGTCGTATATGAAAGCCACCAACTGAATGTTCCTAATCCATTGTAGTCATCCAGAGAACCTCTGGTATTTGGTAAAATTTAAATTGGGAAGGCTGCATTATACCCTCTGGAGCAATATCTAAGCCTCTCCCTACCTTTCTTGGAAAGGTAACAGCTCCAAAACTCCCTACATGGAGAGACGAGGGCAGCTAAGCCTCTGCATTCCTCCCGCCTCTGCTGCCAGGGGCCTTATCACCAGCTGCAAAAATAGCCTGAGTAACACAGGGGAAGCTGCAGCAGAGTAGCAGCACAGAGCTGGCTCACCCAGCATCTTTAGAAGGGACCCAGCAGTGACATCTCCCACCACCTTTCCCTTTCTCTGGAAGGCTGCCAGGTTGGGGAGGGCACGGACGTTACAAGTGTTCAACTGGTGGTTCACAAATAAAAATTGTGGAAGTTCCTTGTTCTTTTAACCTCATGCATTATTTCAGGATTCCATTAAGAGAATGCTGTTTAAGTGTCCCAAGGAAATCATTCAATTTCAAGGTGCCACCAGGGAAAGTGTGGGTTAGATAAAATTTATACACAAAAAGCTACAAGAAAATATTAATCTGTCAGCCTGCCAAGACTTTTCAGCCACCCGCCTTGTACATTAAAAAACAATCAAGTGTGAAGACTTGTTCACAGCTGAACAACTGCTTAGCATCATTATTCACTCACTGGACTCCAGCAACAGGAAATATCTGGGAGCATAAATCAACCAAAGGCACTATTATCCTGGGAAAGCAGCTGGGGCCAGTGAAGTAATTACAAAATGGGCAAGTGCAAACCCTCACACTTGGCACCACATCTGGTCACAGACTACCTTGCAGGTTATATGGTATCAGTACCATCAGCAGTTAATAATGACAGGGGTTGTAAACCTTGAGTATTAATACAGCCTATAAATTTTGCCTTTCTGAACTGTCTGCCCATTTACCTCAGCCACTGTTTTGGACCATCTATCACCTGATACCCAAGCATTTAGCTGGAGGCATCTTGGAACCTACACTGTCCTGTATGAGACACTTGCCAAGTGTCTCAGAATGACAAAAACCTGCATTGCTCTTTGCCTCCACTCCTAGGTGTGTCAGATGGGTGACATGAGGATGTTTCTGAGCTCACAGGCCCAGAAGTCCATACATAAACACTTCACTTTAGAGCAAAATGAACTGAGTAAGAATAAAAAGACCATGTTAGTCTCAACATGTGCAAAGACACGTGCCAGTGTAAGAGCAAAGTCCAGAGAAACCTGTTCCTTCCAGGCCTGGAACCAGAGGACAAAACCAGCAGAGAGACAAGGCCGAGGTACACCACACCTCTCTCCCCAGTAACATGGGACTTACCTTGCAGAAGCAAAGGTCTGCAAAGCCCAAGGTAAACAACTAATCTAAAAACAGAGGAGGAGGAGATGCAAAGGAGCCCCAGAAGGGCTAAACTTCCAGTACAGGTGTTTACCTAACCACGAGTCCACTTATTACATGGAACAGGAAGCCTCTCATAATTAATCCCTAATTAAGAGCAATCTTTTGTGGAAGCTTTCTCCTCATTTGGGGACAATCTAACACTGGCTCAGCACAGGCAGCAGAACTTACACATCTGTGAAGAGGGCGGGCGAGTCGGGCCGGTGGGACTGGACATCTTGCATGGCATTCCACTCGTTGACTGATGACTGATCAGAGTTGATGTGGCTCTCATAGTAACTGACCCATGTGAGGAAGAGGCTCCCTGGATAGTAATTATTGCTCCGTGCCACTTCACAAGCCTTATGCAAACTCTGCAGAGCAGACCTAGCAAGGGAACAACACTTGTAGGTTTATAATTTCTTCCTCAGGCTGGTATCAAGCACTAAGCAGCAGCCAAATCCTGGAGGCTGCTCATGTCCCACCAGTTGGTACAAACCCCTGGCACTGTGCACGAGGCTGTCCTGCAAGGCTGTGGATTCCCACAGGCTGCCAGAGCTTGCATGTCTTAATTGGAGCATGCCAAAACAAGCTTGGATAGCAGTGAAGGTGCCCACAATTCAGAGGGCAGAGGACCCGTGTCTCTGGTTCCAAAATCTGCTACAAGCCCTAAATAAGATGCACAGTTTGTGTCCAAGACAGGGTGCTGACAGCTCCTACTGTGCCATCAGCTGTCCTGTGTGCAGGGCAGGGACACCCATGATTCAGACATGCACATCCAAGGGCTCAGGATTGCACAGAGATGTTTACGTGTCTGCCCTCTCTCACTGCACGAGGGATGTCAGAAGTTTCTTCAGCTGCTGCTGGGAAACAAATCCCCCTGTCCTATTTTTAGCTTATTTTAAATCTTTGACTGGGATCAGAAGGATCCAGGTCAAAATCACTGGGGTGACAGCAGCATCGCTGACAGGCAATGTATTTTTGCAATGCAAAGAAGCTCGAGCCAGAAATACTTTCATGATCACTACATGAACCACCCTAAAAGGAAAGAAAAATGCAAGCAGTTTCTCTTTCCTCTATCACAATGAACACATCTCAAAATATTTTAAACATATATTCAAAGCAATGTGACTTTGGGTTCAAAGCAGCAGCTCTTTGCAAGGAAAATTACCCTATTCCTTCCTGCCCTCAGCTGAGACAAAGCTGCTGTTCATCAGCACTTACACGGCTTTCTTCCTCTGGTACCAAACTTCCTTCCCTGTCTCTGAAGGAAACTTCTGGCTGCTCAAGTAGGTCTCAAGATAACAGTAATGTAAAGCAGCACCTGATTTTTAAGAGCTTAAGCAGCCAAAACACCTGGAAAAAGGATCAGTGGGACAGCTTGCAGTAAGTACTTACCACATTGCCTGTACAGACACGGGCTTGAATATGTGCACCCTGTTATCTGTTGATACGCTGAACCCTCTGGTGAGAAGAAAAAAGGCACAGTAAAAATGTGTCCCAAAAGCCACTTTTCAGTTAATAACTGATAGTCTGTAGCACATTAGAACAGCAAAGGTCTAGCCCTATGCATACACTGCTGAGTTCAGCTAGCAAACAGATCAAAATAGCAAACTAAAAGCTCTAAGATAACTTCTTTAAGCAGCTGCTGTTTGGGAACGAAACTAAGACAGTGGGACAGTGCTGGGCTGTGCTGTTTACCTTGGCAACACAAATTCAGTGCCACAGCTGGGAGCAACAGAGTCCAGCTAAAGAGATCCTGGGGCAGCTACCAAGGAAAGAAAAGTCATTCCATGCACTGCACTGGACAGCCTGAGTAACTGGCACAAACAGGAGTCTGCAAGTCAGGTGTCTATTTGGCAGGGAAACATCATTCTTGATTTATACTGGGCTGAGTGCTGCCTGCTGCAAGCGTGATGGAGGAACACATAATAGGATCCCTTTAAGGAGCTTTCACTACACACCCACTCGCCAGTAAAAGCTCCTTTACTCCAGCTTAAACACACACATAAGCCACTGTCTCAGCGCGTGTTTATTCACAGATAAGTCAATTACTGCTGTTCCCTGCCACAACCACTGTGATTGAGGGCCTCTGAGCCTCCTAACCCGATACAGGGCAACAGAGAAGGGCTGCTGCATCTGTGAGCACTCTGCAAGCACTGGAATCCTTCCCCATACACCTTGTTTTAAGTTGTATTAACACAGAACACACAAAAGGCACTCACCCATCCCCATCCAGGTGGATCAAGGTGTCACTCCAGAGTGGCAGCACCAAGCCCATTGTACAAGTGCTACTGCAGTGAGAAAGAGAAAGTCAGTCTACTACAGCACTGTTATTATTCTAATTTCATGGCAATGGTTGCATATTTTTGTATTCATTAGGAAAAAGAAAAATCCCACTGTTGCTCCAGTGACAAACAGTGCCAGTGCTGTTCTACAGGGACCTGCCAAGGATCACTAACCAGATTCAGAGTACAGCACTATCCTTTCAAGCAAGCTTAAAGGGTTAACACACCCAGGAGAAGAGCAAACAGGATCCAAAAACCACTGAACTTTGTGCAGGTCAGAGGGGGCTCACAGTCTTCGGTCAGCTCAAGGCTTTCTTTACAGATTAATCCCTCTCAGGCTCAAGAGGTTTGGTTCTAGCTCTGATTTTGCAATCCACAGCTTTATTTTCTTGTTTGTCCCTCAGCCACAGCTGCTGGGGACTGGGAGCAGAGCAGTGCAATAGCAGGGTGACTGGCAGCACGGCAGGCTGGCAGTCACACCCTATCACCTGTGGCTGACTCCTGACCTTTCTCTGCCCTCCCACACCTCAAGAATGAGCACAACAGCCATCCCATACAGACACCTCCTGTATGGAGGAATTCCACTCCTCTCTCAGCTGGTTTGCTTTCTTTGCTCTCACAGTCCCCTCAGTTTTCTGTAAGACTGAGCAAAAAGCCAAGTTAAAAGCAGAAATCAAGCAATGGAAAAAAGCAGGGGTGGGGAACCCAACACAACCTGCTCCAGGTTGTTAAATGAAAAGAGCTGAATCTTATAAAGCTGCAGAATAGCTCCATAATCAAAGCAGTATCATGAAGAAATGAATTCAACTGCCTCCTGCTCTTATGCTTTGCACCAGGTACTCCCAGATTTCTACCAGTTTCATCACACCTGCCAGTCTCCAGCTTAAGAGAAGAGTGGGAAGACGGAGAGAAGAGGCTTTGGAGGGTCAGACAGGGAGCCCTGGAAATGCACATGCCTGGTGCCCAGCACCAGGAGACACTGCGGCATGCAGCTATTTCTGTTGACAACATGAGATGAGCTCATGGAAAGATGTGTTTTTAAAAGGCTTCCCAAGGTGGCCGGGGTATTTTTAGTGATACTGTTCAGCGAGCGCTTATCAGAGACCATAGCAACAAGTCTACATGGAGTTATAAATACCAAGTGGGCTTGGGGAGGGCAGATCACAGTGACCATCCAGAACCCCAGGAACTCCAGCAGAAAGCTAAAACCCTGCTATGTTATTAGAGACTGAATACCAGTGAGCTCTCAGTTATCAAAGGTGGCTGCGCTGGGACATCACAGCCAACAGCGAGTTCCAAGCTCACAGCAACCTGGGCAAGGACAAGTTATTCTTGCCCCAAGGCAAGAGCATCTCTGAGTCACAGCTGTGCACACATGTGCAGAGAAAGAAGCCAGGGGCACCATCAAGCTGGTCTCCCATTTTAGCAGGCATCACCCAAGCTCAGCACCCAAACCAAGTATGGTGGCTGCTATGACCAGCAGGCAATGTTTGGAAGGCAATTTCTTAGCCAAATAGCTCAAAAATATTTTCTATTGATCCTGCTACCTGGAAGTGATTTATTCCAACTGGTGTCAAAAGCAAGAGTCATTCCTGTAGCAGCTGTTGGAAGTAAGCATGAGTATGATACCTTCCAAAATTGAATATACAGATGATTGTCTTCCAAAAGAGACCAAGATTTACTTAAAACTCTTTTTAAGAGAGTCATGTGCCTCCATGCCCTCTACCAAGTGCCCACTGTCCCCTTCTAAATGTGAAAGTTCTGCCCCTGAAGCTGCTGGGTTGCTGTCACCTGGCTTACAGCCCCTCCAGCACCAAGAGCTGCTTCCCAGCCACATTCTGCAGCCTTGTGGAAAGGTCAGCAGGAATTTAAATGAATGAAGTAGAAGCCCTAAACCCTGATGACACACTGCTGCCTGGGGACAGCACATGGTGTGCAAGATCTGCCATCACCAACCCCAACACTGCCATCGGGCCTTTGTGCCATGACCTTGGCAAGGGAATGAATGCCTGGCAGTCCCTTACCTGCTCTCCTGAACCCCGTTTCTCTAATTGCAGCTTTTCATTTCTTTGCATGAAGATTGTCCCTGTCTCTGGTGTGCAGATGCAGGGTTTGGGGACATCACCATTCAGAGGCACTGAACATCCTCACAGAAGCCTGAGGCTTGGAGGAATGAGGGAAATGCTGACCTGTTGCTTTCACATTTACCACCTCCTCTCAAGAAATAAAAAGGCAATTCTGGATCTCAATAAAAATGTTAGGCTAGAAAAGCTGAAGCAGCATATCCTCAGAAAACACAGGACACCAGACAGTGATTTCTCCAGTTAACTTGCTGTGGGGGTGAGCACAAGGCCTTCCCCACGTGGACACTCTGAGTACCTGTCATTGGAAGAGAAATCCATTCCTAGGACGATGCTCTCCTCTGTGTCTTGTCTGCCATTGGTGGACACCACCACCATGTATCTAGTGCGGTTCTGGTAGGTACTTTCCAGTCTTACAGCCTGAAGAAAAGAAGGGGAAGAGATCAGCAGTGCAGTCAGCAAAACACACTTTATTACCTTTACAGGTCACTTTTTCATGCTGAGTGACAGGTGCAGAAGCAGTGATGCAGTCTGGACTGGTATGGATGTCCCACGCTCCTCAGCTGGGTAGAGAGTGCTTTACTCCCACACAGTGCCTTCCTCACCAGCTGGCACATTCCTGGGGCACTCTGCACACCTGGTTGCAGGCCCTGCTCTGTCCCACCAAGGCTGATTTTGAACAATCTACAGCACAGTGAGAGCTTTGAGGGCCATCAGTTAGATGGATGTTGAACCTTCACCTTCAGAGGGCTTTGCCCCAAGAACCAGTGCTTGCCTTTAAACTTGTGTGCTACAACAGCTCCAATGACTCTCTTTCCACCAGCTTCCCAGGCAGCTGGACAGACAGCCAGGATCTAATCCACATGTGGTTTCCTGCTGGCCCTTTGAATTCTTCTGGCAACCTCCCCAGTGCAGAAACAACCATACTGCCTTACACCTGGCAGGAAAAGATATCCCTATGACTAAGCTGTATCCTCCACTGGTTCAGATTGCCCAGGAAAGGTGAAAGTCATCATGCCTCGTTGCTCCTGACACGTTCACTTGTACCCCAGTAACAAAAGAGCTCTTGGAGGACTGGTGTTCAGCCCAAAATCCCCCAAATCAAATACCATTAAAGCATTCAGAGGGCACTTAAAACTGCAAATATCAGACCAAAGCTGAAGCTCCTGGAAGGCTGCACTGAGGTGAGCTGCTCCTCCAGAAGCCACCAGGAAGTGAGAACTGAAGGGACTCCAGGAAGTCTTGCAGACAGACTGCTGGTTAATGAGGAGCCCAGCACTGAAAGTTTTGCTTATCAACACTTGCAGCAGGCAGATTTTACTTGCAACACTTTTTGGACTCTGTTCCAAGCTGTTTGCAGCTATTTTAGTCACAGCATCCCAACCAGAGAAACTAGGACATCCCTAGAAAGGAAGTGTCTTAATTCTGTATACTAAGCCTTAACTTTGGATGGCCCAATCCAACCCCAAGTCTGTCTGGTCTCAGTGTTTACCACACAGTTAAACTGCTGCTTGAACTTTGAGCAGGGCCTGCAGAGAGCAAACACAGGCAAGAAGGAGCTGTCCCAGCCCAGCCTTGCACTGTGCTGTGGACAGATCCCTGCCTGCTGCAACAGGACCCAGCTCCTGAATTCCTTTCAACTCAGTAGTTGAAGTCTAAAGCGGTGTTTGACATCCTTCACAAACTGAACCCAAATTTCTCAAACACCAGCAGCCCTCCCAAGCCACAGCTTGTGTAGATGCCTCTTGGTGGCCCTCACAGGAGGTTGTGGCTCAGAGACCCCAGTTTAAAGTCATCCTTAAAAAAAGCTAAGAAATTAGCTATTGTGTGAGACCTCTCAGGAGCAGGTTGCTTGACCCAATATGCTCCTTTAGTTGTTCACAACTTGATCTTGAGGTCAGAGCAGCACTTCTCAGCTTAGAGGAAGCCCCCTCTGATCTTCTCAGAGCTCTCCTGTCCACCAGCTGGGAAACCTTGACCACAACATGTGGTGCAGTCTGCAACAGAGGTTAAATGAGCACCTGGTAGCTGAACAGAGCTCGCCATCCCAGCAGAGTGCTCGGTGGCAGGGAATGCTGAGTGCAGCAGGGAAAGCTCCCCAGTGGCATTGCAGGGAGCAGCAGCTCTGGTGATGGGGCAGAACAGCAAGTGCAGGCAGGAGACAGTGTTGACAGAGCCTTCCAGACTTGCCCAGTTGGACCAAGGACCAACAGAAACTACCCAAATGCTGATGCCAGCAACAGCTGTGCTCTGTACAGCCAGAGACTGTGCCCCACCCCATCTCCTTAGGATAAGTCATGCTAAAACCAGCCTTATTTTCCTTCTTGCTCCTTGAGTCACTGGGATTCCTTTGGAAACACAGAGGATCAAAGTGGTCAGTCCTTCAGGGTGCAAATTCTCCCCAGGATGGCTGTTTCTAGAACTAACCACTTGTGGGAAAACAGAAAGGTGCTCTTCAACCTAGAAGAGCAAGTAATCACCAAGATCTTGGCGGTTAAAGTCATTATCTACATAGGAACCAAACCTCAACAAGCAGCACAGACTTGCCTAAAAATGGGAGCAGACAGATGCAGCTGCCCCATGTCTGGGGCATCCACACAGGAGTTTCTGTTCTGCTTCTCTTGAGGACAGTCCAGCAGCAAGAGGATTAACAAAATCTAACTTACTTTGCTAAACCAATTTGGCCAGCAGTAATGGGAAGTCTTGATGCAAGATCCTTTAGAACAGGGCAAGACAAACAGTGAGCAAAGGTCACGTAGCTACACATTGGTAGGGTGGGATTTTCAGAGGCCAGTTAAGAGAAATAGGGCATGGCTTAGTGTGGGTCTCTGGATTCAACATTTACATCCTTAGCACAAAGTGGAGAATCATGACTGGGCAGATAATGTGTTTTGCTAAATTTTACTGGGAATTAAACCAGTAGAATTGATACTGTAAACCAGTCAACTCCACAAGTTACTATTAGAGCCCCAGTGTGCCTATCAAAACACAAATGAATCTCTAACCTTTCCATGAAGTGCTAGTTCACAAGCTCACCTGCCAGCAGGAGCACACCAAATGCTCTGATGTCTTTTACATGAAGATATTTGAAATCCCAGTCACTCTAGGGAGGATGGCCTGGCTTCAGGGACTGTGATGAGATGGAAAGTTATTTCTCAACCAGCTCATCTACACAGAGCTGGCTTTCTCCTCAAATTGGGAAGGTTATTTGTAGTCTGGTCAAAACAAGTCATCCCCTGCAGTCCTTTCAGGGCCAGCCACATTCTCCTTAAGTTTTAGGCTCACCTGAACAAAAGCCAACTTTATCTTCTGCTGCATTCTTGTATCATCAGAAGTATGATGTGATATTTCACCAGCCCTTATGAACAGCACATTCCGAGAAGTTCATACTGACCTTTCATGATAGTAGGTGTTTCATACAGTAACACATTTCTCATGGAGATAAATGATTTGAAGACAAAAAAGCATGTCCAACTTTGAAGTTGCCAGCTCTGCCAAGCTACAGGAACACGTTCAATCACTTTGCATTCTTAACTCCTTTTCCTCCTTCCTACTGATCTTACACTGGTACCCATGGCTCTAATCCTGCTCTCATAGAAGGCTAAAAACCTCTGCCAACAGCTCCAAGAGAAACAAGAGTTGTTCCAAATTTTAAGTGTAGGTTTTTAGAGGATTAGATTCCTCTGCTGCCCCCTGAGTTGTGAAGCTGGCCCTCCGAATGACAGCAGCCAACAAAATGAAGAGAATGCATTTCTCTCAGTACTGTTTATATTTCAAATCTCATTTGTATCTGCTGTTTTATGAGAGAGTCCATTGCAGCCCTGCACACCCTTCGTTCGTCAAGAATCAATTAAATTCAAGTAGACTATCGAACTTAACCTCATGCAAGATTTCAGCATTCCAAATGTAGCTCTGGACAAAAGGGTTTATGTCTCAGCCCACAAAGTCCTTATTCAGCTGTTAAGGCTAATTTGTCCCAAATCACACAATGTAGCCAGTGATACTGCTGAACAATGCCTTGTTCAATAGCTTCCAATGTTCTAACCCTGGCTCAAATTCTGAAAAGCATTGAGAACCCCCATTCCCATCACTTTCACTGAAATTTTAATGACAGTAAGGTGTGCCTGGTAAACTTTAGGGGAGTAGGTCCTTTGGCTTTGTTATGACAAATTATTTTTGGTGGTCATTCGGGAAGATAAAGCATTCCATAGCAACCATGGCTGTTTCTTAGCTATACTCATCCAATCAGCCCATCTCCAGCACAGCTCAGGAGGATTCAGCAAACCAGAGGTGCTGGAATAACACTTGTGATGCTGGCAGTCCTTCTTTGGGCAGACGTTGCTAAGACGCACCAAGAAAACACAGGAAACAAACTTCAGTCTACTGAGCGATGAAAGGTGCAGACACACTGCAGTCATGCCTGGCCTTGTAGAGCACTTCAACGTGTCCCAGGCAAATTCCTCACTGCTCACATGTGGTTTCTGGAGCTCTTCAGGACTGTGCATCAATGTTAAGAACAGAATGCCTCATTTTCATTATATCATTATAGGAGGCAACAGCCCAGGAAAGCAGAAGGCCAAGGCTCAGTGCAGGTATGTGGCCACATGGGGGTCCTACACGCTCCCACCTGTTTAGCCGTGGCCTTTTGGGATGCCACAAGGCAGGAGAGCAGACTGAGGAACACAACTGAACTCTCACTCACGCTGGTCAGACATAAGTCACCTGCTCTTGATTTAACCAGGACACCAAGATAGTTTACCCATCCTCTCTGGCAATTGTTACACTATTTTTTGAGAGCGCAGATACTCAGTACTTGCTTCAAAGACAACCTTCCAGCCATACAATTTGTCTCACTGAGCAACCAAGGCAGGCCTTCCACAACTTCCTACCTTTGTGGCTGCAAAGACTCCCCAAAGCTGCTGACGAAACCACGTCAGCACACAGAGCAGCGCTTCCCTGAGTTACACAGGTGTATTTGTCAAGTGGCGCTTAACCTTTGCATTGGCTCACAGGAGATAAGCACAAAGCCAACCTACCAGTCTGATGTTGTCTTCTGGGCGGAGCAGGATGAACATGGCCTGCAGGTGCTGCTGGAGATCCCCTGCGGGCAAGAGGGTAAGGTGAATGCACAAAAATAGTTTTAATCACATGTGAGGCCCTGGCTGTACAGCCAGAGCAAATGTCCACTGAGAAACCTGACACGTCACCAGCAGTGTCGTCACTGTCACTCCCACCTCCTCAAAGATGGGGGATTTGTCATCTCTTAGTCAGCTGCTCTTTGCTCCCAGTGCTCACCTGTTCCGGTGTTAACTGTGTTACTCTGCTAAATCCTGTTATCTTTTTTAACAGAAATAAGCAGTGTTTCGGTATTCTTTGTTCCTCTGACAACCTAGGTAGAAAGGGACCCCACCCCATGGCTCAACATCTCATTCTACCACGTGCTCCAAACCAGAAGCTTGCCATTTCTTTTACACCAGCTTATTACTATCCAGGCAAAAGTACACTCTCCTTGGAGTGAGATCTAGTCCTGCTTTAGAGCAGCACATGCCCATCCATGGTTGTGTACCAACCCCACCCAAAAGCAGCTAAGAACTGTCACCTAAAAAATCAAACACCTATATCTTTTTCCTAGAAAACACTTGCAACACCCTTATCTGATGAAGCTGAGGAAAAATAAAGGAAAATTAAATTTAGTTATGACTCTGATTTTAAGTCTTATTAGGAAGAGACAAGTATCCCAGGTTGCTAAAACATCAAGCATTTCAAAGACAAGTGAGATTATTTTCTGTCAGCACTGCTGCACTCATTTCTCAGCACTACTCCTGGCATGTAGAGAGCCAACATCACCCCCTGAGTACCAGCCAGCAGCAACACCTCCTGCAAGGGACTGGTTTTTCAATCATTACATGGAAAATTAATCTGCATTCCCAGAAAGGAGAGTGCAGGGCTGCCAGGTAGGTGGCACAGATCAGCAAGAAGAGGAGCTTTACTCTTCCACCCTCTCCCACTCCCCCACAGCCAGGAAGTTGAGTTTAGGCAACACTGCAAGGAGCAAATATTCAGTAGGATCAGCTACAAGAACCTTTTCTAGGAAGGCTGGTTAATCCTCCTGACCTCCCTTTCTGATTCACCAGCAGTGTTAAAATCCATGTTATTTCACAGACTCTCAGAAATAAGGAAAGCTTGGACACAGAGCAGCATCCAGAAATACCAAAAAAGGGAAGGAGAAGGAAGGAAAGGTTGTCCAGTGAGAGTACCTGGTTTCCAAATGGTTCTTATAGCTGCTTGAAGAGCAAGGCTGAAGGGCTGTGCAGCCCCTCTCTGGATGGGACAGAGACAACCTAGCATGGAGTGCATTACACAGGACACTGCAATCCCTGTTCTCCTCTTCCTTCCTCCTTGAAACACATTTCAGCATATGGAGAATGAGTCAGTCCTCTGGGAATGCATTTATAACTGGGGGATGGGACATTCAGTAGTACCAGGGAAATCACAAAGTATCAGCGGTGACAAGCACCTGAAGCTGCTTCCTGCCCGTGGACATTGTTCCCAGGGCAGAAGTGCCTGGCACGGGCCTCCCTAAATAGAAATTATTTATGGAGATAGGGCTCTCAGGAAGGCCAAGTCATCCATCAGATGCTTGTTCTGCCACAAGTGCCATGACAGGATCTCCCCACATCAACACCAGTGGAAAATCCTGACAGCACTGCTCAGTTCCAGCAAGTTCTAGCTAATAATAGTGGGAATTGCTGAAAACTTTCAGTCAAAATGCAAAGGTCCCCCTGCACCTCCTGCCCACAGCCTGGAAGAGCTCAGCAAGTATTTGACTCATGAAGCATCCACATGGCTTAGTCTGAAATGAAAGACACCTCACCCTCAGCTTTTTCCCTCTCCAAAATGTAGCAGTTCCCACTTATTGCTGCCAGTAATTCACAGACCATCTTAAGAGCCAAAGTTTCTGAGTTTAAAAAAAAAAAATCACCTGGACTACTGGATTATCTCAATAATTAAAGAGAGGAAGTTTCTACAACAACCCTTTCTGCAAGGCTCAGCCAAGGAGCTCCATTATCCTTCATCCTCAGAAAGTTTACCACACTCCTCCCTGTTCCCCTGCCAGCCTTGGGATCTCCAGAGCTGGAAAGTAAAGGATTACTTCCTTGGCCAGCTTTAATCAACTTGCAGGGTTTTCAGCCCCAAACACACAAGGCACTTTGTAAACTTCCTGGATTAAGTAAAACCAAAGGAAAGGCTTTAACATGCCAGAATCAGCACAAAGATATCACATCCTGTCCTGTGAAGAGCCAGCTTTGCTGGCAGTCATGGCAGGGCTGCTGCTTCCTACCACATTGTCCTGTGCTGAGCAGATGCTTTTGTTTCCTCGAGCTGGCAGGCAAGGTGCAAAGCATGGGCAAGGATGGGATCTGAAAAGTGATTCACAGTATTCCAGAGATGGCAAAAGCCCCAAGGAAGTTACATCCCTTTCTGGCCCCCTCCAACGCTGTTTGTTATGGAAAAGCAAGCCCACCATCCCACAGAAGTTTGCCAGGTGGCACAGGACCACCCAGGGAGAGGAATATGGACAGCTGGTGCCATATCTAGTCAATCTGCCAATGATTCCCATTGATGGAGGTGTGATTAGAGAAATGGGTGTGAGCATTAATTATTTCCTGTTACCCACTCACTCTTTACACTGGATTCTAGCACCTCTGATGAATTAAAAAGGCAGGTCAGGAAGGCCAGTCAGCCTTCCTAGAAAATGCTCTTGGAGCCACTTGAAAAACTATGGCATGTATAGGCAGCAATTCCATACTGGAAAGTTATGTCCGCTCTCTAATTTTGTGTGCCAGAGATAAGTCACGACACACACGGGGATGGAGGCTGAGCATGGATTATCAGTGTCCCAGAAAGGAGGCAGCTGCACACACTGCCAGCCACGCTCTCCAATCACTGATTCAATTCTGGTGGCACAGACGTTTTTCTCAGGAAGGTGACACACTGATCCCCTGGTGCCTTGGTCTGCTGATACTAGAAAAATTCTCTGAAGTCTGGTGCACACTCAGACAAGGGACTCTCTTCAGAGCATTCCCATCACTTGACAGGCAGGGAAACTGAGGAAAGCACTGATCCCTCATTAAATCTCACCCTGCAAACTGAAGAGACAGGAATAGAATAAGTCTTCTAAGAACAAAAATCCCACCCCTTAGGCAAGCCAGCCTCGGCAACACCAAACATCTCGCTGTAAGCAATTACAACACACCGGATTTGCTTCCTTGGCAATCTGGCTTCCAAGAACTCTGTGCCGATTAGACAAGCAATTATTTTCCACCAAGGTCTCCAGACCTCATGCAAATCAGCTGGAGCGAGTGGATGAGGCAAGCAGAGAGACTCAACAGTTGTTTGTGCTGCTCTGCAGAGGTTCAGCAGGAAAATCACCCTGTGGGTCTCCTTGGTGAGGCAAAGCCAAGGCAGCAGTGCCAGGGGCACACCTGGGCTTCAGCAATGGACTTTGGAGAGGGAAAAACCAGACAGGCCAAGAGAAACTTTTTAAAGACTGCTGACTCTACTTTCACACTAAAGGACATTTCACTTCATTCTCAACCAGAAAGGTCATCTTTAATTTAAGTTTCAGAACATTTTCTTTTGACAACTGGTAATTAATGCATCTCACCAAAGCAATTTGGGTACTGCTTGTGCTATGTTTGAGTGGAAGTATATAATTAAATGCCTTCTGACTTAAACTTTTTCTATAAATACGTTTGCAAACAGATTTTGAGGTGACCAGTCATCACATATGTAACTCTGACAGATGCAGAGGTGGATGACAGTCTGATGGTGTCAAAGTACAAAGGGATCTACACCTGGAACCAAACCAAATCACGTTTTCCTGGTCACTATTTGGCAAAGCACGTTGACTCCTGTCTCTGTTTCTCTGTCCCATGTGCAAATGTCTGAAGGCCTCAATTTATTTTTGTTTCCTGCCAATTGCTTTATGGAAGGGAAAAATCCCCACGCTATCTGATTCCTGTAAAACACCACCAGTGATTAAGCACCATAGAGCCAATGAAAAATACCCTACCCTGAAATGTTTGAGTTATGATATTCAGAGCAACTTTTCAAAGAGAGTCAAAGCAAAAACAACAAACTTCCAGCAGATAAAGGAGGTGGAATTATAACCTACTCTGTATTACTCACTCTGCTCACACCTCTGAGAAGTCACACTGACTTTGCTCAGAGGTTTCCTCACCCCCATGTGGAGGTAAGTCTGGTAAGCTCCTCCCTTTCCTCCACCATGACCGGTTACTTTCAGATTAGGAAGGACCATTACTCAACCTGTATCACAAACTCAGGTTTGCCAGTGCAATGCATGAAGGTTTTGAAGGCAATCCTCCCCTCCTTCTCTCATACTAAAATCACAGGATGATATTTTGGGGGGGCAAAAACCCTTCTCAAGTCTCCACCATGTCATGACTGCTGCCCTGATGTCACTCATTTGTTTGATGATCCTGTTTGAACAGGAGAGTTTTGAGACTCTTCTTTCCTGTCACCATTGAGACTGGCAGGTCAGGCTTTAATACACACATGGACCAGATAAAGGTGTGTCAAAGGTGAGAATGAGCACAAGAAAGGTGGACTCTGAAATGAGAGGGAGCAGACAAGCCCCAGCCATCGATACCACGCTTACCTGCGTGTTTGTTGCGCCTGTGACTGATCCTGGGAGTGGATGACCCATTTCCTCGTGGCAGGAAGAGAGCTGCACCTTTCACAGTGAGGAAGCTTTCGCTGATGCTGCAAGGGAAAAGACAAAAAGGGAGTGAGGAAAAGGGTCTTGTCTTCAAAAAGGAAAAAAGTAGTGAATGCATGCTCTGTTCTTTTGCAAGGAAGTGATTTAGACCAAATCATTCTGTTGGTAAAGAACTTTCTTCCCCATCTAAGTACTGCAAACATTCAAAGCATAACTGAGAACAACACAAACAGAGAAACACTGAAAAGCAGAACATATGCTGGTGCCACTCTGCCTGCAGAGGTGCAACCTGAGCAGGCAGAGGGGATTAACCTATGGCCACATTTTCGATTTGAAAGTCAAGAGGACAAATCCACATTTCTAAATGGTGATGAATAGAACAAGCCCACGCATCTGGGTAATTATGGACTCTGTTAACCCTGAGCTTTGTGGCTCAGACACAGCTGATGCCCTGCAGAAACAAATGTCTCCCTTCAGCAGTTAGCCAAAAGAAAATTAGTGTACACAACAGATTAAGAAATCATAAAACTACTCTCTGTGAGTTGCATGATGATTAACTCCCAAAGACTTATAAATCACAAAAGCAAGAAACTGTAATGCTGTTGAAAACAGCCATCACTTCATGCCTTGATTTTGCCCTTTCTGAAGTCACATGAGGAGAGAAGTTTGCAAAAAGGGGCAATGAAGAATTCCCAAGTACTGAGGAACAGCTGGTACTTCAAGCACATCTTCCAGCCGTTTTCTTGCAGATGCTGTGGTTCATGGAAAAGGCAAGACAAAGTCCAGATTCTGCAATGCAGCCATCCTGTTGCATACTTGAGGGCTCCTGCTTTTCTCAGAATTGATAAGACAGTCCTAGAGGCTTTGAAGAAAGCCAGAAACAATTCTCTAGTCAACAGGATGGTTGATGAATATGATAAGACAGGATAGGAGAGTCCCTGGCATCGTGCATCCCAACAGCTTTGAAAAAGATGTTGGCTTGTCCTTCCATCAAGCAAGAGCTTTGGAACTTTTTATTCCTCACTCAAATATCAAACCTAGTTAGTTATTCCATTCTTCTATGGGATGAAGACTGAGAAATTAATAGAATAAAAACCCCTGCCATATATTTTTACTATTTGGGGTTGACTGCTTTAGCAAAGGGTTTTCTGACTACATTTTTATAAGTGAAAAAATTAAAAAAGCTTGCATTAAAGCTGGATTCCCCCCTAAGCTCAAGCACATTTCTGGGCACCTCTCCATTTTGCTGCCAGGGATATTAAAAAAAAAAAAAGAGTTTTCCAAGCTCCAGAAAAGCAGATGCTCAGAGTCAGAAAGACTCTTCTCAAGGCTGCAGCACATCCCAATGTTTAGACCGTGCTGTCATACCCTCAGCACTCCTAAGTGATAAAGTCGTTCCCAGAACTTTTTTCCTAAAATTGAACCAGATGTCAAACATGCTCTGGATGCTTCAACAAAAACGGAATTTCAAAAAGGAGAAAATCACTCATCCTAAATTAAAACAGATCAGAGAGTTCCCTACTTATATTAAAATTAAAACCAAAAAATAGTAAGTTCATTTGGCACACTGAACATGTTTCCTTAGACCATTCTCACATTAAAAAATTTGACTGATCCTTTCTAGCTTTTGTTGACAAATAAATCTCTTCAAAGTTCTCAAGCTACAGAGTTTCTTACAGCCTGAATGAGAGAAACACCGAATTATCTTAAGGACACTTAAAAAATAATAATAGCATTATTAATGATAAAAATAATTTCTCCTCCTCCCATTATAATTTCACCACAGAAGAAAACTATTAAAAGATGTTAGGCTGCAGAGGAGGAGAAAGAATTCAGTACTCACAGACAGCTTTCACCCAGTTAATTTTATCAGCAAAGCCAACCACTAATATTAGCAATCCTTTAGCCTGTGCCTGAGGTTCCCCCAGAAGGTGGAATTAGCAACTATTTTTAGTTGATAATGTAGCACGCAGCTAAGAGGGCCAGAAGGTTAAAAATCTCAATTCCATCACTTTCCCTTATCACCAGCTCTCAGCCACCTGCCTGGAAAGGAAAAAGCAGCAGAACTAAAGAGATTCCCCACCAGGTGCATCCTTCCAGGAGGCCACCTTCTCTCCTACGGCCAGGGGAGCTTTGTTTTGGGCCATTAACCGCGGGCTTTAAGTGTAACTTGGTAGGACTAGGGAAAGTAATTTCCCATACAAAGGGCTGGAAGAGCTGAAGAATGTGGCAAAGCAGATCATTCTTGTGGAACAAGGAGGTCAGGCAGGGAGGGCAGCACCTCCCGCAGGGCAGGAGCGAGGGCAGGAGATGGCCATCAGCACTGCTGGGAGAAAGCAGCTCCAGGGACAAGAGCCTTGTGCCAAATCCAGCTGTGGGGCACTCACTCTGCACCCTTGGCATCACCTGCCCCGAATTCTAATCCCTGAATTCTAATGCTTCAGTGTCCAGAAAAGAAACCCATAATACACACACACAAATCAAAGCTCTTGCTCTGAGTTTCCAGCAGTAAAGAAAATATTGGGAGGAAAGGTAACAAATTCATAGGAAAGTCCAAGTAGCTCTAAAACTAAATTCAGCAGATGCTGATATTGGTGCCTGTGATGCACTACATGGACCATAAAAGCAATCACTGGCCTGACATCCTCTGTGCCACACTCAGATGGCTGCTCCATTTGGGTCCATCCTGTTTGGACGGTCCCTGCCATGATCTTCACCTAAAGCATCGTATTTCAGAGCAGGATCACCTTTGGATACTGACCCTGATATACAAAGAAAAAGGATGCCTCAGGTGGGACACTAACACTAGGTCCCAGTCTGAGACACTTCAAAACCACAAAAGGTAGAAAAGACGCCTGTGAAAAGGGCAATTAAGGCTCAAAACAAGCGTTGCCATCCACTACTGATTTCACCCTGCTGGCAGCTCGATGGCTCCCAAGCATAACGTGGGCTTTGAAATACTTTACAAAATCTGGCTTGCCAGAGCCTACAGCAGCATCAGAGCTCTTTGAAACACTCCCCTGGAACAGACTGGTGTTCAAAGACACTCAGCGTGGTTAGGGGAGAAGTTGAGTCCAGGACAGCAGAAGACAAGGAGCCAACTTGGCACAGGTAACAAAGCTGAGCTGTGTTTTATCAGCACCCCAGGCTTGTCATCAGTCCTCTGCTCTGCACAGCAGGTTTTTTCAGGAGAAGACTTACTCAGGACATACCTATGAAAGAGTTCATAATCCTCAGCTGGGGGGAAAACCCCTTCTGTTCCATGTTCACCTCTACAGTGAAGCAGCAGCCCCCAAGGCCACCAGGGATGTGCTATTTGTAATTCCCTGCTCACTGGAAGAGAACCAAGGCAAGCAGAAGACTTAAGCAACTCCTATGGAAATCACTACTCGTACCAATTTTTCTTCCAGGCAGAAAAGATTTTGCAGAAATTGTACAAGTCACATCAGAACTATTTAAAGTCCTTTGCACAAAAGGCACAGACATTGCCCTCAGAAGGCTCTGTTTCTAACCAGTAGTAACTGCAAAATCTTAAAATCTTAGCAGAGAACAGAAGTGATTCCCGTGCTCCCAGGGCTGAGCTCCTCCTGCACAAGGAAATCACTGCACAGTTCAAACTAAATTCTCATAATGAGATCCACACAGAACTTACAGATGGCAAACAAATAATAAATGCCTTCCCAGATGTTACACAGCACAGCTCCATTCATAAACTGCAAGCACAAACACCAAATACACTGGTTTGAGGACACAAAAGAGAAAGTGTTACTGGTTTAGGGGCTGTGCCAAAGAGATGTGGTAACATAAATCACTGGATGCATTGTCAGGACCCCCTGGACAATGCCTTCCAGTTCCCAGCCAGGAGACAGGTGAATCTGCACTGCCCTCCAATTTCAATGAGAAATGCTCAGTCCTCAAGGGTAAAAGACTCCAAAAGGAATCTTGCAGTTTGCTTTTGAAACTGAATGAAAGGAGAGAAAGGAGAGAAAACCTTTTTAGGAATAAGGCAAGGAGGCACCTGAACAGCTACTGGCAATGTTTTATCCTAATAAACACTTAATTAAGTTATTGTGAGCCTGAGGATGACTTTCCAAAAACTGGCTCTCCTTAATTATCAGAGCAGCTCCCTTACAGCAGGCTCTGTCCTGTCCAGCCCAGCCCTTGGTCGGGCACTTGCCAAGTAGCACAACCAGAGCTGGCAGCATTCCCTGACAGCTCGGCAGGAGAAGTCCTCCCATCCACATCCTCCACACAATGCCCAGGACAGGTCAGTGTGGCAAAGGCCAAAACCTCCTTGTGCTGTCACCTCCTCGCAGCCATGCCCAAGGCACATGGGCACCATGTGTGGTCACATCCTCCCACCTTGCTCACCCTCATCCTTAGGTGAAATGGGAAATTGAAAAGTGGTGGTAGGGAAAATGAGGATTTCAAGGTACTTCACATTTGAATGGAAGTCCACTATCTGTACGATTTACAGAAATGCAATTTCTCTTAGTGGGTGTTTGTTAACCAGAGCCCAGCAGAAAAGAGCTCTGGAGCTGCTACAATGGGATTTCAGTGCCAAGTCTGGCTCCAGATGTAGTTCCCCATAACAAGAGAGTTGTGCAGTGCCTCAAGAGCACCCCAGATTTTACTCCAACATGAGCAGCCAATGCTGCCTTGCACACCTCAGCTGCCAGCTCAGCTCTCTCATCCTCCCTTAATCCAGCGGCTGAAAAACTCAAACCAAACAAAAAGCCCAAAATCCCGAGGCTGGCAGGAGTGGCACAGCAGGCGTCAATACTTAGCTCATTCCCGAGGCGTGGAAGGAGGGAGAGAGGGCAGCTGGGGACATGTGAGCCAGCTCTGGAGCAGCCAGGACTGCAAGAGCAGCAATTCCCTCACAGCCTGCTGGGCCTGCATGGGAGAAGTGACAGGAGGGCAGGCACAGCAGCCTGCTGATTTTTTCAGCACCTCCAGCCCCTTCCCCCTCTTCCTGCTCCCCCTCCCAAGCTGGCTGTTCCCTTTCTCTGAAGGCAGCCCCAGGGACAGCTCCCACCCCTTTCACCTGCCCACAAGTCCTGGTTAATAAAGCATCAGTCCCACTGCCAGGGGTGCACCAACAGCTGGGTGCACAGCTGGATTATGTGCAGCCTGGCAGCCCAGGGCACTTCTCCCTCAAACACCAGATAAAAGCACTGCATTCCCCCAGCATCCCTCCCCAGGGAAGTCTCTCTTTCACCTTCACTGTAGTTTGTTTTTCAATACACAACACCCCTACTTCCCTTGTTTACTTTTTAAAGCACCTGGTTTAATAACTGCCTACAGTGTTAATTAATTAAATAGAGGGAAGCAATGTTTGGCTTCCAGTTTAAACCTTTGCTCCCAGGCAAGGGATGAAGGTGCTTGATTCTCTTCACACAAAGGGCAAATCTCAGAACTGTGTAAAGCACAATACCAGGTACTAATAAAGAAAACCCACCAAAACCTTACAGAGAAAATGAAAAGGCAAGGATAACTCAGGATTGCCCTGCACTGACATTTGTATTAACAGGGTCACTGGCAGCAAACACAGACAAGCACAGGCTTCTCTGATACCCAAAACACAAACAAACTCAGTGCCGAGCAAAACAAGGGCCACAACTAACCAAAAAGGGGTCAGTCACACTGTCAGTAGAGGTGACACCACTGAGGGCAGGGAGAGAAAAGGGAAGTGGTTCTCCACCAAAGGCCATCTCTCACCACTCAGCACTTTTGCAACTTAAGAAACAGCCCAAGGAGAAAAACAAACTGAGCGTGGGAACCCACTGGGGCTCAGAGGTTTGACGCAAACTGCATTTTTAGCAACATCTGCATTTGTGCCTTTTTGTTTTTTTTTAAAAAAAGGAACTGTCTGCAGGCACTTCCTCTGCTCCAAGGTGGGGCTCCCTAGAGAGAGAAGTCAGCTTCCATGACACAGACAGGCATCATCACAGAAAATCTGCAATGCCAACTGTTACTCATCCACATGAACTCACCTACTGATCCCTTCTCACCAGCACTAGGTCACCTTTTCCCTTGCTTTGGGCTCCAATATGGACAACTTCTGAAACCAAACTAAGACAACAGGAAAAATTCACAGTTTGCCAGAATAGAGTCAAAGGTGAGGATGGATGGGTGTAAATCTGAATTCCAAAGGACTAATTCCTTTTACTTGCTCCAAGCAAGGAAAGAACTTCTGTTGAATTCAGAAAAGGTACAACTTTCCAAAGGGAACCCTGATGACCATGGCTGTGTGCAAGTGAAGAACAATCACTTCAGGTGCACGAAACAACCACACTCAGACACAATTTCAGAGACAAGATCAAATCAGCCTCAGGTCATCCCACCAGGCTGTGGGGAGCTTTGATACCCACTCAACACCTCAGTGACCTACCAGTCTGCAACTCTCACCCACTGCTGGAACCAACCATGGCATGCCATTAGAGCTCCTCTGCCACCAGATCATTTGAATTGAGCTCCAGAAATAACTTTGCAAACTTCAGTCAGAGCTTGGACAGTCTGGGTATACTGGAGAGAGCAGTGGCATTCTTTGGAGACTGCATGGAAGACAACAGCTCTGGGCTGACAAACTTACCCCTGCCAGAAACTCATCCCTGCCTCGCTGCCGGCGAAGGGAGCAACAACAGCTGCTGTTTGCAGCCCAAGTTTTCAGCCCACGCAGCTGTGACAGGGCTGCACTGTGCCGAGACAACCCCAACCACCTGCAGCATTCCTCTGCCTCCCAATGCCCCGAGCCTTGCTCTGCAGGGCTGAGTTTCACACTCCCATCCCATGCATTCCCTCACAGGCAGGGCTGGGATTTATTCCTTACAGGAGAAGGAAAGCAGACCGGGTTTTATTTTAAGCTGGACAACATTTTATGGTGTCTGATGGAAGTCAAAGTCCACGTGGGTTTGCTGTTCCCCTCACATACTCCTGGCCTATGGATGAACCAGCTCAACAAACTCCTAAAGCCCAGGCAATGCAGGCAGAGCCCCAGCACGGACATCAGCTGCCTCCTCCTCACCAGCCGTGAGCCCAGCCTGCTGCTGGCAGCTCCAGATTGGGTTTCA
This sequence comes from Catharus ustulatus, assembly GCF_009819885.2. Taxonomy (NCBI): domain Eukaryota; kingdom Metazoa; phylum Chordata; class Aves; order Passeriformes; family Turdidae; genus Catharus; species Catharus ustulatus. Next base: position 4,037,419 of record NC_046242.1, on the reverse strand, counting down.
CTGGGCTGCTGCTGAGCGCGTGCTCCTGCAGTAACCCTGACAGCCCTGCCTGTGGCACCTCGCTGCCCAGCCTGTCCCCACTGCTTCTGCCAGCCTCACAAGGGAAGCAATGTCCTGGGGCTGGGGAGATGTGCCCAGCTGAGCTGTGCTGTTGTCACCGCAGAGAAGCAGCGCGGGCTGCGGGGACACACTGACAGATCATCAGGGAATGATTTATTTCAAGGAGTAGGAACCTGGGCACAGGTTGTAGGATCACCATGGCAATGAAGAAGAGAATTAAGCAAGGACAATTTAAGTTATCACAGAGTGAAAAGGACCCATTTTCCATGCAGCACAGATAGCCAAAATCTTTAGTGCCTGCCTCCCTGGCTATGCAACACGGAGGGAGTCCCAGCAAGGCACATGTTGGTGGCCCATGTTCAGCCTCCAAGGTGGTTTCAGAGAATCCATCCATCCAGAAAGAAAAAGATTCCAAAAAGCAACAGCAAAACAAGTTGTGCAAACAAAGCCCTGATGTCTCGGGAATTTGAGACTGAAGATATGCACAAAATCGTTCTCCCTGCAGTCCGAGCACGCAGTTCACGCACTGGGAAGGGGGTGCCTAACACAATTAGGATGCTGATTAAGAAATCTGGGCACTTGGTGTTTACAGAAGAAATTTGATTCTCTGCACTTTCAAAAGCAAGAGACCCAGACCGGAAGCGAGACCATGAAAGGAATTTGTTTTACATGATAGTCCCCAAAGGCTTCCAGGTCTCCAAGTCAAGACATTCCCAGATGAAAGCTCTACATCACATTCTTCTTGTGCCATATACTGTTTAAACATCCTTGGGCATTTTTAATGCATACCACTGGGTTCACAGAGCAGGACAGCAATACCCAGGAGAACACTCCACTGTGTTTTACCACCACGTGCTGTGCTCCTAGCAGCTCAGCCTGCCCAAAGTGAGCCAGCTGCTGTGGTACCAACAAAATATTTTCACCAATATGTTCTTAGAAACACTTTAATCAGCATGAGAAAACTTCCTAAGGAGAATTTATCGCATCAAAGAACAGAGAAAAATAACCACCAGCTTTTTGATTAGTTAATCCTCAGAGAGAACACCCCTCTGATTGACACATACTTATCTTTTTTCTCTCCTAATTAACACAGTCCACGTTGATTATCTTTAAACCACACAGTAATCTCTTCTGCCACCAGAGTTTTAAAGCATTGCACGTTTCTTTTTAAACCTCAAATGACAGCTGACAGACCCTCCAGCAGTTTATTAACAACCTGGTCTTTCCCCACCACGATTAAACACGTTTAAGTTGGGATATTTTATAACAATTTTTTATGCCAATCTCCCTGCATGTCACTGTCACAGACCTGACCATGTTTGGCCTGACTGGCAGCGTCCTGCAAGAAGGACCCATCTGCTTTAAATACAACTGTAACACAAGTCACAGGAGACACACTGAGGTCAACATACTGTCCCTCCCTGCCACAGCCAAGTCCAGGGTCCCCTATATTTAGACAAAGTATGTCCAGCACTTTACAGATGGAAGGAGATCACTGGTTTGCCTGAAGCAGGGCCAGCACTGGCTGTCTCTCTGAGATGGGTGTGACAGGAGCTGACAAGTCCCCGGCACCTGCTCAAGGCAGGGTCCCCTGTGTCCCCCACTCCCACTCCAGCAGCCACAGCTCCCCCAGGCACAGACCCAGCATGTGGCTGGTCGAGGGGGATCCTGCTCTTTATCTGGTCTCAGTGGATGTGGGCAGCACTGAGCATGGCTGTGGACAGCCAGGGAGCAGAGATTGTGCTGCCTTGAGAAGGAGAACTGTGCCAGGACTTGGCTCTGCACCCCAACCAGGGCATGGGCTGAAGGAATTATGCTGGGGAAGCTGCCTGGCTCTGATCACAGCCTTGTTGGCTGCCCTCAGTAAATACATTAACAGACCCCTCTAAATAGAGCACCAAAACAAGGACCACTCTGTCTCTACACAAAGAAATCAATGCTGAATAATAAGCCTTTTCCTCTTGCTAAGAAGAAGCAGATGCTTGTTTACCAAAAGCATCAAAAATCATCAAGAGGTTGTTGGATTTGACTCATAAAAATATAGAAGGAAGTTATTTGTTCAGTATTTTAACTTCTGCAGCACTCAGCATTTTCAATTTTCTCTCATTCTTACTGCACCCTCCCCATGCAATGGTATTTGATCCCTGAATGACAGTTTCCAGCAGGAACAGTAAAATCGGTTTAGGAACGACTGTCCCTTTATATCAGCAAAAAGGACAGTCAGCAGCAGCCAGTGATGTGAGATGGTTTGTGGGCTGTTTCACAGAGAACTGCCACGTGCCAGGTTTCTTTCAATAGGTTTTGATTTGAAACTGGAAGTCACAGGCAGCTTTTTACCTGTTGTGATGAGCCCGTAATCGGAGCATTGATCTGCTCCCCCCTGCAAATACACCAGGGACTACATTTTAGAAACAGAGAAACCACAAACTTAAATGCGGCTGCAACTAATAACTTGAAATTTTAATCAGCTATAAGTGAGGAATCACCAAAGACAAAGGATCAGAAACATTTTATAGTTGGAATAGTTTAACACTTAGAAGGACAGTTCTTAGTACAAAGCAAGGTCAATACAAACTTAAAGCAAAGAAGAAACAGCTTCACTTTGGGTTCAGCGACCCAGCATTGAGGGAATGGGGTGACAGCCTGGAGAGACAAGGCTGCTTGTCCCCAGGAGCTCAGAGCACACACCCCCAGCACAGCACACCTACTCTGACAGCAAAAACCACTCCAGTATCCTGCTGGTGTAAGTGACAATCAGCCTCCGGAGCCATCAGGAAAAGCTCTCCAAATCAGACCATGAGATATAATTATGATCCATTTCAAAATGCAAGCTCAGCATCACTTTCCAATCCAACTCTTCCCCCTGCGGATGTTACAAGTTCTTCCTGGAGACAACATCCCTTGTGACTCTGCTTTTTCTTTTGGTGCTCTGAATAGGGATCAGCTTACCAGGAGTCCTTTATTCCCGAAATAATTTCCATTAATCACTCACCATACACCGCTTTAGCTGACCGACTGTGGGATGTCTAACACCAGCACAGCATCTCCCAACTTAAATAAAAGCTGAAATGAAGGGCACCCCAAGAGGCAAAAGGAACTGGGAGATTTCTCAATAGGAGACAAGAAAACTTCCTCAAAAACATTCATAAGAATTGAAATGTTTTTATACAGCTACTTTAAATACAAGCAGGGAAGCAGTACTGCGAACCATCCGCTCCTCACGGTATCTGCTCATAAAAAAGTAAATTAAAGGAGAGAAAACCAGTAAAGTGCTTCATTCTGAAGCATCACTGCAGTTTTGCATTTGTGATTTCTCAGCACAGCTGCAAATTAACCAACTCTTTTAGCACCTTCATGCGACTTTCGGGGGATGTCAATGCTTTACTTCAAAATGCATATAAAGGAGTTTTTAACTCAACATAAAAACCCTGCAAAGTTTTGCTGACTAAGACTCAGACTGGAAACGCATTAAATAGTTTTATTTTATAGGAGTTTGAACTCAGAAGAGTAGAGATTCCAGATGTGTTTATCCCTGCAAAAGTCAGGTGCTAAATTTCAGCAGAATTAGCACTTTAAGCAGTTTGGCAGCCAGTTTTCTGTGGTTAACTCAAGTCTTCATATTTCCTAAAAGCATAGAAACCCCTTTAAAAACCACACATTAAAGTAGAAAGACTATCAGAATACTAAACACTGCTATGTACCACAGACCCAGCAAAGTCTCTAACAAGAACACTGTGCACTTCAGGGAAAAGGCTCTTAAACAGCTTTTTAAAAGGCTCCAGAATAGATATTTGCTTAATTTCAAGCTAGAGAGCCTCTCATTATGTACTTGAAGGAACTAAGGACAAAAGAGTCAGGAAGATTACAGCAGTGTCAAGGTTTTGCTGGGAATCTGGGTGATGTCCTGGCCCATCTCCTGAGCTCACTTTCCAAAATGCAGCTCCTGGGCTGGCTCAGACACCTCCACATACCAGTCCTGTTCACACACACTGGACACAGCATCACCCACCCCCGGGGTGGATATTTATGTCACCCTCACTTGCTATCAAGGCACGTGGATATTCCTCTTGCTTTCTTGCAATTTTCTCATCGTGGCAAACCAACAGGAGGGCTGGAAATGGTGCTGACAAACTGTTTGTTTTTATTTAGACTAACTGGCTTTCGGCCTTTGCGCCACAGAGGAATGCGGCTGTTCCACTTTGCATTTGTTTTTTGATTTCTCCATCTCTTTTACAAAGCAAATAAAGGGGGGAAAAAAACCAACAAACCAACCCTAACAATAACAACAACAAAGCCAGTGACAAGCTCTTCACACACCACCATGCAATGAGCCCTTAAAAAACCCAAACAAACTAAACAAACAAAAAAACACCCAGTAAAACTCCTCCCACAATTTGGGCTCATTTTAATTCAGCATTGAGTTGCAGAAAGCAAGCAGGAAACTAACAGGAAGAGAAAGGTAAGACTAATGATAGCTTTTTACACCTTTGTGCAAATGGGATTCCTCCTTACATTATCACCTGACCAAGGTAAATTTATCATTTGCTAATCAAAATGACCCTACTCCAGCCCCACCTGCCATTTGGAGTGTCACAAAACACCAGCAATACACCCAGAACAGGGCTGCCTGTGCCTGTCTGTCAGCTGGAGGTGCCTGAGCCAAGACACAGGTAACAGCCCACTGCAAAGCATCTAGTTGGGTTGAACAAAAAGAGGTTGCAAGGCAACAAGAGGCTCAGAGAAGCAAATTTATTCTCTTCGTGTTGTCAAACAAATAACAGGGAGTGAGGAAATCCAGCACATTATACACGATAAAGCACAGTACAGGGGTCTCAGTCCACCCTGGGCACCTCCAGCCAGTTCTGGACCTTGGGATAAACTTACTCTGATCCACCTTGGTGCTCCCACTAAAGCCACACTGCAACAGGCACAGATGTGTGCTCCTCCAGGGAAAAGCTGGGAGTTTAACAGAGCAGCCAGAGCCCGACCTGCGGCGCTCCCAAGGAGATCCCAGGCAGGAGGCAGCCCCGGTGAGACAGCATGGAGTTCATTAAATCATTGTGGGAAGTGTGTGAACAAATGAAGGAGTTCGCTAATAAGTGACAAAGATCATTTGTTCAAAAGAAAGGACTAAATCATTTCTGGTTCAGCGGTCTGGATTTAGCCTACTTGTAACAAAGGTGTTTTGAGGAAAAGCATTCTGCTTAAATGGCTTATTGCAAGTAAAGCAGAGAGCCCAAAGAGCTGAACATTATGTTGATGAGGGGCAGATAAGTAGTGGATAAACAAGAATATGCACCCAACAAGGAGCCTGTGGTCTCAATATACCTAGAAATGCCCAAATTTATCAACATCAAGAAATGCCAATCCTACATCGAGATCTTGCAGGCTGGATTCCTATGTCACTCCCAGCCCTCGGCAACTCCAGGACTTGTCTTTTAAGTTTACCTTTACAGGCTTTTCTTCTCCCCACCCTCCCTCATCCACAGTCTGACGTCCTTGAACCAGAAAGCTGCTGTCTGTCACAAAACACTTGGTTAATCCCACACAACCCAGCAATAGGTGGCTGCTGAACAGCTCTTGCCAGTCTGCAGTTCCTTCCCAAGCTGCTGGATTCAAGCTCTGGCCAAGCTGCACATGGGCTGGCTTTGGGATACTCCAGCAAAAGCACAAGTGTTTACTATTAAGGACAGGAGTGAGTTTTGCTCCATGTGTTTGTGAAAATTTGAGTCTTCAACCAGCTGCTATGAAACACCATGGCTGGAAACTCAAATTGCAGATTTGCTCTGTACACATTACATCCATTACACTGGAGAAAAATATTTGCTGAACTAGTTTTAAGCCCATACAGGCTGATAATTTAAATGCTGTTTGTCAGACCACTGCAGGGGAGACAGCAGCTCTTCAGAGCCTACTGCAGAACGGGATGCAGAATTTTAAACTTTCTCTGACCCCACAAACACTAGTCAGAAGCAACTGTCAGGAAAGTTAGCTTGAAGTTGTTTTAAAAACAATGAAGCAATATTTTAACCAGGGGCTCTGTGATAAAGGTGCAAATATGTAGAGTCCTGCAAAAAAATCCCAGCCAGCTATTAACTGGCCCCAAAAGGTCTTTTTTTGCTGATAATCTCACTGGGGTCCTTCTGCTTTGTGGTCTTTAGAAAAATCCCAAGCATTTTTAGAGACAGGAACATCTGCAGATGTTTCAAGACAACCAACACAATCTCAGAGTCAACTCTAGCAATTAAACACTTTTAAAACATTAACTTGGCAACCCAGCAGCGTGGGCTTCCTAACTAAAACATATTGCTCAAAAAGGGTGGAGGTGTGGGGGGTTTGTCCTTGAAACACTGGTTTGTGGCTCAGGTTTTGATGTGATGTCTGATAACCATCTCTGTCTCTCCTCCAGCCCTTACCAGGAAGGATCGGTGAGACAAATACCCACAGCTTCCAGGGGAATAAAAGGAAAAGCCAAACAGGAAAAGTAGTTATGAACAATACAGCCCTGGCTTAGTTAATGATCAACTCAGCACAGACCATACTACTTTTACGCAAATACCACAGCCTATGTGAACAGTTTTTAGTAAGCAGTGGGTAGTAAGAGGCCTCTTAAGCACAGCATTTGTTCCATCACAAGCAGCAAAGAAATTAAAAAGATGAGAAATCCCCGACGACTCTGCTCTGTCAACAGGAAGCCCATCCACTGTGCAGGGTGAGCTCAGCTGCGTGGAGGGGTGGGCAGGAAGGGAAAGGGTCAGGTTCCCCTGCCTGCACATTCCCATCACATCCCTGATGGACTAGGAGGCTGTCTTCTGCAGCCACACAAAGCCAGAGCACACAATGCACACTTGAATGGAGAAAACAACTGCTGCAGTCTGTCCTGATCCTACCAGGCTCTACAAGACATGAAGGGCTGGTCAACTGCTTTCTGTTTTTCAAGCCCTTTTAACCAGAGCAAGCCTCAGCTCACAAGGTAACTTTAGTTAAAAGTGGTAACTGAAGTGACTCTGCTGATCTTCCAGGTTTTTTGCAGCAGTTTCCAAGCATCTCCTCCTCAGTTCTTAAATATCATTGACTCTCAGTACAATGGTAAAACACGAAGTTATGGTGCTTTACAATGGCACAGAAGCAATTAAAGATTTCCAATAACATGCTGCTCAGACGATTGCGTTCTAATCGCTGAACGGTCAAGGGTTTTGGCAGCAATAACACTGTAAGGAGATAAAAAGGTTCTAAGGCTTCCCATATAATAGATAAATAAATAAGCAGTTCTCCAAAGAATGCAACAGCAGCCACACACCTATCCAAGCTCCTGACTTGGCACAATTCAAGATTAGGTGGTCATGAAATTTCCCACCATAAAGGCCATGGCCACATGACAGAGACAAATGAAAGGGGTGGGGGAGGACAAAGGGCCAAGCAGGCTGGGCACAAAGACAGGTTACAGCATGGAGGTGGCAACACAATGAGCCTCAATTACCCAGTGTTGTCATTTACTGTACAGTTTGTAATTACCTGCACAGCCTCAGAACTATCTCTTACACCAGGAAGTGTTGTTTCTTCGCACTCTGCACACAAGGGCTGTCACTTAGAAGAAAACTGATTATGGGAAAGAGCAACAGGTTGCTAAGCGAGGTCTGAAAGGACATTTTGTGTCTACCTATCGCTGAAAACAATTCAGTTTAACTTCTTAAGTTTATTTTTTCCCTTAAGAGCTCCACCATAAACTCACAACGCTGTGAAGAAAGCGTCTACTCCTGCTCCTTCTTTTTTCCCCCTCAAAGTTTAAAATACACATAAAAACTATGAGTTAACATCTCGTAATAGAAAACAGGTAAGTACGAGAACCATGGAAAGTAGTGACAGTGAGTTAGATCCACCTGGCTCCTGAGTGCTGGAGGATGAAGGAGTAAACAGGGCAGGGATGCTTCAACATGTGCTTGACTGTGCCAAGGGAAGGCTCCCACTGCTGCCTGGCAGAAAGGAAGCCAAGGCAGAGACAAAAACACTTAAACACCACAAAAAATGCGTCAAAATGCCAGAGGGATGTGGGCACTACAGGGAGGTGGTCAATCCTCAGGTTCTGAACAAAGGCTGAGCATCCCTCTGCACCTTCAGCCCTGCTGAACACAGCCTGGTAAGACACAGAGGAAGGATGTGGCATAGTGAAAGCAAGAGCTGGGTTTTCTCAAACCCCAAGTGAGTGCCCTGATGGCTGGATCATCCTGCTTTGTCACTGAGATAAAGAGGAAAAGTGGGTGACAGAGGAATCTGGCATTATCAGAGAAACTTGGAAAAGCCACTTCAGGGACACCAGCAATTAACTGAGTAACTAAAACTTGGCCAGGGGAAAAGGAGGAGACTGCAGGCAGGAAAAACTGATCCATGGCAATTCCTCCAAGTTTCTTGTTAAAAATTCTTTGAATTTCACAGACTATCTGAAGCATTGCTTTTTTCTTTCTATCTTTTCTATCAGCTGCCTTAAAGTTTTAGTAGACCAAAGTAAAGTTTGAATCCTACACACAAGTAAACTAGTAAATCAGCAGAATTCTCCCTAGGTTCAGTGAGAGTAGCAAGACTTTCTGGAACAAGTTACAACTATAAATTCTAAGCATTTGGATAAACGCAAGTCTCCCGGACATTATTTGAATCCTTGTGAACCTGAAATGAATTAGACCCAGACCAGCTGACTACATTACTGACTAAAAGCGTCAACACAAGAGTAATTTCTGCTGATCTCTGAAAGTCAGAGCTGATCAGCCAAATACATCTACTAAAGAATACACTGAAACAGAAGTTTCTGATAATGGTTGGGTCACCACTGCCCTTTCCATTCCACAGAGAACATATTTTTAGCATAGCAAACAACTAAATCTGGATTTTTAGGTCTTGTTCATGATGAAATAAGGACATCCAATATTAATCAGCCTTTGTGAAGTTGTAATTAGGAGCACAAACTTTAACTACTGGCCTTTATTAGGCCAGCCTGAGAGCCGCAGCACCATCCTGATTGAGAACAGTAGCAAAATATTAATCCAGCACTCAGCCCTGAAAGAACACTTCAGCATGGGCCAAGAGCTCTGTCATTCTCATGCTTATTAATCTTCCCTCACAGGAGGCAAAGGACAGCGGTAGGCTTCACTGATAACTCTTGTTATCTCTGTCCCCAGAAAAGGAAAGGGTGGTCCTTCCAACCAAGTGGCCATTTAAACCACCACGAGGCACTTTGCTGCAGGGATCCGTGTGACATGTGACGGAGGGAGCAGAGAGGAGCAGCATTTCCCCTTTCCTTTGATTCCTTTTTGCACAGTCTCCAACTGTGGGTTAGGTGTTTGAGCAGCGGATAAAACAAACACCTTAAAAGCACTTAAATTGTTACCTGGCTACCTACTCTAGCTCGGTAAATCATCCAGAGCTCCAAGGAAATGTTTCAGCCCACAGTATGTTGGGGTTTTCACCACAATTTCAGAATTACTGCAACTTCCCAAAGCCCAGGGCACATCCAGTTTGCATCATTGCTTTGGAAGAACAGTTTAGGTGCATCTCTGTTAAACCTACATAATCAGTAACCGCAGATGTTTACAGGCAACACTGCAAGCAGAAAAAATTATAAATCACAAACATTTTGGGTTGAGTATGAAAGGCTTAGAGAGACTTAACTGAACTGATTACCAACTGCAGCAGTGATTGCTAGCGCTCATAAAAGAAGGCATGGAGTCCGGGGACTCATTTCCATATGAAGCACAAGCAGAGATATCTACTAAAGACTTCTTAAATGCAAGGCAGCTGCAGTTCTAGCAGGAGCTTCTTGAGACAAGAACACAGTTCCAGGTGGGACCCAGCACTTTATCCCACTATCTAGAAACCTTTCATGATGTTTCCAAGAGATAAAACAGTCTGTTGGCTTCTTTAAAGAAGTATCAAGCACGGCTAGACCACAGCGCCTATCTCTGTGAACGCCTTATCTATCACCCCATAGCTGCCACTTCCCTCCTTAATCCTCCCAGCCAAACCCCACGACTCAGGCAGTGGCTGTTAATTGTTTATAAATTAAATGATTATTCGTATCTGCATATCAAAGGGGGGTGTGCAGCTGGAGAGACTGATTTTCCATGCGGCTTAGTTTGGGACACGGAGACACTCTGCACTTCAGAGCTGCCCAAGACTGACAGTACAGAACAACTGGGAGCAGCTCACGCCTGTGCCTTGTGACCCGCAGGTGCTGAGCGTAGTGTCTCAGACCTGGACACCCCAGCCCCACAGTCCCCTCTGCCGCTTTACGATAAGCCAAGAAATCAGATAAAGGGGATAATCTCGGCTTTAAGCCCAAAACACGGCCGGACTATGCGAGCCGGGGATGTGTGCCCCGCTGTCAGCGCCCAGCCCGGCTGGAGCTCCCGCACCGGCACCGGGAACCGGCGGCTCCGGCAAGAGGAAGCGCAGCCCTGAGCTGCCCGGGCAGCTCCCGTGTAAGAGAAGAAGCGCTCGGATGGGACTCGGAGTGCTTGTAGTGAAAACAAAACAAAACAAAACAAAAAAAAAAAAAAAAAAAAAAAAAAATCAGGGAAATGAGCGGTGAGGGAGCAGCAGCCGCCGGGCGCTGCCGGCGCTTATCAGCACTTCCACACTGCGGTGCCGGCCAGGGGAAAGTTTGCCTGGAGGCAAGCGGCGGTGGAGCGAGCTTCGGGGAACGGGGCGGGCGAGGAAAGAGGGGAGAGAGGAGAGAGCGGAGTGAGAGCAGCGCACGCCCGGGCAGGGGGAGCCGCCGGGAGCCGGGGCAGGCAGAGCGGCACCGGGAAGGGGAGTCTCGGCGGTGTGTACCGGTACTCACAGCTGGGCGATGGCGCCCTGGGAGATGACGGCGTTGTCGGAGAAGTAGGGGATCATCGCTCCCCACCGCGGCGGCCGCCCTGCCCCGCGGCATCGGCACCGCCGCTCTGCCCCGCGCCCGCCGCGCCGCCCCCGCCGCGCAGGCGCGGCCCGAGGGCGGGGTCCGGACAGGCCCCGCCCCCTGCCCCGCCCACCCCGCACGTGGCGCGGGGCTGCGGGAGGGGACACGCGGGATGGGACACGCGGGATGGGGACAGGCGCGACCGGCACACGCGAATCAGGGACAAGGCGGGACCGAGACACGCGAATCAGGGACAAGCGGGATCGGGACACGCGGGATGGGGAGAGGCGGGACCGAGACACGCGGACCGGGACACGCGAATCAGGGACAGGCGGGACCGGGACACGCGGATCAGGGACAGACGGACGGTCCGCCCCGCTCACGGGCCGGGGTTCAGCTGCCGGTTGCTCCAGCGGGCAGCAGCGAGGGACGGAGCACAGCACCCAGCGCGGGTGCGCCCAGTTTTTCCTTTTCCCTTTTTCATTTCCCCTTTTTTCCCCCTCAGATCTAGGCCAGCGAGGCTGCACGCCCTGCAACCGGGTTTGATGCAGCACATCAAACGATGTTTTGCAAAAGGCAGGCAGCGACAACTCGGGTGCTTAGGAAACGACCTTAATTTCTCTCCTGCAGGAGACGGGGGGAAGAGTTCTTGGCAGTAACTTTCATATGCAGAGACGAGACAACTTGCTTTCTGCCAAAGGAGAAGAGAAGCAGCTGCCTTTCAGTGCTGTTTAATCTTTAGCTCCATCGCCCCTCGAGAAAAGGAAGAAAGGAAGTTATTTAGAACAAAAGTCTTGTCGTTTGGCCGCTGGGAATTCAGATGTTACAGTGCGAGGGAAACTTAATACAGTTTTCCACCGGGGAGAGCCGGGGGCAGCTCGATCCCACCCTGCACTGCCCATCCCAGCCCGGCATTCTCCAGCCCTTACACCCAGCGAGCAGAGTGGGCGAAAAACCGAGGAGCCTTGGACTGGAAGCAAGCTCAGTTTTGTGTTTCCCATAGGAATGCAGAACATCCCAGCACAGAGGAACACGATATCGCAGCCTGAAGTCATCTGCTGTGGGTGGCTCATGCCCAGCAAGGAGGCACAAGTGAGCTGGCATGGGAAGATGGGAGTTTAAACACAACTACTTGTTAACGACATCTACTCAAGAGCAAAAAATACCAAGGCATCAATGCAGAGCTGTCCCTGTGATCTGGCAGCAGAGCTGCAAGCCAAAAGCTTCATCAGCTTTATTTCTGATTATTAACTAAAAGTTTCAGAGAAGTAGAGAGAGGTTGAAAAAACCAACACAGTGTGATGGCAGCTGCTTCAGGTCTTGATAGGAGACTTGACAGGAGCAAGAAGACATTTGTCTGAAATGTCTTGACCATCTCCACTTCAGGGATGGGCAGAGGAAAGGCAAAGCAGTGGAATCTCTGATTCTGCACGTTTTTCTAGGGTACTGTTTGGTTGCAATAATTTAAGCAGTGTCATCCTATATAGCCAGGAGCACAGCTCTGGTAATGGTGCCTCACAGCTGTAAAGAAAATGCAGTGCCAGCTTGCTGCAATGCCAAAAAAAATCATTTTGTTAGAGAGAAATGAAGTTGGTTGCAAGAAGCAATGGAAAAATCAAGACATTAAGAAATGGAGGGTAACTCAATCCTTCCAGAGGTCAAGAGACTGGCAAGAACCTCATATTCAGTAGTAACACATACCACACATTCACAGACTGAAAAACAAGCCCAGAACTTCTGTTCTTTTCTAATTAATAACTTAAGGGCTTTATTCAAGCATTGTAGAAGACTAAATGTACTTAGATACTGTCCAGACACGTCAGATTTCTTACACATAACCACCACTACCAGGCAAGCCCTTAAAACCTGCTGAAAACAAGTGCAGTGATTAACTACAAGCAGCTACTCATAACATATGGATAATAGATTTGTAAATGAGTTAGTCCTGGATTAATACAATCATGCACTGCATCTCCATATGCCAGGGAACCAAGTGATGACAGAAATAACCCATTTGTTTTCTTTGTGAACCTTTAGAGAACAGAAATAGAAAATCCCCAAGTAAGTTCAGATCTTGAAATCTGCACTAATAAAAGCTATTTGAACTTGGGCTTGTTGCCATAAAGATTGAAACCCCAGCCTGAGAATGGCACTGCTTTCAGGTACATGTTAGTGAGATTAGCATTTCAGTTCCCACTGTCCATTTGTGGAGACTCAGAGAATCATTAAGGTTGGAAAAGACCTCCAAGATGAAGTCAAATCTTTGACTCATCACCATGCTATCAACTAGACAACAGCACTGAGTGCTGTGTTATTTTCATATTTTGCTTTCAACATCAGACTTAGGGAACAACTCTGTTTCTTTGTCAAAGTTGCTCCTATGTTTAGACACGAGTAAAAGTTTAGACCCAGTAAATTGATCTCTCAGCATGCAGGAGCAAGGAGCAGGCAGAAAGAAAGAGATGTGTGAGATAGAGTTTAGGCAGCAAGTCACAAGACAGCCAAGAAACTGCTCCTGGCTGGAAGCAGGTGCACTCTGCTGGGACAAATACATGAAGAATTTAAAGTGCACAAAATTGCAGTGATGACAGGTAGCAGCCTAAATCACCGCTGTGCTGCAACAGAGCATGAGAGCAGAGCCATTCATCACTGCATGACAAGATGTAAACACGCCTGTCTGGGGTCCCAAGTGCTGCCCAGCCCACGAAATTACACTTTGCTGTAGGGAAAAGGGTACTGCTTGTCCCAGTTCTCTTTGGCATTTTGCAGTCCCCAAGAGGCCACGGGACCAGCAAACCCCACAAGGCACCACAACATCACCAGCCTGTGGGGCAGCAGGATCCTGTTCAACCTTTGAACACCACACAAATAAACTGGAGTTGTATACTGCACGTGAGACACACTGTAAAAACACCCATCCCAAACCTTTGCTACATTAAGGCAGCAGCTAGAACCAGTTATGGAAGCACAATGGAAAAAAAAACCAAAGAGTGTGAGGGATGCCTGAGCAGGCACTTCAGGAGGGGAGCAGAGGGAATGCTACCAGAGCTGCCTCTGGAGAGAAGTTTCAGGGGCTGAAAGGAGAATATGCATGGACAAATCTCTCATATTGACTTGTAGTGTTCAGTTCTGGCAGACAAGGCTGACAACATATTGTTTATTCATACAGTCATCATCTTTGCCGATGTCTGCATTGTAAAACTACACAATCACACAGCTTGCATAGTACCTTCAGCTGTTTCTCCTTCCCGGTGCACTTCAGTAGTTTTCGATCTTGCAGTGGTGTAACAGAGTAATTCTGTGTCCTACAGCTGATGGCTTCTCCTTGTCCAGCCCAGGCCTCACTGCACAGGTCACCATGAAGTGCCCTGGTCACACTTGCCACTAATGATTTGACATTTGAGGCATGCTCAGAGCTGGACACCCAGTCCTGTGAGTGCACATAGTCCACATGCAAACAGGGCATTCATCAAGCTTCTGTTTCCATCCAAGATCAACAGCTTCAGGCTGAATTGCTGCTTCTTGTCAGACCACACGAAGGTGTGGGTGTCATCGAGTTCCACCCACTCCTATCCCACAGGGGCTTGCTCACGTGCTAACATGATTAAATCTGGAGCATGATTGTCTTATTAGGCATCTTCAATTTTTAGCCTACACTGAGGGGGAACCTGATGACCTCTTTTCATTTTAGAATACACCTACCAGTGAGATTTTTCTCTGGTCCCCTCAGTTCTCTCTTTTTGAAGAGAGAATTAACATAATGAACACAATATACTGTCACAGTCTTTACAGTGGGTGTGAAGGGTTGGGTATTATTAAGTCTGTTTGGACTGAAGTCCAGGTACTCTCTGCAAAAGCAAGGAATGTTCTGTTCCTGGAAATATGAAAAGTACTACAGCTGTAACACTGGTCATGTTCAAGGTGAAAGGGACAGTGGGAAGCTGTCACACAGGAATTTTGCCCTCAATCATTACTATCAGTATCACAGGTAAGGCAATGCAGAACCCAGACCCATATTTTCAAAGGCTTATGAAAAAAACTCGCGAAGCTGCTGTGTTAGACAAACAAACCTCCCCCTCATCCCCAGCACATCCTCTCCCAGCCCAGCGATGCCACGGCCGTGCCTGCTCAGCCGCCTTTACCGCACATGTGGAAAGTTTGTTCTTTACTGTTCAACAGCTGCTTCCGGTGATATTTATGAAAAGTCACTGAATTTTGAAAACAACACGTCCCTGCCCACAGCCGAGCACGGGAGTCTAGCAGAGGCACAGCAGAGGTAGCAAGTTCATTTCCGTGTGCAGAGGTGGGGCCAAGCCCTTTGTTTTTCTCACCGGCAGCTACACTCGGTCTTTGTCCACAAAGCAGCTGTCTCTGCATCGGCTCTCATGGGAAAAGGGTCCTAAGGGGTAGCCTTGAAAAATTTGCTGCCACACTGAGCTTTTTGAGGGTCAAAGGACCTGATGACCCTGCGGTTTTGGTGGGAAGGCAGTCAAATCATCCTTTTGCTGTGAGGATATGTGGCTTTAAACACTGAACACAGTCAACAGATGAACCCGAGTGGATTAAGGGTCCAAATAGACTGATTTATTTGGGAATAGCCTTAAATTAAAGCAGCAAACCTGTAATCAGGTAGAGACTGGATGAGAGCAGCACCTCCTGCATTCATCTCCTACTGCTGCTTCTGCAACTTGGAGGAGAGCTGGATCTGTCAGAAACCTTCTGGATAGTTTTAGCATGGGAGATGAAGCCTTGTGTGTTCTGCAGCCC
Source organism: Catharus ustulatus (assembly GCF_009819885.2). Lineage (NCBI taxonomy): Eukaryota > Metazoa > Chordata > Aves > Passeriformes > Turdidae > Catharus > Catharus ustulatus. The sequence continues at coordinate 4,021,701 of NC_046242.1, read as the reverse complement.
AATTTACCAGGAAAACATGAAGTGATTTCAGTAGCAGCGATCATAAACAAGCCAATGCACGCAGGGTAGAATGAGATAGAGTACAGCACAGACACAAAGCTTTCCCAGTGATTAACAGACATACCACCCACCAAGGCAGGGCTTACATACACCAGCTGGATTACACACAGCCAGGGGAACTTCACCAAGTAATTATAAAGGAGCCCATATCTAGTTAAAACAAAGAAAAAAAAAATTTAAAAAAAGGGCAGGGGGAGGCAGGAACAGGGAAAGCACGCAAAACTGTACTTTAATCCTGAAGAACCAGTCAGAACAGGAAGCCACATTCTAAATTTGGTTATTTAAGCTGTCAAAGAGTATTTCTGTTTCTAGTTCTTGAGCAAAGAAATCAGACAAGTACAGGGGTAGGGAGATAAGCATCACTGAAAGAACAAACCCCTGCTTTTAAAGCCCTTTGGTCAGCTGCCCATCATGATCGATGATTAGGCTGCCTACTTGAGAATTCAACACCTATTTTGCAATATTATCAGTTCATTAAACCCTTCCCTCACCAGCCCCACATCCAATCACTGTATAGTTTACTTATCATTAAATCTTTGAGGGTCTGACACAGAGAGGTCAATGCTCAATTACACCTTTTTTACAGAGCCTGAAGCAAAGATGACTGAAGGGACTTGAGCAGGAAAAGGGACACAAGCAGCAATGTCTGCTCTCAACAAGCAATATCAGTGTAGGTAACGCATTATTTCAGTGACCTGTGGAAAAGAAAGATCTAAACTGTCAAACCATCCACTCACCCAGTTTTATAAAGGAATGTTTTTGATGCAAAGACACCAAGGAGCTGAACGGTAATGAGCCCAGAAACCCTGGCTCAGATTATCAAATTACATTTAAGTGTCTGAAATCTATGAAATGCTGAAAATTCTGAAGATTCATGTTTAACTTCAAAGTCTTGTGAAGGTGTCTCACCAGGAAAGGGAATTTCAGAGTTTCCCTCTCTATTCCTTTAGCTTAAAGCACCTGGTTCGTGCTCAGCATGATACAGAAGCACATACGGAATCCTTAAGGCACCTCCTGGTCAGCCCCTCCTCTGTGACCCTCTGAAGGAACACAAGTGCATGGGAGCAGCTGTTCTGGACTCGAGACCCTTTTGGTAGCTGAAGGATCTGACCCACCTTCATTCCTTTTACTTCCCAGCTTGTCCTTGCCCTGTTCCTCATTCTCCTCTGTTCACACACTTAGAATGACAAATTCAAAACCACTTTTCATAAGTATTCAGATTTTGAGTGAGCTCCCTGTGTTTACCTGGTAATTTGGCAACGCAATGATATTGCTCTGCTTGATCCTTCAGCCTGAAGATCACACCTGAAATCATCTCACACATTACTGTGATCCACAGGTATGTCATCGGACTGGACTGAACACGTTGCAACCACAAACACAGACCCTGCAGTGAACCAGCCCTGCAGATACCTGTTACTAATCTAATAAACCCAAATTTTACTGCCAGTTCAATACTTCTGCTCAGAGTTCGGTGATAAAAGAGTTGGTATTCAAAAATGAAGGCCACTGTAATGAATTGTGGCCCACAGAACTTTTTCTGGTGGTCAGCAGAGCTGGCAGACGACCAGAACTTTTCTTTATCTCGGTATTACACTCTCCCCAAGCAGCTGTAGTAAATGCCAAAGAGAGGCTGAGCTGTCACTGAAAGGAAAGACAGAAAGATGAATTCAGGAAACACATTCTAAAGATAAGATTCATACTACAAGAGCTTCGTAATCTCCAGCACGGATAAACACACGTTTTCCTGTACAGCACACACACAACCCCTTCTTACTCAAGATCTGGAGTTAACAAACTGTCTTGCACACCCATTGAAGACCCAGCTACTGTTCAAGTACCAACAGTAAATGTTTGGCAGCTGCAGCAGCAAGCCAAGGCAGCACAAGGAAGGTTTAGTCGCCAGAACTCTGAGCATACAGCACTTGGAAGTGTCTCCTGTAACACCAGAGAGGTTTTAAGGATAACCAGGAGTGGCAGGAGCCTGCCACAGGAGCACCAAATGGTGATGACACATCTCCAAAAGTCACAGCAGTCACAGGATGCTGCAGATGCACACACCTCAGTGTGGAGCCTTTGGAGGTGCAGTCAATTCAGTATCACACAATCAGCCCCCGATTTCTTGCAGGAACTAACACATTTTACAACGGGTCTCAGTTTAAAAATCAAAAAGGTTGGCTTACAGTTTATTGAGCTGCTACCCTGTAGAAGAAAGCACATGGACCTATTCCACTTACTCTGTGAAAAACAACTTTTATACTGCTATAAACCATCAGCTCCTGCATCAGACTGTGGTCTTCTGCTCCTAAGACAAAGGTATTCACTCACAGCTTGAGACCTTGAGGCAACTTGGCTCATCCAGCTGTTATCATGGCAATAATCTGATTTGCTTTCCTTCCCAGTCACTCCTGGAAGGAACTATTTTGACTAAAAAAAAAACAAACCAGAAGGTAACCGTACTTGAGCTGCAAAAGGTGTGGGTTTTTTTTTTCCTTTGGAAATTATAACTTAACACCACACTCTTGCCTCCACTTGAAGAGGGGAGGACAAGCACTTTCTGAGAACATTTTCAGGTAACAAGCCCCAGATTTCAAGCAGGATGTAATCACTTTCTATGGCACCGTAAGGGAATGACAGGCCCCTCAGCTTTACCTGAGCAAATGGACTTTAGTCAGACCCACTGCCAGGCCAAAGTTCAAAGAATCCCTCTAAAGTCCCTGCCAGTTCACTAGGCAATACAGCTCACCCAATTTTATATGCAGCAGATACTGAGCAGCCTCAAATGCTGCATTTCAGCAACCAGAGCGGTTTCAAGGCACACAGAAGTGGTAAAACCATGATGGTATGGAAATAGAGGCACCAGTGAAAACATAAAACCCAAAAAGCAAGCGGCAGATCCTGACAGCAAATCCAATGCAGCTGCAGCACCGCTGCTGCCCCAGCCCCAGAGATGTGTTTGTCAGCAAAACAAAGATGCTGAATCCTTGCAACCTTGGCACTGAGCACACAAAACCTGAATGTCAATACCTCAGCGGGTGTAAACACAACTCACAGCTCAATACCTGTGTGTTTTACATGAATTTTAACAACCTCGGGATGCTGCAAAGGGCTCGTTAACACAGATGCTCCATTAAGAGTGTATTCAGTGTGGCAGCAGCATGTCTGGGGACAGGAGAGATGTGCAGGCCAGTTTAGCTCCAGACAGCCTAATAAAAATGTCAGGACATTGCTATGAAGGTAATGAATGTAATAAATAGATTGCTCAGGACATCTGCTTATGCAGCACTGTCTTGGTTCCATTAGCCAAGAGGGACAGGGACTGGCTCGATCAGGGACTCCAGAGCAAGAACCTGGATCTGGGTCAGGGCTTTGGGGATCTCACCCATAAACTCCATGAATGGTCACTGCTACAGCTGGACAAAGAGACCCCTCCCGAGGCTTCCCTCAGAGCAGGGCCTGGGTCTGAGAAAAAATATTGCAGAAGCCAAGCTGGTTTCACCTATTTGTTCAGCTTCAGGTATTGGCAGAATTAACTTACTGGGTTTTTAAATAATGGATAGAAACATTTATAGAAATCAGATCTGTGTTCATTATACCCAAGTACTTTCCTCAGCAGGAAAACAAACCATCCTCTTTGCATCAACACAAAAGAGTTCAACAGGAAATGCCATTTCAAGCACCTTCCAAGGATGACTGCAGAGCACACAGGAACTCTCTGAACTCTGACAGCTCTTTCCATCTTTTGGACAAAAGTTTTAAGCAGATTCTGTTAATTCCCAAAGCAGAAAGCTCCTCAGTCCATGATGGTGCCAGCGAGTGCAGACTTGTCAGGTCATTTGAATGCTCTGTAGAGCAGGTTTATGTTCAAACAACATTTTCACACAGTTCTCCCTTCTCTGTGAGACCCAGTCCAGGCAATCACAGGCCTCTCTGGTGTTAGATCTTAAAAAGCACAGGTCAGCAAACAGACAGATCATTTCATTTAACTATGGTGATCTGGATGTAATCACCTGCAAGTTTAAGCTTCTGTTTGTAACTTATTTCTCTACCTCTTTGGAGGACATTTTAGTCTGCTGCTCTTCACAGTCTCTGCTCAATAAACACTGTCCCTCCTGCTGCCAGGCTTTCCTGCATGTTCCCCCTCACAATATATATCCCATATCTCATCAGGGAGGAAAGATAAACAGCAGAAACCTAACACAAGAAGCTATCTAGATTTTGCTAACCACAGGATTAGCAGTGCTGTTGAGCTGGATCTGAGTGTAACATTTCTTCTGAGACAGCAATCCCCAGGCTGTGCAGAGACGTGGGGACACAGGAATGGAAATGAAGGCTCTACCCTGACCACTGCAAAAATCTTCTGACACCAAACAAGTCCATGTGCTTATGCTTAGCTCTTCACTAACTCCCTTGCAAGCATTAACACCTTTGTGCACTAAGATCCTATTTAATAACCTTTGAGAAGTTATTTTATTTATGCAAACACACATTTAGTCCTAGCACAGCAGCACTCCTGGCTTCAGTGTCCAGTTAACAGGATGAGTTTGGACATGCCTGACACGCTGAGGTAGCATGTGAGCACATTTTCCATGACCGCAGGAGACAAAAGGTCTCCTCACCAGAAGAATTTTACAAACAGAAAAAAAAAAAAAATCCCACCCCAAACAGTGACCACTGAGTGGAGCTGCAGCAGGTCACCTGAATGAAGCCTCAGGAGAACTGGGCCCTGCCCAGGCAGGCAGTGGGGAATGTCAGGCTACTGCAGAGCACTATCTGAGGGGCACTGCAGCTGGAAACACCTTTCCTTTTAAGACAAACTCAATCTGCAGCCTTTTTACTGTCTGGATTTTTAATAGCTGCTACTTGCTGTGTTCTCATGAAAACTGGGGATTAGATATACTCAGAAACTGTTTATGGACATCTGCTGCTCCTCCACAGCAGGACTCCAGGTTCACTACTTACCCCATCTGACTCTATTATTTTTATCCTACTGTAATCAAACACATTTAACACCCACCCCCTTGTTTTCCCCCAGAAGGAGTTTGGTTTTAGTTAGCTCTGTGACCCCAGTAACAGGAGTCACAGAGCTCAGATCACCACATCAACAGCAGGTTGTCATTTCCTACCCCAGGAAGTTATTTCAAATATATTTAAAAAATGCTCGTTTCAGACCTAACCTACCATGGTTGCTAAGTGCCTACAACAATTAAATACCTCCCATCCCTTCCAATACATTATGTATACTGAGATCAAGTCATGAGTTGATCTTGTGACTGCTGGAAGGCCAAGAGTGAAATGAAAAATCGGAGTTTAGCTGAGTTCAGTTTGAACCTTCGGGAATTGTGCTTTCCAGCTTTCCTCTCACTTATGAAAGCTGCATAATGAAGAAATAGCAATACTTAAATCATCATTTAGGGTAGAAGACTGAAGTAAACACCTTCCCTGAGCCACAGAATCACAGAACTACAGTGAAATCATGGGAATGTGCAACCAGGACAGCTTTTTCTTTTGCAGATTCATCCAAGTTGGCCCCAAAACACAAACCCCACATCTTGTTCAAGTATTTTAAATACTGGATATTATGGCTTCTGTTGCTACCTACTCACACAAACACCATTAAGCAAAGAACTGTAACAGTCAGAGAGCTCATAAAGGGAGAACCATTTCACCTTCACTTCCCCTTTACTCCCTCTGGAGGGAATCTGAAGCCTTTCACAAAACCTGACTGCAACATTTTAAGCCAAGAAAGTGTTCCTACCATTGGAGAAGTCACCTGATATATACAGTTTTTGCATTTATTAGGTTCAGCTGAAATAATTCTTTTGATGGCTTAGAGGAAAGGAGATACAAGGCTTACAAGACCCCAAGAAGTCTTTCCATGCAGACTATACCTACGTTATAAAAATCACCATTACTTGTCACCATTCAATCAGCTGAGTTTCAATGTTTATTTTTTAGCAAATAACATTTACTAAAAAAAGTTCTTCCTGAAGCAATTAAAGTTAGCATTTACAAGAGGTGAACACCTCCTGCAAAACAATCCAAATTAAACAAAAAATCCCTGCAAATTCTCAGTGTCTCCTAATTCTGGAGCATAAATGTGAATACCTGCATCAGCAGCAAATATAAACAAACCCACTGAATGTGCTATTTAAGCAGCAGGCACCTGCACAGATCAGAACCACCCTTGATGGCAACAGGGACTTTTTAACTGGAAAACAAGAGTTTATTAGTCTGAATACTCTGATGGCAGACTAAATCCTGGAAACAACACAGGACACTGGAGGGAGCTACAGAAACAGCAGTTTGGAGAATACATTCACTGACATCTTTGCCAACTGTTCCCCATATTTATTTTTTAGTGTGCAGTCTGACTTTTCCCATTTCCTGTTGCAGCAAACCCTTTACTAGGACCCATTTTTCAGTAAAGCTCATTTAAGACAGTTGTGCAACATCATCAACAGGCAGAAAGTGATGTGTGTTTGCAGGACATGCCAGAGGAACAACAAAAGCCCTGTGGAACACTGCACACAGCAAGGCATCCTCAAGGACTCCTGTGAGCCTTAAGTGACAATCTTACCTTCTGGGCTGGGACCTGCATTCTTCTTCCCCGCTGTCTGCCTCCTGCATACATAAAGAAAGGAGAAAAACATTAATATCTTTATCTTTTCATACATGCAGAAAGCAAAGGCTTGCATTTCACTGGTTTGATTGTGTAAGGCAAGGGGAACTCTTCCTGCTGCTGCATGCAGCTGTCACTAGAGAGGAACTCACTTTCTGCTCAGCTGTCACTTCATGTTCTCTCAAAAGCCTTTTAAACACTCAGCATTACAGGAATTTTTGCCCCTGCAGGATTTTGCATGCTTTTGCATGGACTTCCAGTGACCCCTGCCAAACATGGCAGGCCAAGAGCCAAACACATAGTTCACTTCTGGGCTAAAATCTCTGGGGTTTTATTACCTTTATGGAGATCATATTAATTCATAATCCAGTGTCAGCAATCAAGTGTAAAAATTAATAAAACCAGCACATAATAAACCTGACAAATCGGACTGAGTGAGCACAGATAAGACCAGAAAGGAGAAATCTGAAATATTATGCTGCTTTAGATGAGATATTAATATGCACAATTTCTAATGTGCTGTGGAATTTTACTAGGCCTACCTACTACAGCCCAAAGCAATACCTCAGCAGAGAGATCTCAGCAATTAATTCTGCTTCACAGTACATTTACATACGCCCTACCAGGCACTGGAGATGGGGTACAGAATCTTGTATTGGTGAGAAATTACTACATTAGTGCAGGTCCACAGGGAAAAAGCATTTTAGAACAGACCAAAGGTTTTGTCAGGGCAGGGCATCCCATGAAAACCAGAGTTCAGACAGAGGAAGGAAAAAGATAATTTTGTTCTTGGTTGCTCTGGGCTTCCCTCCTGCAGGTCTCCTTTGGAGTGGTGAGTTTTTCAAGCCACAGCTGGCAAGGTGGTTGCAAGAGACCTGTGCCACTGAGAGTGTTCCACACAAGGGTGAAGCTGGATTTGCAGTGACACAGTGACAGTACTCTCCTCTGCAACAGGCTCCAGTGATGTTCTCCCATGAACAACCCCAGGGGAGACTGTACAGCTCTTCTGAACTACACTCTTTGTGCTTACTGGATGCAAAGGTCCAGTTTAGTGCACTTTTTAATCAGAACAAAATGCAGATGCTCCTGCTGGATATTCTTTCTCATTATTTAAATGATCTGAATCTGTGATATATGAAAATAACTAAAAATGCTGCTTGCTACTGGTCTTCTATTTCTAAGACCTTCACTAGGAGTCATTTGCAACCACAAATTCAAGCTAAAACCTGCAGACTATCTACACCAAACAAAAGCTGGCAGGAATACCTTCTACTCATCATACCTGAGAATTGGCTCAGCAACTCGATAAGGGAAGTAGAATTCCTAACCCCTTCAAGCTGAAAACACCAATGAACTCCACAGTCAACAGCAAGGAGCTGTTGCATCATTCAGAGAGTGCAGATGAAGAACAGCCCTGGGAGCAGCAGCAGCTTTTTAAGACCAGGGAGCCAAGTCCTTGAAGATTTGTAGTCCTAATTACCAGCAGTTCCCAGGATAGTGTACTTTCACTTCTCACCCCAGCACTCGAAAGTGCAGGCAATCCTGCCAGAACATGAGCTCCAATTGAGTTCCCTGTGGGTTTACAAGAAGTTGACTTGGGGGAGCAAAAGAAAGAGGTCAGAAGGCAGGGGAAGATATTTCATTACATGTAGAATTGCTAAAGACGTGATGGGGTTTTTGAATAAAAAGTGTATTTAGCTAGAGAACAAGTTCCTCAAACTCCACAGGAAGGCAAAACAACTGAAAGAGCCCTTGAAGTCTCGTTTGTGCTGCTCAGGAACTCAAGTTATGCAAACATTTTTAGTATTATAATGAACGGCTGTTTCTACCTGCCAAGAAAAATCCTTGTCACAGCAATTGGCAAGCCTGGTGTGCCATAACCAAAAGCCCCACAAATGACAGAAGAAGATCCTGAAATATGTAGATCATTATCTTAGCTCCCCTCAAAATTCAGCCCTCAGGAGCTCAGTGTGGAGGAGGCCAGACATGGCCCAATTAATCACCATCTGTCTCTGCTGAAGCTCCCGATACCAGACATAAATGTAGCAGGTTTGTGTGAGGAGAACATTCACTCAGAATATAACTGACTACAAAAACAGAACTGTAGACAAGTGTGATTTGAGCAAGAGACCCATTGCCAGTGCCTGGGATGCTGTCTGGAACAGAGCTCACCTTCATCAGCCTCCTCTTCTCATCAGCAACTCTCACCAGCCTGCACCCTACTCCTTCGCTGGACCTCATGTTTTGTCCTGGATTTACAGAGTGCTCAGGTACCTGAACCTGACTGAACTTCACCCTGCAAATGCATCCAAGGACAGAGTGCATGGAAGAAGACAGAGCCAGCGCTCCCGTATTTCACAATCCCACCCCAGTGGCTGCCGTTCCGCAGTGCTGTGGTCAGTGTGGAACCCTGCGGGCACAGAACATCCCCGAGCCGTGCGGAGCCGGGCGCTGCAGTGACGCCGCTTCCCGCTAGAGGGGAGGGCAGGACAGCGCTGGGAGCTGCTCCAGGTGCTGCTCCAAGGGGACACGGCTCCTGCATCACACCGTCCCTAAAGCCAGCACCTCCACACCTTCTTGCCATTTCCACCGCATTTCCAAAGGGGAAGAAGTATTGCAGGACAGCGATGTGAGCTGCTCCAGGTGCTGCTCCCGGGCTCCAAGGGGACACGGCTCCAGCGTGACACCATCCCTAAAGCCAGCATCCCCACGCTTTCTCGCCATTTCCACCGCATTTCCAAAGGGGAGGAAGTATTGCAGGACAGCGCTGGGAGCTGCTCCGTGTGCTGCTCCAAGGGGACACGGCTCCAGCGTGACACCATCCCTAAAGCCAACACTCCCAGGCTTTCTCGCCATTTCCACCGCATTTCCAAAGGGGAAGAAGCACTGCTGCCAGCACAACAATTCATCAGTCAAGACGCAGCTCAAACATTCCTTTCCAAGGACATCTTTGAGAAGGAACATGCTGGGACAGCATCCTTGGATAGTCCTTTGGAGGTGTGACCTGTGACACCACTCCAGCTTTCAGAGAACTTTGGATGCTGCCCCAGCTCCGGTTCCCTGTGCCCTGCAGCACCTGTGGTGTGACCACAGACCCAAGAGATGGCAGCTTCCACAAACGCTCCTTGGAGATTGCTGATGGTGGGTGGCTGCAGCCTCAAACCAGCCTCCTCCACCAGCCTGAACGGAGGAGGAAGCTGAGCAGCACTGATGAGCTCCAGAGGGAGTCATGCCCTGCTTTCCTTGACCAGAAACAGAGGCCTCAGGGGAAATGGAAGGAATGAGTCGCATAGCTCTAAACTAGGCCACGATATTAAATGCAGTTTAAAGGGAAAGATGAAAAATTCCATCTCTGCTCCTTTCAGGCCATGTAGGACAGAATATGCAAAACATTAATCCTGTTTGTGCTTTGATCCACTGCCAACTATCTGTCATCAAAAGGGCAAGGGAAAGGAGAGAAATTTTGGAGTGCAGTTCTGTTCTATACAATGGGAGTCACTCCATGTCACGCAAACAATTCTGCTCTTATAAATCTCCTTTTTGCAGACTGATGTAATGATAAACAAGATTCAATCTGCACTCTTACGTATGAGGACTGGAGCTGTCTGCCTGGATTTAACATCAGGAACATCACAGCAAGTTCTTGTACTGTAAGATATGATTATTAGCCTAAGTCATGCGCCTAATAATCACTACATTTCTATTAACCAAGGAACATTTCACACAGACTACACCCTAAAAATACATCTTTCAAACCTTAAAAAGATTCCCATTTAATAACTGCTGGCTATGTATGATTTTATGCCAACATACCTGACTGTATAGACAATGCTGGGAAGTGGTTTTATCAGGAGTGAGTGGTCACAGCCAGCAAATATCAAAAGAGCACCAACAATTTAGAGAATTTTCACCCCTTAAGTTAACATCTTGCTTGTAAGTGTGAGGTGAACACTTTGGACATTACAGAAATGTAGATAATATAGATCCCCCCAAAGCCACAGCAACATTCAGATACATCCATGCCATCAGAGGGGCTTTTCACTTAACACAGTCAAACATCCACCATGTGGACAGCTTTGGACTCAGTCTCAAAGGAGGAACTACAAAGCAAAGGACTGTCATTAAATGAGCAGTCTCCCAGCTCCCTGCCTACTCTTTCCCTGGCTACATCCTGTCCAGTTGCTCAGACTCACACTAAGTGCCTCTGAGCTGAACATGACCTTTGCCGGGAAGAAGGCAGCTGCTTCAGTCAAATCAGAGGCTGTGCAACCAGGCACTGGTTAAACCATGCAAACACTCCTTTCACAGCATCCACCAGTGTCCCAGTGTCCCTCTGTTTGAGCTACAGCCACACAGAGCACTGTACACTTCTCCATACAGGAGCTCACCTCGTGTGCCAGCAAATATTAAGAAAGTCAGTACAAAACCCACCCTCCCACAACTATTTCCCAATGCATGATAACCCAGCCTGGTCAAGTCTTGGAGAGGGTGCCACTGCTGCAGCCACAACCTCTCCTCTAGTGCAACACAAGGCACACAGAGATAAAAGCATCCACCTGATGATGAGATTCCTTAGGGCTCAACTCAACCCTGACACAGACACGTGGTGACAGTGGAGATGCCCTGGGGTACCCAACATCTGCACACAACTGGCACCAGACGCCCAAAGAAGCAACTCAGTGGAGGCTTATGAAGTCCAAGGGATGAGGATCATGCATGGACATCACACAGAACTGAAGTTCAATGTCTTCCAAGATGAAATATTTGATAGATTCCTGTTTAACAGCAGACCCTGCACAAAGCTAGTCCTATCAATAATCTCAAATCATCTGCTGGAACAAAGCAAGACAAATGTTTGAGTCGCACTGCCAAATATCTATTACACATTTCTGTAGCAGAGGGACTTTCCTGCAGTAGTCTGAGTTGTATCAATCTCTTAAATAAACTGTGTGAGCAAAAAGCCCACACATACTGCATTTGCAGTATGGCTGAAGTGCCAGCAACAACACTGCCTGGGAAAACGGAGCAAGGGCTGACTCCAAAACCTGGGTTGATAAAAGGTTCCCTTTTTCCTTGCAAGAAGCCCAAGACTACACACAAGTTCACTGGGGGTTGAGGAGAGATGACCAGGTACCACTTCCAGTCTGACCATGTCTAGTAGCAGTTTGGTAATAAAAAGGGTCACTTGGCCATCAAAAAATGGACATCCAGAGCCTGCAAGTTCCACAGCTGCAACATGGAGAACCAGAAATCTGCAGCAGTTGGTGTGAACCAGTTTACTCAGTGTATTTTGGAAACCATCAGTGTGGTAGCAATGTACTCACTAACAGAGAATAGGGCTCATAGCTGAACTGAAAACCAGTTCACTGCAGACTCCCTCAGTCTCTGGAGGTGGTTAACCTTAACCATGAATAAAAATTATGAAACTAATTAATAAAGTCACCTAGCATGCTCTAGAAAGGAAGCCCACTGCTACTTTTTGAAATACTTGTATCTGCCGTCAAACACATTTTAAAGTAGAAACTTTAAGTAGAAGCCTTTAAGTTTGACATAAAAGTTCTTCAAAAAGCTGAGCAAACCACAAACAAGAAAGGGGAGAACTGCACTGTGTTTTGCATAGAGCTTTTACCTCTCCCGAGCCATAGGGATAAGGGATAAACAAGCATTTCTCCAGCCATTGCTCCTCACTTTTTGAAGGAAATGTTTTGAATGAATGCTGTTTTCCTCCTCACATGTCTTCTGGATTTGAGGTTCCACATAAGCAGTAGCTTTCTGCAGCCAAGTGTTCATTCAGAGGTTGGCATTCCTTCTGGATTGTTTTCTGTATCACTTTGCTATGTCAGTAATTGGTATATTTAGGTCAAAGATATTGTGCTCCTGCTTGGGAGAGAGAAAAAAACAAGTTCCTTATCAAAGCTTTCATCTTCCTGCTGGAGCAAAGAGATTTATGCAAACCTTGTTTAGATTAGCACTCACTAAAAACTGCAGAACTAAAACTCAGACACTTCAAGACAAAAATTACAAGCCTTCAACTGGTACAACAAGAGTAAGGATGAGAAATACAGTGTGACACAGCCTGCTACACTACACCACAAGAACAGATTAAAAAGCAGATTACTGTCAACTGAATTTCTGCAGTGAAATCAGCCAGCCTGATGGGGAGTACAACAGCTTTTGCCTTAATCAGAGACCCACCTAAGGGAAAGAAAAACAAAAACCCATAAATTGCAGGTATATATTAACTTTAATATATATTTAACTTTAAATATCCCTACATCAAATGTGTATTATTATAACTTCTCTCTCTCTAAGACTGTGTAGTAGCACATCATCTCTAGCCACTTACACACACTAAGGAAAAAAACCCAGCAGAACTATTGTCTCCCTGAATAGACCTTCCCCCTGACTTTCAGAAGGCCTTTCAGCACCCTGCAAGTATGAGAGAAAAGACAGGTATTTCATGTAATTATGATGCTTTGCTGGATTTAAAGCCTACCAGAACCCGAAAGGTACCTGCTTAATCTCCTTTTAGGCAAAGCTAATGGCATTGTCCACTGGATATCTTAGAATCTGGAAGCATTTATTTCCCTAGGACAATAACAAATGCTTATGGTGATGGGCCAAGTGTGAGAAGACTCCCTGGCTGTATAAACACAGGCACTGGAACTCCAGTTTTCATACTGGAAACTATTGCTGACGTCAAGGGTAAGTTTGACTAAGACCAAGTCAAAGATATGCATGTGTACACTGGTGAATCTCAGGGCAGGGCTTCTACACAGCCAACAGTCTGTGATTAAAATGAAATCCCAGCTCCACAGGTTACCACAGCGAGCAGCCATTCATTATCCACTCATGCAGGCTGACACATTTACATGCATCAAATTGTCCCTCTGCAATTATGCAGGATGGACATTCACACCTCAGACCCTCTCCTGTTAAAACACAGACCTTTTATTCAACCTCCCAATGACCTCCACAGCTTCCAGAGCAGCCCTGGCCATGCACCTCCTCACCCACAGGGCTGACATCTTCACCTCAGAAGCTGGGCCTGTTTCCAGCTGGAGAGAGGGAGGGAGACTCTCCTCAACTGCTGCATTAAAAAAGTGGCAGCTAGAATTAAACAAGATTGAAGGAGCCTGAAAAGCAAACTGGCTAATGAACCATATGCAGGGGAGTTGGAGACCTGGAACTGCAGCTCATACTCTTTTACCATCCATGAGCAGTAGGAAAGCATTACAAGGAATAAAGACATAGATCAGACACAGCAGATGCACAACACCAGCTCCTGAGTTAAATTACTTTCCCAGTGACATGAACAAATATTTTAAAGTGTTTTTAAGAGAGGGAAATATTTGGTTTTCACTCATGTTGAAAGGCTATTTTAGGAGGAGGAGGGTGGAAGGAAGGGAGGTACACGGCAAAGGGAAGGGTCTTTGTCTTGCAATCAGCCATCTTCCTGTTAGCATCTAGTTTACCTTGGTGCACGCTCATTTGTATCCCTGCAGGAGTTATCTCAATTAAAAATCAGGGAGTTATTCTAGGGCTCTGATCAAGCTGTAACTCCAGAACTTTGATTTTTCCAGAATGTACAGTAGGGTCACTAAAACAATGCTGATCCACCTGCAACATACATGAAGTATATTATTCCTATAATGGAACAAGAATAGAGCTATTTGGATAGCACTCCTACTTATATCATAGCTGTGTCCATAAAATGAAGCTGTGCCAGCACAGCCCTCTTGTAAAAAGTCTAATTCCCAGTCAGCAACAGCATAACCAGGCACAGTTTTTTCATTTTGACAGCTTGCCTCAAATTCCACAGTCCAAAGCACATGCAGCCATCCCTGAGACACATTTCAGCTGCACCTTCACCCCACAGCAGCTCATAGAGCCCAGGGGCTGCCTGTAACACAAAGCATCCTTCTCCCTGCCAGAATGCTACAGGAGACTCTCACCCACTCAGCTCCTCTGAGATCCAATCCCTGCAAGTCCCTGTCAAATCTCCTCTTGACGTAAGAAACACACAACACAGAGAATTAGGAGCAGTGCAGAAATCGTCGTGACCTACCCAAAATAAAAGCACCAGCAGCCAGGCCACTCAGGCATCCTGGCATGTTGCATCAATAATTAAGAGATGGTTTTCTGGATGAAAGACACTCTCAAAGGGGTAAGTTATTTAACACTTATGAAGATGAACTAAAGACTCTGAAAAGAGAACAGAGCAACACTCAGTCTTTGCAAATTCCACAGTGCTCAGCCTTTAAAAAGCAGAGAGGAAATCATTAATATTCCAAATTCTTTACATTGCTTAACCTGAACCTACGTTCAACAGCATAAATACGAGTTGCAAATTATTACCTAGCATTTGTGAGAAAAATAACAACAAAAAAATAGGGGTATCCAAGCAACTACATTGTACAGCGTGTCTGGATGCAGCAGCATCTGCGTTGGCACTTGCAGGCTGCTATTGCATAACCCTGGATTGAAGCAGGAGCACAGCCGGGGAGGCTCTGCTCTATTGCAGTGACATATCTAGAACAGAAGTGGCTGGTAGAGCTTTAGCAGCAGGAATTTAAACTCTAGATCAGAACAGGAATTGGCAGCAAAGTCCCTTCACCTCTAGCCTCCGTTTGGGTAAGGAAAAACCCCCAAGTGTTTCAGGCAAAACTTCAAAAGGAATTGCTGGGACAGCTTTCTGTGCACGCAGGACAAAACAGAGTCTGTGGAGAGCAGAGGGAAAGAACGCCTGAAGATATTCCCTGGCAAGAGACTGCAGAGAGAATCACAAGGTACAGAGTGTACTCCCTGTTCACATCCGCCATCCCCAGGGTGCACAGCAGCCTTCAGCTGCCCCACTCCTAGCAGGGGACTGCTGCTGCTAGAACTGGGACATAACAGCTATAAACTGCTCAGATTCGCTCACTTCTTCACAAAATACACCCAGGTATTAGACTCATGTGGTTGGAATTAAAGCCAGAGCAATTTTCTTGCCCGACACAAGCTGGTTTATAGGCTCTCACACGCTGTTTCTCTACAGTAGGGTTCTGCCTACACTCTTCCAGCACTCCATGCCTACAGCAACTGGATATCCAAGGGTATAGGGAGTTTCTGAGGAACCAAAAGCAAGGCAGCAAATAAAACACCTCCTCAACAGAGGCTGAAGAAAAAAAAGGAAAATGAACCTAGGGAGTAGAACAGGGTTTTCTGGATGAGTCAAATACTAGCAGAACAATGTTGCATAACGAGTGCCCCTTGACTTTTGTTATTTCTCCCAGCCAGCTCCTCCAAAAATCTATTTGTTATTGTTTATTTGGGTATCAGTCCAAACTGCTGTGGGAGGAGAGAAAAGGAGAAGAGGATATGCTGTCAAGCTATTAATTCTAGCACTGCAGTCATTTAGCACTCTCCCACTATTAACGAATCAGTGTCCTGTTTACTGCAATAATCTCTAGAGCCAGCCTGAATGTTAAATACAAAACCAGATGTTAATTAGCCGCTTGCAAAAGTGACTCCAGCACTGTTTCTCCTCAGCCAGGATGAATTCTGCCTTTGCTTATTTACCCACTGCTCTGTCCAGACCAGCAGTGCCGTGTCACGTCTCTCTGGAGCAGGCAGGAGCCAGGGATGCAGAAGCCCAGCAAGCAGCACTCAGCTGGGAGCACCACTCTTGAAATTCAAGCCTCTGCGAAACATTATATTGCAACAAAGGCCAGGCTGTGTCAAAGCCGGGGGCGACTGTGGCCACCATCCATCCTCCCTTCTCCCAGGACAGAAGTCACTTTTCTACACAAGTGCATCAGTAACAGGAGAAAAGCTGAATAAGCTGCCAGGTTATGTTTGGTTATTTCTCCCTCTCAGGAAGGGAGAACCACTGGCAGTGGGTACAGCTTGACCTGTCAGAGGGACACACTTCCACAAAGCCATTTGCCTCTCTGTGCCAAACCTGGCTGTTCCCTGGGGCAGGAATGTTTGAGGCAGAAGCCCAGTGTCCAGAACAGCCTTTAACAGAAGAACACAAACACGGTGCCAAAGGCAAAGGAACCACATTAGTCTTGGCACAAGCCTGGATTTGCCTGACCCCAGGAAGTTCAATGGATGTATCAGATTTGCAGCCCTGTGGTACTTGTCTGTATAATCCCAGCCTCCTTTGTGCCATCTGTTTCCCCTTCGGCAGACTGGCCATTAGAGACTCAATGCTAAAACTCGTGTCTCCTTAGTAACAGGTTTTTGTTGATCTCCCCCGCGCCTCCAAATCTTTCTATCAATCCGGTAATCTAGCAGGATTTTCCCTGCAGGGGATACATAACAGTATCAGTGGAAAAAAAATATATGGGACGACAGAAACACTTTAAGGCAAGGGTAGAAGGTGTAAAAGGGGAGTGCATGGAGCTACAAGAGTACAAGTCTATGGGAACCAGATGTTCTCATTATATTGGAGCAAGCCACCAACATACCTTCCCAGTGCCAGGTTTGAGATCTCATCTGAGTACTCAGTCCTTCACTAGTTTTTCTCTTAAAGAGTTGCCAATTGTGAACAATTTTCCATCAATACACAAATCTTCAGAGAAAACACCCTACACAAACCCTGCATCCTTAAGATCACCTTCCCCAAGATCTCAAAGGTAAAAACACTGCCCATCTCAACTCTGTGCAGGTAAGGAAGGACTGCATTCCCTGTCTGGAGAGACTGGCTCTTACTGCAGATTTCAAGCCACTGATTGCTAGCTGCTTTTGGTTCCTTAATCCCTAAATCCCCACACTCTCTTCTTGAGGTTAATCCAGTTAAAATGCTCCTTTCCCTTTGGCTAGTGCCTTGCATAAATAACCACCTGAAGAGCAGAGCTGCAGAAGCCAATGCTCAAAGTGTGGCACTCCCCAGAACTCAGTCCCACTGCAAGAGACAGAGTAAAGTTCTTGTTGCTGCCTATGCCAGAAAAGGAAATCAAGATTAGCTAGGTAAGGGCAAAAGGCACTCCTTATGGATTGCTTAAATCAGCAGGAATCAATCATCCAGTCCAATCCAAATCCCCTAGTTGCTTTCTGCCTTAAGATAACTAGAAACAGGTTTATGTTATACTAAGATAAAGCAGCCTTAAACCAGAGTAAGCCCTTATGTGAAAACCTCCCCTTTTTGGGAGGAAAGGAGAACTTGCCTTTGAGGTCAGCTCTAAATGAGCTACAATTACAGCCATATAGGCCACGCGGGATTTGGAAAAGCAACACGGATCAGCGAAAGAAAATCACCTCTGAAGACTCTGCCTGGCTGGTCTGGCCCAGGCATCTCCCTTGGCACTGAGCCCGAGGGCAGGAGAGTGAAAGCAGCACTAGGACAGGGAGCCAGCCCTCACCCTCAGCCTGCCAGGAGAGGCCAGTGCCATCCACAGTCCGGCACATGCAGACCACGAGGACGTCTCACCACGCACAAAACATCAACAGGCTGACCCAGCAACGATGTGTACTTGCTCAGTAGGAAAACAAAACACACCCAGTGAAGGCACAGAGGAATTTGACTCCTATAGTGCAGAGAAAGCCAGGACAAATGGGTGAGTGAAAGTGTGCCATTTTCTGACAAGTGAGACCCTACCCAACTCCAGTGACACTTGTCCCTTGGGAGAGAGCCCTGAGTAACGTAGCACCATCCCCTGGGCAGATGTTGAGTGGGTACAAGGGAAGTCCTTAAGCTGGGACAGGTTTTAGATCAGTGACACACTGATCCTGCCCCTGCAGCCCCCACGTGTGTCTCACTCTCATTGTGAAGCAGCCAGACACTCTGGGGCAGCAAGCACTGCCTGCCAGAGTCAAAACACTGCACATGGGCTCCTGGTGCCTGCCAAGCTCTCCAAGCCATGCACTGGAGCCAGGACTTGGACCATAAGCTCTTTGTGTTCCTGGTCATTCACAACCAAGAGAAAGAGAAATCTGGTTTTGAGGACTGTTTATCAGCTTAGTGCTTCCAGGATCCTCAGTTTTGAGAGTAGAGAAAACGAAGAGCCCCCTCAGCTTGCTGCCTGACCAAAGAGACAGCAAGCAGGACGTGCATTCTGCCTCCCAGGGTACAGCAGCCACACTGAGTGAGCAGTGTGGGGTAGGAGCACAAAGCAAGGAGCCTGCACAGCTCTGCAGTGCAGCACGTTTCCAACTCCATTCACGCGGATATGGAAAGCCGCCGCTCAGTCTCTGGTGCATATTTAAATGCTCATTCTGAATGGCCAATTAGTCAGAAGTGGAATGTTTCTGCATTCATGGAGAAGCTATTTTAAGATTACATTATGCTCTCTGCTTCCATTAATAGGTACAAATAAAAAAAAGGAAAGGCGTTACACCCAGCAATGCATTTGTCTCAGACTTGAGCGCTGCATGTCCAAGTCCCAGTGCCAGCAGAGAAAGTTGATGAGATCTGTTACTGACAGGCCACATTCTTCTTCATGGCTCCAGAGATCACCCAGTCATCAGGCTTGCCAAATCTTGATGGAACAAGTCAAATCTCTGTGTTCACTGGCCACCTCTGCTGCAGGCCTGTCAACCTGCATCTTCTAGAGCTGTGTTAAACCTCTGTGCAAGTCACCAAACTGAAAGAAGTTAAAGCAGGCTAGAGCAGCATCTCACGTGTCCTGCAGCTCCACAGGAGGCTGACCCAGATACTTCATTCCAGACACCACTTTCCCTGCTCGTGTTGCTCCCCAGTGCTGCCTTCACTCAACCACAACCAATGCACATCTGTAGCCCTCCAGTGCCTCTGGATCCCCTTCCGGGCCCTGGAGGATCACAGATATTTGACAAGCTGAAAAGTTCACAGGAACTCATTCTGGAGCAAATTGAGGACTCTCAGGTTTTTGAAGCTAACAAAACTCCAATCATTAAATGCTGTTGAATTTTCATGAAAAACAAAGGCAGTTTTAGGGAAAATACACATTTATATGTTTGACCAAGACTGACCCCTCCCAATCTCTCCTGCATGTGTTAGGAATGCAGCTGTATCCATAACATCCACACACAACCATCCATCAACTCCTACATCCACATTTGTTCCTTCCATCCTCTCCAAGCCTGGACTGTGATATCAGGGCTCGATCAGTGTGGTTTTCTGAGGGGGGAATTGGAGGAGTTAAGAAGGGAAGCATGGATATAAGCATTTTGCCAAACACCACACAGAAGCTCCATGCCAATGCCACAATGGATATTATTTTAATTTAAAAAAATATCAATAATCTTAATACAGGGCAGATTGAGTAGAGTCAGTGCTCTGTCAACAGTTTTGCTTTCACTAACAGGTTTATTCAGATCATTTTGAAGATCAAAACCACAGAATCCAACAGGTACAGGTATAATAAATCTCATTAAAACCAGAGCAGGTCAGCCCTCTGATGAACTTAAGCTGTAGATCCTTCTAATACGCTTGAAGAAAGCTTGGGTGACCAGCCAAACAAGGATTCCCTCAGCTCACAAATCCACATATTCTGAGCCAAGTGGAAATACTGTATGAGCTAAGGAAAACAGAGTTTTGTGTGTGGGTTGTTTTTTTTTTTAAATAATGTGAAGAGCAAGCAAAAAGTCTCAAATTATGCAGCAAAAATAAGAAAGTCAGAGCTGAAAATAAAATCCAACTTGGAGGAAAAAAGGTGATATAAAAACATTGTATTAAACCAATGTTACTTTGATGTTGGATTCAAATCTAAAGAAATGCTTAGCCCACGCAGACATAAAAACTACAAAAAACTCCTCACAATATGAGAACTGTATAAAGGACAGCTCTGCTGAAACATGATTTATGGAAATGCAGAGGACTGAGCAGCAGTAGCAGCACATGTATGTGTATGTATGTATGTATGTATGTCTAAAAATGACAAGCAGCATTACATGGTGTCAGGAGAATAAATAGAAGGATGCCCAATGCTGGGAAGTGCTGTTTAAAACAAACCTAATATGAATTCTGTCCTGGTGAGCTCTTGGTCCTGGGAGGGCTCTGCTTCCACTGGACACACACATCCCAGGCAGGCAGTGGGACAAGGAGCTGGAGACTCACTGACAGCATTTTTAGTGCTCCAAAATTTTGGCCATTGTGGAGAACCCAAAAATTCTTGGCAGAGATGCAGCAATTTCAACTTTGTTCATTTCAGTGCAGTAATAAAGATATTGCTTTACAGATGCCACAGTTGATATATGCAAAAAATGTGGATCAGAAAGACAGTTTCTAACTTTCTCAGTTAAAGCACACCTACCCACCAAGGATTAAAAAAATCTCTTCCCTCAAGATGTCAAGATATTTCTTTTACCAAAGCACTGGGTTTTCCTAATTTTTAACAAGGATAGTAAAAGAAATTCAGCTTCTAATGCAGAAAAATACTTCTGTGAAACTGTGGAAGAGGCAGAAAATCCTGGGTTGCATTTAACTAGGGAACAAGGTCACAAATTAAGCAGTCTGAGAATTTCTGATAGCTTAGCCCTGAATTAGTTCCCTCCTTTTTTTTCTTTCCCAACCCCCTCCACTACTTAGCTCAAAATGCAAGACCAACAAGAACACATGATACAGCCTGCATTGGTACAGGCAAATACATGGCTGAAGTCACAGGAGCACATTCTTCAGAGCTCATAAACCATCACATGACAAACATCACAAGAAGTCAATTTACTAAACTCAATTTAAACTTGAAGAAGTTAATAATAATAACAAAACCCACAATGGGAATGTCTCTTAGAAAAGGAGAAGCTGCACTTGAAAAGACAGCAACAAACAACAAAGCCAAATCAGTTCTCATTTTAAACTTTTGATTGCTACTGCTAGACATGCAAGCCAGTATTGCTTACAAGTCCCTGATAAATACTTGTAGTTACACAGCTTACAGCAAAAGCTGACCAGCAGCCAGTGAAGATCTTATCAACAAGCCTCCTACAAACATAGAAATATTGAATTTTATTGCAAGTACTTGAGCCAAATCTTTTCCGATTCCACAAGTCTGAAAACCAGCAGCCTGTTCATTTGCCATAAAGCTTGGAGGTATGAGTGACTTCTTTTTCAACAGGACATGCAAGGCACAATCCTCCTTAGATGTCACAAAGTATTGACAGCTACTCAGAACACACACAAGCTCTGCTTCCAGCTGCAAGCAGACAAATGGAAATAAAAGCAGAACTGCCCTTAACAAGATGTCTTTGTACAAACAGATGCTTTACCTGTATTGATTTCTGTACCAGGACAAAGGAACTTGTCTGGTTTTTTTTATTTCAAGAGCCATTTTCATTAGAAAAGTCTCAAAGCTATACGAACATTTAATCCTGACAATTTAATTAGGGATTGGTCCAATTCTAGTGCTCAACATCCAGAGATCCTGAAGGCTCTTAACTGTTTAAAAAGGTTGCAGTGATCTGGAGGCCTACCATCAAACAGATCACTGTAGACTCATCCTTGGGATTAAGTCATCTCTATTTGTGAGCCCTTATGTGATGATCTGTTACAGAGCGTAAGTACTGCATGAAAGCCTCTTCAAGGCCTTCACCACCATCTGTGAATTACATTATTAACAATGGTATGAACTTCCTAAGAGCATCTGGTTCTCTCCCCACCCCCTTCTCAGATCACTGGGAAGAGCTCTTCAGTATCAAAACAGGCACAGGCAAAGCTGTTTTCCTCTTCTCCATGCTTCCCCACCTCCTCCCACCCTTCAGCAGAGGAGAGATGGGGCTCAGCTCTCCATTTCCATGCCCTGCATGTTTTCTGCACAACCTTGTTATTGTTAAATAAAGATGGACAAAAACAACTCCATGATGTGTGTACCACAGGCATTTTGCTGGGAAAAGCAGAAGTTTATTCCATCTTTTTGCAGAGGCAGCATGTGAAGTCTGCTGAGCCCTGTGGGGACTGCACAGTCCCACCCCAGGACTCGCTTCCCACCAGCACAATTCCTGACATTAACCAAAACCAGGCTGCAGCCACTCAGCCAGCTCCAACAGTTACTGCTGCAGCAATAACTTTCTAGATGCACAAAAAGTATTTTGTTATCCCAATTCCTCTCCCACCAAGGATGTTTCAGAAGTTTATTCTGAAATCATGCCAGCCTCTTGTAAACAAGAAGGAGGAAGCAGCAGCATCACCCGGGACACTGGAGCACACTCTCCACTGAACTTTGCACAGAGTTCACATCAAACAGCCTCCTTGGCTGCTCCAAGGGATCATTTACTCTTGCAGGAACAGAACCTTCCTATCTTGTTTTCTACTGCTTGTTCTTCAAACCCAGCTTCTCCTCCTGCTCTCTAAGTAGGGCTTCTCGTTGCCTCAACTCTGTGCTCATCAGCAGCAGTTTTTCCATTCTGTTTTGCACAATACCATTCTTTAGTTGCACAACAGTTTGCAATTCAGGCATCATTACAGCCCTGTAACACACAGCATCTTCCTCTGCCTTAAGTCAGCAGCAGTGTTTCTTAAAAGAAAAGAGCAACATTATGGGCAGCTCCATAAAGACTTGTGTTCAGAGGGAAACAGAATCCAAAACTAACAATCCTGTAATGTGCAGAAAATACTGGGTGGGGGGAGGAAGACAAAGCTGTTTCTGCACAAATGCACACAAACCCTTCTAACAGTTTCTCTTATGCCCATGTTTCAAATAAATAAATAATCAGACACATGCTGATGTCTTTCGACAGTTACATCTAGAACGTGCTACTTCTGTAATTAAAGGCAAATACAAAATTTCTTCACGTTTATAAAATAATAGGCAAGTACTTGGGGTCACCATCAGTCCAGTGTTGCCTGAATCCATACTCTTTGTGTGGGCTGTAAGAGGAAGTCTGCAGTTACTTCTGACCTCAAGCTACAGGAGGGGAGGAAGCCTCCAGGGCCACTCTGCCAGGGTTTAATCTCATTTAATCTCATTATGGTCACTCAGCTTTGGCGTCAGGCAGGTCAAGAGGAAGATGGACCCCTACCCAAACTTCTGGGAAAGCACATATCTGTGATTTAAAAAAGTCAAGGGAGCCACAAGAAAATTAAGCAAGTTTTATGAGTGGCTTTGGACAGATGGCTTGACAATAGAATCTTGTATTATTCCCTGCAGCTTATTGGGAGGGAGGCAGGGAGAAGTCAAGAAACTGCAAAGTCTTAGAGCAAATTAGTGGCAATTAGAGATAGGTTCTGCCAAGCCCAGATCCCAGCATACAGTGGCAGCAGAGTGTCTTATCAACAGTATCTTTATAACACTGGAATCTGGAACAGTAGCAACTAAAATTTGAATTAATTCTCATCTTTCAAACAGTATGTACAGGTGACCATGTAATCAAATTAATTAATATTTTGCTAAATCAGTGCATTGAATATTACCCGATGAGCTCATTTTTGGAGGCAGTTCAACGCCTCACTTCTAGGACTGATGTCAGTGTCACATGCTTGGAGAGGATCAGTCTGCAGCTGGATATTTTAAAGCCTTCTATTAGGAGCATAGAAAAGTCAGCGGATTTCAACAGCATCAACCAATGAATTTTTGTTTTATCACAACAATTTAGTCACCAGACCCCACTGTCTCTGTCTCTGTGAGAATATCAGGCCAGTTCAGACACTTCAAGTCACTAGACGGAAACTGAAGAGTGCAGCAACTGAGTTGTTTCAACAGAGAAAGTTGTGTTTCAACAGAAAAGGAAATCAACAGAAAGGCAAGGAAGCAGGAAACTCCAATTCTGACTGGCTCCTGATAAAATAATTAACCTTTGAGAAACTAAACTCAGCAGCTGTAAAAATACATAACCAAACAAACAGTAGCAGAGCAAAGGGTGTTGAGGATCAGTAGCACAAACACTCCAGGCAGCAACATTCAACCCTGAGTTCAAATCCCATTCACTCACAGACCAACTGTGATGTCATCTTTTATTCTGACATAATGCAGGACGTCACTGAAGTTCAGTGGCAAGTGTTCATGCAGGATCTGTGAAGTCTCCACACTTTGATGCTCGCTGCTTGCACTTTGTACCAACAAGCAGGAACAGATTCGCATTACACAAATAACCGTGTCTTTATTGTGCAACCGCATGCGACTTTTTGGAGAAAAACAATGCTCAAATACAAGGAGTGCTGTGTGCATCAGGCTGCAGAGTGGGTGGCAGTGATGTTGTCAGAAAGCAGGGCACTGCTTACCTCCACACCCATTGACTTCAGAAGGCTACATACGAAAAGTCTCTGAAGATGAAGCTGAAGTGTTCCCTAACCCATGGCGCTGTCCATACACTATACTTAAGAAAGAGACAAAACAAAAACCACAGAAGTGAACCAGCATGAAATTGCAGGGTTTGGGTTTTTAGTTTTTAAAGACTCTTGCAGGCCCTGTTCCAGTTAAGAAATCTGACTGTAAACCCATCAGTTGTGAGCAAGCCCTTCCCCACACTGCCTGAACCTTCCCCATGTCTGGAGTTTAGGATGAGAACCACGGTGTTTAATGCATGCTTAGAGTGCTCCCAGAAGACCTCAGATAAAGATCTGTTAAAGGTTCACGGTCAACTCAGCTGTTAAATTGTTCAGTGAGACAGCCTAGGCCCATCAGGGGCTGTACCAAACCCCTCAGCCCTCACAGGCAGCACAGGACACAGCCCATTTTTAAGATCCCTGGGATCTTCCCTCCATGAAGTTCACAAACATTCCACTGGTTTCATGGACAGATCAGTTCACCCTCACCCAGGCTACTAATTCAATGTGCAAGTTTTAAGAACGGGAGAGTCAAAGGCAGGAAGCCCTAAACCTCCATGAACATGAAGCTCCATACACAGGGTTGCAGAGCAAGGAGCAGCTCATGTCCTGAGAGCAGATATTTGAACAGCAGTGCAGTTCCTCCTTGCACTCTGAACTTATGGGTGGATAAATAGGTCAGCCTGCAGATGGGGTCAGGGAAGGTTTCTATAACCAAGACAAACTCACAGCATTGCCAGCAGCTAACTCCAGAGGCATGTGACTATTTTCAGACTGCAGCTTTTATCTCAGTCACAGAAAGACAAGACTAAAGGAAATAACAAGATCTTTACATGTCCGAGCTCTTATTTAGCTGCCTGTGGTTCAGCAAGGCATTGCCTCTCATTTTAAGATGAGGCTTATAAATTCAGTGTACCCCAAAGGTTTTAAAGTGAGCAGAATGCATCCTTCATTCCAAACTAACCCATGTGCAGCCAAAATTCCCCTGTACAGAATTCCATTTTTTTCCAGAGGTTTGAAGCTATTTGGCAGTTGTATGACGCTCAGACCAGCCTGCACATTTCTCTTTTTTTTTTTTTTTTTTTTAATTTTAGACTTAATGTAGCATGTACTGTCAGAAAGGTTTACAATGCAGTCTTTTGTAGTTAACTTGCTTCAAGCTGGGCCACTGCCAGGTTGTTATCAATGACATTTTAAGGCAGATGAATGAAGTTCTTATTATGGTGACAAGCAGAATTGTGATATGGCACATGCATACACTGAAAGAAGAGAGCTTGCTATTAGTTTGTCAGGTTAACAAATAAATAGCTATTTAATGAATAAAACCCTTTTATTAGGAAACAAATGAACAAAATTAATATTTATAAAGCTTTCGTGGTTTAGAGGACCCTTTAAATGAAGATTATTCATTTCAGTCACAGCCACCATAATGGATTAGAGATTCTTGAACACAGCCTCCCCTCCTAATTCTCTTATCATAGCAGTGCAAGGCAGAAAGCAAAGCTCTGCCTTCTGAACTGTGCAGGCCAGGCTCAGTTTGAGATTGACAATATTGAAGGCCCATGACAGTAAACATTTCTGTTACATCTTCAGGACTGCAGCTAAAGACTGCACCTGTTGGAAGAACTGTTGGTTCCCTATCACAGCAGGAAGTTCTCACGTTTTACACAGCGTGCTTCCACACCACACAGAGCACTGAACCTGTGCCAAGCCACCAAAAGCAACAAACTATCAGCACTCAGCCAGGAAATCACTCCCCATCTGCCCCCAGAAAAGAGTCTTCACTAAAACCCTGCTGCTATCTCTCACCCTTCAGGGTTCTTCAGCGTCTCCCACAGCACATGCAGAGAATGTTCACCATCAAATTGAAGTTTAAGGAGGGTGACCTATGTCCAGAATGCCCCACTTCCCAGAGAGTAAATGAAATTCTGACACGCACAGATCACTTCTCACCTCAAGCTGTCTCTGTCATGTACTCCCTTTGGCTCAAGGCATTCTGTGCTCATCTGTCCTAAAGTCAAACTTGCAAGATTAAATTTTAAACAAGCTGAGTAATTTTGGTTAGGTTTTGTAGTGTTGTTTGTAGGGAGGGGGCTGTTTAGTTTTAGTTTTGTTGGATTTTTTATTACTTTACTTTTAAAATGGGGCACTTCTCAAATTCAGGACTAAGACGTGAGCAAATGCTCAAGCTTAAAATTTATTTTGGCTCATGCCGTCTTCTTGTCAAATACTAAAAAAAAAAAAGTTCTCAAACTTTTCCCTTCTCCTCTAGGCAAAGTCAAGTTTGAACTTTCTCAGTCATATGAGAAGCAGATAAGAAACTGCCCCAAAATAACCGTCTCAGCCATGTACGGTCAACGTGAACAGATCTAAGCTAAACAGAGCTTCCTCCCCACCAGAGCAGTTTCTGGTTTATGTGTAAAGGAGAAAAATTCCACTTCAAGGACCAGAAGTGTGGGTTGCAGAAGCGTGTTGTTATCTTTGCAGCATGAAGCACAAGTTGAAACCAAGGATCTGTAAAGTGTATGTGAAAAATATTCATTTCACCCACTGAGACTGTGCAAGCTCCATTCCAGTCATACTATAAATGTTAACTAGTAATACCTCCCTTGCCTTAAAGTATCCCACAACTATGCCCAACTTTTGGGAAGGGGGATGAAGATATGCTCTGCTCATATTGGTTTTCCCTGATAATCTCTTATTTGAGATTCAGGAGCAGAGCAGAAGCTGCACAGAAGGACAACTCCCTCCCAGCAGCCACACAGCGGAGTGCTGAGGGATGCAGGGACAGGCAAACACTAAAAGCAAGAGATAATATATTAATATTTGATTCCCATGTGCAACTGTCCTGACAAGTTTATGCAATATTAAACCCAACCCACACTACAGGGGTAGCTGCTGTCTCAAGATTCATTAAGATGTGGAATTCAGGATTACACATTTTATTAACTGCTGCTGAACCAAAATACTACCGAGAAGGAAGAAACACCACAACGAACAAAACAGTCTAAGTTGTCTTTTCTCACTTCATTTTTTGAAGCCACAAGCTTGCCTCCCCACATAAGCACAACTCAGCTGGGAAAAAAAAAACCAAAACAACAGAGCAAACTCCCAGTAAGGAAACTCACAAAATGTTACATAAGAAAAATATCTGGTCAGAGAGCAAATTAAATAGTTGTCAACCATTCTGCAATGTGAAAGGGCAAAGGGGAGGGCTGTCATTTCAACGTCTGCACTTCACTCAGGAAGACAATACAGCACCTAGGTAGCTGTTTCCTACCACATTTTGAAGCACTGTATTTAAATGCAGTGGTTACAGCATCTCTGAAGAACAAGCCCAGAGCTGTTTGTCTTTAAACTGTTTAAAACTGTTGAGGAGGAACTGCGGAAAGGAAAACAAAAACAGAAAGACAACAACAGAAACAAAGAATAACAAAAAAAAAAATCAATCCTTATTCCAGAAACACCTTTATCTCATCACCTAGCACTTCCTCTTGTACCTAGGTTTAGCTTGTGCCTGTAGGTCAGAGAGCTGAGTCACTTTCCTGCCTGCCCCACAGCAACTCATGAGCTAAGTTTCCAGTGTGACACCCTGTTTCCTATTGAAGATGCTCCAGAACTCACAGCTACTGCAAAGGAACAGCAGGCTCCAAAGGACGCCTGCTACTGTACAAGAAGCTCACAGACATCAGCTGACTCTCTGCAGTCCATTCAGGAGTTTCAGACCTGTGGGAAACTCCATTTTTAGATGGACTGAGTGAAAGGGTTGGTCCTGCACCACTCAGAGAGTCAGATTACTTCTACCTACCAGCCAGCTCTCCATCAGAAAGCAAAGCATTTTACACATGCAAGGCACATGCCCTATCCTTCCCTACTCATCATCCTGTAAAAAGGGTAGAGATGAAAAGCATGACATGTTTTGTTTCAGGGTTTTTTTCTGAAGAATCCTAATGTACACACTTCTCAGATGTCAGCTGATGAAGCTAAACCAAGCCAGTTGAACAAGTCTTAAAAGTTCTTGCTACAGTTTTAAATATAATAGTTCTGTACATCAAAACAGAAGGGAGATGGCAGCAGCCAGTGAGAATGGGACAGCCACAGTTCCCTGGGCCAGGATTGGCTTTCCACATTAAAATTCACTTTTTGGATATTTAATTCAGTTACAAGTTGCAGTCCAGCTCCTGAGACAACATCTCTGGAATTTACTTCTCCAGCATCTCCTGTGCTTCTCCATTGGCAGAGCAGTGGAAAGCTCAAGCATCAAAGCCACCTCCTGAGCTCTGGTATGAGCTCAGTACAGGGACAGTATGATCTGTGATAAAACACTTCTTTCAAAACAGGTCAGATCAATGTCTTTGATTACTTCAATACAACAAGTTTACACTGTGGCCTTAAGCTCCCCAGTAATTTCATCAATGCAGTAACTTCATTATTTCCATAAAGCCTCAGTTTAGGAGTCCCTTGGGAAGAGGAGCAGGAGCAGCGCACCCAGAAGCAGCGAGGAGCCACAAGCACAGTGCCGAGTGCCAGGGGCGTTCCATTCACCGGGGCCATAAGGAGTTCACGTCACAGGGCATTTGCCAGGAGTTTCATGATCGCTGGCATGCACAGCAAGGGTGCGTCTCACCATGGAAGCAACAAGCTGTTAAACTGTGTGACTCATCTCACAGCAACGTTTTCTGCCTTCCGAGAGGAGAGCAGCCTGCAATGAGCAACGCTGATAAGATGCATATTCAGAGGAATTCTATTTGGGCAAAAAGCTATTGACACATTCAAACCCTTACATACAGAAGCCTGCCCAAATGCTGACTAAAACACATCAACACACACACTGCGATACTGGAGTATTTTGCAGATGGTTGGGTTGACAGTAATTCAATCAACTTATATGGTCCAACTCAGAAATGCAAAAATGGCTTTTAGCCCTCATAATTTTTTATCCCTTTAAACAGAGCGTTCCAGAGGAACAGCTTCCAGCTAAAAGGTAAGAAACAATGTGTGCCTTGCTTAAATCACTGACTACTTGCAATGGGTATCACCTTCTTCTCCTGCTTCCAAGATCTTATGCAGAAGATATGAGCTTGTCACTACCTAATAATCAAATTAAAAGGACAATCGGGCAAATCAATGGCACAGAGTGGAGATAGCTTTAATTCAGAGGTTGAACTAAACAACTGGAACATCTGGAGCAGGAACTGACCCGCCAAGTGCTCCTGAGTGGCAGGGTCAGTTCATATGAAGGCAGCAGTGGCCACAGAACAGCAGCTCCATTTGTACTTCTGACTAATGGCATCAGCAAGAGTCAGACAAGACTGCAAAGAGCCCCCACTTTGCAGCTGGTCCTGGGAGGATGAGGTTTGTTGTGACTGAAGAATGAAACCTTGAGCGGCAAGCCGTGATCAGGGAGCAGCTACACTGAGCTAAGCTGCCCAAAGGCTATTTTCCTTTTTTTTCTTCTTTTTCATTTCCCAAGACAGAAGAGTTGCAGCTTTAGATCTTTCCGCATTTTTTCCAGTAACTGGAAATCCTCAGGCGTTACTCCTGCATAAAGGCAGCTCTCTTACACTAAAGTATTTCCAGTAGACTGCTTTGTGGATGGTAGTCTCCGCTCAAAATAGCATTTTCCACTTAAATAAACATGTCATTGGCTCCCAGAATGACTGTAGATGCTACTGCACGGTGCCCTTTTCAACTTATTTTCATTTCTTAAACAGCAAGGATCGATACTGGTCAGATAATGACTCATTACAGCATCACAAGCTATTTGCATTTTCCAATTACAAGCTCCTTTTCAAAATACATGAATTTATGTACACTGGAACTCAAGAAGTGAAAACTGAAATCAAGCTATCATTGAGATATGCTACAAAATGAGTTAGATCTCTTTAAAAAAGATAAAGATTTTTTTTCCTGCACTCTGGAAGTTTTAATAATATTTCTTTGTGGTTCTCAGTGAGGCTCCAATTCCACTGTCATCATCCTCCTCCTCAATTACTAACACTGTTCTCACCTCTAAGGGGACATTGCATTTCATGCAGATCCTACAGGAAACCTGGTAAACGTGTACAGAACAGGCAGCTGATATTCCAGAGAAGGACAGGTCTTCTGCCAGTGTTCAACCACCAAACTGCTCTAGGAACAGAAGAGTCTCATCACACATGAATGCATTTACACACACAAAAATTATCTGTGCTCCAACAGCCTGGTCTTGTCCAGTTGGACAGAAACCATCTTTTAACAACACAGCATCACACCCAGCAAGAGGTGGAGGCCTCCTGGTTCCCTCACAGGGCTTTCAGCAGAAGGAGAAGTTTGAAACACAGGAAGTTACAGATCACCTCACTGAACAGTTTTATCTCCCAACAGCTGGCACCAGAGGAAACAGGTACCTGTAGGGCACTACAAGGTTTGCCTAAAGCAGGAATCAGCTCATTCTTCTGGGCCACTGCCTCTGAAAACTTCAGTGAGCTCTGGCTATACCTGAAAGACATCAGCTGGAGAAAACCAAGAAACAATAGATGATATGTACTGATCAGAGCATCTTTAAATACTAGGCATTCCTAACTTTACTAAGTATTTCATAAAAAGCTTCTTATAGCCAAGCTACATTGTAGTTCCCCTCAAAAATCAACTCTCCATAACCTTATCCATGCAGCAGCAATCAAGATCTTAATTTATTTTTAAAAATTAAAAAACAAAAATAAGGAAAACAGAAAAATAAGTTCTACGTGAGACAGACTGGATTTATCAATGATTAAGTAAACTCACAATTACCACATTGTTTAACAGGAATTACAGGACCAGGGGTAGAGAAATGTTATATTTAGCTTCCCCATAAGGAAGTGGGGAAAATACTTCATGTACATTGTACCAGCAAGGAGCTTCCAAGCACAACACGACAGACACTCCCAAACACATTTCCAGGACTCTACTTCTTGCTCAAGATGTTCTCCTGGGATTAGGGAGGGGAAGTCCAATGGTTCAGGTTTTAATTTGCTTTAGCATATTTTTCCCCAAACTGGGCATTTTAGAACAATTTATATCCAGCACATATTCTCTTTTTGGGTCAGTTGGTCCCTTCCAATAAAAGCATATTGTCTCCCTCAGGGTAGGGAAGACAAGTGAACTGTGAGAGCAGACAGGACCAGATTGCCTGCCCAGTTTCTTCACTTCTCAGGAAAGAGATATAATAAACAAAAGGAAAATAGCATTTGCCAGAAATTACAGATACACTTTTTTGGTAACTGTGCTTCAAAAATACTTTAGAAGGCCAAGTTTCAATAGATTATTTCCAATACAGGCAATTATTTGCCAAGAACTGTGTTGAACAACACATCAGCGTTAGCACCAAAGATCTCATGGCATCTTTGTATTTTACTGTAGCGTGGTCCTGTCTGCCACCACTCTATGCTAACATGGCACAGCAGAAGACAACTGTCCTGCTGTAAGGATTGAAGATTGCAGTCTTATTTCTCAAGAGTGACTGCATAACCAAAGGCCAAAACAAACAGCAAAAGTCTGGACAGACAATTAAAGGAATTTTACAAGTCATCAAGCAACCAGAGGGCTGTAAATGTATAATCAACACTTTGCATGAACTACACTGAAATGAATGCTCATGAGATGCTCTGTGGCAATGAGAACAAGATAAAAAACTATAAATAAAAGCCATCCAATTTCAGAGCGATTCAGATCAGCTATTCCCCTGAATCCGTAAGAGCCAATTATAACAGTTTATAGGGCACACTTCATGCAAAAAATCCAGTTTGAGGACACCAATTTCACCCTTTCTCCTTGCCTGAGAAGTTTATCTCTGAAGCAAAAAAGACATCAAGCAATTTAAAAAGAGAATCCATTTCTGTCCTCAAAACTCTTAGTGGCCTGGAAACAGAATTAGACATAGCCATATGCTTGCTCACTGACATGCTTGTCCCTTGCCCACAAGTTGAAGCAGCTAAGTTCCAGCAGTTACCTGATAATCTTTGCTCAGAAACAGCAAGGACAGACCTTAGACTACTGATAAAATTATTGAGCAAGACGAGCTTACATTTAAAGTAGTAACCTGGAGACAGGCAAAGGAAGCAACCAGGTTACAACAGATTGGTCGAAACAATTTGACTTAAAACTGAGAGAATCAAGTCCTCCTGCTGCAGGTTGGCAGGGACACATTAGAATGGCAAGCATGACAGGCTTAGGAGCAAAGCCTTCCTTAAGGACTAAAAATGTGTCTGCCCTGCTCACAAACCCTCAGCAGCTGCGGAAGGAGAATCATCTGAAATTATACTAAAATTTTCATTAAGAAACAAGAAGTTTGTGGTAAAGGAGGAACACGCACGAGCTCTAACAGAAGGAGGGAGAAACAACCCACCCCAGATAACTGAGGCTAAAAGGGCAGCCCAGTTCTGAAGTGTGGTTAGGAAGTTGCAACAGGAAATGCAGAAGTGTTCAAACAATAGCAGTTAAGAACATGATGAAAATCAAGTTCTCTTTATGCTGCAAGAGAAGTCTGAGAAAGCAGAAGTAATTACAAGGTCCAAAACCAGGCCAGGAATATGCCACACTCTTATTTTTGGTACAGAATATACCTCCATATCATGGCATAGAAGAAAGAGAATACAGACACATAAACCCAAGGCTGCACCCTCTGGATTTATCAGGCTCCACAGGGAGTTGTTTTTATATTCAACAACTAAGTAGTATCCAAATATCAGCACGGTTTCAATTTAATTTAATTGGTTGGGAAACAGCCTGGCTGTTGCAGATGGAAAAGCTTTAGAGAATACAACTAATTGTTCATATATATATAAAATATTTAACAAAGGGAGGGTCTATGCATCCAAGTGGGAGAAAGAAGGAAGATGCATCCAAGTGGGAGAAAGAAGGAAGATGCCAAGAGAGACCCATCTATTCTCACTAGATGCATTCAATGCTGTAAATGTATGGGAAAAGAAATAGTGGAAAGAGTAGAGAAGTCAGAGGGGGAAGAAATCTCTGAAGTAATGCAGCACATTAATATTTATAGCAGGTAAGTATAAGCGAAATTAATCTGTGTTGCTAAGTAAACATACTTTGAGACATGGGAATGAAAGACAGGGAAAAAAAAGAGGTAAGTGTTCTGACAGCTGAAATGCCATTGGGACAGGCAGGACCTGTCAAGTAGCTGATCTAGTTTCAGAAGAGGTTACCTAACCCAACAAGAAATATTTTCAGAGTAGTTGGCTTTTTCATTCTCCCCCACTGAGGATGGATGGAAGCAACTGGGATTTCAACTATTCTCTTCCTCTAAACATTTGCAAACCCGGCATAACAGCAGTGTGATAACGCATGAGGTTTTTTAAGGATAAATGCTAAGTTAGAACTAAGCGTACAGAACTGAAAGCAAAGCTATTTTCATTCTCATCCTTGACTACATCACAAACGGCACATGGGGGTAGGCAGCAACTTAAGGGGTTAACAATGGAAAAGTACAAGCAACACACAGAACAAGAGCCTGTCCCGAGTTTAAAGAGCATGGAAAGGCAGAAGCCTTCAGAACCACCTGCCCAAGCCAGGGCAGCGATGGGAACATCTGTCCTGCTGCACATCTCACTCAGGGATTTGGAACCTGGCCGTTCTGTGTTTTTCCTGGGCTTGACACAGCCTACTGAAGATGACATGCACCGTTCTATAAAAAAGGGGAGAAAACCACGGTAGGTGCCCGCAGAGGCAGAGCCGGGCACTGGGGATACCCAGAGGTGCTGTCAGATGAGATCAGCTGAGCACGGCCGGAGCCCCAACCACGTCAGGTCGCTTCACACACGTTTCCCGCCTCTCCCACCGCATACAATGAACACAGAATAAACCGGGAGGATTCACGGAGACAGCCCCGCGCCGCCCCATCCTTCACAGACGGGCTGGGTATGACCGGCACCCTGCGATACCAGAGGGCCGGGAGGGAGCTGCCCTACCCCAGCCCGGGCCTGCCGAGGGGCACCGGGACCCCCGCCCGTCCCCTCGGCTGTCAGCAGGCCACAGCCCAGGGGTGTGTGCGCCCCGTTCCCGGGCACCGCGGGCCCGCATCGCCCCCGGCCCGGGCACCGGCGGTACCGGGGGCTGGGGCGGAGGGGGCGTGGCGCATGCGCAGCGCCGCGCGCCGGACCCCAACGGCCGCCGAGCCCCGAGCTGCCCTCAGCGCCCGCCGGGACTCACCGAGGCGCAGGGGCTGGAGGTGGCGCTGGGGGTAGGCGAGCGCTGCACCGTGACCAGAGCCATCGAGGCGCGGCGGGGCCCCCCCGTCCGGCCGTCCGGCGGGGGCCTCACTCCATGGCGGGGACAGGGGAGGGGAGCGGAGCGGAGGTGGCGGCGGCGGCCGCAGGGGGCGGCAGCGGCAGCAGCTCCGCGCGCGCCCGCGGCCTCTCGCCGACTGAGGCGCGGCGGGGCCGGGCCGGCCGGGCACAATGAGGCGCCAGCGCGCACGCGCCGGCTGTCAGCGCGCGCGCGGCGCCGCCCCCTGGCGGCCGCGCTGCGTTAACCCCCGCGGCGCCGGCGGCTCCTGAGGGGTCCCGGCGCCCCCCAGTCCCGGTCCCTGAGGGGGCAGCGCTGGACAGGAGGGACCGACATCCTTCTCCCGGTCCCTGAGGGGGCTGCGATGGGCTGGAGGAGCTCGACATCCTCACCCCAGTCCCTCAGGGGGCTGTGATGGGCAGGGAGTCCCCGCATCCCCACCCCGGTCCGTGAGGGACTGGGGCGCTCCAGCATTCTCCCCCCGGCTCCCGAAGGGTCCCTCAGCCTCATAGGTGGCTTTTATTAATGTATGTCAGCAGCATACCCTCAATGTGCCTCCTGGCAGGTGATAATTTGTGGAATCCCATCCCACTGGGAGCTGTGATAGTGGATATGGCAACCCCTGGTGAAAGTTGGCAGTAATGGTCACATAATGTAGCTTTTCCTTGAATTAGGTAGCAATAGTTACTCCATAATGAAAGCAGCATATGACATCTACCTCTTTGTACATCAATGCACACACCCAAACACCAAAAACCGGGTCTAATAGTTAAATCTTAAGCACTCAAACATTCCCAGATGCAGAACTGTTTGGTGTTTGTGGATCTGAAACAAAGGGTCAAGTGCGATTAAATTTCACTTGCTTTGCAGTTTCAGCCTGGTGCCCCTGAATTCATGGGAAGGAGGTAATTTGGATCAAGAATCTACAAAATTCATGGGAAAGAGGTGACTGGGATCAAGAATTGTCTTGAGCATCGAATGACAACATTTCATATGATAACCAGAAACTGTTCTAAGCATTAAACTCTTTGTCAGGAGTGTGTATCAACCCACAGATTGCATTTAAGCACATGGCTGATGCTGCTTCGTTCCGTTCCTCAGCTGACAGCACTTTTCCCCTGTAAATTTAAGAACTGTTGAAGCCACATGGTCTCTCTAGGTTATTCCCCAGTTAAAATAAAGATCAGGGAGGCTCCTGTAGCTGGGCTAGGCTGCAGTGGAGAAGTCAGGCTTGCTAATGGGGCATTTTGCCTCCTGGTGGACGGGTGAGGATGGAGGACAAGGGAAGGAGGACAGGCTCCCTAAACTGGGCTGCACAGCAAGCCAGAGTCTTGAACATGCAAATAATAGGGGTGCTTTCAGGCCTGTAGTCATGCTCAGATATGTCTGCAGTGATAGAGAGGATTCACAGAAGAGTAAAGTTACCAGAGTATTGTAGCAGTTCCCTCACCTGAGACTGGTGTTTCATTCCGGATTTTGATCAAGTCATGCAGGAATTACTATCAAGAAATGATTATTTAAACCAGGTTCCAAAGTAGACTTTTGTGTAATTTTCATATACCCTGTAGATCTTCCAGGTATTTGAACAGCAAGCACTTTTAAACAACATTTACCACAGGTAAACAATGGAGTTGCTATCTACAGTTCACTAAAAGTCCAACATATCAGTTATTAGCTACAACAACCACAAGTTGTGATAGTTCTCCAGCCTCTAGAAAGGTGTAATTTGCATGTGCAGTGGGTTTTTTTAGCAGCAGAATTTAAATGTGGAGAAGGAAGCTATAAGGCAGATGTATTGGGATTGAAAAGAGCAATTAGAGGGCAGGCTGTGGTCACAGCATCAGGGTTGGTACAAAAAACAGAAAACAGATTGGAAGCCTGTGGCCTTATTCTTTCCTGTGCTGGCAGCACTGTGGTCAGCACCTGCTGCTTCAGCCCAGAGTAGCACTTAAAAGAAGTGGAGCTGTACATGAGCTGGTTTTGTACATATTTCCAAAACTGACTATTTAATACACTGCAAACATTTCCCTGGCTAACATAACTTATTATTACTACATGTTAGGGCTTTTATTGCATAATCTTGGCATCAGCTGCAAAAGACAACAAGAGTGCTCCCAAAATGTATCTTACACAGAAAAACAGAAAAGAAGATAGAAGAGGCAATTCCAGCAAAACATCTGTGATGACATTTTCAGCCCATTATTTTGTCAACAGTGCAAGTATTTGGTGGCATAATAAAAGGATACACTTTGCTTAGCAAAAACATTAAGGGATAGCAGCCAAGTTAGATAGGGTACAATTAAAGGTTTGCTTAACCCACGGGATTCCATTTCCAGAAAAATAAAAATAGAGATGTTTTGATCCATCCTTCTAAATTCTGGTTGTATATTCTTGTTTGGGGGTTGGGAAAAGAATGGCCTTTTAAAATTTTTTTTATGTTTCATTCTGAAAAAGTTTTGTAAGTTAATCATAATAGCAACAGAATTCTGAATTGCAAGGGGGAAAAACCAAGCCCACCTGGGAGAAGAGATAACAGGAATTAATCATGTGCAAACTGCTTTGAGGAAAAAAGTGCACAATCCAGTTTAAAGCCTCATTTTAAATTACTCCTGTGCACTAATTTTCTGCTTCATTTTGTTAACATAATTGATGCTAGACTTCAACACATCTTGGAAATGCACTGCAGTGAGCATATTTCCTTCTGATACATTTCTCCAAATAAATGGCAAAGAACTGGTAATTTATTACAGTGTATTTTTCACGTGAAAGTTGACCTCCTCTATTTCCATCTTTCTTACAGGCTATCCCATGAAATGGAGACAAATAGAGGGCAGAGCACCTTGCAGCTGTTCCAATGAAAAATACCATAGATAAAGTCACAGTTCAGTTTTCCTGCAGGTAGGCAGTCCAAAGGTTTTGCCATTTCCAGTATAAAATACAAAGAAAGAAACAGCATTGGATAAACCTCATTTCCTGGCAGAAATTGCTATAAGTTTCTCAGTTGGAAGTCATGCCTAGCCCAAGGGAATTGCTGAACAGGCACCTGATTTACATTTGTGTAAATGAGTGCAGAATGCCTGTCGTAGATTGTTTGTCTTGTGCCTCCTCCTTTCCCTGTCATATTATTCTTCAAAGAATATAGGAGAGATTATGAAAGGGGATTCATCAAATTCCTTTAGATTCAGGTTTAAAAGCAGTCTGACAAAATGGCACCGTGCACTCCCCGCTCATTAGTGCTT
This sequence comes from Catharus ustulatus, assembly GCF_009819885.2. NCBI lineage: Eukaryota > Metazoa > Chordata > Aves > Passeriformes > Turdidae > Catharus > Catharus ustulatus. The sequence goes on along the minus strand of NC_046242.1, from coordinate 3,983,354 downwards.
GTGTGCCTTTCCTGCAAGGCTGCTTCAAAGCAACACAAGAAAGAAAGCCTGAAAATGTTTAAATTGAGTTTGTAATTAATTTCTTTTTATGTCTGAGATCCTCACATCTGGTTAACACAGTCCTCCCTTCAGCTGGTAATGGACTTAAGACAGCTCTTGGACTTTGTGAGCCTTGAACCTGTCACTGGCACCTGAGGATTCTCTCCCTATTTGTGCCCTAAACGTTCTCTGTTGCTATTCATAGTCCTTTTTTGATTTTATTTTATTTTCAGTCATGTGATGCAATGTTCTAAGTTCAGTACAGTAGAGTCTGTTGGGCTGTGCCAAAGCCAAAAGAACCTACAGCAATTCTGATCGTGGAAAGACATAGCAACCTTTGGGATTATTGCTTAGCAACTGCAAACACACAGAGGAGTAAAACTCACAGCCCAGCTCCACAGCAGGTCTGAGAAATCCCTAATTCACGTCAAGATTTTTAATGGTTGAGAACAGATGGGCATATATTAAATTCCTGTTGATTTGCAAAGCCACTCTGAATGCAGAAGGAATAAGATCTATTTTGATACCTGCTCCAAAGGTAAGAAAAACAGTTCTTCAAAGCTTCAGAAAGCAAAGGAGAAAATGTTTTCAAATTTTAATTGTATTGAAAAGATCATGTATGAAAAGGGTATTGGGCTTTTTGTGATGACATAAATATGCTCTATGAAACACATGAGGGAAAGGAAGAATTATTTCTGAGCAATAGAATGTCAAAGTGATTGGACTTTGTTTTTGAAAGGACTTTTATAGCTCAAACATCTCAAAAATATTTACCTAAACAAACTTTAGTCTTTCCTGGCTTTATTCCACCCATCAAAATTCTTGAACAGAATAACAATGAAACCATAAGAATATGGTTTATGAGCAGATTGGGCTTTTATACAGAAAACACAGAGATAATCTTTTTGTACCTGCAGGGATTCCAGCAAGAATATTTTTCTCACAGAAAAGGAGACAGGGAAGTGGCATCCTACTAAATAATGGAAAGCTTATCTTGCCTTCAGCTTGAACAAAGGCTTACAGGAAACTTTATATCACACTTCAAATTTCCTGGGTGCTTCTAGAGCTTGCCTCTGTGCTCCATGCTTGCTGTTATTTGGGCTCCATTTGGGAATGCCATAGGCCCTGACAGCTCACAATATTATTGTAAAATCAGGGACTCATAGAATCATTAAGTTTGGAAAAGACCTCCAAGATCATTGAATCCAACATTTGACCAAACACCACATTGTCAGTGTCACCAGGGCACTGAGTGCCACGTCCAGTTGTTTCATGAACACTTCCAGGGATGGTAGCTCCATCCCTTCCCATGCCTGATCACCCTTTCAGTGGAGAAATTCTTCCATATGGGCCAAATTCTCAACTAATGAAAATCAGCACTGAAGGTTATGAGTCAATGGAGTCTTACCCATTGTGTGTCTCAGTAATCCTCCACAAATCCCAAGTTGCATGTCCTGATTGTAGCATTCCTTTGTTGTTTATTTTTTTTGTTGTTTGTTCTTTCATACCCTCTTAGTCTTCTTCATCTGTACTGAATTAAAGCACTGGGCAGAGTTCTCCATGCTCTGCTTCCATTCCTGGACTTACGTGGATGCCATGGAATTGAGACAGAACAGTCACACTGGTTGTTTCATGTTTTGTTTTGGTCAGAGACATGGAGATCCTTATAAACATTTACTAATCCTCAAAACTATCCTAACAAAAGGTTGAGAGCAGTGTAGAAAACATACTCATCATCTTTCAGAATCAGCCACCTCATAAAGCAGAGTGCAGTTGTCACTTTAACATTGCACAGAAACTGCAGAGGGTTTCATAAAAAATGTTTAAGAAATAACATAGGTATTTGAAACTACAGGAACAGTTTATTTTGGCACAACAAAACCAGCTGATTTGGAATGTGACCAGAACATTTGGTTAACACCCTGCTTTGAACCAAAGAGTCTGGTTTTACAGCTTATTGAAAAGAACTCACCTAAGCAAGGAACAATTCCACAGGGATGGACAGGTTTCCCTTTCGACCATTCTAAATCCAGACTCCTTTCCAGCTCATGTCCTTTGGTGGCAAAACCAGCTACCTACCTAAAACCCTCTCTGTGGGTCAGGTAGACAGTTTGAGCCAGAAATCCATCCCATTCCCAGCACAAAAGGACATTTGGAAAAAATTTACAAGACGCCAACAACCCCATGGAGAAAACAATCCTAGAAATTTAATGCTGTGAAGTAGCCCACCCATCCAGGCAGTATTTGTACTCCAACAGTGTTAATGAACCAGAAGGCCAACATATTCATAATTAAATTTGTGTGCCAGGAGGGCTGTTGATCACATTTATGCCTTTCCTGGAAGGCTGAACAGCTTCAGAACAGCTACAAATGCTTAAACAGGAAAGCAATACATATCAAAAGCAGTGCTATTGCTATGGATACTGAAAGGCCTCAGTGAAAAGCACTTTTAAATAAAAACTTGAAGATGATAGTGTGGCAACAAGTTCAGAGTGGAGTTTCATCTCTAATTTGGAATGGTGTTAGGTTATTTTTTAATGTCACCCTTCCCTTGCTGTTGTTTAATACTGAGCTGGGGGATTTGCAGTGTGCTGCTGATTTTTCATGCTTTCAATTAAGTAGTAGCCAGTCTTCTGCTGCATTCTGTGGGTGTGTAAATCCCACTCCAGATGCAGACACTTATGCATGGAGACACATAGGAACATTTTTCAGTGTGCCTTGCCTTGTGAGCAGCTCAGTTTCTTCCTGATGTTTCACAGAATGGACATTTTGAGCAGTGAAGTTCATGAAATTGTAAAGAGATTATTCTTTTACAGAGTGTTCTACAACATCAAGTGCTGTGAACAGCTTAATGACAGAATCCATGGTATAGGCTTCTCCTTTCTGTAGAAGCTCTGCTGACCCATGCACCTGTGTCCTTGTTACCTTAACAAAATGTCGAGAGCAAAAAACAGTTGCCACAGTTGAAGTTAAATAGTTTGTGGGACTTCCTCACTGTTCTTCGCAGCCTCAGAAAGCAGAGGAAGCATGTAGAGGAATCTTGCTCCTGGGTATCTGGAATTTTCCATTACTTGCTTCCTTTGTCTGATATCCACTGGATTTCCTGGAGGCAGGGAATGGACCTAAACAGAAATCATGTGCTTGGGGTAAGAGGATTCCACTGGTTGGAACTGGGGGACAAGTTGCAAGCACTGTTCACTGCTTGGTTTCTGAGTCTCTAAGTGACCTGGAATTAATCATTCCCCTTTTGTGTCTCAGTTTCTTCTGCCCTAAGAAAGGAACACACTAATTTAGTTGGTCTGTCTCCAAGGGCTGTTGTGATACATAATTAATCTTTATAAATCATTTACTGATCTTTGAAGTAAAGGGTCTGCATTTATTTAAGAGTACAAAGCAGCAGTAACAGAATAAAAAAGGAACATAGAGGAAATATTAGTTAATGCCAAACAATAGTCTCTATTCCTATGTCACCTGTTAGGGCACTGCTGCATCTTTTGGCATTATATAACAGCTGCTTTTTTTTCTGTGTCACAGGGAATGAGGTATGGCTGCTCAGCCAGAAGAATCAGATCCTGAACTTGAACATAAGGATAGGACTGCAGCAGAGATGGAAAGCAATCAGGGGGATGATGAACTGCCATGTCCTAGTAATTACACTTCTTGGAAGGAGTGCTTTCATGAAAAGGTACAACAAAGGTGTCTGAGTCTGCAGGAGACCAAGGTGAGGTTGGTTCAAGCACAAAAAGCAGAAGAAGCAAAGGTGAGGAGGAGAGAACCTGGGGACTGGCTGGCCAGAGAGTGGTACAACGAGGAGAAGGAGACCCTCGATACTCGCCTCTATCTGCTCGACAGCCTCCTCCCTACACTAATCCCAGGAGTAGAACATTTGTTAATGGAGGTGGAAAGAAACCATGTGCTTGTATCAGACGAAAAACCAACCAGATTTAACCCTGTTAATCATCTTGGAGAGTACCTGATGAGGCATAACCCTCAGTATAATGTTCCTACGAAACCAGGCCCATACCTGAGAGAAATGAAGGTGGTTTCTGAGGACCTCAAATCTTTGAGGCCAGGTACATCACAGAGGTGAGAGCACTGACAGTGGGGCTGGTCACAAGGCCAGAGCTGGTGTCTTGGTCTCTGTTTTACAAAAGGAATGGTGTCCCTGCAGCCTGGCTGGCAGAAGCTTGAGCAAAACACACCTTGTGCAGTGCAGTGCAGTGCCAGGGATGGTATTTGTCTCATAAAAACTTGAGAAGCAGGACAAATGCCAGAACATGGCACACAAAATGAAACACTAATTACTCCTGTTTAAGGCAATATTCTGCCCTTCACAAGGATATAATTCCTCCTTAGACTCTATCTTAATTGCACATGAGCAATTCAAACTGCTTCCAAACTGGTCTAGCTTAGTGACAGCAGCTCTTTGGGACAGGTAGTAGTATCAAAGATCTGGAAACTCTTCAGGTCCTTTCTTTAGCCTACCAAACTTTATAAAAACATAACCTTTTTTCCCCCTTCAGGATGATTTCTCTTGACCAAGCCAACCACATTTTCCTGGGACATTGTAGAAACTCCTTCTCTTGGGATTTTTATTTAGGCTTTCCTTATATATTCTATTTTTCCTTTTAAAGTATTTGTATTTTGTTCTGTTGCTTATTTCTAGCCTGTTTGCTTTAGTATAGTGCTTAATGAATATTGGAACAGGATTACATGGCACTTTACAAAGTACTAAGGTTAGAATGTGAGAGCATTAGATGAACAATAATGCTTTATTTTCATTGCTCTGTTCAGGAAAATATAGATGTGAACTTTTCAGTTCACAGATGATCCAGAGGTGATTGTGATTAATGTCAAAATTACTCATTCACTACTAGATCACTTTATTCTGTGTCTGTGTTTGTAGAATAATTACTTCTCTTTGAATGACTCTCTATTTGCATAGAAAGTGCATACACCTTGAAAATTGGTTTCAGTGTCAGGAATTAGGGAAGTAAAATGTTAAGATGTCTTATGCATAAACCCTAAATGAAGACAATTGAAGTTCCCAGTGTTATAATGCTTAAAAGGATATGTTAAGTCTCTCTATCTGAGCTTCTGTCTCCACATTTCCATTAAACACACTGCTGCAGTTTGTAGGAACATGCCTGAAGTGAATACAATAAAGCAGCCTGAGAAGTGAATTTCAAACAGTCACTGGTGAAAGAATTTCACTTTTATTTTCTGTTTTTTAAAATGTTGGTCTATGAAACAAATGAGCTGGGGAAATATGTCTTTCAGTGAGTTTTCACTCAAGCACAAGCTGTTCTGGGGGGATGTTTAGGATGTCAGCCTTGCCACACCTTTGCTTTGGGAACAGTTTTGTCATTCCTGTTGCTTCATAGAGGGACATCTGGATACAGGACCATATCTCAGTTTTATTTTGAAAAAGTAATTGAACTAAAATACATAATATTTCCTGGGGTTTTGGATTAGGCTTTGGTTTGGTTCTGTTTTGTGGGCTTATTTTCCCCTCCTAAAATACTCCTGGCTTTCATTGTGAATCAGAGCTTGTTTCTGGAGAGGACAGATTTTTCTGTTGAATGCAAAGTGTTGGCTACCCGTGACCTGTTATCTTGACCTTGGCTGTTAAGCCCATCTTTACATTTGGAGACAGATTCTCAATTTTTAGCTCTCAGAGCTGAGTCAAAGGAAGTGACTATCAAGACTTACAGAAATAAATATCTCCATAGACAGCATTGCCAGGGGGGTTCTGTAATCGTGGCTGTAGCAGGTTTTGCATATCCACTGGTAGTAGTATCATGGGATTTGCATTCACAGCAGCTCAGGATTTACATATTTGTGATGGCTGTATTGTGGGATTTGCATGGGATTCTTAAATCACAGTAATACAGGATTTTAACAACAGCACACAGCAGCAAGACTCCTCATGTGAGTCACTGGAGTTCAAACAGGCCAGAATTGTTACAAGAGCAATGCCAGTCTGTGCTCAACACCTCTCACATAAGCACCAGAAAGGTGAGGAATGAAATTCCAGCCCAAATGAAGGTCCTGGGAGCCTTGGCATTACTTCAGGCAAGGCAGGATTCACCCCAGGTTCCCATCTAACACCTCTCCTCAGTGAGCTCTCTTGGACTTCCTCCAGTTTCTCCTTAACTGCCACCTGACTGGGAGTCAAGACAGGAAGGAGAAGAGATGGGAGAAATTCCTTATGCACACAGACTGATACCTGAAACAGAGCCTTTGTCCAGGGATGGGAGTCCTTGAGGCTGAGTCACCCATCCCTGTGTGGGAGGCAGGCAGCTCTGTTCCTGAGGAAACATGTTTGGTTCTGCATGGAGAAGTCACCTTGCTGCCATCTCATTTTTTCTGGAAGGATCTGATCCAAAACGAGCTCACTCTGCAGTGGGTGCCTGGTGCTGTTATCTCTGCTTTACCATTATTGTCTGAGGCACAGGATGCAGCTGCCCAGTTTTAGGACCCTAGAAATGAACATAAAACTGCAGCCCAGCACAGGTGCAGCACAGAATATAACTTGTGCTGGACACTGCCCAAATTAATCACCAGAGCACCTTGGCAGCTCTGAGCACAGCCCAGGCTCTGCTTCCAGACTGCAGACAGCTCCAGAGGAGGAGCTACCCCTACAAATAAACGGTCTGGTTTTCTCTTTCTGCTGCAGCACACATTGGAGAAAAATCTGTTTGTCCACTTAGGTTGGTACCTGCTGCATTCTCTTCTCTTCTCTTCTCTTCTCTTCTCTTCTCTTCTCTTCTCTTCTCTTCTCTTCTCTTCTCTTCTCTTCTCTTCTCTTCTCTTCTCTTCTCTTCTCTTCTCTTCTCTTCTCTTCTCTTCTCTTCTCTTCTCTTCTCTTCTCTTCCTCTGGGAAGGATTCAGAAAGTGGGAAAATATTTTACCCTTCCCCTGCTATCAAAGTGCCCGAGGCTGAGCTGCCTCAGCAGCACTTGTGCAATGCCCACCATCGATTAAGGAACCAAATGATTCATTAAGAAACCTCTGTGATAAATGGCCATGAAGAACAAGGACCTTGTGATAAAACTGACTGTGATCAAAAGGTATTGCTGTGACATGTAAAATAGGTCTTTCTGTTCATTAAAGAAAATGATGGGTTATAATTTGTAGGATGACCCCAGAGGAACAGAAGAGAGCAGAGACAGGATCAGCCCATTTCATGTGAAACACAGGGGAAAGAAGGAAACAGGAATCATTAGCTAAAATATAGTTTTTTGAGTTCTCAGGTACAAAAGAGGAGCAATTCCTCTTTCTCTGAGTAGCCGCAGAGGGTGTGAAGGCCACAAAGACGAGAAGCTGCCTCAGTGCAGAGACTCCAGCAGCCTCCATGAACAGAATGTGCTCTCTCCATATGAACTGATCATTTAGCTTTAAGCATTTTGACCTTCCTAAAGGGTTTTTTCCCCATTTCATAAATTAACAAAGTCAAAAACAAAGCAGATGAGTTCAGGTTCAATTTTATTCACTTCTTTTGTTGTGTGAAATGGAGGATTGGGAAAAACATGTCTGAGTGTTTAGAGAAGCAAATTAAAAAAAGCAGGAAGAAAGGGAGCTGACTGGCAGTCCAAACCTGCAAACTCTATGTGTTCAAAATGATGGAGAGGCTGAGGTATTATCCCTGTCCTAAGGCAGAGAGGGCTCTATTGTGTGAGGCTGCTGCAGAAATTTCATTGAGCATTGTTCTTTGCCAGTGAAGTGCTTGTGTGAAAAGGTACTTGGGTTTGGAGACAATGAAGACTGATGCAATTTTGTTGGTAAATCAGCTGTAGCAAAATTATGCACCTGTCTCCCTGCTAGAATTGAAAGGAAATTGAAGGACATCTACACAATAAATGATGAATGTCATTATAAATGTGAAGGTAAAATGTGTCGCTGTTGAAATGACACAAAACTGGGAGAGCTGCACAGATGATTTTCCATTAAATATCCTCCACACAGACAAGAATTTCAGCAGAGTTGCTTCCTTTTGTTTTGTTCTTTAGGGTAGGCTTAATCAATCTTAAGTATGCCTATGATGGTATCTTTTTAATCCCTGTTCCCATGTCCTGCAGGCTGATCCAGATGAGGGCTGAGGCAAAGAACAAACGTGAGGAAAGGGAGGAGGTGGAAAGACAGAAGGCTGAGGAGACAGCGAGGAGAAAGGCGGTGTTGGCAGCTCTGTTCAAGGAGTGGACAGTGGATGGTGATTACAGAATCCCAGCAGCACTGGTAACTAGGGGAGATCCTGCTGTGGTTGTTGCAGACAGAATGAAAAGGACATTTGTGCTAGTGCCATGAGCCCTGCCATGGCAGCATGGGGCACAAGGATGGGTGATGGTTCTGTCACCACAGGATCAGGGGACAGGGCATTGTCACAGATCTTACCTATGTGTAAGACCCAGGACTGGCCCATATGTCTGATTATTCTGGGTGATTTATTTTAGTAATTGTCTACTGTTGTCTGCATGACACAAGCCTTTGACCATTACCTTGATTTTTAGGTTCAGAGTACGGTGCGGTTTTTTCCAGATGTCACTGATTCTATTCCTGAAGATATGAGAAAAGGCAAGTTTTCAATGTGTCTTCTTTAGTTTTATTGCTGTGATCTGAATTCTGATGTGAACTATAAGCAAACAGCAAATGGATTTGATAACAGAGTAAGACTCTCTAAGAGTAGTTACATCAGGGTATGAACCACAAATCTTCAGATAGATTGGAAAGAGACTGAACCACCATGTAATTCATTCATATGATCTTGAAAAGTATGGGAAAATGTTTAAAAAATCTTTCGGGGAGATAGAAAGACCAGATGCAGACCTTTTCCACTTACATGCCCCATTACCCAGACATTGCCATGTGCTTATTGCTATTTTTAAGAGTCACTGTACCAACCTCCTCCTTTTTGTGTTTGTCTCATGGGAGGTCTTGGAAATACTGGGAGATATGGAACAAAGGTGGGATCAACAAAATTAAAGTCTGACAGTGTTACCTGTTATGGTTTCAGGGGAATTGCTGAGGTTACCTAATGCTCCACCCAACAGCTCCTCTCATCAAGCCATCCCCTTGGCCAGTCCCAGGCATCCAGTGACACACAGCCCAGGGCTCTGTACCAGGGCATTCAGCTCAGAAAGATGTCCATAATTCCTGTCCACTTTATATAGCTCACACTTGACCTCCCCAGATGATGATAATTGAATAGAACCAGGAACACTGGAGTGGCAACACGAGCCTGCTGCCAGCCCTTTGCATCGAGAGCCTGTAATGATGATCAGTGATGACAAATGTGTCTTTGCTGATTTGGGATGACAAACAGGGCACTCCAGAGAGTGTTTCTGCTACTGCTGGAGTCAACTCTGGAGCTCACCCCTGCTCAGCTCTGTCTATATTACAGAATTGTTCCTCATCCAGTATTGGTGGGATGTTGTGTGACCACCAAACACAGCCCCTGTGCTCCTGCTGTGGAGCTGTGGTTCCTCACTGCAAACAGACCCTGGGACATGAGATTGTGAAGGAATTTCCTGCCCTGATATTTGCTCTCCAGATGCTGGGGGTGCTCTCTGTAGTATTTCCCTAATAGGCTCAATTTCTTAATTTATTTCACTTAATAGCATTCAATGTACATTAACAGACATTACAGTCTGTTTTATAGTTTAATAATGTACAATTTAGGAACATATTAACCAACAAGAGATAAATGCATTCTGTGATGAATTTTCTCATTACTGCTGATATATTTAGAAGAAAGAACAGAAAAATAATGCCAACAGAAATAGCATGTCTGTTCTCAAACAACTCATTCAGAAACCTATATAGATGTTTGATGTCTTTTCTCAGTTCCATTATAGCAGGCTAGAAGCTGACCAAAACATACTTTTGAATATCATCACCAGTAAAAATATTCCCATGTTCTTGAGAAAATTACTATGATTTTCAGATTCCTCTCTTGCAAAGCAGAATCCATCTCCAGAGTTCTAAAGCAGTTTTATCTGTTTGTTAAATCAAAAATCATTTCCTCCCTCACATAATTAGTTGTAAGTACTGTTAAAATCATCGCAATTTGCACCAACTTATGTCAAAAATAAATATGACTCTACAGTTCTGAATAGCTAAGTGGAGATTCTCAGCAAGAGAAATGCAAGATTTAGATAGTCTCTATACAGTCAGATGCTTCAGCTACTGTGGGATAACCTCAAATAAATGTCATCCAACATGAGAAGAAAGTTGATGTAACAGCAAAATGTGTAAAAATATGTGTACAATATGCAAAACCACAACTGTTGCTTTCTGAACCAATATCCCTTCATTTTTTTACCAGCAACCCATGAAAGGAAGCTGAAAATCTTAAATACACTGGAAAAAACAGTAAACATAAATGAGTTCACAAAGGTGAGAAATTAAATTAGAGCATTTGGTTCGGAATGTGGTGTTAATCATGAACTGTCAGCATTTACCTGAGGACAGCACAGAGGAGTAAGTGAAGGGTTTCCCTTCTCCAGCATCCCAGGTAACTGGCTGTATCTGCACATTTCACATTCTGTCTCCATCCTCTGCTCTCACAACACTTCATTCTGACCAGCTGGAGGGAACTGTTTTGCTTTGCTCAGAGCTGCAGCCTGTGCTGCTCTTTGGGAAGTTACTCCTGGAGCAGTGGTTTTCAGGACACCTCTCCTGTCCCTTTCTAGAATGTCAAAGCCCTGAATCACTTGTGAATTCAGACTTTGCTTGGCTGCTCACAGGAGGTTTGGTGTCCCACTGCAACCATTAGCCTGGGGTAATTAGTAACATCCTCACAGTAATGTTATTTCTGACTAAGTTCCATTAACCAGGATGAACCAAACCATGAAGACCTGGGATGAGAAGCGTTTGTCCTGAACTATCACTGGTCTGAACCATAAACAAACTGCAGCAAGTCTCATAAATATTCATGAAGCATAACTGAGTAGCTTTAAACTCAAATCTGTCATTGGGAAACATAAGTGTGGTTTTAACTCATCAAAATCATGAATGTACTTGGAAGTTTCACCCCATTACTCTGCTGTTCCTCAAGCTGAAGACAACCAAATTGGTTCAAACTATATTTATTGAAAGCTGTCCAGGCCAAGGCTTTGCCAGCAATTTCTACCTGTGACAGAGCCTGATTTTATGGCTGGGTAATTAAACCTGTAAAAAGAAAAAGGGGCGTTTAAAATAGGAAAAATGGCAGACCTTCATTGCAGCAGTGCTAGTGGGTGCTGTTATAATAATTAAAACCAGAGTATAAAGCAGCTGTGCAGAGACTAATTCCAAGCAACCATGTGTGATTTTTTTTGTGCCTTCTTCCCTCTCAGGAGACACATGTTTGCTATTTTGCACAGAGATGCATTTTTATGGTAACTTGTTGAAGGGTTTTTTTAAGCATGAAATGAGATATTTTTGAATTTAACCTCAGAATTATTGCATCTAATTAAGAAGACTATTGTGGATAATGAGAGCCCAGAGAATTGCTTTTGTCACTGCAATGAAGCATCAGTCCATAACCCCTATGGTACATATATATAATCACTGAATGAATTCATGCTCCATTAGCATTAGAAAACTGTTTAAAATATACTTTGTGTACTCTTAATTTTAACTCAATTAAAGATATGACAACAGAGATCAGAAGCACAAAAGACATGGATTGTCAGGCTGTGTGATTTGCTAGCAGTGTTCTCTCAGAACATTTTCTCTGATGCTTTTTCCAGTCCAGTTTTAATTGAATCAAATGATGGGGCTTTCATCACTTCCCTTGGGAACTGTTCCATCATCAGGCCAGGGCTGCTTCTAATCCTCAGCTACAATTTACCTTTGTTCACCCCTTTCCATCATCCACCAAACCCAGAAAGAGATGATCTTCCTCCACGCTGGTCACAGCCCTTTCCCATGTGGAAGGCATTGCTTTTAACGGACCTTAAAATTGAATAGCACTCCTTTTTTCCCTGCCTTGAATTCAGTGCAGCTTTGGGTTACTTAAAGGCTGTTAGAAACTCAGCAGAGAGACCTCACACATCATTGTTTTTCGGGTTTGGGGTTTTTTTCCAGAAATGCACAACAGTGGCTGTTGTATTTTTACTTCCTTCGTGACAACCTTGTAGGGTCTTTTATATGAAAAGAATTAAAATCCCAGAGACCAGCCCTTAATAGTTTATTTCACAAGCTTTGTGCTCTAACACAGAACCCCCAGCACAAAGGTATTGACACCAAGGAAAATGCTCACATTGTCTTTGCAGGGTCAGAATCAGGCTTTAAAGGTGAGATTATTTTCCATGATTGCATGTGGCTTTCTCCATTTCTAGTGAGATCAGCAGGAACAAGAACAGATCCATTGTTTTTGATGATAATGTGGTCACAAACTACACCAAGAAAGAGGTGTGCCAGTTTTCTTTGGAGAGGTGTCAAAATCTCTTTGTTAATAACAAATAAATGTATGCTAATGATGTGTACAGTAATTTGCACATCAGCTAAGAAAGGCTTAAGCCTGTGATGGTGCCTCCTGCCCACATGGTGCTTGTAAACAGTGTCCTGTGAAGCTGTTAGACACAGTATTTATTAGTGCAGGAGCCTTTGGATGTGTCATCAAAGTGACATCCAGAATAACAAACTTCTTGTCCAACCTGCCTGATCCCAACAGCCTCACCTTTAAGGTTGCTCTGTCACAGGGCTCTGGGTTCTAATAACCCCAAGAAGCTGGTGGGGGTACCCATAGCCCCAGATGTGCCACCTTCTCTCCAACCTACATCCTCTTTTTATGCTGAAATGAAGAAAAAACCCACATTGCATAAGGAGCTCTTCTTTCCTACCAGCCACCCCTCAGGCCACTTTTTTTTCCTGCTCTTCCTCTCTTTTCCACTTGTCCCATATATTTGGAAATTATGCAATATAGACATGAATAATAATAACATATATTAATATTTCAGCTGGTTATTGCCTGTGTGGCATTTCAACAAGTCCAAGATATTTTAGCACTTATGTCAGGTATCCATACTCTCAAAATGGGATAATGGGAAATGTTCTGTGCTTTGGAAATTCCTCCTTTTAACTGTATGGGCTCCCTGTTAGTGTGGCTGGCTCCAGAAACCTGCTATAATAATTCAGACCAGGCTCTGGGATTGTGGTTTGTTCTGATGGCCATTATTATTTATGTCATGCACACCACATTTTTAGAACCATATTGCTTTTGCTCATAAAAGCCACATGCCTATAAATCCAAAGTGTTAAAGTGTCTCCAAGGCTGGAATGTAAAATCAATCTCAAGTCAGTAGTATTCCCAGTGTCAGAGGACTTGGGTGACAGCAGGCTCATTTTCAAAAGGATCTTCCATTTTTTTATTGTATCCAACTGCTCCTCTAAACACTGAAATTGTAGGCAATGCTCCTTTTGTGGCATTTGAGAGTTGAGTGACTGTCACTACTGCAGAACATAATGGCTGAAAATGCCTCCTTGGGAGTGAAGTCAGGAATACCAAATGCTGCAGAAAACCAGGGAGAAATTAAATCCTCCACAAGAAAATCGAGCTTAAGCCACAACATTTCATAGGAGGGATCTGATCCAGCATCTCTGCTTGAGCTGGATAAGTGACCTCTGGACCAGGAAAGGAGCTGTTCAGGATACATTTCTGTAGTGTCAGGCTTGTTTGGAGAATATTGTTTCTTTTGAAGGGAGAATGAAGTAGGTACCAAGTCTGTGTTGTGTTGGCAGATTAAATTACAAATTCCTGAATATTTGATTGCACACAATAGATTTGTAGGAGTTCAACTAAAGGTAAAAATGCTTGAAGAAAGCTAACCATGTCCACTGCTGCTTTCTCTCCATAGCTTGTCCTTTCCTACACTGAACATGTTTCAAGTGACAAATTCCAAGAAATCATGGATTATCTCCATAAATGTGCTGCGGACTTCCAAGAAGCAACAAAACATGACACGCAGAGGCAAATTTTCACTAACCTCTTCAAAGTTTGTGATTATAGAAAGGTAGGCAAAGCAGTTCTCAGCCTAATTTCAGTGTGGGCGTGCTCCCAGTTTGGTATTTCTCTGGGTCACTGCTTGCTTTTTCTTTTTCTCATCTCTAGATCCTCTCTTTGTGCCTACTCAGCAGTATTTTAGAGAACAATAGCTGCTGCACTGTTGTCAAATTCATAGTTCTTAGACACAGAGACATCCAATAGCCTATTAACTGGTGGCTAATTAGAAACTGAATTACCTAAACTGATGACTTGGGACTGAAGTTTGGTGATTCTGGAGAAGAAGTTAACCATGGCCTTTAATTCTAAAAAATTACCTGCTTCCACAGCATGTTCAGAATATTCAAATGCTAATTTATCTATTCAGCCACATTTCAGCAAAACTAATCTTATGTAGATTGACTTTAACAAAGGTGCACATTACTTCAATAATTACATATATTGCATTAATTATGTTGCATTACTTTATAGATCTGAAGGGCTTCTATCAATAAATCTCATAACTCAAATTTTAAATGCAAAATAATCCACCTTTACAGCCTCTCTGAGAACAGTGCTGTGAGTTTCAGCCACAGTTTATGGACAGGAAATTAAAATACAGTAAGTCAGTTACAGAGCTGGAAATGAAACTCAAAAGCCATAATTTGGTTTTCAGCAGCTTTAAACTCTATCTATCATCCTCTCAGTACACCTGCATCCCCATTAAAAAGCAAACAAAAAAAGTGCTAAACTCATTAGAAAACCACTAAATAGTAGGAGCTGAAGTATCAATGGCATAAACTATTGCTAAAAACTTGGGTTTCATCCAAAAAGTGTGGTACTTGTTATGAGTACCCTCAGTTTGGCAGTTGCTGGCTACTACAGAGCAAGCAGTTTCTCTAACCTTAGTTTTCTCCCCTACATAAATTTTATATTCCACCCAGCACTCCTGCAGCCACGCTTGCAGTGCCTACCCGGAGCGAACTGTGCTCTACAATGTCATGCTAATAATGTCATTACCGCCAAGAGAAAGGCATTACAGGGCTCGTTTCAACACCAATAGTGTGTTTTAGAGAATAGCAGGCAAGCTGCTGCTTCAGGGATGAGGGAAGAAATGTGTCTGCTTCCCAGCTAGGAGACATTTCACTTTCCTGTGGCTCTATGAAGAAGGGCTGTGCTGGATCCTCCTGGCTGCAGGGATATAGAAACCCAAGTCCTGTCTTTGCCACGGATTTCGAAAGGATCCCTTCTTTCCTTTCATGTTTTAAAGTGACTTTATTCCAATTATTTCTGTGGCAGTAATCACCATGTCCATGCTGTTAATCTCAGTGGAATCTCAGAGGCAAAGAGCCAAAACTACTAACACAACAAGAGTGAGCAGCTATCAGCAATGACGCCACTGCTGCGGAAAAAAAAACCTCATCAGAGCACAGAGTTGTGGTTTCCAGGCTCCGAGGTAGCCCTGCCCTGCAAACCGAGTTCACTAAAGTGTCGTGTGGGCCACGCAGCTCTTTTAAACCTGGCCTGGTTTCTTTTGTAAAGTTCTACTGCACCCACAGGGGAGATAAAAATGCAAAGTAACCCAAGGAATTCTACCACTTAAATGTGATCCATTACCTGTAGAGCCCATTCTGCAAAGCACAGCAAAGCAGTTGTTTCAGTTCCTAATTTCCATTTGTTTGGTAGCAGGCAGTTATTCCAGTCTGCATGGTGAGTGTGGCTGGCTGCCTCAATGAGCTGCAATTAGGGCCAGGGAGCTGAGAAAGCAGTGTTTAAATTACAGTCAAATTAGAAGGTATCCACATGATCATTATTATGATTTCAAATGCATGCATCCAGAAGGATGGCAGCTCAGCAAGGACAGCCTGGACTATCCCCTGCAGCAGAAACTTCCCAGGACAATCCCAGAACACACTTGGATCACTGGTATAATACCCCAAAAGGCAATGGCTCTGTGAATTTTTAGTTTATTGTCTCTATGCTCATTTTTATCAGTTTCTTTTGTAACTATGCATTAATTTCCAGGGATGTTTTAAACACGGGATTTTTAAATGAAATTGAATTTAGTCAGAGATTAGTTTTCAAGCTAATGAAGTTTGAGACACTCCTGATTATCTTTCTTGCAGTACAGCAACAACAGTCTGTTTTCTCACGACCTTTTCTAAGTGTCTGTTCTTCCCTCTTGCTCACTAACAAGTCATTGTAGGGTTCAGGATACACACATCACATTTCCAGAAAAACAATCAAGTGGTTAAACCTATCCTTGATTAAATGGCAAGTCTGTGTTGTCAAAGGAATTACTCACAGGTCACAGAACATTGCTGAAAACAGCTGAGAATCATCACCTGCCAATATCTAGGTGACAAAAAAATTAGGTCAATGTGTTTCAACTCTCTGGGCACTAAAGCTGCCCCGAGTTTTGGGCAGCTGTGCAAACACAGATGGATTTCTGTTGTGGAGAGAAGGGGCTGTACCTGTCCTGCTCACAAGGGCAGGTGGGCAGGAATCTGTCATCAGCCTCCTTAGTCACACACCAAGTGCAAAGAAAAGTCACCTTTTCTACTAAATTTAGGGACTGGGAAAAATAGCACAGCTGGGGAGAGGAGTTGGAAATGGTTTCTTGTTGTAGTGTTCCTCTCTTCTATAGATGGCTGTACTGTGACATGTTCCTCCCAGGGTAAGGTCCCTGAAATAACAAGAACTCCTGCTAAAATGGCAAATCTGTGTAAATTGGAAATGTTTAAATGCATAAATAAGCCCCTATTAATATTTGACAATTTCAGCTATTTAATCTATTTTTATATATTTACCAATTTTTATATAGAAATAAAATTATCAGATCCAAATAACAAAAAAACCTTTTCAATAACTTGAGTTATCTAAATCCTCCAATTATATTATTTTAATATGACAAAAAATTAACTGAATCCCAAAAGAACATCCTTATTTTCTTTTTAATATCACTTCATTCATCCATTCCCATTTGAATGATGTAAAATATGCATTAGTACTACAAAGTTCAGGGCAACCAACAGATGATTGTGACAAGTAACAGCTGAGGAAATTTGTATGGAAAATTAAGTGTGTGTAATGGAAATGGAGGATCCAAATATTCCACAGTGATCTGGGAACACCTTCAAAAACATTGTGTGCTTGTGCATCTCCTAAAAGGATCAGAGCACGAGCTGATGTATTCACCTGGAACACAAATAACAAGAAGAAATGTTTGCACAGGGGTGTGCAAGGTATCTGTATGTTAATGTCAGAAGATTCTGGGAATCAGGACCTACCTACATCCTGTAAGTTTAGGGGCAGAATTCTGTGATGACATTTGTTTTTCCTAACCCACCCATAGCTGAAATTCAACCCTGATTTCCAGCATTTCTTTTACCAGCAGGAATTAAATTACCAGAGTCTGAAGCACTCAAATTGGACCAGATGGCTTCTTACATTTCAGTTCTGGTACTTTCTGCAGAACTGGCAAAACTCCTTCCTTGTAGAGGGAGGTGCTGCAGTACCAGCAAATGTGATGTGTTCACTTAGTTCCAGCATTAACTTCAGCAGTAGGTGAGATGTGTATCTCTGCGTTGTTTCCATATCCTCTGTTTTTAACTATTGGTGCCAATAATTACAGTCTCAGATTATAAACAATGCAGTCATTTTGAGCTAATTTCCAGAAAAGAACAGCAAAGTTCTTCCTTCATTTCTTTAGTCTAAGGGCAGGCAAAGTTCACAAGGAATTAAAAGCCTGGTAAATTTTACATTTTACAGTTTTTAATCTAAGAACAAAATGTGAAAAGGAAATCAATAATTCAAATGGAAAGCTACTCACTACAAATAATGAACTTAAGTAAATCTGTTTCCTAATTAACTACTTTATTTCACTAATGGGAGGGAAATTACAAAGGTGACAGGACTTAAATAATGACAACAGGAATACATCATAAAATGGAAAACTTGCGATCGTTTAAGTTTGCTTTACTTTTTAAAGCCCACAATTTCCTGATTGGAAATGGCCCATTTCATTGCCTTTTCCTGGGTTTATCATCTGTGTACACTCACCCTGAGCAACAAGGATTTAATAAACTCTGCACTGGAACTGCTGATACCTCTCTCACCTCTGTGGTCAAATGTCTATGAATTTTTAAAGAAAATTAGGGAGGTTGTCATAATAGCTCAGATTTTTGGACTAATTATGTTTCCAGGCCAATACATCATGCTTCAAAGGAGATGATGGGGCACAAAACCAAACTACAGTGTGCAGTCACTAAGGTAACACAGCACAGCCCATAATAGATGAAAATTCTTCCATGGTACTGTCAGGCAATCAATATCTGTCCTGAGAGCGTGAAATGTTGAAGCTTTGATCTTCACACGAAGAACTCCTTTGGCAGAGCAGTTACAATTATCTCACTGTAATTTGTCAAAGACATGGAAGAGGAAGAGCCTGCAAAGTAATATGTGTGGGGAGTTCCAGCTCAGCCCAGAGGAAATTTTTGCCTCTATGAAATAAATTAACTTCTTTGAAATTTGTAGTGATGTTCTGGTAATGGGTAATTATTGGTCACAGGTAGTTGTTGGCTGTTGGTGCCTTTAATGCTGCAAATGTTAATGTAAGTCACAAGAAGCACAGGAAAAGCCCAATAATTGTAATCTTTTTGTCTAGGTTGGTGTTTTGGATAGACAAAAAATACTGGCCCTGCTGAGAGACTTCTACGACGGAAGTGTCATGATTGATGAGCGGGAATTTTGGAACCCCAGAGAATGTGAGCACATGTTTCAGTTGTGGTTAAAACATTGGGAGGCACACAAGGTTGGATGATTCAGATATGTTTTGTAAGTGCTGTCAGAAATGAACAGAGCCCAAAAAAGGACCCAAATGTGTGCTGTGATCTATACACCAGAATTTGCAAACATGCTTGGCAAACTGTGATGCAGTGTTCAGAAATGCTTCAGCATCCAGAAGTTTTCTTTGATACAAAATTCTGAAGTACTTTTTGGGAAATAGAATTAAAGAGAGACTCTTTCTGAAGCAATTGTTCTTTCTTACTGGGCAATATTAGAAGTTAATTTTGTGTTTGCACTAGAATACCTCCAGGCACACAGAAAGATAAAGAAAAAAGCAGGGAATCATCTGCATGAAACTAAAATATTTTAAAGATATTGCACGTTAATTAATTGCTGAGATCAAATGCAAGGTGAATTACATCTTTCCTTAGTGTAGAGAATGATGAAATATTTATTTCAAAGGAAAAGTGGTGTAATGCATAGCCATAAGTGCAGATCTCTGCAGGCAAAGACATTATTCTGAAGTTTTGTGTTCCTGAGATGTGTCTTTGATACTTTCTGGTAGTTTGTATTTACTTGTCATTACCTTTTTCCTTAACATTTTCTTATGCAATCCTAGACAACACAAAACCAGTCCAAACTATCAGCTTACACACATTTTTTTCTGTTTTAGGGCCAATAATTGAGCTGCAAGATATTAAACTTATGGATTTCTGGGGAAACCTTGGTGACAAGAAAGTTTATGAGGAACCCAGTGAAAATTTGGTCTTGTCTCAAACAGAAATTTCTGAGGGAGAGATTTTAGGACATGAACCTGTAGATGATGATAGGCAAGAGACTGACAGAATGAGCACCAGTGTTACAGAGGGATTTGTTGAAGCTACTGATTTGGATGGAGATACCATTTACAGTGAGAAATCCACCCATGAAGACACCAAAACTGAGAGGGAGGCTGAACCTGAAACTGTAGTCAGACAGGAGGAAGCTCTCCCAGGATCAGCCTCTGCTGAGAACAGTCTCAGTATAGATGGGGAACCTGGATCAGGAAAATCAGAGGAATCCATCCTGGGTAGAGAGCCTGAGATAGAAACAACACCAGAGGGAGATCACACCTCAGCCACAGAACCTGAATCAGGAAAATCAGAGGAATCCATCCTGGATAGAGAGCCTGAGATAGAAACAAAACCAGAGGGGGATCACACCTCAGCCACAGAACCTGAATCAGGAAAATCAGAGGAATCCATTCTGGATAGAGAGCCTGAGATAGAAACAACACCAGAGGGAGATCACACCTCAGCCACAGAACCTGAATCAGGAAAATCAGAGGAATCCATTCTGGATAGAGGGCCTGAGATAGAAACAAAACCAGAGGGAGATCATACCTCAGCCACAGAACCTAGATCAGAAGGGCAAGTTAGTCAAGAGGACAGTGGGGTTACAGAGACAGCACCTGAAGCTACAAGCACAGCCTCAGGAGATGGAGCTGTGACAGACATGGATGTCACTGATTCCCAACAGGACACTCCAGCTGCAGAGGCTGTGCAAGAAGCCCCTGCAAGCAACCAGAGCCAGTCTGACCAAGAGACAAGCTCAGGGACAAGACTGCAGGGTGAGGACCTTCTGCCTGACCGGGGTAAAGGTAAAGTGTTCTCCATTTTTCTGACAGACCTTAATAATTTTCAATGTATATATTTGGACTGGGTTAACTACAGGGTGTTTTAAATCCATTTTAAAACCATGTGAGTGATTTCTGAGTAGGGAAGACCATAAGCTTTGCTACCTTCTCCGCATGGTGTTTTCTGCCAAGGTTTCAGAGCTTATTCCTCTACAGGATGGCAGGTGAGTCACTTTGCTAGTGATCTGTATTCAAGGTGCTAAGCAGCCACTTTAATTCAAGAAGGGACTTTGTGAAGCAGCAGCCTTTTTATGATAAGGAGAAACTTTATGTTCTGTTTCACTGTGTAATATTACTATAGCAAGATAGGAACCTGAGCACATTAAATCTAGAAATTACTTAAATAACTTTTAGACTGTGACTGCCTATAGGGAAATGTGCTATGAGATCATCTAGCAGGAACCTTTTATTTTAATCTCTCACTGTGTTTCCAAAGGATGATCCCACTTCATTGTCTGCAAAGGCCTTTGTTCTAGGAAGGCTGTGATCAGACAACTGTGTTTCAAAGAGGTATTTTCTTAAACATCCTGGAAGGGCCAACCTCCTTGCTAGCACTCTGTGAACACTCTTGTGTCTCGGTTTAGAACACTGCAAGAACTGGGTGTACATTAATTGAGCAATCCAGTGACAGATTCATTATGTCAAGGGCTGTAAAGTTGATGGCACAGCCCCCTGGTACCTACAGCTTTCTGTGGTGTCTTCCAGTGCACAACACTACCCTGTCCTTCAGTCAGACCTTGGATGTGCATCCTGTTTGTCTGGGACAGCAGTCCCTCCATGAGGTCTTTGTCTCAGACAGCCCCCTGCTGAGTAAGAACAATTCCAGCTCACCTGTAGTCGGGGTTTGACCTGGCTGTAGGATGGCATCCATGCCAGACTGGATCTGCAGAGCTACTATTAGAACAGCATAAGCAGATTAAGGCCTTTACTCAGCATGGAGTCAGTCTGTATTCAGCTGTAATTTCCCTGGATAGGAAGTGCAGGATTGAGGGCTGTGTTGATAGCTGCCACGTGGTTGGCTTTAGGGCTGCATTTGGCTTCCTGTGACACACTGTGCTTTGCCTTTCAGACTCAGGTCCCAGCGTGGCAAAGATTCAGAACCGTCAGGATTCTTGTACTAAGAGTTCCTTTGCTGCAAGCTGCCTCACCCTGCCACAGTTTGTGCAGCTCATGGACAATTTTGTTGGTGAAGGCATTTCTCTGCCTATTGTGAAGAGGCTTACTGCATTTATCAAACAAGAATACAAACAGACAGAAGAGGAAAGAAAGAAACTACTAGAAAAAGTAAATATTGATAAATTTTGCTGATCCCATGTCCAAACAAAAACCAAGCAAATGCCCACAGACACTTAACAAAGTCAACTGTTAATCTGATGCTGGCAGAACTCTCCACTTGCAGCCTTGCATCCTCTGTTCCTTCAGGAGACCTTTTACCCTTTTGTTTTCATACACATGCTCCCTCCCTAGCCCTCAGCTCTGGAAATGATGACAGACTCATCCTGTAAGAGGTTGTGTGTCTGTCCTAGAACCGGACTCAGTGAGACAACAGTTGATAGTTAATTGTGAAAGAACCCAAAACATTCCATTCTGCTTATTCGCCTTTGTAATAGCCAAGAACCTGATCTCTGACCTACTGCACTGGCATGTACATAGGATCTTGTGGATGTTTGGGGAGGATTTTAAAACTGTGTTTGGGTTTGCTGTGTGCATGGCTGGATGTGAATGTGCACAGGCTTCTTTGTGTTTCAGTTGCAAGGTGCTCTTGCCACGTGTTGAAAAAAAATATGATCCTTCCTCATGCCCAGCATCAGGGTGCCTCATATCACTTCAGGTCTGTTTTGTGGTGCATTTCTCTAGCTGTGTTTTCCTCAGACCTCTTTCTGGTTTCCCTCTGTGCTGCTGACCTAATTTGAATGAGATATTGGATCTGACGGCTCCATAGTCCTCACTGAACACAGCACACACTGCCAGTGTTTTGGCCTTGGAGAGAATTCCACTCCAGCCAGTTATCCCTCTATGCTGGGTTTAGAGGACAAATGGTAACATGTATTTGCTTGGAGCCCACACACTTCAGGGCAGCACCAGCAAAATAACAGTGTACAGAAATATGAACTGTCACATCTTGGGCTGTCACTGACAAGGCTGTGGTTAGCTCTTGCTGGGGAGACATTTGTGTTCTGAGAAATTTGCACTTACCTGAGCTGACCTCACCTTAAATCCAGCACAAGCTTCATTTGTTCACTGTGAAATAACTCTCTGCAGTGCTGGTCCTGCCTGGTAAACTGAACTGTCACCTGTGCTTAGTGTTTCTAAGTTATCTCCCAGGTTTAATGATTCATCTCTAGGTCTGAGCCATGTATGTACAGATTCAGCCTGGTCCACAGGGATGATGTGATGGGCACAACCACTGCAGAGTGTGTCCACACTTGTCTAGTGTCCCCATTTGTGTAGTGACCAGCATCAGTGTCCAGGAGTTACCAAACACCAACTGTTCTCCGTTGCAGGTTCAGCGCATGTCTCACATGACCCAAAGGAGGGTGCTTTTGGAGGCACTTTTTGAAAAGTGGGACAGCAGTGCATGTGGGTCTCTGGACCTGGAAGAGGTGGTTGCTGTTCTGAGAACATTCAAGGGAGGCATGGGAAAACAGGCCTTGATGAAGGGTAAGGAAAAATCTCTGCTCTGTGAGAACAACACAGGAGGCCTTCAGTCACTCAGTGACAGGGCTAATGAGGTTGTTGCAAGCACCAGTTTGGTTTTGCAAGCAGTCGTCAGCATACACAGTGTGAGGTGTAAAATGGAAAGGAACAGTTTCCCAGACCTATTTATGAATGCATTGCTCCTTCCCCTCCACCTGTGCAAGATTCCCAGACAGAGAAGTAGCCCAATGTTCTAATGACACTGGGATGAGTTGAAAAATTATTTCAGATGTAACATGTGATATGGCAGTGAAAAAAACACACATAAAGCCTAAGGACATGTTTGTACTTTTAGGCCAGTCCATCTGTGTTATCCAGCTATTTTTAATAAATACTTTTTACTGTGCTTCCAGCAGGAATGTACCTCACAGGAGAGAACAGCTTTCCTTATAGATCTCAAATAGCCTGTAGTTATCCACACTGTCACACAGCTCTCATGAATTACAGAGCAGCTTCGAGTATCACTTCTCTGTTGGTTATTTCACTGCATAAACTCAGCAAATTTGGTCCTTGATAGAAAACACTTGAGTCCAGCAGAAGTGCTGCAGGTTCATCTGAAGCTGTCTGGCATCCTCATGCATATTAATTAACATGTGGGCAAAAGGTGCTCTGAAACACTGTATGAGCAATTAAGAACATGTCTGCATGTGTGCTTGGGTGGAAAGGACTGATTTTTTTCGTCTCTATGCTCATCTTCATGCTGCTTGTTCTGCTGAAATCACTAAAAATGGCTCACTTTGGCAACCACCAAAATCTCTTTATCCTTTGGCTCTCTGGAGGCAGCTGGTGGGGTGGGGAGCACACCAGCATTCACAGCTGATCATCTCCAGGCTGTCCATCCAGGAGAAACTGGCAGTTCACTGCTGTCTTGTATTCGAAGCATGCCAGATCATAGCATGGAAATATGGAAGGACACAGTCCATTCTATGAAGGGCTCATAAACTAAAGGACAAATAAAGAGAAAGGGAGCATAGCAAAATCAATACCACCTACCAGCAACGTGAACTATTTCTAGCAGCCTCAACCTAATCTCTCAAGGATGTGGAGCAGGCAGGTTTGGGGGAAGGGTTCACAGACACTGCACTTCTGGATGGAAACACAGAGTAAAAAGTGAGTAGAATTATTTAATTGCCTTTGCAAGTGAAAACTGTAACATTAGCTATAAAAGGGAAAATAATTCATTATGCTGTGGCTCAGTAGTGAAGAAAGTGATCATACCACATTCAACTTCATGTATATTTTTTTCTGCATCCCTTTCTTCAAAGTGAGGGGAAAATGGAGGTAAAAATCCAAACATTTTATATGATCAAAAAAAATTCCATCCTAGTTCTGTCAGAAAATGAGAAATTAAATTAGAATACTGAATGTTCCTTAGATGATAGGTTGGATGAGACAGCATTCAGCATCATGGCTCCACCACAGCTGGGGCCAAGTTAGTACTTGCTACTTCTTCAGCTAAAATCTGTGATACTGATGATAAAATGGTTTGGATTGGAAGGCACGTGTAAAGATCATCTAGTCCAGCACTCTGCTATGAGTAAGGACATCTTCGTGTCCAACAGGATTTGAAAACAGGATGCAGAAAAAATGATGGAAGCATCAGTCACAGAGAAGCCGTGAAGCTCCCGGAGCCGGGCAGCGCCTGCTCGTTCCTCAGGCTGTGCAAGAGCACCCCCGTGAGCCCAGAGCCGGGGCTGGGACAGCTCTGACGCACCGGCTGCGCAGCTCAGCAGCACCAGGCGAGAAACCAGGGCTGTGCGGGATTCTTTCTCATAGGAGGGAAGCAGGCATCTAGAGAAAAGGATGAGTTCAGTCTGGAAACTGGAGATTACTTGCTGGTGTGACCGCTTCCATGTAGGAGATAACTGAAAGATACCTAGAAGGATGGGCTGGATGGACTCCACCCAATGCCTGTTTAGGTCTTGATTTGTACTTTGCAAAACTGATTAGTAAACTAGATTTTCCCTGTCTTATTTTCTATATTTTTTTTTCTACCAGCAAGGGAACAGCTTTGCTCCCAATACCCACAGCTCAGTAGAGTGGGGAAGCTCTCCCCAAAGGCATTGCAGACCTTCCTTGAGTTAATTGCTGCCACGTTCCCTGGCAATGAGGATGAGACTTTTGATAACTTGGTGAGATTCCTGACCACAAGTGTGGAACAAAGTGTGGAACAAAGTGTGGAACAAAGTCACACCAAGAGCTTGCAAAGCTCAGCCAGGAGGAAATGGCTGCAGGATATCCAGCAAGCGGCTGAGAGCAGCGTAACAAGCTTGGAACCAGTGTACAAAGCAGTGATTAAGGCCCTGTCCCAGGTAGGCATCTGCCAGTACTGAAGAAACCTTGTGGATAATTTTGTCTCATGGAAGAGCTTACTCAGGTCAGATCTGGAAATCCAATGCTGTAGTTTTAGAGCTTCTGAAATGAAACACCCCAGACTCAGTTTGGGACAAATTTGTAGTGGAAGTTGTTTCAGTTTTAATTTACAGCTGCAACTTTAGCTGTTTTACCTCACCATTAAAGCTCTCCTCAAAGCCAGTGTAGCTGAAGTGTTCTTGCAGTATTGTCTAGGTTTGTAAATATGGCAACTCTGGCACTTATTTGTTTTTTTCTTAAAGGAATCTCCTGTTGGAGAAGAAATCCATAGGACTTTTTTTTTAGGCACAGATTATAGTTAGGGATTATTTTTCTATTTACTCCTCTCCATTAGCAACAGGAAAAAGGAAATCAGTTTCTCTTGCCAATCAAAATACTGAGTGTTTGTGCTTGTCACAGGGTGTACTGGGCAGACACAGACATGGCCACAGCAGAGACATCAGCCATGTCATGGGGCTGGTGACAAACAGTGACCCAGAACAGCATCCCAGCAAAACTTAGACAAGTGCTAAGTCCATTAAATAAGTGCCAGTGGCTAATGTACAGACTGTAATGGGGAACATTTGGTTGCTAGGACATGGAAGCCCATGGGGATAACAAGAGGATCAGTGCATATATTGCCTTTTTGGAAGAGAACCAGCTCCCCCCAGAGCAGGGAGAGATTCTCCTGCGCTACGTGGCCTGTACTGCAGATGATGCTCCCCTTGTCCTAAACCAAGAACTGCACAGAGACATGAAAGGAATCAGGTAAGAAAAGCTGCAAAGGGCAGTGTTTGGGACACACTGGAAACTGAGGTTGATGGAGTACTCCAGAGAGGAAATCTCCCAAGAGACTGTTGTGGAATGATCCAATATCCTATACATGTCCTTATACTCCACATGGTCTGCTTAGAACTGTTCTGTTTGGGATTTCCCTCCTTTCCTTGGGGAGATTAGCTCACAGTCTAATAAATCTCATCCTTTAGCAAATGTCTGTGGCACTGGGCCTACATTTTCTTCTTTAAAAATTAATTCCCTCATGCCAGTTCATATCCACAGGATATTTTTGAGAACAATGCCTTTCCTTCCCTAGTGTTTATGCTATAAACAGCTTTCATGCTTCTTCACTTGTCATTTCCAAAAGCCAGACATATTTGTCTCTTTAAACATTGCTGCCTCTAACCTATTAAATGTATCTGCTGCTTGCTTCTGTATTCCTTTCCATTCCATTCATTAGCTGATGTTTTTAAAATGTCCTAAGGATGAAAAGTGCCTCTTTATTACCACTGCCTTTGGGATGCAAGTAGTAAATGTGGTATTGCTGAGTGTGGTCAGAGTATGGAGCTCATACCTCCCTTCTCTGATACTAAAAAACAGGGACAGATCAAAGGTGCAGTATTTATTATTTCACAAAAGGTTTTCTGCTCCTCCTGACAAACCTCATAAATTTATATTTCAGCTTTGCAGCCATTGACCAGGGAAAGCCAATCCATGTTCCAAGAGTTCAGCTCCATGGAAACATTCACTTCTGGAACTCTGACCGCCCTGTGGAGGAGAGTATAGGTTCATTCCTGGTGCTGCCCCTGTATGATGCTCATTGGAGAGTTTTTGGCATTCTAGGACTTGACACTCTTCGGGACCACTCTGAGAAATCCTTCTTCCAGATGCATGAGATCACTTTCTATCAGGTGGGCACCATTAGAAAGCAGTTTGTTTCTCCAGCCTGCAAAAAACTTGCGAATTTTACATGTTTGTTCTGAGTAAATGTAATGTGTACAACTAAAAAAAATATCTGTGGGTCCCCTTCTGCAGTATATGGTGAAGGTGGTGTAAGGTGAGCACCGTATCAGTATCCTGCTGATATCTGAAATTTATTATGAGGTATCACTTCATTAATAATTTATTTCATCTTTTCTTGACTAGGACGTTAATTTACCTTTTGAGCAAAATCCAAAGATAGCAGCTTTTATTTCCTGAAGCTCTCAATCTCATATTTATGTTAATTTCTATAAAATGGCATGAAACCTTACTTTTTACGTGGTGGAATAATTATAAGTGACAGCCATCCGGATTTCTTTGGGATGCTCTTTGGGATCAGCCTCGCTGTGGATGCATCATCTGGGCAGCAGGGAGCGCAGCAAGCCAACCCTACCGGTTTGGCCATTCCCACTCAGTCAGCTCTGTCTGCTTAAGGATTTGGCCGTGACCGGGTACTGAGTACTTCAGGGCATTATTTGATAAGGGACATTTCACAGTCACTTTTCTGCTTTAGAAATTCTGATTAAAGCAATTTGTTACAACATGAACATTGCCCCAGCTTTTTTTCTCCCAAATCTTGTGGAATTGTCTGGCTCACTTGGAGGATTCTGCTTTCACAGGGAGTTTGCCATGCATTCAGCAAAGCCTACCACTACATCTGTGTGCGGGAAAATGTCCTACAAGTGGCTGTCACTGCTCTGGACTGGCTGTACCCCAGGACACCCAGCATCCACGCTGTCACAACCTACCTGGTGGCACCTGGCAAAGACGAGGTACTGCAGAGAAAAGGTCTGTGATCATCAGGGGCTGAAAGGCTGCTTTAGAGAGGAAGTGCCTTCTCCAGCTGCCTGTGTTTTTCCAGTGGTTTTATCATTAAAGATTCTTGTGCCTGCTCGTGCAACAAAAGGGCTACAAAGGTAGGGAGGGAAGATTGCCCCTGTGAAGGAGATCCCCTCTTCATTCTTTTCATCCTCCCATGTAGAAGAATTCAAGAGCACTGCTAGTATAACCCTTTCTCCATATGAAAAGGGAATATTCTCCTACTTCAGTGTTCACTGCTGCATAGCAACCAATAGAGCAGAACCCCACACCCATCCATCCATCCATAGCTTCGCTGTCTGGGACTTCCACCAAGGGAAATCTCTCTTTGGAAATCCTCTGCATGTCAAAATAATGGTATTTTATAGGGACAAGAGAATGTTCCAGCTAATATATTAGCTCTTTGTTCTGGACTTATGTCAGCAGCCAAGATGCAAATACAGCTCAGGAAGTGACTGGTTCCCAATTAGCCAGCTTGTAAAGGCAGCCCTGCTCCATGTGGGTCATATTCCAGTTGTTCAGCAGGCACTCAGGCCTGGAAAGCTTGTCACTTCATGTACCAGTGAGTTAAGAAGACAAAAAGTATATGAAATATTTAGGACTGATCCCGTGTCATCCCAAAGCCTGTACAACATCTGCTGCAGCCATAATTCAGCTGCTTCCTCTGATAAGCATGGTTTATGTTGGCAGTGTTCTGTTGTCATTCCAGGCTCAGCAATGTTCCCTTGTTAGCTGCCTGATAGCCAGGTCACTCACTCCCCTCTGTGCTTTTCATGTGTCAAAACACGCTGACACAAACATGGCATGAGAAAGGACTGCAAGGGGATGGGAAAAGAATGGAAACCTCTGGGCCTGTGGGTGTTCCTCAGTGTGGAGCCTGGGGTGGATTAAATAGTCTGGCTGAGGGAGGTCTGGGGCACATTCTTCACCCATCTCTGGGAATAAAACTGAGCAGTGTTGGGAGATGTCTTTAAACAATCCCATTGCTCTTGAATGTACATGTGAGTTTCCTAGAAGAAACCATTTGCTCCCTCCCCAAGCTTCAAAATATCTGTTCCTTTCTTGGATGCAGCTAAACTTTTCTCTCTGGCAGGAATATGCTCTGTGCAAGGTGATCACTACAGATAACACAGGACAAAAGGAAATCCCCAGCTCTCCTGTTGTTCTCCTCAGAGAGGAAAACCTCCTCAGGTAGGCTCCAGCACCTGCAGTGGGACTGGTTCCCTCTGCATCAGGCTGACCCACAATACATGAAGCCCCTGGTGGTGCAGCTCTGAGAATGTCTGGCTGCAGCTCTCTCACTATCAAGGCTTCTGGTGTCCATGCACATGGCACTGAACTGTGAAGGGCTGAGGAGTATTTTCTTTTGAACTTTAGGCTGTAAAAACTTCTGACTTAATGCTTACCAGCTGAGCTGCCAAGGTTTGCAGGATTACAGCCTACACTGAACCATTTTGCTCTTTAGAATAATCTGTATTTTTTCCTGGCCATACTAGTCTCATTTCCTTCAATTCTCTGTTTCCTTCCACTGCCAAGATCCTCAAAGACTTGTCTTTTAAGTATATCATCCTTGTTGTGAAAGTTGCTTGAACAGCCATTTGCTGTTCCAGCAGCAGTTCCAGTTTTTACTTTTTATAAAACTGTCTAGAACAAATGTCAATGCAGTTAGAAACAGCAAACTGCTTTTAAAGCAAGACTTTTTAAATTCTCATGATTTTCAGCAATCACATTGGCTAAGCAATATTGCATTCTCAATGCTATTTTTTCCTTTGTGTACATGCCTTGAATGATACTTAGAGCTGTGCAAATTTCAGTTCAAGGAAACAAACTATGATTTAATAATGTAATACCTCTATTTTAACAAGAGATTAATGGCATCTTAAATATGCTAAGTAAATCACCAAAACAAACCAGGATGGTAAACCCTAGCATATTCCATTTCAGAGATTACCTGTTCAAGTGCACAGAGAGCTCAGAGGTCACTCTCACTTCTGTCTATGGAGAACACCACATTGCAGTGCCTCTCCATGACCTATCAAGACAAACTCTTGCCATATTTGATATCAGCATCGGACAGCACAAGAAATTACCTCCTGAGGAACAGAAAAACCTGCAGAGAATGCTAAAGATGGCCCAAGCTGCCTGCTCGGAGATCCTGCAGAGGTCTCTAGAGGAAACAGAACCAACACAAGTGCTGGGTATTGTGCATACAGATGTGAGACAGCTTTTTGGAGTGAAATTACGAATTTCAGTAAAATTGTATTCAAAGTATCATTCCTACAAGTATGGAAAGACAAATACTAATCCTTGGTATATATAAACTACTCCCAGGCAAGTCTGAGAGCTTAGCAGAGTAGAGTTAAACAGAATGGGCAGATTTTAACTCTGGCTCCCAGGGTACTTTGTGCTGAAATTAAAGGTGTGAAGCAGACACCTTGTTGCCCTCAGGGATCTAGCACACAGACTGTCAGTCAGTAATGTAAGTCCTGAGTAGCACATGTTTCTGAGCAGCTTCTTGAGGGGTTTGTTTTTGATTGTAGAGGCAGAACGTGTGGCAAATGTGAGGCACGGAGGGATTCTGTTCTACCGGTTCATGCTGCAGGAGCTGCGTGAGTGTGTCCAGGAACTCAGTGCCAAGAGCTTTGCTGGAATAAAGAGCTGTGCAGAACCCCCAGCTCTGGTACATGATGTAGTTAAAGCTGTGCTGCTGCTTTTGCATCCAGACTGGAAGGAATCAGAGGAGACTGAGAGCTGGAGTCAGTGTAAACTGGTGAGAATTCAAATTGTTGAGAGTTTGTTTTCTATTCTTCCTCCTCCAAGAAGACGCAGTGGAATTTGCCAAGGGGAAATGGCAGTGAAATAATTAATTACATATAGAAATCCTATACCTTTCTCATCTGTCTTTCATTCTGAAAGCTTTTCCCAAACACCCTAATCTTTTTGTACTCTGCATTGCAGAAACTTAATGACAATTTGATTCAGGAGATTTATTGCTTTGATCCAACTGCTTCATCTGTGCAAGTTCAAGCAGAGCTGCTGCTGGAGCTCATCTCTGGTAAATATAAACTCATTGTGAGGTTACCAGGCACAGTTCAACAATGAAACTGTGTCAATGGCAACGTTCACCTGAGTGCTTTTAAGGGCCATACTTCAGAAATTAATTTTGGTTTCACAATAAATTAAACAACAAATAACGAGTCCTAAATATCTGCAATCCTTTTTGGTCAATAGAAATCAACCTGTTAAATTTAGACTCAAAATTCAGTGCCTTCAGGGAAGGGGAGCAGATCAGCTTTGAAACCTTTCAGAGCAAGTGACCTTATTGTAAACCTCCTGATAAACAGGAAGAATGAGGATTCTTTTGGCCAGTAATATGTAAAGAGAGATGAAGAATGATGGTTCTGGCAAGCAAATCTGCTTCAGACCTCTGTGCCCTGCCTTGGGACTGACCCATCTCCAAACAAGAAGACACAGTGTGAGCCCTCCTCTTCGTAAACACCATCTGCCAAGTGCTTAATGTACTCATGGGCCACAGGCAGGAGCTGTTTGTCAGTCTGTCTTTCTCTCCTTTAATGAATGTGAGCTTTTTGTTGGTGCCAGAGCAGTCAAGAGGCTGTTATTATTATTTTCAATATATCTGCAAGAGAAATTACTTGTTCTTGTTGAGGTCTTTCTCTTCATGATCTAATACCAGTCTGAGAGGCCTTTTAAAAGCCAAAAGTGGACAACAGTTATTGCTTTAGCTGGGGATATTTATCAACAGTACCCTGCCTGCTGATAAAGAGTAAACACTTGAGGCAGTCATAGTTCCTTTTCATGTGTTCTCATATATATTAAAGTAATTCACTGGAAAGAACAGAACAGGCCCAGATCATCCAGTTTTCCTACAGTTAGGGATGCTGATGTAATTAGATTAAAGAATGTAGTTATGGAAACTGCAGGTGTGCTAGGAGAGGTTGGTTTCCCAGGATGGAACCTATTCTGAGAGAGCAGTGTCAGATCAGGGGAGTGAATGTAGGTATAACTCACTGTTATGGGAATTCTCTTAAAATTAACATCAGGTAATGTCCACACGTTTCATATATAAGTGCTGGTTTAGCATTAAAATGTAGCAGAGCACTTTGTACAAAGCCCACCACAAAATAAGATAAATTATAGCAGAAATTCAGCACTTGACAGGTCACTGTCACGATACAGCTGTGTGCTTTTCAAAGCATCACCATTCCTGGAATTATTGGATTCAGGGTAAACTCTGCTGAGGGGATGATCTTCTGTTCTTGGGCAACACTTCTCACGGTTTTGGCTTTCCCTGATGTATTTACAGCTGGGTTTTTTTTGTTCCAGATGTCCCTCAAGCAGAGGTGTGGCAGCAGGACTCTGCTCCAGCTGAATACCTGTACCAGTGGTTTCACACCTGCCTGGCGCTCGTGGACATCACAAAGAGCCAAAACACTGAAATAAAACAAACTTAGCCCCTTTTGGCATCCAGTTCTAGTGTGCCCCCAATCAAATCTCTTAATTTCTCATCTAACCCTCGGGATTCTGGTGTTTCACATCTTTTATTAAATTAACTATTGATTTTCTATTTTTTTATGCATAGGCACTAGTATTTGTTGTTAAAATGGCTTAAATCTGTTAGGGATTATTAGTTAAGATGATAGGGAGTCTGTTAAGGATTATCAAGAAAAAGCAACAGAAACATTAAAAGGAAGAATTTTGTCAGTTTAAAGGGTTAATCAAAGTATTTCAGGTTCTCACTGATAGGAAAATGAGAGGCAGGGACATCTTTATGGCTCCCAAGTTATAATGCTCATAAATTATACAGTATTAATCTTCAAGGTTCAGTCTCCTTAAAGGACCTTTTAGGGATAATTTTAAATAAAGTTAATCAGCATTTTGTAACGTTCTTCTGAACACGTTGCAGAAAAGCCCAGCACTATTAACATAACACAAAAAGCTTTCTTATTGGGCTAAAGCTTGAGATTACAGCAACTGCACTGTCTGCAGTGAGATTTCATCTTTCCAATAACGTCCCTTTTGGCAGAATCACTTTTAAAATAACATTTTGGGAAATTAAACTCCTCTTTCAGTCTTTAGTGGGAAACAAGTGACAGGTGGGCGAGGCTGCGGGGGAGCAGCGTGGATCCCCAGCCCCTCACAGGCGGCCCCGGGAGCTTTTCCCCCTCAGGGCTTCTCCCTCCTCCGGGATCTCTCCCGAGGCGCCCCGGGCTCCCCTCAGGGAGCGCCGCCATCGCCCTTCCCTCATCAGCACTTTCGCCCCTCCACAACGAGCTGTTTAAAAAATCCCCCGCCACCTCCAGCTCCCTCCGGCTGCTCTCTGCTCCCCTCCCGGAGCGGGACCGCGGCACGGGGCCCTGAGGGTCTCGGGGCGGGCGGGGAAAGCGCGAGGGGAGGACTCGGCCGTGAGGAACCTGCGGCCGCGGAACGGCAGCGGCGGCGGGGGAGGCCGGACAAGATGGCGGCGCTGGGCAAGCAGTGAGTGCCGGCAGGGCCCTGCCGGGCCGGGGCAGCGGTCGGGGGGGATTTGGGGCCGACCCTGAGGGCGGGGGCGAGCGATTCAAAACCCTTACCCAGGGGCTCGCTTGTCCCGGGTGTCCGCCGCGTGGCCTCGCTGTTTTGGCCTGAATTTAAAACTGTGTTTATTAAAAACAAGCAGAACTCAAACAGCGGGCAGGCTCTTGAGGGTGCGGCGGTGTTTTACACTCTGACGGAGGAGAAATCTCCTCAATGTTCCCTCACACTTTCCCCACCCTGGAGCAGCGGCCTTGTCGGCCGTGGCTTCTGCGCGGCCGGGTCAGACGGAGCTGAGGGCGGGTTCGGGGCTCACGGAAGCGAACAGCGGTCCCAGGGATGGTGGGGTACCCCCAGAAAGGTGGGGTACTCCCAGAGTGGTGTGGTACCCCGACATTGGTGTGGTATCCCCAGAATTTTGCGGTGTTCCCGTCAGTTCAGCCATACACGCTGTGCCGCGCCACTGACTCAGTGATGGACTCAGGGAAAGGCTCAAGAAGTGCCCGATTTAGAGGTTGTTCAGCACCAAAAGGAAGTGGGTTTAGCACGGAGATGGACTTTGTTAGCAGAAGAGTTGTTTGGTGTGGTTAACCAATCTCAGCACGGCATAATCTGACTGTAAATGTTGTGCTTTGCCATAGCACTTGCGGTAACATTGCCAGAAAAACATGAAATTACAGCACTGCAAACGTAGCCATGGAATAGTGCCTAGTATGGACTAAATCCCTTCGGATTGAACAGTAATTCCTTACTTCTCTCAGAGAGAAAAGAAAATTGCTTGGGGAACGCTGGACAAGAGGGATTTGTGTCCTAATTTAAGACAATGATTGCATCCAGAAACTTTGCATGGCAAACCACAGCAGTAGCTCTGGGGGAAGCTGGCAGGTGTGCTCAGCTGCAAAGGCTGCTCACACATAACTTTGGTACATTGTGTTGATGCTGACGTTTTACTTCTCAAATGGTAAATGACAGGTTTTTTATTTGAATGTGCTATGTTGCAAGTGATGTTAAAGGTAACTTTTTTTTTTCTCCTAGATATGGGCTTATTATGCCCAAAAAGTTGCCACAGAAAAATCTTGTTTCAAAGAAGCTCTCGGTGTTTGCAGATGAGTCAGATGAAGAGGTCAGTTCAATTTTCTTCTGAAATTTGCCTCGTATTCTGCAAATTTATTTGTGTCCAACCCTTAATGGCTGCATCAGGTTTTGGCAGTGTCATTAGGATATATGTCATCATTTTGGATTTGGGTGTGAAATATGATCTGTGTTTTCTTAAGTACATATTACATAGAAGTGATGACTTTTTGTTATTTTCTGTCAACTCTTCCATAACATCAGCACATATGACAACCTGTTTGCCAGAGTTAACTGTAGCTTGTAAAGAGATTTGTTGGCTATCACTGGTGAATGCCTGCAAATAGAACGACCAGTAGTAATCAACAGGTCTCCCTCAAATATTAACTTTAAAGTGTGGTAGTTATGAGTGTTTTATCCTTTAGGTCATTCCACCCAAATCTGCTGTAATTGATTTTATGATGTTTGTGCTGGGAACATAGCAAAGCTGTACAACTCAAAAGTCCTAAAACAAGAGAAGATGTATGATATTGCATGTGTTCTTTTCTATAATGTTTAATTTTTAATTTATTTTAAAATGTTAGGTTCAAAATACTTGCTCTGTCCCTGCCCCAGCAGAGGGCACTGTGTGCTGTGTAAATCCCACCTGGATGTGCTGCTGGAAGCACGGGAAGTGTCCAGGAAAGGGCTGGGCCCTTACAGAACCTGTGCTGTAAATATGTTCTTTTCTCCCTGGAGCTACACTCTGTGCTTGCTCTTTTGTGGTTGAGAAAAACAATCCTAATAAAGCATCAAATAATTTTGGTCTGTTTCTGACCCTCCAAAATATTTACATTTAAAATCTATCTTTATTTTAATGAACTAGCAGTTGTTAATTTTATGTCACAGAAAGCCTGAATTTAGCAATTCCCTGCCCCTGTGTACCTGGTTCCATAAAAAATCTGGAATATTGCTGTTGAAGGTGTCTGAGCTCCCATTTTACAGGGCTGAGGACCTTTCTAGTGATACCCTCTCAGCCCTCAACATGAAACTGCCTCAGTGCAGCTTACAG
The DNA here is from genome assembly GCF_009819885.2 of Catharus ustulatus. NCBI lineage: Eukaryota > Metazoa > Chordata > Aves > Passeriformes > Turdidae > Catharus > Catharus ustulatus. Next base: position 3,947,606 of record NC_046242.1, on the reverse strand, counting down.
GAAACGACAGGAATGTGTTTTAAATCCCATCTCTTTCCTCACTTAGCTGTGATCCTCAGAGGTGCATCCCCCCACTGTGGCTGTAGAGAGAGGTTTTCCTTTAGGTGCAGCTGCTGGAGGTGGTAATGGAGCACTTTCCCTGCTAGATGGGATTTGGTGTCTTTCTCTGCATTGAGGAGCTGACCCCACATTTCCCAGATCCCAGGAATAAATCTCATTTAATCTGTTGTCATTAAATGTTATGTGGTAGGCCTGGGAACCTTCCTGGGGGCTGTCTTGTATTTTTTCACTTCTTTATTTTCTCTTAATATCTAAACATTGAAAAAAAAATAACAAATAGTAATAATTCTAGTAAAAATAATATATGATACTGTCTGCCAACTTTTAGCTTAAGAGCTCAAGTATCCTCCCTTTCAGAAAAGCTGACAGATTCACTGTCACAGTCTGTTATAAAAGCTCTTAAAAGTTGTTGTGCTCATCAGTATGGTACATACCCAGCAAAAAAGTAATAATCTCATAACTGCCTTTATCAAATAATATTGTTTTTTTAAAAAAATGAGAATTACTTTATTAGTTCAGTAATGATTTCAGAGCTTTTCAAGATAAGGAGCAGCATTTGGGAGGGGTTTCATTTCCTGTCTGCTACCATATCAGTCAGAACTACATCTCAAATGTCTGGAGATTATGTATTTTTAACTGAACTCTAATAAAGTTTGTGCTGGGAAATCTGCACACCTGACTTGTCTGTGATTATATATTAGATACCAAACTTTTGCTCCCTTTTTTTTAAACATTACGATGCATTTTTCACTCAGATTTTGCCTCTACCCTTGCTGAAGGAATTTGGATTTTTTTTCCTTGTGGTTAAGTACCTTAATACCTCTTAGTTGTTGAAGATGGTCTTTGTATTAGTTCATAAGAAACAGAAATTTTCTGGAAATCCAGTGTTGACTGGGAAAAGGTGGCTTGTCAGTCTGTGTGATGTTCATTGTTCCTTTCTACCTTTGGAGTTTAGTTAAAATTATCTCTGGTACAACAGATAAAATTTCTATTTTGTGATTGCCCCAGAATTACCCAGTGTATGTTCCTGTACTGTACCAGTCTTGCAAAACTGATTTGTTAATACAGGATGAAAAAATGACTGTACATAGACCTCAGCAGGTGCTAAATTTGGGAAGGAAATTGTGGAACCAGTGTGAGCAGTTCTGTGGATGTATCAGCTGGATTTGGTGGGCTTTTCAGTCACCACCTAAGAGATAAATGGAGTGTTTAAGCAGGCAGAAGCTGAAAATAAGCAGAAAATGTCTTCTTGTAGGCTCAGATTTTTGGTTTTGCTTATGGATCCTTCCATTCTCTTTGAAACTTTTCAAAGGGGAAGTCTGACTAAAAGGATTTGCTGAGTAATTGCTGCTCGTGCTGACCAGAATTTATGCAACAGTTTCCATGCAAAGTAGGACTGTGTAGAGTGAAGGGACTGCTAGAAAAGTTTTCTGAGAAGGAGGAAGTAGAAAAGAATAGCTCAAGATGATGTGTGTAAACTCAAGAATAATTCAGAGAAGGTGATGTTGCCATTTCTCACAAAATGAGCAGTAGGTTGTGTTATGGAATTACCAAGTAATTGGTTTAATCTAAACAAGAGGAAGTTGTGTAGTTAAGGTGTGGAACTCCTTGCCACAGGATACTGTGGCATGGCCAGAAGTATAAATGGATTCAGAAATGGATTAGTCAAATTAAGGGATGCTCTTGGTGTCAAACAATGGTTCAGGTGCATCCTCCAGTTCAGGAAATCCTTGATCTGGTTTCTGGAAACTAGGATGGAGTGCTGAGAAAAGTTAATTCTGTGTACATGGCTTGTTTTTCGTGTTCATTCTCTTGATCTTCTGCTCGTAGCCATGATTCACATTGTGTGTCAATTGAGAGGAACCTGTTGCCTGATGTCATTTTTGGTTTTTAGCTCCATGAAGACTGGAGTCTCATGTGCAGGTTGTACTTGGATTGTACAATTCTCTGTGAGGGCAGGCCATAAGAATTCACTCCTAAATCCATGTATGTGAGGGTGTGAGTAGCTCATTTTAGAGTGAGAAGGACCTAAGAAATGGAGAGAACCATGAGAAATGTTAGCAGATTGGGGTAGTTAATTAGTAGTTAACCAATTTTTTGTTGGTTTTTTTTTTTAATAGCTTGTTCAGTTGAGTACAAGCTCTCTTCCATGGTCTGGTAGCAGTGGTAGACTGGAGAGTCTCATTTCTCAGAGTTCCTTGATTTGTATGCTTTCACAGGATGGGGTTAAAATGTTTTCTCCTTCCAGAAAATATTGAACTATAAGCTTTGTGCTTCAGAAGAATAGCCTGACTAGAGGGAGGGGAAAAGTATGAGACAGATTGCTGAGCTTATAGGGCCTTTAATAAATGGGCAGTTGATAAGTAAAACAATACAAAAGGACAGGAAGTTCTCATCTGTCAGAGCTCAGAGCATAACAGGAAATTGTCCACCATAAACCTTTGGGGAAGGTGTTTGTTTTCTGTAAACTCACTGCAATCTGGAGAAATGGCAGATGGATTTCTTTACCATCATATGTCCAATAATGAGGATTATGTATTGCTTTAGTGTTTACCTGATCTTTGTAGATCAGTGCATTTATTCCATGTAGCAGGCAAGGAGAACATTCTAAGCAGAATTTCAAATATTTTGGTGGAGTAGAGCTTATACTGTAACTGCAGAATCTGTTTTGTTTTCACTGAGCCTTTGCTTTCTGGAGTAGTGCAGAGGAGATTGTTCACTGCTGAGGCACCTTTCTGTTAAGCCAGTCTAAGTTTCCCACAGAGGAAACCTTCAGGATAACCCTCAGTGTGTCAAACAAAGGCCCATCTTCTTTCCCAAGAACCAGGAGGAAATGGAGGTTTTCTGTGTAATGCTGATGTGTGTTCTATGCTAATTTAAAATGGCTGTTTGTGGTTTATACTGACTCATTTATAGCCTTTTCAAAAGAAAGTGCACGTCATAAAATTAACTAAACCATTTCTGCACATCACTTCTTCAGAATTTAAGAGTTCTTCAGTGTTGAAAGCAGAGGTAAACACGAGATGAATGAGACCAGGATTCTTGTAGGTTTTAAACTAAATAATCCACTATCTACTTCCCCCAGTCAACCAACCAACCAACCAGCTCCATAAATCAATGAGAGACTGTATCCAGTTCCAGTCCAAGCTGCAGCAGACTGGGTGTAGTCCCTGATTTCAGTCAGCTCTGTGCATTGCTCATGTCTGCCAGGCTCAGCTTCCCAAAATCTGAAGCCTGGGCTACTTCCTTACCTGGCTGTACCTGGGTAATAGAAAGCTGCTGCTTTCTAGTGATGAGCACAGATCACTGCAGGGCTTTCTATCCATAAAGTGCACATCATGTTTTCCCTTTATTAGCCACAGCATTTAACATCTTGAAAACAGAGATTGATTTAATCTAAGTCTGCATTTAGCAATTATAGCACCAGAAAAAGTGGGAATATGTGATACTTTGAGTTTCCCTTTTGCTTTGAGTGAGCTAGGAAGGAATATTTTGAATGTTCTGTGTTTCAGGGGGTTTTGATTGTAGCATTACTTGTGAAAGTCGTGTGTTTGTGGGAGATGAACAAAGGTCTAGAGTATCTAGAGATCTGTGGATTCTATTGTATGATACAATATATACTTCTCCAAATAATGACAGTGTTACCCTAGCACCTTCTCTTGCTGAGGCTAGAATTACTTGGTACTCCTCTGAGACCCTGCTTTTCTGGCATTTAAAAAAAAAATATAAACCACAGAGAGTGACAGAGGCCCCAAAGCTATCTGGTGTTCCTGTGGTCTTGTGAAAATGCCAGCTGGGTAAAGGGACAGAAATGGATGAGAATTTATGATTTTAGTCTTTCCCAGTGCCAAGGAGGAGCTGGGTGCTCAGCACAGTGTGTGCTCACACAGCACTGCCCACAGGCCAAACCAAGCAGGCACCTCTGAGGAGGGAGGAGGGAGAGCCAGAGTGCACAGAGTCACGTAAAATGAAACTCCATCCCTGCACAGCTTCCCTGTTTCTGAAATTAACAGTGGGGAAAAAAAAATTTGCACTGTTTACAGTCTGTCCTGTAGAAAATTGTGGAAAAGCTCTTGGTGTTTCTCCTTGTTGACGCATCTGTTAAAGTTTTAATAGGATAGGAAAGAGGGGTCACGGTGTGTTATTATTTTATTTTGAACATCAAGTGAATTTAAAAGCCTTCATGTTCAGGGATCTGTTTGAATTTAGATGGTGTTAATTCTGTTTGATTTCAGAGGATCTTAATTCCTGCTGCCAAGCTCCCTGCTACTTGGTTTTCATTTCTTAATTTTATTAAGAACAAATTACAGAATCTCTTTGCCTTTATAAAATGTGACACAGAGCATGTATTAGTCAAAGTTGCAAAACTTGGGAAGCTGCCAAAATGCAAAAGGATTTTTCCTTCCTATTTCTGCTTTTTAAGATTAAGAGATATTTAATTGCATAAACAAGGATACAAGTCCTGCCATTATAGTGGATCTGTTTAATAAACACTATTATCTGTTGGTTGAGAAAAGATAGATATGTAGCTTAGGTCAGAACTAATTAAAAGAAAAAATAAATAAAATGCAAAGCTTTTTTGTAAAAGACAGTATGATTAGGAAACATTTTCACTAGGGATCTGTTTTTTCTTAGGAAAAATTAGTATTGCTATTTTTTAGCATGTTTATCTTGAGAAATTAAACAGTAACATTTGAAGTACGTGCTGTTTAGTTGTGTACTTACTGATGATACAAATGAGACTTGAAACAAATACTTGAAACAAATCCTTGCAGATTTTTGTATTTAGCTATGAATACAGTTTTTCTTTTTTCATATGATTGTCAGTATCTCTGCTTGTTACTGCTGCATCTCTGATGGACATGCAGGAAGAATTCAGTGTATTCTGAATCACACCTGTCTGTAATTGGACTGTTATTAATTGTTTGTTGGAATGGGAAAAAAATAGTATTATTTGTGTCAATGAATTTAATTTTGTTTCTACAATGTGTCCTTCCTACAGCCAACTGTTGGGGAAAGTCTTCAAAGAGAAGCATTGAAAAAGCAAGCAATGAAACAGGTAAGGGACTATTTTTAATTTACTCTCAGTGTTCTGATGAGTTAGTTTATACTATAGATCTGTTTAATTACAATATAGGAATACAATATTTGAAAATAATAAAAATTGCAATATTATTATTTTGATATCTTTTCTTCTCCTCCTCCCTGCTTTTATTTTAGACTAAATTGGAGATTCAGAAGGCTTTAGAAGAAGATGCTACAGTGTATGAATATGACAGTATTTATGATGAAATGCAGCAGAAGAAGAAAGAAAGCAGTGCCAAAATGTTGTCTGGAGGAGACGACAAAAAGGTCAATACCTGAGAATGTGTCCTGTCTGTCCAACTCTGTCTGCTTGGAGTAACCATGACTGGTTAACTTGTAAACTTGAAAGCATTGCTGCATCATCCTGACAAGTGATACTTTCATTGTTACTAATTCTGCTTCATTTGAAGGCTCTTGTCAGGTTCTGGGGATGAAAGGAACCTCCCATTCCTTAAAAGAAGGGCAAGGCTCTTACAGTTAGGAAGACAGAGGGATGAAAAATCAAAAAAAACCCCATTTATTTTCATTTAGAGTAAAAATTTTTCTGATCAAAGATGGGATCACTGTTTTAATTGAATACAGCAACCTCTCTTGGTGCTGGGAAATGTGCTGTGTTAGGGTCTGAAAGGAATGGCAGTTTGTTTTGGATAGCCATCAGTCAGAGGGAGAACACACATTAGAGTAACTCCTGACAGTTTTCTTCTGTTACCAACTTAATTCAACATCTCCATCAATCCCAGTTTGTGTTTTCTCAGCCATCACAGTTACCTCTCAGCATGGTAACTTTTTTCCCTTCTACCTCAGCCCAGATACATCCACAATATCCTCAAAGCAGCTGAGATTAGAAAGAAGGAACAAGAAAGGCGAATGGAAAGAAAAATTCAGAAAGAGCGTGAAATGGAAGGAGGAGAGTTTGCTCACAAAGAGGCTTTTGTGACTTCAGCTTATAAGAAGAAGCTGCAAGAAAGAGCTGAGGAGGAGGAAAGAGAAAGAAGAGAATCAGCTCTGGAGGGTGAGATTCATAGTGAAATAATTGTCCTGAAAAAGAAGTAGAGCCTTGTACATGATTTACAGTATATTCATCTGGTGGTCTCTGTGTGAGGCTTGACATAATGAAAATCAAAGAGGAACCAGATTAGCAAATCCTGAATCAGATCAACCTTAGTTCATTACTTTCCTCTGCAGATGTTAGAGATGGAGCAGAGGAAGCTCCTCTGTTTGTGTGTCAGTACTATTTGGGTTGGTACTTTAATTTTTGAGGGAGGATCAATTAAAGGAAGACTCATAAGCCTGGGGTACAGTGATGCTTCCAGTCCTTACCTCAGACACTGTGGTCAGGATCAGGAGCAGATGTAAAGCACAGGATGTGGAATCATTAGATAAATTGGGCTGGAGTGCACCTCTGGAGGTCACCTGTTCCAGTTTCCTGCCCCAAGCATGATCTGCTTGTGAGACCAGATCAGGTTATTACTCTGAGCTTTTCCCACTTTGGATTTGAAAACCACCAGGATGGAAACTGCAGTTGTGGTGATGTGTACCAGTTGTGTGTGATGAGTAATTGTGGCACAGTAAATCCAACCTCCCTTTTTTCTCTAAGCATACCTGGATGTGACCAAACAGAGGGATCTCAGTGGATTCTACAGACATCTTTTAAACCAGCGTGTGGGGGAAGAAGAGATGCCGAAATGCAGCTTCCGTGAAGCCAGGTAGGATGTGATTCCAGCAGGGTTTCAGCTATAAAAACCAGGATCTGCCTGTTTGTGATTCCATACTCACTGGAAGATTAGACTAAGAGCACTACAACAGTAGTAAGGTAAACAGGTAATTTCATACAGCAGATTACTGAATTATTTGGTAAATAACTGATGATCATCAGTGACACAGAAGCGAAGCAAGCAGGACAGGGATGCTGTCTGAAAGGTATCAAGAGGACAGTTAAGGTTGTAATCCTGCTTGGTATTATTCTAACCTACATTTTCTTTGGTTTACATAATATTTAGCAATCTGTTTTAAGCTACACATTTTGAATCATGAGGAAGACAAGAGGTAAGATAGTGAGCATAGCAGTAAGTCATAGGAAGTTTATATGGTACAAATTTCCTGTAAAGAATGTGAGTCTCTTCACTTTGTACTTACTCCACATTCAGTTGCATAAAAACTAAATTGTGGTAAAAGGAAATGAATCAAATATGTGGGAAATCCAGTGGGAGTATTTTGAAATCTGAATATGTGAACATTCCAAAGCAAAGTAATGAGATGAGACTGAATTATTTACGTGTTTAAAATGGTAACATTGTGCCCTGTGGATAAATGTGTTGAAGGGGATGTTTCTTGTATGCAGCAATTGATAATTTGAGACAATTAACTCAGATTAAACCTCATTTGATAGAAGTTTAAAGCATGGATGTCACAAAGAAAATGCAGCTTTCATCAGGAGATCTTCTAGATCTGAGGTTGGATTGTTAGAAAGTCAATTCTTAGCCTAAGTAAAGAAAGTGATCACTGAGTTTACTCAGCTGCTTGAAGTAAGGGAGTTCTCCATGAAGTCTTCAGGATGATGTGATTTTCTTCTGTGTGGAGAGCATTTGAAATGATGGGTTTTTAATCTTGCCAATTAAGAAAATTTCCTTTAGTGGCACATACAATTAATTCTGGGAAACAAATTTTCCTCTAAATGGTGTTCCCAGCAAGGCTTTCAAATAAACTCAGGTGTATATTTTAATTTTATTCTTTCTCATGGTGATACAGCAGGATATAGAGAGAATCCAGCTCAATTTTTAGATCTCAGAAGTGTCCCTAAAGTGATCCACCTTTGAGTTGGGTTACTAAGTAAATTACCAAATTTTCAGTGTAATTTTTAGTCACTGTTCATAGGCTGCACATGCCTTCAAGCATTCAGCAGACACAGAATCTCAGTGGTGGTGTGCTGACTCATGAGAGTCCCCCACGGGCTGTTCCTGGAGCTGTTCCTGTGATTCAATGGAAAAGACATGGCTGGTATGAATGAACGTGGATTTCCTCATCAGCCAGAAGAGAGTGACAAAGCATAACCCTCCATGGCTCAGCATTTTCATTTAAGAATATTTGAGCTGTTAAAAGTTACTCATTTTTGTCTAGTCACAAGTGAGGTCTTCAGAAATATGGGATCAAAAAGATCATGTTCCTCTCTCTGTCAACAAAACACACAACCTGCTTCTTCTCTGCATAATTGTTTGATGTGAAGAGAGGCCAAACACATAGGAAAACCTGTAACTTGCCAGCAGACTTTCACAGGAGCACAAATCAATGTTTTTTTCCCTTAGATGGAGGCTGCACATATTTTACCATAGTCACTCTTTTAGATAAATTCCTCAGCTCACATCCACCAGTGAGCCAGACATGGATACTTTGTGCTGGATTCCTGGAGCCTGAGCCACAGACAGATTTGCTTTCTTAGACTTTCCAGCAGCATCTTTTGCCTAAGTCCCAGCCAGAAGTCAGTTCATAGAAAAGTCCAAGATTTCAGGCTTTTTAATGTTTTTTTCTTTTCTAATATAAAAAATGTAGGATAAAGGAAGAAAAACCTGACAGCGAGGAAGAACCCAATGAAAGGAATAAATGCCCATCAGAAGAACAAAGAGTGAAGCCCTCTAAGAAAGAAGATAATCCAGATGCTGATAGCGACCTAGGAACTGATAGTAGTGATGATGACAAGAGACACAAGCATAGTAAAGTAAATTTGAAAAAGAAGAAAAGAAGGGAGAACTCTGTGAGCAGTGAAGAGGAGGTTAAACATCACAAAAGCCAGAGGCATTCCAGGTCACCAAGCTCATCTAGTGTGGAGGAAGAGCCACGAACCAAAGCCCAAACAAGTCATCAGAGGGGAGAGAGCAGGCCAAGCAGGAGGGGGAGTGATGAGCAGTACAGGGAGAAGGATCATGAGAGAAGTAGGACCCATGAGAAGGATCGCCAGAGGGAGCGGGAAGAGCGACACAGGCACGGGGATCACACTAACAGAGATCACTACAGGAGGAGGGAAGATCAAGAGGATAAACAAAGGGGAAAGGAAAGAAAAGAGAGGGAGGGGCATGGCAGAGAATGGAGGAAGGCAAAGGAGAGAGAGGAGAAGGGCTCAGAGAAGGAACGAGAGAAAGAAAGAAGGAATGATAAAGATAGATATAATGACAGAGAGAAGGAGAGAGGAGAGAAATACAGAGAAAGGGAAGATCATGCAAAGGAGAGGAGAGAGAAATATGGCAGTGATGAAAAGAAATACAGAGAGAGGAGGGAAGGTACTCCTACACCTTTGGAAAAGGATGGGGAGGCTGATCTGGGTAAGGAGAGAAAGGGAAAAGACAGACAGGTGGATGAGAAGGGAAGCTCCAGCTCTGGAATGTCTGAGCAGAAACGTAAAGCTGTAGAAGAAGGGGAGAAAGAGGAGAAAGAACAAGCTCAGAAAGCACCTGAGAGCCTGAGCAAATTTGCCAAAAGGAGCAACGAGGAGACAGTGATGTCAGCACGGGACCGGTACCTGGCGCGGCAGATGGCGCGGGTCAGCAGCAAACCCTACATCGAGAAGGAGGAGGATTGATGGCCTGGGCTGGGCACAAACAGCTGGGCTGCCAGCCAGCAGGAAAGCCCCCTGGGCTACAGAAATGGTTATCCTACCTCTCTGTTCCTGGCTTTCCTTTGAGAAGTTGTGTGTTCCTTAAGAGAGCAGCTTTAGGAATGGATCAGTGGGTGTCCTGACGCACACCCTTAGTCTGTGTGTCTGTAGTTGAAATGGTAAATGTGGCTGACTGTCCTCCCTGCCCTTCAGTACCACATCTTTGGTGCATGAAGATTTTGGACAGACCTGGGAGTGTTAAATAATGTAAGGTGAGAATGCATCCCCCTGCTCCTTTCAGCAGCCAAAACAATGAGCTCTGCTGAAACAAAGGTGTTCTCAGCCCTTAGAAGGACTCATTACCCTCTACTGCTCTCAAAAATGGGAAGCAAACCTGTAAAAGTTTGTGAAAAAACAAGAAAAACAACCTGAATAATGATCTAGGAGGTTTGTGTATGTAGAGTGGAGTTTTGTAAGATATATGCATATTGAGGTATGAGTTTTGTACTACTTGTGGGTTTTAGTCTGGGGACCTGATGTACAGACACAGTTAATAAAGTGTAAAATACTTATTGGATCAAATGTGTGGGTCCTTTTCATGGGTAGGTTATTTTACTGCATCTTTTTTTGCATGGAATAAGGTGATGAGTCTGCTTTCATGTATTACAGTTGTATCTGCTTGTTAAGTGGTGCTTTAGATTTGTCAGTCTTCTGTTCATAGGTTCACATTCAAGAATAAAGTCATCCTCCATTAGGTAAGTAGGATGTCTGACAGTGGTGATAGCTTTTATAATTAATTTTCAACACTTTTTTAGTTGTTTCTTTCACTTTGTTTTGTTGTATTTTATCACTTCTATGCTAGGGTAAGGTGAACTTAGATATAAAAGAAAGGTTTTGAGATTGGTGTTTCCCTAAATAATTTGTTCAGCAGACTGAGCAACAAGACAAAGTGTGAGTAAAATTAAATGCAAATGCTGCCACTTTATAAAGGCTTGGAATGAGTTTCAAATGTCAGCTAATGAAGTAGTTAAGCACATGCTCCAGTTTGGAGCAGTTTGGGTTTGCTGTTCTGTGTAAACAACTGTAATGAGCTTTGGTTCTTCTGTTGGAATGGAATGAAAGTGTTCAGCAGTGGGCCAGGGTTCAAACTGAAGGAAATCCTCTGCTTTTTGTCAGAGGCCTTGTTGGCATTGTAAACTAGACTGGATATTCTGCTGTTACTTAGAATTGAGATTTTTATCTTTGCTCTTCCCAGAAGAGAGACGCACAAGAGACATCTGCAGATGGTTTATGAATATTAAATTTATTACAGTAACAGTTTACAGTACAAGGCACATACTGATGACTTACAATCAGCTTGCAACACTTGTAACTAAACAGCTGCATAAATTAATACAGGTGCATCATGTACAAGTTGGAGGGAATGCTTAGTTCTGTACAGCTAAAACTCCAGTTTAATTCTCTTTAAAAGGCGAAGTTGGTCCTAATTTACCAGTTTCATGACTTTCTTTTCACTGCTCAGAACAGAGGGTAGGATATACTTGTAAATGAGCGGAAGGTGAGCTGAAGAAAAGGAATTTTTTTGCCTCAAAACACTTTGGAACTGCAGTGCAGCTCATTTGGTATCAATATAAGTAGTTTTTATACAAAACCAGTGTTTAAGGTATGGCTGATTGCTGAGCTACCTGATAAATATTGGTTACTTTTGTTTTCAGATGGGTGTGTGAAAGGAAAAAAAAAAGAATTTTATAAATAAATCAGCTTCTCAATATTTCAACTACTCAGCTAAATAGAAATACTAAAAAATGAACTTACCATAATAAGATATTCAAACCAGTACACCATGTAACAAAAAAGTAACGAGGACTAAACTGCTTTTCAAGTTCAGCATTTATAGAATGAAAACATGGATGTATTTTATCTTTGTATTATTCAGGAAGAGAAAAGCCTTTTTAATCTACATTGCTTTTTGTATCTTCAAATAATTCTAAGAGTTTTTATCCTCTCTCAATATCTTGGGACTCAGAGCACATTGTTCTCACGTTTCAGCTGTTGCAGGGCTTGTGTTACCATCAGGGCTTCCTGGCTGACTTAATTCACTAGAAAATGTGATATTTCTGAAACCTCCCAGAGAGCCAATGTCTGTCCTATGTCTGTCTTAAAAATTAAATTTTTTTTTATTAGCTGAACACCTGCCTGAAGAGGGAAGAAACAGGGTAGGGTTTTCTCCTTTGTTTCCCACACTTCGCTGCTGGACACATACAAAACCTCATTCATCTCACATTGACATTTCATGTGCATTTTTTCAGTTAATGAACTCAGAAAATTTAATTTTTGAAAGTAGGTTTCAAATACACTTGAGGTATAAACTTCAAAACTATTTCTCATAAGTGTTTGTCCAATAAGACAGATTTATATGTTTTTCTAGTGGCAATTAAAGAACATACTCCCTTTTTAAAAATAGTTTAAGAGTCTAGTTCTGACAGAACAATCCTTATCTCTCTTAAGTTATTTCCTCATTGGAAGTTGGGATTGAGACTTAGATGAACTCAAAAGTCATTCAAAGTGGAAGAGGAAGTGGAAGAGCCTTTTTCCAGGTACACAAAGGGGGAAAACTCTGGCAGAGGTGATGGAAATATTTTCAGAAGGCAAACACAACATCCCTGCTTTCCTCTCACCTGGCAAGTGCTTCATACCCCAACAGGGTCCTTGATGCCCCCTGCTCTGGCTGCACAGGGAACCTTGGCAACTTCAACAAAGGGATTCAGAAGAGACTTTCATCCTCTGTTTTATTTTACTTTCATCATAATCTATGTGCCAGAGTAAAAACACAATGCAGGTTTGGATGGATGGTGCCTGCTGAGCCCATGTCCTCCAGGGGCCAGGGCAGGACATGTGTGCATGTCATGTGAAGAGCTGGGTGTGGACACGGGGGTTAATTTGTGTGTCAGTGCCTTGAAGTTAATACATTTTGTTCTGATGAGAACCAATCCTGCTGAACTCTACTCAGCTTCTTGCTAAGAAAAAAAAAATTCCTCTCCTTTTCTTCTTCAGCTTGAAAACCCAGTGCAGTCCCATTAGAATATGAGCTACTAAACCTTCAGAGTAGGTTTGGATAGTTGTAAATGTACTTTTGTCAGCCAGCCAAAAGGATTGTTCTAATTTTTACTTCTGCACTAGGAAAGAGGAGGAAAAACCCACAGGCGCCAGCAAATCTTAGGTGTGAAATTAACTGTAAAAAAAAAAAGGGAAGTTAAGCAGAGAAGGAGATTAAGACTGCACTTTCTGGCATCAGAACTCAAAAAGATTCATTGTTGGTCTGCAGTTTCTGTAGGTCTGCCAGGACAGTGATTGGTTATGGAAACAGTACAGTAAGTGCTGGCAACTTTAAGTGCTTGTCAAGTAACTCACGATGAGTTTTTGTGGCTTGATTGTTTCTAAAGGAAAGTGAAGCCTCAAACATCACAAAAAATTATTTCATAACTTTTTTTATGCAAGAAACAGTAGAAATTGTTACTACTTACAAACCAGAGGAAATGAGAAGGAGGCTGTGTGTGCTGATGTGTGCAGAGTTGTGCTGCTCAGCATTTTTCCTCTCCCTCTGTCTACTCCACCACAGACCCAGGGAACTTCCTAGCTTATAAACCCCTGCATTACTCGAGTAATGTATGGCTATCAGAAATATTTGTGCGTTTTCCCACGTAGTTGAAGCAAGTAGAGAACCTTAGAAGCGAATACGACATTGGCCGGTACGAACGATCACACGGAGGGAGGAGATACAGGAGCACTGCCACACACTGGGGGGGGTTACACCAAATCCTGCCTGGCCTTGCTCGTCCTGGAGGGGCTGCTGCAGGCTCTCGGTGCCACTCCCGGAGCAGGGATGTTCCCTCGTGTTCCACAGCGAGTGCTCAGTCCTGCCTGCTTGCGAGTGCACAGCAGGTGTTTGAATTGCTTGGATAAACTGGAGGCGTCACCTTTCCCGAGGGTGCAGCCCCCCGGAGAGCTGCGTTGGGTGTCTCAGCTGGAAGGTGGCTCTTTGTGGGGACAGGGTGGGGAGGGTGAGGTTTGGTGCTGCTCTTCCCTCCCCCAGAGGCAGCTGAGCTTATACTGCGTTCATGCGGATGTCTCCGAAGGGGATTTCTGTGCCTGTCTCGGGAGTGATGCTCTTCAGAATACGCTGTTGCAAAGAAATCAGTGTTAGAAATGGATTCATTTTAGAGGCAATACATAGCATGTCATAACAACATCATTTAGAAAGAGATTAATAATAAAGTATGACTGAGTTACACCTCAAACTACTTATGAGTGTTTCAGGCCTCTGTTAGCACTATGGAGATGGAAAGTTCTATACAAGTACACAGCAGGATTTATAAAATGATTTGTGATATAATTGGAATCAAAGCTTGGCAGGTCCCCTATTAATGCTTTGCAGTTTACTCAGATACTCTGAGCCAACTAAACATATTCTTTATGAACTGGTATTTATTTGAACTTTGAAGAAATCTCAGTATTGTCATTAGAGATTTATGGCAGAGAAATCTTCCTAAATGTGTAAGAGAAAAACAAGCTTTTCTGACAGATACACGCCAGGAAACCAGCTTTTCACTGCCTCATTTGCTTGTCTGGGGGATTCTGAGTATCTGAGATGAATTTTAGAAAGACTCTCTAGTTCACCAGAGCTTTAAAAATTACTTGATATAACATTTTATAAGAATTTGTCAGCAGCCTCAGTAAGAACTGGGAAGATTTTTGACAATTCAGGAACAAAACAGCCAGTCATGGATATTTTTAGGCATCACCTCCTTCCTAACAGTCAAACAGAAGCCACAGAGCAGCAGGGGTACCTCCTTCAGTGTCCCTGGGGTGATGACCAGGCGATAGACCATGTAGATGGGAATGAAGATGACGGAGGAGGTTCCTATGCAGTAACCCACAACTGTGGTCCAGTAGGGATAATCATAATCAAAAAGCCTCAGCTCAGGAGGGTTGGACAGAAAGCTGCAAGTGACAAACTGAAAGAGAAAAAGGGGAGAGTGTGAATATGTGGATTTTGATGGCATGCACTTTGGGCAACTCCATGTTCCAGCATAGCACTGAAATAAGTAGAAAATGAGTAGGACTCAAGATTAAAAATACGCTGACACTGAAAAATTCCTGAATGTAGATTTAAAACAAATCAACAACAAATCACAAAACAAAGATCAAAAGGATCCTTCCCAAAGAAGATGCTCTCCACACTACACTGCTCTCTGTCAGAACAGGAAAAGGAAAAAATATCAGCTCAGTTATTGCTGTTGGGTCATTTTCCTGAGCATGTCATTCATGACTGAAAAATTCCTTAGGAAACATCAAATAGTTCTGGTTGAATATTACAGGAATAGTATTTGGGACTGTCCTAGGAAGGATCTCTGACTGTTTTTTCCAGAGTATAATCAGAAGCTCAGGATTTACCAGCAGAACTTCTGTACAGAAATTATATCCTGCATCCTGAGCTTTTCTTATTTTAGGTGAGTTCCACAGGGAATACAAATAGCTCTGCCTGGCAGCCACATGCTCAGAGCTCTGTCCCTCTCTGTTTATTTTGCTGCTTTAGGATTACAAAGAGGACAGAAATATAAAAATTACTGCAGTGTGATATTTTTATTTCTAGACTTCTCTTTCTAGGGGTGATAAAATTAAAATCTGTTAATTATTCCTTGATCATTGCAAGTGTTTTGAGTTCACTCTGTAGGTGTTAAATCTACATTCTGTGCTTCATAAACTCCACCTTGACCTGCTCTGCTCTCACTAAGGCCAGTCAGAATAAAAGACAGCATGAACTAATTTTGAATCAGGAAATGAACACTTTATGTTCAAATGTTATTAATAACACTGCCAAGTCAAACATTGGGACAATATTTCCAATTCTGAATTATAGATTTATAATGGTTGTAATTAACTGCTGTAGATTTCAAGTGGAATATTCTGAAGTTGTCCATCAGCAGTTGCTGAGAGTGTATTTACTCATCTTGGTTTTCCTATTCTGGCACTATGTTTCATCAGCTTTTATTACTACATTTTGTTGAGGTAAACATAAGACAAAAAACCAAAGCAAATTTGTTCAGCAGAGAGCAGGGGGGGATTTATTCAGAACCCAGACTTATTCAGCTAATTCAACTACAAAAATCCTTAAAACTGTGATTTAGTAACAAGACCTTGCAGCATTGTATTGGGTTCTCCACTAATTGAGCCTTTTTGCTTTAACAAAAGTTGTTACTAAAGAACTTCACAAGAGAATTGTGGAATTAAGCTTTTAGAAGTCTAAGGAGCTGCATTGTTCACTGGTGAATTTCTTGGTGCTGGAAAGAAAAAGCTCTAAAGAAAACTCACCAGAAGGAAGAGGGGACTAATTGCAACCCAGCAAACTCGCCAGTACCAGCCTGGGGCAGAGCCCAGCATTTCTTTCACATCGTTGCAAAACTGGGTGATGCCTGTGGAGACAAGGGAGGAGAGGGAAGACAGCAGAGCTCAGTTTTTCTTAAGCAGATACTCAACACTTTTATGCCCAGCAAGTAAATTCAGAATCTATCCCAGAAGACCATTTTGTTCCTATAACTCTTAATTTTACTAATTCCTTAATCAATCTTAGAGGATTATGCCTCCTGTTACTTTCAGATGCCTGTGTACTTGTGTCAGAGAGCAATTAATACTAATTCTCACTGCTTTACTTATCAGTGAGTCTGTAAAGAGCTTTTGTAAACTTTTTTCTGGGGACATGGGTGATGTTGTCTGCAGAAAGGGGGCAATGCTGAGCTGCAGGAGCTCAGGAGTTTGGGCCAGGGGTGTTTGGAGGTACCATAGAACCAGGACACTGCCACTGCCTCCAGGAACACCACGGTCAGGACAGCTGGACCTGTGGCATATTCTTCAAACAGCTTCACCACATATGCTCCTCCCTGGAAAAGAGATCCAAAAAAAAAGAGATCAGTGTCCCCCGGATCCAGGGATGGCAATCCTGCCCTGCTGCTGTTGGCACAGGTGGGGAATTCTCCCAATTCTGTCACTCTGGGGTTGTTTCTGCCAGGGAAACCCTGGTGAGCTGCACCCCTCACCTGGGGGCTGCCATGCAGAGAAGCTAAAATCTGCTGGCATTTCTGGCTGGATTTTATTGAGCAAAGGGGATTTTACAGGATGGCTTTTTGCATGCCCTCTACTTTCTCCACCAGGGATCATAGCTACTGAACAGCAAATAAAAAATTACTTTGCTTTCTTTCCATTTGGGGTCTAGAACCATGAAGGAGAAGACCTCTTGCAGAGGATCTCAGCATCCTTTTACAGCAAACACTTCACATGAGAAGGAAGTTACACATAAATGAGCAAGTGGAGTGGAACATGAGAGGAAAGCCAAGTATTTCTGTCTTTTTCCCTTATGATCATTACACTCATTATTCAAAAATTGCTTGTTGTGAGAATGAAATGCACAAGCCCCGTGGGAACTATTTGATGTGACTAATCATGATTTCTGCCTTGAAACAATGAGGAAGATCCAGGAAATCCATTACTAGAATTCTTTAAAATTCAAATTATGTTTTACACATTGTGAAGATTATAATAACTATTCATGTTATTTTTAACATGGTGCTTTTGGGAACAAGAAATAAACCCCATAAAAAACGTGGCTGGTTGTCTGCTGACTGATGAGCAGCATCATTTATGATGTGCAGCACATCATGAGTTGCAGTAGGATCATTTTGCAACATATTTCCTAGTGAAATACCATTCATATTTATTCCAAGTAATAGATTTCTAAAGCATAAAGAAAACAGGCTGGAGGTTCAGTCTGATTTCTTGAAACTCTTCAAAATATTACTACCTTCTCCAAGGTTCATTGAGTGGGTGAAATACTCACAAATGTCAGGGTTGCCAGCGACCCCAAAAAGCAAATGATGGTCAGACCAAGGACAAACAATTCCCTGCGTTTGCCCCAGACGTGTGGGAATTCATCCAGGACTCCAGTAATCACTCCCTCTAGTCCTGCAAACTGAAAAACATGGAAAAATAACTGGAAAATAGAGGGCAGTGTTCCCTGCTTAAAAGTATGTTTGAGTGCTTAAAGGAGCATTAGAGCATTGAAATATTGGTGCTTTGTTTTGCTGTAGAGCTGGTGTGAGGTTTTTAGACAAATCTTTCCTCCTAATTTGTTTAAAATTCTTTAGGGTAAGGATTTAGTGTTTGAGGATCTGAGGGAATGCACTGTCATCCAAAGGCAGTCCTGTTCTACAGGCACCAGGATGTGGAGAAATGAGAGGGGGTTCAGTAGGACCAAGGCTGAAATCAGCTGAGCTCAGCCCTGCTGGAAGGAGCTGATTCTCCTCCTGTAAAACCAGACTCACACGACAATTTTTAGTGTATCTCCAGTTCCCACCTTCTAAATCAAATTTGTGTGAAAAACCTCCTGATTTTCATAATTGCTTTGTAAATTTACAAGCAAGAAAGGAGCCTGGAAGGCTGCATTCAACCAGGAGTGTATAAATCAAGTGCTTTGCTTGTATTTCAGGGTCTTATTAATTGTCACAGCACGACAGTGACAAATCACTTGATTATATTTAAACCTATTCAGATAAAAACTGGAGTAGCAGTTGCTGTTTTACAGAAGGCACCTGGTGCTGCAAACCCCTCAGTGCCAGAGCAGTGTTTGTAATTCTGTTTGTGTGGTGCCTGAGGGGGTCAGGCTGTGCCCCAAGGGTCTCCCCTGCTCACTACTCACCGTGCTGTCCAGCCCCAGCGTCAGCAGCATCAGGAAGAAGATGATGGCAAAGAAGGTGGAAGCTGGCATGTTGGCAATGGCCTCTGCGTAGGTGATGAAGAGCAGGCTGGGTCCTGCAGCAGAGAGTTGGCATCACTGTTAGCCAGTGCTGTGCACAGTGTCTCCCAGGGGAAAACTTCTCCCCCCAGCTGCTTTGCCATGTGCAGTTAGCACCACATCTGTGAAACTGCAAATCTGGCTTTTATGTGTGGTATTTATGGGCTGATTTTTTAGCAGTGCCAAATAAAGTCAGCATCCTGAATAATGTACCAAATACTCCTCATCATTCAGGCTGCTCTCCATCTAGAGGTACAAATACAAATACATTCTGTCTTAGAAGCAGTTTGAGATGTGCATGAAGCATTAACCTACCAGTGTCTTTGGCAACCTCTGCCACATCTTCATTCCTCATCTCAGCCATGTATCCCAGCACGGTGAAGATGACAAAGCCAGACACAAAGCTGGTCAAGCAGTTCACGGTGCTGGTGACCAGAGCATCTCTGCAACAGAAAACCTAACTCTCATCAGGGAATCTGCACCTGCTAGAAAGGGTTTACAACCTCTTGGTCTACAATCTAGACACACCCCTAGGAAAACTGGGGGAACACAAAAGGAAAACAAGCAGCAGATTTGAAAGAAAGAGGGAAAAAAACCAACAACTCATGACTACTTTTTCTTCTCAAATCCATACAGATGCTGTAACATCAGCCTGCCACTGGATTAAATGCTGGCTGTATCCTGATGTTTTAAAAGAATAGGAATTACTATGGGAATATTAAAGAATTGAGAATTTTATTTTAGAAGTTAGAAATAGATTTTTTTTCAGGTAACAAGGAAAAACTATGAATTACCTTTCTGCTCAAGATTATGAAGTTATTTCCTAACTGACTACTGAGATTAAATAACTACAATGTGATGGTTTGGCAAGGGTTTAATCCATTTTGTTGTGGCAGGTTTCTACATTTTAGACCTCTAGCTGTAATGAGTAAAAATTATCTTACTTTAAGGAGAAATGTTTTAGATTGCTCTGTTACTTCTGATTTCTATCTACACAGGTCTGACAATTTAGTGCCTTTCATCAGCACCCTGTCCTCTTTTTCATAAACACCCACGGTTACATTTTTAACTGGATTTTAGTTATAGAATAAGGTAGAACTCACTGGTAGCAGTTGTTGTGGAATTTGTTGTAGCTGGCATAAGCCAACAGGACCCCAAAACCTGGTCCCAGGGAGAAAAAAATCTGAGCTGCTGCATCCACCCAAACCTGAAAAATATTGAAGGTCAAAAAAAAAATCACATTAATCAGATTGAATGAATTTGGCATATTCAGAATATCACTTAGATTTACAAAAGGGTGTTACACTGGTCTGCCTGTGTCCTAGTCCTGGTCCAAAAGACACTGTTGAGAGAGATGTTGAAATATGAATGTGTGTTATAGAACTGTTGTGGTCTTGCACTTCTGACAACATCTTAGATTAATTCACTGAATTGCCAGTAATCAATTTAACACAAGGGTTTTTTGCAGTGTATAGAGAACTTTTACCCATGATTTTGAAAGAAATTTTTGCCAGATTTCCAAATCTTCCTCCGAACTCTGTGTGCTGTGGAATAGTTCTGTGTTTTGCAATGTGTCCTCCAGGCTGTGTAGACTTTCCCTAGGTTTATGGAAATCCTTTTGACTGTGTGGATGCAGTTCTGGTTCTTGGGGCTCAGTTCAGCTTTGCTGTAGCTGTGACAGATGCAAGTGTGATGATCTTGTTATGAAAAGCGTGTTGTACTTGAAAAGTGGCCACAGCCCTAATGAGTAATGTTCTAAAGTACAATATCAGCTCTCTTTCTGAAGGTGAAAGTCCTCATTCATTTATTCTCTTTTGATTGAAACATGGAGTTCATTACAACTCATTTCTAATATTCTCTCCCATGGTGTGAGGCCATCCTGTATCACCCAGCCAGAGCTCTGTCATCACCCAGCACACAGATTGCAATCTGCTGTCCTCACTCCAGATACATCCAATACAATATCAATGCCCTTTATTGCTTTTTTCAGAAGATGTGGTTCCTTATTGGAGATGCTGCTTTATCAGAGACTGGTGTCTTTTCATTTCCTCTTCATTCAAAACTCTCCATATCAGCTGGGCAGCAGCAGACTTGCAAACATTGGAATTTTTTAATCTTTGTGTTTGTAGTATTTATTGCTTTGGGGTTTTTCCATCACCCTCTCACCAGACACTTTCACAGGCAGTGGAGTGAGCACAGCCTTGAGCCTGATGGATTGCTTGTCATCCACAGAGTTCAAGGCTGGATCAGATACTGGAGAGCCTGGGCTTTGTTGGTTAGCTCAGTTTGTCCTCATTCCTGCTTTCCTTTCAAACTTTGCTGGTGTATGCAGGCCTGACTGATTTATTCCTCCTCCATAGGCACTCATGTGAGTTACTGGGTTTAGTTGGTGTCTGTGGGCTCACCTGCCAGAGCTTGTTTCAGGATGGAGATGGAAGTTTCTGCTCCAGTAACCTGCACTATTTAAATAGTGGACACTGTAGGGCTGTACTCGTCCCCTTAAGCAAAAAAAACCTGCAGCTCCACCACTTGTTAATAAATTCAGTTTGCTCAGTGTGACTGACAGGGGAAGGATTTTGTTGCAGTGTGGGAGCACTGACAGCTTCTCACTCAGTGTCAGCCTGGTCACCATTTTCCTGGTGAAAAAGTGTTGGGTCACTTGTTTTCTTTTAATCAGATCACTCATTCTGCTCAACCACCGTATGGAAGCTCTGCCTTTAGTTCAAGCTAAATTGAAGGTGGACTCTAATCTTTAAAATTCTCTATAATTATGGAAAGAGCATGGGCTCAGGTTTTTAAGTCCATGCTAAGACATCTGTCCAGTCATGCTCTGTGTATCTGAAGTGATACACACACAGATAGGGTGAAAGCAAATCTCTACGCTTTTATAAAGTTTTTTACCTCAGTGGCCAGGAGTTTCTGCCAGTCAGGTTTCAGGTAGTAGAGGACACCTCTCCAAGCCCCAGGCAAAGTTGCACCTCTCACGAGCAGGATGAAGAGGATGATGTAAGGGAATGTGGCAGTCACCCAAACCACCTGTGAGGGAACATGGAGAGGGCGTTTGCCACGGGTAGAAAGTTAACAGGGATAATAAGAGTTAGTTAATCATATTCTATCTCTTTGCATTTACAGCATCTTCACATTAATGTCTCTGCAGGTCTGTTAACAGAGTTGTTCCTGCCCAGAGAACAGTGGGGTCACTTATTTTTGTTCTCTATTGCTTGGGTAAGACTAGCAGTCACTGTACAGCAAGTGCTCCCCAAATTCACCAGCCCATAATCCCTGCCATGAAAACAACCTGAGCTGATCCCGACAGTTAATTGGCTCAGGCAGACTTTTTCATTCACCTTGCCAGATGTTTTGACCCCTTTCCAGATGCTGAAGTACACAATGGTGAAGATTAACAACAAGCAGAGGGTCAGTTGCCAGCTGATGCCCCCCAGGTTGTCCAGCCCATTGGACCTGTGCACCTGCAGGACCTGGCGGCTGCAAGAGGAGAGAAAAACACAGCAGAGATACTTTTTAAACAAATTCTTACATTAAAATCCAATTAACAGAACCATGCTGTGGTCTGAGCAATACAAGGAATCTTGAGATCTTCATAGCAGCCTTCAAAGTCATGGCATTTTGGATTTATTTTATTCTAATTAAAAGTTTTATTAATGGTTAACCAGTGATGATAAGTGACAGCAGACATCGACTGGGAAGGTCCTATAACACAGAGCACTCCCCATGCACCCTAAGCTTACACCCCCTACAAGAATCCAGTGGTTTGAAGAGAATGTCATCAACAATCAGCCCTGCTGCCCTCTGAGGAAAATCTTGCTGGTGTTCCAGCAGTCTGGCTACCACCACCATCCTCACTTACATGCACTTACGTATAAAATTCTTCTGCAGGAGAGATGGAGTGCAGGGACCAGCTGACATTGTCCTTGCTGAAGTAGTTGGTGCAGTTTCCTGTGTTCCAGGGGTTTGTGCAGCTGGTCCAGGGCAGCTCCGCCGTGAAGGAGGAGATGAGGTAGTAAAAAGCCCAAGCCATGATGGTGTTGTAGTAGGAGGCTACGTAAAGATCTATGATACAGATGGCAAAGCCAATTCCTGGAGAGGCAGGAAAGAATTGCATTCACTCAGTGTAAGTTTTAGGAAAAAAAAAAAAAAAAGGAATTGGTCATCACATCAGTTAGTAACTGTTTATGGCAGCTCTGCAGGAGGAACACACACCCTCTCAAGTGTTTACAGCACTGGCATTTCTTGTGACTTCAGAAATACTCTGATTCCAGCAAAGCATCCTTCATCAAGACAGAACATGCTTATAAAGAGATCTTTTCTATGTCTTCCTAAATTTAGAAATAGGCATCTTGCAGTCTCAGTAAATAAAAAGATCAGAGCTACAGCACTGGGAACAAGACTAGATGAGGATATAGAACAGTTCCTTTTATTCCTTATCATTTTAGGCTTGGTCAGCCTCTATCTAATCAATTTAAGTTGCAAACTATACATGTGTACAAGAGCACACACACATGTGCAGGTGTACCTGGAGTTTTAGGAAAGCTTTCTTTATAAAGCCAAAACCTTGTGTAGAACAAATCTTACTTAGCTTTATGAGATTTTCTTTCCTCCCACCGAAATGCCACATTCATTGAAAAATTTTCCAGTTATTCAGAAAGTTCCATTTCCCTTTGTTACCTTTGAATATAGGACATATTTTTCTCCAAATGGAAATACAGCCATTCCTGTGGTACTGTCCTAGAGCTAATTCCATGTAGAAGAGAGGAATCCCTCCAAAGAGGGCCATGATTGTGTAAGGAATGAGGAATGCTCCTGCAAGAGAGAAAGCAGATGGTTGTCACTCTTCACAGACTTCTCTTCCAACAGTACCAGCCCTCCATAAACAGGAGTTCCTTTTATCCCACAAAAATTCATATCCCCTCCCTAGCCAGCACACCACTGAATTACCATGGGATTTCACATAAGAGTAACTATTCAGCATCACTCAGGCCAAACTTCTCACATTTCTGCCACACAGGAATCACCAAGACTCCACTGACTCTCACAGCTGTGAGATGGGCTACAGATAAAATTATTCATTTCTCCAATCAAAAGCCTTTGTTACATCAGAGAGACAAAAGTCCATTCTAAGATCTCCTTGATTAGATTTTAGATTTATATTTTGTCTCTTATTTCAGTGAGTCAAAGACCCAGCCTTCCTCATGAGTTGGTTTAGACATGTTGGTTTATCAGATTTTAAAATGCCCCTTAGGAAAGGGATTGAGGTGTTGGAGTGTGGGTCTGCACCTACCTGGTTCTCAGCTTCTGCTTGTGCTCTGCTAAACAGCTTTGCTGTCATTATCCTATCCCAATATTTAGGTTTTTCAGTGAATAATTTCTCCTTGGTCATTTGCTACACATGGTATTTTAAAAACCACTAAATCATTCATTTATAAACCAAGAAATTGAGCATTAAGGAACAATGAACAGGAGTGAGCACTGACCTCCTCCATTCTGATAGCAGATATAAGGAAATCTCCACACATTTCCCAGATCCACTGCATATCCAATGACAGAGAGAAGAAAGTCAATTTTTTTACTCCAGGTCTCCCTGTCCTCCAGCTCCATCAGCTGCTGCTGAGCTTCAGCCCCACAGGTGGTGGATGTGGTGGTGGTGGTGGTGGTGGTGGCTGCTGGGGCTGTGCCCTGGGCATCCTCCACCTCTCCATTGCAGGGAACTGAGCTCTGAACCCCTGAATAACCATTTGAGATCTGGGCTGCCTCCCCTTTATCCCCCTGGCTCGGGTGGACTTTGTTGCCATCCTCCACCAGCCGTAGGGCAGATTTAGGGTTCCTGACCAGAAGTCCGTTCTCTTTACAATCTTCTCCTTTGCTACAGCCTGAGACATCTGTCTTGGAAGTCAGGGGCTCAGTCTCATTGCTTGTGGCCTTTTTTTCCATTTTTCTGGGATTTGTTCTGGTCACTCGCAGGCTGGCAGCACCACAGGGTCCCTTCAGGATTTGTCTTCCCACACCTTTGTTCCCAGCACTTTTAGAATTCCTCTTCCATACTTAAATCCATCAGATTGAAGGCACAAGCATCATCTAAGAAATGAAAGAGAGTTGAAAATCCATCACAAGCTTTACTGGTGCTGGTAGTTTTCAGTTACAGCCAGTGGATTCTGTGATTGAAATACAGAGGTAATCAACCATCACAGCATGCAGTGTGAATCATGGAGCAGATAATCTGGGATTTTTTCCAGAGAAAGGCAGAGAGAAATGATCCTCTGTGACAGCAGAACCTGGTGTACCTGATCACACCCTCTGAGGAGGACATGCTGGACTTTGTGCATTGCTGGACACCTCACACCCAGTCACAGTCCTGCTGTTTTCTGGTACCACCTTCTCCTCCCAGCTCTGCTGGACTCCCAGTTTGCAAACTGAGGGCAGAGTTTGGTTTAGTTTAATTTTTATTTTCTTAAGTTCATCCTGCGACTCATCCACTCATCTTGTGGCATTTGCTAGATTCACCCAGTATGAAGGGAAAAGAATTCATTAAGCAAATGAGGATAACCATGGATATCAAAATTACATTTCATGACCACCTTTCTTCAGAAATCCCACAAATGATCCCACATCTCTGTTTAGCAACAGATGTAGAAGACTTAAAAGAAACTTTAGAAAAGTAATTAAATCTCAGTGGTTTTGTATCAGCTAACTTCTGAGACTCAGTCAACACTAGCAACTAAAAGAAGAGGTCATAAACTTCAATTTGATTCTTCTGATTAAGGACTAACATGTGAGTCTAAAGGACAAAACTTCTCCCCAGTTTTATCTGACTCCCTGAGCAAATCAACACATCTCTCATTCTGTTTGGCTCTGCTGACACTGTGGTTCCAGCCCTGGGAAGGGTGGTGGGCACTTCTGTGCTCCTGCCCACTGCCAGCAAACAAACCAAACCAAACCAAACCAAACCAAACCAAACCAAACCAAACCAAACCAAAACAACCAAAAAACCAAAACAAAACAAAAAACCCACAAAACAAAACAAAAACAAACAAACAAACAAAAAAAAACCAACAAAAAAACCCAGGCACTGGGATGATCCTTGGCTTCTCTGCCCTCTCATGTGCTAAAAACAGACTCCAAGGGAAATAAATCTTCCTGAAATGAAGTGAAGCACAATTAACATCTCCTGCAGAACAAAGATAACGAGACAGAGTTGTGATTCTGTGAGCAGGTCATGTTTTGTTTTCTGCTGATTTGTTCAGGTAATGTAAACACCCAGCTGCCTTTACCCAACAAAACTTTGGAACAGGAGCTGATCCCCTGTGCTGTAAATTCCCCAGGGCAGTAACCCTGCTTTATTGCTAGCAGAGTCACACAATCTACACCATGCCAAGATTAAATTATTGCAATCACATCTAATTTTTCCTCTTCAAAACATTCATCGTGGTATAACTGTCATTGTCACATCCTAGCAGAAAAAAAAACAACATTTTCACTTCTAACTGCAGGAAAAACTAAAGCAGAGAAGGGATATGATTTGATAATTTCTAGAATTTGCTGATTATGAGAGTTATTAAAACTCAAGTTTTTCCCAGCTTTCCACCTTTTGCAAAGACAATTTGTTGAATCTTTTCTAAACATTTCTCAGTGCAAGCAAAAAGAGAAGGAAAGTTATTGAGCTGCAGAGCAAACAAGAGGATGGTTTTGAGATAAAAGTCACTTGAAAATGTTGCTTATAACTTTCAGAAATCTTTAGTTCTCCAGGCTTACATTCTCTCTCTATCCAAATAATCTCTTTTTTTGTCATACAGCAAGCAATGCATCATTAATGTGAATTCTTACAAGAGCAAGTGCTCCACTACTGTTAATTAATCATCCACAAAGATTGAAACATTTTCATAGTTCCAGAGAAAAACATCAGGGCAAAGAACAGGAGGATTTGTTTTACCTGCAGGACTGTAAAACCTGAATGCCTTTGGAGTCCAAAACCTTCCAAATGTCCCAAAGGAGGTTCTGGAGATGGAAACAGCCTTGGTGGCCACATGGGAATCCAAGGGAAGCCACAGCCAATCCTGCCCTTGGCTAGGGCATGGTAAATACCAGGTGGGAATATGGAAAAGTAACCTGAGCCCTTCTGGACTTTACACCTCTCTCCCATAAATGGGAACACAGTAAAGGATGTTGATTTAACTGCAGTATCTCATGGGACTGATTTTTCTATATCTGAGGTGTGAACTCTCACTGTGTTTGTAAAACACTTTATTTCTGCACATTTTTCAGTGCTTTCTTTACTAAGGGGAGGACAAAGAGTACATTGTTGATTTCTAAGATCTGTGACAACCAGGGTTGTTGTCCATCCAGAACCTAAACTGCTCCTGTTCTTCTGCACACCACAGGGGAAACAAATCACATTATTTGAAATACTTTGGTGGAATTTTCAGTAGTTCGAGCCTCAAATATGCAGAATTACATGGGAATTTTCAGGGGCTTCAGCTGAAATCTGAACTATTTATTTCTGAACAAGAATTACAGCTCATCAGCTGTCCTGGGAATTCTCTGGAGTGATGAAGTCCACGGCTACACAGTGAAGTTCACAGGGGCATAGTTGGCACATGCAAACAGAATAGTTTCAGGTTATTTCATTACATCATAAAAAAATGTGGGACAATGTACATTTTTCTTTGCTTTGCTACAAATCAAGAAAAAAAAAAAACTTGAAAGCATTGTGAGCACTACAGAGATCTGCAGAGAGGGTTGGGAAATATGCTTGGACACCAAGGAAGATATCCAGGGAAAAATGACCCCAATAGTGAAGGATTTTTCCCACCTCAGCCTCCACTTCTTCTCTGCACAGATCCCTAATTCAGGTGCTTGAATGATGACAGCAGTGCCCTCAGAAATAAGTTTATGATCTGTTTTCAATCCGAGCTGTCACAAAGGTTGCTGTTACATAACTGCACCTTGGCTCCTTATCTCCCCTAATTAGCTGCAGGAGAAAAGGGGAGATAAAAAAGGGAAGGAGACAGAGCTGGGTGCTTTCATTTCCTTTTGGTCTGTGTTTGGTGACTTTGCTCCCCTGGGAGGCCCTGGTGCCCTGGGCTGGGGCTGCTCTGCAGGGCACGTGGAAGGTGCCAGCCCTGGGAATGTCACCCTCCCTGAGCAAAGGGTGACTAAAGAGGAGTGACCCTGGAGTCCTCCACAGCCATTCCAGCTTTGTTGAAAACACTGGGATGGAGAATTGAAAACGTGTGTTTCCACACGCTCGGCTGCCGCCACCAACGCACTTCACATCCAGCCAAACATTAATTAAATCATATTTATTTATCTCCCACACGGAGATGAACTTGAACCAACAGTGCAGATGTAAAATCCCTGCATATTCCTTGATGCACAAACCCGGCTCTTTCTCCTGTAGCAGAGCAACCCTGGAGGAGCATCCCTGGCCTGGAGCCCGGTTCCTCCTGCTCAGGACATCCCCTGATGCTCCATCGAGCATCTCCAGTTTATTCTGGAGGCTCGCAGTGACCTCTCCTGGCAGTGCGGGAATCCCTCGCGTTTCACGGAATAAACAACTCTTTCCAGCACTACAACAACGGCATTTTCCTGCTCTCGGCACTTCTTAAAAGAGGAGTTGGCTTTTAATGTGTCTGGGAGAGCAAAGCGATGGGTTTGAGGTGCAGCAAAGAGCAGATGCTGCAAGGGAGGCAAATCTCGAGTCGCAGGGAGGTTGCTGGGTTTGAGGTGGGGCTGCAGTGCCTTTCCCGTTTAACTCTCCCATTTTAACTCTCACAGTCGCAAAATTCGTAGGTTTGTGTAAATACCACTTCACACAAACGATGTTCTCATTTCATGTGCAAATTCTGTGCGAGTGGGGAAGCTGCACTCGCTGGGCTACAGGAAAACTCGGGTCCCACCTCCCCTCCATCCCTTCACATGCAGGAAATAAAACACTTTGAACCTCAGCAAGAAGAGTCAGCCCAGGGTGTTGGCAAACAGAACCAAACACTGGGATGGTTCCTGCTAACTTGACCTAAATCTCACATTTATCACAAAGAATTTAAGATGGGTAAAGTTACAGCTGCCTGACTCACAGACACCTTGCAGCTCACCCAGGCAGTTGTGCGTAAATGGAAGGAGTCCAAGGACATTACTTTTATCTCAGATATCAAGCAAGAAGTTTGTATGACAAGATAGGAATCACTCACCCCAGGCAGGAGAGGGCTGTGCTGTTTGCCTGGACCTGTTCTTACCTCTGAGCCAAAATGAGCCAGAGAGGTTTCATGGTTTTCCTCTGAGTTTGCACAGACCAGGAGTGGCCCTTAAATCAAAGTATCATGGAATAGATGTCCCCATACAGTGAGGACTTGTTAAAAAATAAAAATTTCAGACAATTGAATTGCATTGCTCTCAATTATGATCAATTTTACTTGCTGTGTGTCATACAAAAGTCATATTTAGGTTCATAATGCTAAAAAGGATAAGTGCCTTTGGATGTTGACTGCATTCACTTTTACTGATTTCTTTAAAAGATGAGTTCCCAGAATGTCCTTTCCTGGTAGCTCATTAGCAAGTGTGACAATTTGTATTTCAGATTTCAAAACCTGATAATCAGGAATACTTGGGAGCCACAGAATTGGGCATTAGATGTTAAGCAGATTAATCTGATACCTAGACCATCCCTCCACAACAGAAAATTTATTTTTTCAGGGGAACTTTTTTTAGAAATTTTTTCTAGTTGAAGAGAATCAAAATTGGATATTTTCAGGGCTCCAAGGGCTCCCTCATGTTCCTAATAAAGCAGAGTGAACCCAGCAAATCCTGCTGTGAGACAGTGGGAGAGTCAAGGGCTGCTTCCCAAAGAGTGCCACAAGGAGAGGTGAACTCCTGCATTCCCAGGTGAGCTGAAAGCAGCAGGTTGGGGAAAATATAAACCTGTTAATCTTGTCGTGTCTCAGTCTGAAATTAAAAAGTCATTAGGAAAGAGAGATTTTTACCTTTAAAATCTGTTGAGAAGACAGGCACTGTACTGTAGTGGGAATGCTGCCAAACTGTGTCAGTCATTTAAAGCACAGGGAGGAGGGGAAATGCATTTTTTTGGCTGGAGAGTGTCTGTGTGTAGTGCAAGGAAACAGATAAGCTTGGAGGGGATGATATTGCTTTTGTATTCTTCCTCCAAGTATTTATATACACTTGAAGGAAGGGTATAAGACAGCAAACATCACTGAATAAATGAAGCACCATCCCTGAGAAACAGATGATGTTTCTATGAAGGGGATTTGTTAATGGCTATCTCCAAATTACAACCCTGAATTCGGGCTCCAAGTTCTACTCAAGTTCTTTATGAAACATTTATTCCCCAGGCAAGAGTTCATTGTGTTCTATCAGTTCTGTAAAATACAGAGCTGCAAACACACAGGTTTGAAAAGAGTTCAAACATGAGATCAAAACACAGAATTAATGTTTCTTTAGGCTGTTACTAATGAAAACTCAGCAATTTGTATTTACATGGAGGAAAGCAGGAAAGAACTTAAACTGCACGTTTCCATGTGTGGGAATAATTTTAGGTTGTTATTAAATTCTAGTTTTGGGGCAGTTTGTCTTAATTTAACCATCTGAAATTCATCACACTCTGTCCAATTAGAAAATGGTCACAACAGTCATTTGCTATATGAGAAGTTTGCAAAGTATTCTCCAAGAAAATTTTGGTTAATTCACCATCAAAATCACCAAAAGATGCAGCCCAAGTATTTGAGCCCTTCCCTGGTAAATGTCTGACAACCCACATTAAAAAAATGCCACAACATTTTCAAGGCTCCAAATCCATTAAATGCCTGATCCCTTTTCCTCCAGGCTTTCTTAACATATCAAAACATGTTTTCCTTGCCTATTTATATATTCAGTTGCACTGCATTCCTTAATTAAACTCCATATTTTTTAGCAAACTAACCCAGCAAGCCAGTTGGTTTCAGAAAACGTGATTGACTATAAATACATAGGACATGCTCTTCAGATTTATTACTTGCAATAAATCTGTCCCATTGAGTTCAATAATTCACTGTGCTGGAATCATTTACCTTTTAAAATATAACTTAATATGGTTAATAAAGCTCACTTCACCCTTTCAAAATAAATAGATTAAATTGCCTCTTTTTTCTTCTTTCTCCTTTGGATTCTGCTGCTTTCCTTCATTTTTCTTTATAGTTTAATGCTTTTTTGTAAGCTTTAAATAACTTTACATCTGTAATGCAGTTGTGTGGACTGCCAAAACTCTTAGGTTTGGATTGTCAGAACATGTTCTGCCACAGGCATTTGACTCCAGACATTCATAACTGCTGGACAAGTGCCTGAACGTGACAGAGCAGAGCATGGAACAGCAGAAAACAAATAAAAGGCACTACAAGTTTTAAAAACCCAAAGAAAACTAAAACTAAAATCAATATATCTTTTTTGCCCCCAAAGCTCTGTTAGATGGACAACATTTGAGAAATTGTCAAAGACCTTAAAGCTGATTTAAAAACAAACAAAACTTAGAGTACAGCTTTCAGCCTGTCATTCCTATTTCACATTTTATAAGCGAAGTGGAAAGAAGGCAACGAGCAGGGAAAGTTAATGAAACTCCTGCTGCAGGGGGGCAGCTCTGAGGAGCAGCTCTGTGTCTGTCTGAATTTCATAAAAGTGCTTCAGACATGACTGTGTAAAGACAAAATTATAAAGTACCTGTGTCTGGGGTCGGTCCGAAGCGCTGCCCTCGGAGAGATCCAAGCTCGAGTCCCCTTCACCCACATTTACCTCAGCCTGTGGGCAACTCAGCATCCTGGGCAGCTTTTTGTACACCAGTCCCCCTCACATGGTCTGATTTCCAGATAATCTGCTGCCAAAGAGCTCTTTAAGAATTTTTGCGTCACTTTAGCCAAATAAACTTTATGTTTCACCAGGGCTGCAGCTCAGTTTTCCTCCTAGAGGTGGGTGGCTACATCTGCCTGCTCTGATCTGTTCAGGCAAGCAGGATCCAATGAAGGCAGAGGCAGAAGGAAGGGGAGCTTTCCTGGGAAGGGACAGCTTTGCTGGGTGTTGTTACAAATATAAATAACAGGGTGGTGATGAGCATGGACACAGCAAAGTTTTGAGGGAGTCGGTGAATTATAAATTTATAGGTGGGTCTGTAAATTACAGGACTGGGATATTGTGACAATAAAAGGGTTTGAAAAGAATAATTTCTTTTCAATAATGCTGAATAGTTGCATTTCTAAAAATAAACAAATAAGGTTTAGTTTTGTTTTAAAGCCTTTAGCACAAATTTAAAGCCTGAAGCACAAATTCTTTACAAGCGTTTTGCTGCCTCAATAAGCTCAACAAGTAATTTCCTTTCTTCCTACCACTACTCCAAATACCTCACTCCACTTCTAACACGTTTTTTTCTCCTGTGTTTTTCATCCAGGATTTCTTCATTCCTGAACTTCACGACTTGTTTATAAAAAGTCATAAATCACAGGTCAATGCCATAGTTTAGGTGGCAGATTTAGGGAAAAAAAAAAAAGATGGAAAAGCAGAATAGGGGCAAGTAAGAGCAGCTGATTGTCAGAGCAACAGCAGCTTTCTGTAAGCAGATGGCAATTTTCAGAGAATTCTTCCAAACAATTGAAAAGAAAATAAACTGGAGAGTGAAGAGCTGTAATTTGCACTTTGCCTGGTCCCTGCCGGAGCCGAGGGCGGGCAGGGCGAGGCTCCTGCACCATCTCAAGGAGAGCTCAGGCACTGCAGGCACACACGAGGGACACGCACTGAAATCTGTTTTGTTTCCCATTAACACCTCTGGGCACTGTGTTAAGGCTGTTTCATCAAACTGAGCTTTTTTTCCTTCATTTGCTTTAGAACTTCGTTGGTCTTTTGGTGCAAATAGCAATTCCCACCTCCTGTCTGCTGGGCTGGGTCTCCCTCCTGGGTCCTGCTTTCCTGAATAAGTTTGGATGTGCTCACCTCCCCTTGGCTGCAGGCAGGAAAATCCCCACCAGTTTGTGTCCTTGCCTGAGATATCCCTGCACAATCTTCCTTCTATTCTATTCTATCCTATTCTATTTTATTTCTATTCTATTCTATTTCTGACAGTTTGCAAGGACAGATCCTGCCATGCCTCTCACAAACCTTCCTGGGTTTCAGCACAGTGTTTGAGTGTGCAAAACCCAGCTGTGGATCAGACCCTGTGCTCTGGAGAGCAGCAATTCCCTTTCCTGGGAGGAGGGATGGCACCAGGAATCTGCACCTTCCCTTTCACACCAGCTCACCACTGCTGGGACTGGGAGGGGTTTTCCAAACTCTTCTTCTACACTCTTACAAGAAATAAATTCTTTCTACTGAGAACCCCTCTGCTGCTTCCAAAATGGTATCTTGGGTTTTAAAACATTTTAGAGGGATCTTGACCTTTGTCTGATGTTTTTCTCCGTCTCAGTCTCTACTTAGATTAGATTTTTATGCTTACCGAGGCCTTTTTTTTTCATTATTTCATATTCATATTTCACATTTCATTTTTCATTATTTCATATTGTATCATGATTTCCAGGTTTTTTTTCATTAATGTCTTCTGCAGCAGTTGTTGGGTTTTGGTTTTGTTGTGTTGGGTTTCTCTTGTTTTTAATTTCTTGCCAAACAGTCTGGAACCTTTGGGACATAATAGAAATAACAGAGTGGAGATTTCAGGCAAAACTCCTTGACCTTATAACACCTTATTTATCTCATAACTGAAAAACTTTCAGGGGCTGAACTGATCCAGTTCCTGAATCTCATGAAATCTGGGCGTTGGTGGGTGAAATTCTGATGATTTAGGGAAAGCATGAATAGAAGAGAAAGAAAATGGACTTTACACAAGACACACAGATAAAGCAGCTGCAGATTTCAGCTCAAGGATGGGAATCATCACTCAAATGACCTCATAAAAATGGTACCAACTGTACTGTGAGATCAGAAATGGCTCTGCAAGTGTCTCTGATTCACTGCCAATAAAAGGATTGGACTGATTTTCCAAGTAACACAAACCAAACAAGTCCTGCAACATTTGTTTGTTCCCATCTTTCCTTAGTTAGCAATCAGACTACATTTAGGAGTTATTACAATTGGCTTTGGGATAAAAGAAATTCTGATTGCCCTTCCCTGCTATTTTCCACACTGTGCTGGGATGCACATCTGGGAGTTGGATGAGTTTTGGAGAGGTTTTGTTATTTCCACTACAACTGTTTTAAGAGCACATTCCAATGGGGAAATCTGATTCCTAGAACCCACAAGCCACAACTACACATGACCCCTCCCCAGTTCCTTCACTAGGAATCTTTATTTTCTGCCACTCAAATCTGAGAGAGTTGACTTTCATATTATCTGTCAGTATTTGCCACCTGTCAGAGGAAATGTCTTTGAATTCTCACACAAAAACTGCATGGTTTGGTTGAAAAACTGGAAAAGGAAACTATTAAGTCACCTTTAGATTACTGAGGAACCAGCTAAGGCTTTGCAAAGGAGATATATATATATATATAAATGTATATACTAAGTGAGAAATTAGCATTGAAATACAGTGGGCACAAAGCTTCTTTTTAGCAGCTCTATGTTTATTTTTTCATAGTCTGGATTTACAGTTCACAGAGCTTTCTTTGCTGAGTGACAACACAGCAGCAAGCCAGGCTTATTCCCACATTATTCCCATTCCATCCCTTGAAAAGTTTAATTTTTTATCATCTCTGAACCATTTCCTGTGAACTGACAGGGGTTAAGTGGCTTGTTCCTCCAGCACACACTCTGGAGAAGTGCTAGAACAATTCACTGGGAACAATCCCTGGCTGTGAACTGCCTCCCACACACCTGGGAAGAGACTGAGGCTCTCCCTGGATCCAGCTGTGCCTTGTGCAGGACCCTGAGAACTTCCTGAGGCTCAGGAGGGAGCTCATGGCAGCTCCACCATCCCTCAGCTGTCTCCAGCCTCACCTGAACACTGCTGAGCTCATCAGTGAGCTGTCCCTCAGGACAAAAGGGCAGAGTGACCCAGAAAAAGTCACATCAGCAGGGAATCAGTTCATGGGGAATAATTTCATCCTCAGATTTTATCCACATTTCAAACTACAGGTCAAAAACATCCCCAGCCACCCATAAGGATAACAAGAGCTGCAGTAGAATCCTTACCAGTGTTTCCATGGCTGTTCTCCCACAGGCAGAGGAATATCCTTGACTTGGTGGCACCAGCACAAACCTCAGAACACTTTGTCCAACTGCCCTCAGAGGAAAAACCACAGCTCTCACTGTGGCATCTGCATCCCCCTCCTCCCCTTCCCAATTCCACCTTGGAAAGAATTTATAAAATTGCAGGGCATAAAGTAAGAAGCGCTGCTGCCAGATTGGCTTCATTCCCCATAATGTGTTTCAGCCATGTGGATTTTCTGTGCTTATTTGAAGGAAAGGAAAAAAAACCCACAATACTATTGTATGAAGTGTACAGGGAAATATCTGGGCAAAAACTGGGGAGATAAGCACAGGCTGGACAATACTTAAAAATACTGAAACCAACAAAAACTGGCTGGAAATCAGTTTTGAATTTATCAAGCTCAATCCTCATCAGTGCTACCACCAGCAACAAAAATGTCAGTTAAAGTCTAGAGAAAAAGTTAATTCTTGGCTGATACTGCACTCATAGATAGCACAGAGGAAACAGAAGAACTGGTGTTAAACTCATAAGTAGAAAGAGCTTGAAGAACTAAACTCACTGACCTTTTGGAAGAGGAAAAAGCCCCCAAAACAACAAATGCATTAGTCATAATGAAAATATTGTGCATAGCACAGCTTTCCAAGAGATCTGGCTCTGTGTCAGAGCCACCAGGGAGTACAAGAACCGTTTGCTTGCCTTCACTCAAGTGACAGCACAAAGTGGACACTGCATGAGACCCCAGAAGGGTCCCTGGAGGATCATGTGTCCATCCCCATTTCTGTTCAAGGTCTGTGATGGAGGCCCCACACCCTCATGCAGCTCCCCAACACCTTCCCATTCCATCAGCTTCGTGCACCTCTTTAAAAAACGAAACCACAACTGTCCCAATCACTTTAGAAAGTGTTTATTCAAAAGCTTCATAGCACCATCTTGTTTTTTAAAACAACCAAATAAAATGCAGCAATTAAACCGTTGGTTTTTCTGTTGAGCATGACACTAACTCCACCTGTGAACAAATTTATGGTTGTTCTTGCTAAAATAAGTGAAAAATAGCGCTCCTGAGCACACAGACATAGCACTGGCCCTTGGGGGGGTTATCCAGTCCCTACTCAATAGTGGAAGAATAAAAGTGGAGCTGGATAACTCAAGGAAACCGTTCCACTTCCCCAATTCTGATGGAAGAGAAAATTTTCTAAAGGTCATTTTTAGCAGTTTCAATTCATACATCCCCTCCAAAACTGTAAATATATAAAATATTTTGGGGGAGTTCTTTTATAGGACAAGTCAGACCATAATTGGTTAGTTATCTCAATATGCTTGCTCTAACAATCACCTAACTATTAATTCTAAAGGGCCTTTAATGCCCATTTTTTCTAGGGAAAACAAGGATGAAGAGAATTTTACTACATTACTACGCTGATTCGCATTAAAAGTTTAAGGTA
Source organism: Catharus ustulatus (assembly GCF_009819885.2). NCBI lineage: Eukaryota > Metazoa > Chordata > Aves > Passeriformes > Turdidae > Catharus > Catharus ustulatus. Next base: position 3,911,409 of record NC_046242.1, on the reverse strand, counting down.
AAATCAAACTGCCATTGACAGCACTGATCTGCTTTCATGGTGAGGTTTTTGTTCCTTTTCCCTTGTGAGTTTTGGAGCAGCCTGTCTGAGAGCTTGGATCAGTGAAGCGCTATTTCCCAAGGATCCTTAACTTACATTTCAGGAATAGGGACCAGGCCGAGGGCTCGGTCTCGTTATCGTTTGGCTATGGCTTCCGACCACTGGAATTCTCTATTGCAGCTACTTCTGATGGCCATGAGGAGGCAAATGCTCCGTGCTTCACTTGGCCAAAGCCCCCATGGGGTCCCAGGCTGGCAGAACAATGGGCTCCTGCTGCATCACGGCCAGGATCTCCTCGGGCACGTGCTTCTTGTCCACCACCACCTCGTACACGTACTCGGAGAACCAGTCATCGGTCATGATCAGGTAACCTGGGGGGAAAACAGCATCACAGCACAGAGCCACTGCAGGAAAGCAGCCACAGACAAGCCTCACCTATGAATGATGCATTAAACATGGCCTGGTCACGCTGGTTATCTCTCCAAACACACCAAAAAATATCTGGAGGAAGTTAACACACAGGATGTGCTTTGTGTGCACTGAAAGGTCAGGCAAGAAGCCCACCAGGAAAAACAGGAGTCAGAGTATCTGTAATTTATGTCTGCTCTGTTAAAATGGGCACTGAGAATACTGAAGGGAATTACAAAGCCTTTAAGGCAGAAGGTAAAATTATTTCAATCTATTTGAGTCTTTAGAATTTTTCAGGTTCAACCTGTTCTAAGAAAACTTTCTTGGTTTAGTTTTTGCAGTAAGAGGCAGCCACTGCTTTCCTCCAAGGCATTTAAAATCACACTTAGGCTGAAGCAAATCCTAATTGTTTCCTTTAATATGAAAATGAAAGTGAACACCCTTGGAACTGAGAGTGAGGGAAGTCACTTTAGAGGTTTTAGCAGAGCTACCACTGGAAAGAAGCTGTTCCAGGTGAACTGGGAGTGAGAGTGGCTGTGAGAAAGGAAGCATTTAGGAGATGAAAAGGCTTTATGTAATAAAGTTCCTTGTGTCCTTATATTGTATCATCACACAATCAAATGAAACAAGAAAATGTCCACAGAATATGGACAATAAATGATCTATCTCCACCATCTTGTTTCTAAAGCAAGAAATCAGATAATCCCATAAATTAAAACCCCTATCAACTGTAACCCGAGCTAGAAGCCATTTTGGAAACACTGCCAAAGGGAGCTGCCTTGATTATCCTCCCTTCAGGATATGAGTTCTTGGGACACACAAAAACCTCTCACTCCCAAGAGCCAACAAGTAATTGCACCCTGAGAGGATTAATGAACCCTGCTCTGACATCCTGTCCCTCGGAGCCGATTGGGATCGCGGCGTCTGAGCGGGGAGGAAGCGCCAAGCACGACTCCAGAACATGCAAATAACTCAGCTCTGGGGAGGCCTGGGCAGTGCAGAGCCACACACACACACCCTACAGACACCTGGGAAGCCCCTCCAGGTCCCCAGAGGGCCTTGGAGAAGCCACAGGGAGAGAAATGAACAGCACCTCTGGGCACTTTTGGGATGAGAAGCACAGACACACACTGGGTGCCTGCACTCAAATCCCTGAAATGCCTTCCTGCAGGACAGCAACAGCCAATACAAAACACAAAAAGGCCAAAGGGAGTTGACTTCTAGCTGGAGATGCATCCTAAAAAAGCTCCTTTCATGCCAAGATAAGCAGATGGACCCCTCTCCTCGGTGTGATTTAGTATTCCCCTCTTCCTTGCTTTTAAAAAAAGATATCCGATGGGATAAGCTGGGTTCAAAGTTAGGTAATAACGTCCTGTGTGTCTCCACAACAAAAGACTGCTCAGAATAATTCAACTTGCCTGTGTAGCTGAAAAAGAGCCAATTAAACAGAAAGGAAATATTTGATTGGGAAGTGACTTTTTTACCTCAGAAAACAAGCAACATTTGTCAGCAGCGTTCATTCCTTGAGAAAACCACACAGGGTTCCAGAAACACTTACACAACAGATATAAATGTAGTTACTAAATATTTAGGGGAGGCAAAGCTGGGCTGGTTCAGAGGGGTTCCCTTTCTCCAGGGCAAGCACTACCACAAGATTTCAGTTCTGCCCCCTTGAAGTGTGAATATATAACTGACTCCATCCCGTAACTCCCAAACCAGCAGTCCCAATCTCTTGCACCATTCCACAGGGCAAACAGGTGGCACCTGGCACCCTGGACTGTACTTGGAAAAGCAGGGAACCCCACACAAAACAAGAGTGCTCTTTCCTCACAAAAAAGTCATTTGTTCACTCATTGTTTAATGGCTCAAGTCCAGTCCCTGGTGTTTTGTTGCAGGCTGGACCCTTGATCACCCTGTCCAAGAAATCCTGGGAGTTGGGGCTTACTCCTGTCCCCCACACCCAGCTGGGATGTGCCAAGTTCAGCATCATTCCTGGCTGACTCCTCACTCATGTGGACTCTGGTTTCTTGTGCTGGACTTACCCAAGCACAGTTTCCCAATTCCATAACAAGGTAGATAAGATTAAAATCTTGACTCTTATCACAGTGAGATAGAGACTCAGTGGCACTGCAAGACAGCTCAGACAAACTCTGAATCCTCAACCTCCTACACAGCTACTACTGGAGAGTGGAAAATCAGGGCAGGAAGGAGAAGAAACCCCATCAAGTTGAGTCACAGTCCCTGAAGGCATTTAAATGATGTGTAGATGTGACATTGGGGACTTGGCAGTGCTGGGTGAACAGTTGGACTCCTTTGGACCTAAAAAGGGGTTTTCCAACCAAAAGGATTCTGTGACTCTCAGTTACCTCTCCCAGTGTTTGGGAAGGAGCCCTGCAGGACATACATAAATTGCCTTTTGCTCCAGAGTAGCTCATTTGGTCATACCCAAGAAAATCATTCAGGGATTCAGCTCCCTGAAATAGACTCCAGCTTCCTATTTCTGATGGGATTTTCTGTCAAGGCATTTTTCCAGGCAACTCCCTGAGCAAAACAGAGCATACCCAGGGAGCAAGATTTTCCAGAGATCATGGTGTCCCCTGGTACAAAGAAGATAAGGGACAGTGACTCACCCTGCAAAGTCCACACAGATGCCATGGGGAGAAGATAGGGCAGAGTTTATTCAAGTCACTCTGGGCTCATATTTTACTTCAATGGAACAACCAGCTCCTCTGACACAGCTCTAGAACTCATTCTTGAGAAGTGAGTGTGCATTGGGATGCTGCAGCACAGAAGTGCCACAGCTCAGTCCCAGCCCAGCAGGCACCACTTGTAGCAGTGTCAGGGCTCAGCTGATGCCCTGTGCTACTGATGGTAGCTCAGCATTGATTTGGCTTCTTTACTTAATCCAACATTCCAAAGAACATTTCACTACTGCCATATTGCTGAGCCTTGAAGGCTCAACATCAACTGTTTCATTGTTTTGTCAAGTCTGAAGATTTTTATTGGAATACTCTGCTGTGGATGGATGCAGTTAACTCAGAACAGAAACTACTGCAAGACCAAGAGGCCACAACAAATTAAGACACTTCCAAGAATACTCTGTTTTCCTCAGAGCTGTTCATGCTATTGAAAAGTTTATAAATAAGACCACATCCTAAAACAGAGTTCTCCAAAAATAGTCAGCTCCCAGAAGACAACCAAGATATCCTGGGAAAGTTCTGCCACACCAGATCTTACAAGCACAGCATTTGGGATTAACATGCAGCAGAAAAATGTGGCCAGCAATGACTGTTACTCCTGGGGACACAGAGTCAGGCCTGGCACACTCACCACTGAGGCTGTGCCATGGCTGAGCCCACATCCGGCCTGTCTCATTCAGGAGGTGACAAAAATCACAGAGTTCTCCTCCACCCCACGTTGGAAAAGCTGCCTGGCCTTGGCAGGGTAAAGCAGGGATGCTGGATGGCTCAGAGCTGCCCCTCAGACCAGCAGAGGAACACCCTGTGGTTATTCCCAGTTTCCATGAGCAGGGAAGCCACTGGAAGCAATTTCCTAAACCAGCTCTGAGCTGTGGTTCAGGGTTGTGCCCACACTGCTGCCAGGTGCCACCCCAGGCTGGCACAGGGCCCTGGCACAGCCCTCAGAACCTTCCCAAAGTGTCCCAAGAGGGCAGCTGGGACAGCAGCAACAGGAAAACAAGTTCATGGAGAACCCCCAGCACAAGCAGAAGCACAGGAGAGGGGCTGCATGCCATGGCTTTGGCACAGCTTCAAGAAGGCAACCAGAATTATGATTTTTATTTTTTTTTCACTGCCAGCTCTTCAAAAAGTTTGAACAGTCTGCACTGCAGCTGTTTGCAGCCCAAGCTGGGACCAGCCAAGCCCTCACTTCCTCATCTACAAAATCTGTAAGCAAAGCCTTGCAATGATTGATAAACAGTACTTTAAAAGAAAACAAAAACCACTTCAGTTTCACACATGGCTCAGGAAGGTTATTCAATACCAGCAGCCACAGCCAACATGAGCCCCATGTGCAGTGCACAGATTAAAGCCTGACTGTTACCAAAAGCTTTAGTTAAAAATGGTGCAGTGAAGCCTTTATTTCTCCTTTTGTACTAGAAAGAAAAATCATTCCTATGCAGTGCAGTCCTTGGCAGTGATCCTATTTTATTGATACAGCCAAACTTTTATCACTTCATGAACAGATTGGTTACAGGCCCACAGGAGTTCCTGCTGTCTCACAGGACAGGTGCCATCATGTTTTTGGACTCATGCTACCAGATTTTCCACACTTGTGTTCTGCAGCAAAGGATTATGAGCAACAAAACAGCCAAGGTTCTGACCAGTGTGACAGAGGGAGAGCAAACTCCTGCAGCTGCTGGTTTTTGGCAGGGATAATAGCTGGGAATTTACTTGGGATCAACAGCAAACTGATATCAAGGCTTAAGAGTATCAGCAGCTTCCCTGCAATAAACTGAACAACCTTAACAAAAACTGATAATGCAGGAATAAAGTTTGATAAAATATGAGCTTTTGATGAAGTCTATCAGTATCTTCCCACGCCTTCCAGACACAAACCAGTCTGGTTATTGGATTGTCCCTTCCACATCCTCATTTCCAAACATTCAACTTTCTGCTCTCATGACTATAAATTACCTTTATTGCCACGGTCTTCACCCCAGGAGTTCTCCACTCTCCATTTTTCAAATGCATCCTCTTGCCCATCCTGTGCCAAAACAAGCCCATGACATTCAGTGGTGAAGGAGAGGTCACATCTGAGCAGGAAACCCCTTCCACATCCAAATGCAGCACCAGGAAAAACAGAGCTCCACTCCTGAGAGTCCCCATGGTTTCTTGCTAATGGCTGGAGAAATGCCATTTTATAAAATACTCATCTATCTACTTAGATAAAATATGAAGAAATGTGGTGAAGGAGCGAGTCTGCAATCAATATTTATTTTATCAGGAAGCTGAAATTTAACTAAATTCTAGTTTGGATTTAACTGACTCACAGAATTTAAGCTGCTGTCCCTGTCCCCCCACGTCAGGGTGTGGGGGAAATTAAATACAGGATGCACAACTTGCCTGAACTGGGAATCAGAGGAAAGGAACAAGGAACTGTCAGAATCCAGAACAGAACTGGTGAGAGCAAGTACAAACCCTTGAAGAGATGGAAGAGAGTGCTCCCAGACCAAGGATGTCAACTCTGGATGCTCTCAGAGAGAAATTGGGAGGAGCACATGTACAGAGTGCATTTAATCCACATCCATTTTTGATGTTATAAAATTATAATATGATTTTTAAAAAATCTTCAGTGCCTTTTCATAAAAAAGTAAGTAAATCCAAAATATTACATATTACAAACCAGTTTCTCAAAGCCCCTTCAGATTCAGGTTTTTAAGAAGTTTGAAGGTTCTCCTTGTTTTTCAGTTAGATATTTAGAGAAGTGTTCATGCAATCTGATACACAATGGAAGCCTCAAGAGCTCAGAATGCAGAAAATAGGAAAAAATTATATTGAGTTGTAAAAAGTAACTTGGAACAGTCTTGTGACTCAGCAGTTCCATCTCAAGTCTCAAAACTCCACAGCTCAGGCAAACTTGTTCAGTGCTGTGCAAGCTGTTATTTCTCAAGCCAAGGCCAAGCTGGACAGGAAGAGATCACTTCAAAGAACCTTTAATAATGGCAACTTCTGGAAATAAATGGAAACATCAACTTTGCAGATAACCCTGAGTTGTAAGTTTTTGTATGCTCCTTTTACTTCATGATGTGCTTTGTTATGGTGCCAGGAGCAGATCTAGCTGTGGATTCCTCTCAGCCTGCTGTTTGCCACAGAGCTATGCTGGACATCATTTCCCTTCCCTAATTAGAGGTCAGAGATCACATGCCAGGGAGCTGCAGGAGGTTAACCCTGCTGCAAAGTGCCTCCTACCAGCATTTTAACAGCCTCCAAACCAGACTGGAATAACCAGGCAGTGATTATCCAATCAAAGTTTGTGGGTAAAAGGAAAGAAGTCCTTTGACATGTCTAAAATTCTTTCCTCCTTGTTAAATATTTACAGTTCTGAACACTCAGACACAAACAACACAAAGGGAATAAACAACCAGGCCTTGTGGCACACTGAGTGAGCCCAGAGCACAGAAAGCTGCCAGGATATCCCAACACATCCCTGCCAGCAGCAGAACTCCAGGAGGGAGACTCTACCTTCTCAGTGACAGCTGTCAGGACCATGGCATGGGTCATCAGGGATTCTCCAAAGATCAGTCGTTCTGCTTTGTTCATGTTCTTGATGGAGACACCAAACACCAGCTCATGATTAAATCTAACAGAAAGAGAAATAAGCCACATGAGAAAGGATGCAGGGGGAGTTCTGACTGAGGGAATCAGGAGACTGCCCTGTGCCAGGAGCCACTACATAGGAGTTCAATCAATTTTAATGTCAGAATAAATGCAAAACCTGATCCCTTTAGGAGTTTATCTCACCATATATTAGACATTTACATAAGTAAGAATATTTAACAGCTACTCATAGTGCATCTTTAAAGGACTCAGATTAAACTAACAAGTAAAGAAAATCCTGCTGCTGCTGAATTACTTAAATATACTCTTTTGGAGTATATAATTTAAAGTATGTACAAATCAGTTTGTTGAGCAGCTAAAGGACTGTGCATGTCTTCACTGAGTATCCCAAGTGACATTCTGGTTTGATTCTCTACTCACATATTCAGGTCATTGATTCCCAGCTTGCCATAGAAGTGCTTTGCCACATCACAGCCAAACCACACAGCCTGCCAAGAGAAGGAAGGGTCATGTCTGTGCCAAATCCCAGGAGTGGTTGCCCTGTGCCATCCACCAAGAGGAACCAAACCCACCTCGCCATCCTTAATGGATGCTGCAGCCAATTTCTTCAGCACCTCCACAGGCTGGTTGTTGTAGAGAGTTTTCCTCCCTCCAGCCATGTTGCCCAGGTACTCCACTGTGTAGAGCCTGTTGTAGGGATTCTGGGGTCGAGGATCATTCACTAAACAAATCTGCCAAAAAACCAAGATGCCATAAAATAAGGTGCAACATAGCTGAAATCTTTGAAGATTGAATCTAGAAGGATTTCAGGGAATGGCTTTTGTCCCAGCCTGCCCCATCAGCAAACAAGCCACTGGGCTGAATTAAGAGGTTTTTTAAGGTTGTGTTTGTTGCTTTTTTTTTGTTTTGTTTCACAAGTTCACCTCATAACTGTGGCAGAGCAGCTCTGTGTGTTATTCTTTCCCTAATGTCTGCCTTATGACATATTGCAACTGATTAGATCATTGCATATTTTATCATTACAAAACCATCATGGACTGCAACATGAGATCCCAGATAATTGAAGGGTAGAGCACAAACAGCACAACAGGCAGAATAAACACAATGACTTGGGCAAGCAGTGCCCATCCCAGGTGCTGCAGTTACAGGGGGGACAGACACTGGCAGAGAAAAAGCCTTGGAAAGTTTTCAGCTGGCCCAACCTTGTCCTCCATGTTGAAGTAAGGCTTCACATGCTCGTTGTAGAACTGCACCGGGGTCATGGGGCCGTACTTGTGGTAATTCTTCTCCTTATCCCGGAACTCCCAGCAGAAAGTCTCCGGAGGGCTGCCCAGGCAAGTGCTCACTATTCTGAATACCTGCCCAGAGAAGCAAACAGCTGTGAGCCTGCTGGAACATGCAGCTGTGCCTGTCCTACCACAGCAGTGCCACTGCAGCATGGATTTCTCTGTGTGAGAACCAGAAATGGGATCTTAACAGTCACCTCTGAACCCATCAATAAACACACACACATCAATTATCTGCATTCAGCTCCTGAAATCTTGGTGTTTCAGCAGTTCAAAACCAGTCTGAAAAGCCCCAGGAAAATCAACAGTTTCCATCTCCATGTTCACAGGTAAGCCACCAGGCACAACAGAAGCTTACAAATTCCAGGTTATCCTAGGAATGCAGCAGCCCAAAGCAAAAAACAGGGCACTTTCCAGCCTTGTTACAATATTTCATCAGCAATTCTGAAGCTCCTCCAACACTGCCAGAGGAACTGTAACAAACTGATTCTCAAAAGGCTTGATCATTCAGCATCACCTGTTCCACCAGGTGGTTTGCCCCATGCAGAGATAAACCAGACCTTTTAATGTGGGCATTTTATCCTTGTACTGATTCATTTTTTACTCTAATATTCATTTGGATTTCAAAGATGGGCCTTTGCTTCTTTTCAAAACCCCAGAATAATCTCCTCATCTCTTTTAATACATTTAACAACATCTCTGTTTAGGGCTGAGCTGGCAGGTTATGCAATTTAATTCCAGCTCCCTGCCTGCTGCCTGTGACATCCTTTGCAGCTGGCAGCTATCTTTGGATTTTTAGCACAAAAGGTTGACCAGATTTCAAGCCATCAGCCTCCCTGTAAATCAGAATATAAAACTGCACTTCAGAACCACTACTGTACTTTCTCACAGGGCTTATCAGAAAATGTGCCAACACTGGCAGTGAGTGTCTTTAGAGATACAGAGCAGGACCTGCCACAGGTACTCTGGGGACAGGGAATTTAATCACAGTTGAACAGGTTTGAATCTGTTTTATTTCAGCTGATACTGATCCTCAGCTCTGTCCATGTCCTGAGCAAAAGTCTCTTCCTTGCAAGGAACCATCAGGTTTATTTAAAATAAGGGAGAAGGAATCAAATCAAATCTCAGCTGCACCTTCTGCACTGGGATCCAGCTCCTGTGGTCTGTGCCAGCTTTCCCAGCCTGGCAGTCTTCACACTTACACAGCAGAGTAGACACAACACCTTCCCCAGAGCTGATTTAACTCTTTCTGGAGCTGATCCTAAGGTTCCATAAGAACTGGCTTTATGCTAATGTGCTCTTTGCGCTGGCAGCAAAAGGAGTGCAATGCTCCTGCTAAATAAAGGTGTTCTTGCTCCAAGCAATTTAAGAGAACAAGTGAAAAGATTAATTACAGCTTGAAACAATGGTGTGGGCATAAGGCTTCTGCTGCAGGAACTCACACATTTCTCAAATGTGGTAAAGAGCAAATATAAACCCCTGAACTACCATAAATATTTAATTTTGCAGACTGCACAAAAGGTACCATTTGCTGTGGCTACACCCACATTACCTCAGATAACCTCAAGTGCTGAGAGATGAGGCCATGAACACAAAATAAGAAAAATGCCTAAAAGGAGAGCAGCAACCAAATGGGCTCCAGCCAGAGGAAGGAAAGTGATGGAGACAGAAGTCTCCAGTGAACAGAGGCACTGGAGCCTGGAATGGCCTCCCTCAATTGTTTTGCCACCACACCCAGCACAGGCCCTCTCTTCATATCTCACAAGCTTCCTCTACCAGTAAATAAAAAGCATATTTAAACTAAAAGGTGAGTTACACTGCCCTAGTGACAACTAGAAGAAAAATAAGGCAAAGATAGAGTGGCTTGTGCAAAACCCCACATTAATGAGGAGGGGAAAAGGAGGACACTCCTGATAAGGAAGAGTCTACAGAGGAGAACAGTAAAGGAAGAAAAATTCTATCCCATGATCTGCACTGATTTCAGCTTCTGACCTGCTGTTTTGATAAGAATGTTTTTACAGTTATGGAGTGAATATTTAATCCAGTGTTCCACAACAACTGCCCCATTTCAGCTCCAGTCCTGCAGCTCCCAGCAGGAGCAAACCAAGATTTGCTATGCAAATAGAAACTCCCAGAACAAAATCAAGCTCTGCTTTGCCACAAAAATAGAGGCACCACTCATACACTTCTAAACACATGCAAACCACCTTTACTACTGCAGGAAAAGATGCTGTTAACCTCAGATTTAAGCACAATCTTTTACAAAACAGAAAACTGCAATCAGTTAAGAACCTTTCATGTCAGTTCCAGGATCTCTTGTCAGAGGGCAGGAGGCTCCAAAAAAATGAAGAAACATTTAGCAGTGAACTCTGTGCCTGTCCTAACAATGACCACCTCTAGGAAGCTTTTGATGTCTGCTACAGAATCCCCCAAGGGCTTTTGGACACACACTGCATGCAGTTACATTAATTCACCTTTGAACTAAGTGCAAATTGGCAACATTCTGGAGCAGGCTCAAAGCACAGCATTCTTAAGGCATGAATTTCACAACAGTTTTGATGAAACTCAAGGAACACAAAGCTGTTTTCTTCTTTTAACCTAACCTTAAAACTAGATAAAAAGAAGCTACAGAATTTTACATTAATTAAAAAGGTGAATTTCCAAAACCCAAGACAATACATTATGGAAATAAAACTTTACAGAGATAGCCCAAGGTAGGTTCTGCCTAACAGGGATGTTCAGTGGATTGGAGAAAAAGCTAACACACAACACCAAACATTTGATTTCTTGACTCATCTAAAGACATGCATGTAATCACTAGGTCACTTGGTATTGTATATTCGAGAAGTACTTTCTTTAAAGTGCATGGACTCACACTATAACAGCCTCAAGTTTAAATTATTTCTGGCAGTTTGAGAATCAAGTATGAGCAGCACAGATGAGAAAAATGATGTGGGTTTGTGTGAGCAGGAGGAGGTTCAGGCACTGCAGACACACTGGCAGTGATGGAGTCAATTCCCAACCAAAACCAGGCTGCAATTCATTCCTCTGCTGCCCCCAGGAGCAGCCCTCAGCTGGGCTCAGCCTTGTGCACACACCTCCCTTTTGTGGTGCTTTTCTGCTCTCTTGTGGGGAATCCTTGCACAACACTTGTGCTACAAGATTTGCATTCAAAGCCATCAAAATGCAAATTTCAACCTTTCCTGTTATTTCTAAGAGCCTGACAATGCCACTGTTTTGGTCTCTCCAGAGACAAAATGCTGCTTTTCCTACAGCAAGGGGCAGATGGCTGTAAATTATCTTCATTCTGAAACCTGTGGATGCAAAATATTTGTCTGGAAGGATTAGAAAAACTCAGAATGAGGTAAGCAACAATCCACTGCAAAACAAATTCACTTGAACAGCTCCAATAACACTTTAAGGTACAAGAGGCACTTGTTTTGGCTGATCCAACAGCTACACAACAAAAGGAAGGAATCTCATCCATTCCAGCCCTGTGTTCCAAGATTCATGTCACATCACTTTATTTACCTCTTCTATCATCATGTCCATGGCAGCACAAAGTTCTCCTTTGTTTCCTCCACTTTCCACCATATTCCTTAGCCTCAAACAGTATTCTCTCATCTGTTTAAAGAGAAAGTCACTTTGTTATAAAGGGTATGAAAGGTGCCACCTGATAATTTTCCAGGAATTCCTATCTGCTTGTTTCAAGCACCTATTTTACTCTTCACAATGTGTTTTCAAAATGAAAATACCTTTCAGAAGCTTTGTTAGAGATTGATTCATTAAAAAATAAGATAATTGAATGCTGCTAAAGTAAAATAATACCAAAAATTAACAAATAGTCACAACTCAGTTACCACTTCCAACCACTGATGTGAGGCTGGCAGCCATTAAGCTCTTAAAGCCTGATTTCTGTGTCCTGTAAATGATGCCAAAACATCCACACACAGCAGCACCTCACAGAACACACTTCCTTCATACTGCCACATTTATTTTGCAATTCTAATGCATAATTGATCTCTTGGCTGATGAAAAGAAAGGGGCATTTCCCCAGTGCATGCACAGCTGCAGCCAGAGCAACAGAAACTTCCCATTAGTGTCAGCATCCATAAGGGCAGGAACAGTGATGGGGATCCCTCAGGACCAGCTGCTTTGCCATGCTCAGGATTAGAGCAGCATTAACAACATTTAAAACGCCCAAGCTCATTCCACCACGCATTTTGCATTTTTTATGTGGATTTCAGCAGGCAGTTTTCCCTGGGCATGCAGCATATGAACTGGAAAAAATGCAGCAAACTGTAAAAAAATGTTTTAATTGCCTTTTTCATCTAGCTACCTACACCAGCATTTTCCCAGGCTAATTCATTCCTGCAGTTCAGGGTGTGAGTTAACGTCTTCCTTCAGACAAAGCTGTGCACTTCTACACTGATAGCTGATTTTTAACATGCAGTGTTTTTAAAAAACTATTTTTTTTTTCCATCTTTTTCACCACATTTGGCAGTCATCTCTAGAAACCTTGGCACACAGGGAGATGAGACACTTAGACACCATGTGCTGGTTTTGCAGAAACAGATTTAAGCAGCCACATGTCAAGAAATCTTTGGAAATTTGAGGATTAGGAATAACTGCTACTAAAACCACAAAAGGTACTTTCAAGCTACTGAAGCCTGACAATGGACATCTTCCATGAGCTCACCTTCCTGCTCCTGTTTCAAGATTAACATCAGATTTTGCTGAGACTTTAGGCTGCTTGTAAATAAATTTAAGTTGCTGAGATCCACTTAACGCTTAGGTCAATAAGGATAAGGTGGTTAGGAACATTTCGAGCAGGTTCATTCCCACCCCTCCCCTAAATCAATTTTACCTTATGATTCAGGATCTCATTCATCCTCCTGGTAGCCTCTGTGGTGTGAGACTCTGGGAAGTATTTCTTGGGGACAACACCATACTTCTCTAAAAGAGATAAAATTACAGGTTAATAACTGGCTTTTTCACATTAGAGGCTCCTACTGCTCAGACCCATATGAAAGATAAAGAAAGTCTGTGTTTATGCAGAGATTACAAGGGAAAAGGTCTTATTTAAAGGTTACAAGTACCCAAAGTTTACATTTTAATTTGTGACTGAATCCTGACCTCTGATCTGCATTCCACAGGGATCCCAGAACGTGGAATCCCTGAACTACTCAGCATTATTTAACTCAACACTTACACGTTCTGAATTAATTAGTGCTTCAGGAAGTCTTGTTCTCCAGGAAAAAAAAACCTTGATTACTTTAATTTTAATCTCCTGAGATACCTTCTAAAGAACTGGGCCTCCTATCAATCACTCCATGTAAATTATCCAAAGTTAAAATTGACTTCCCAGGCTCCTTTCCTCCACCAGCAGCAGCTCAGTGGCTTCCTATATTACAGTACCACTCCCAGATCTCACCATGCAAGGCTCTGGAGGTAACAGCAGCAGCCAAAATCTCTGCCCTGATAAAGTATTTATAGCAATGGGATGAGGGAAAAAGGAACCTCCAGGCTTCAAAGAAACAAATTCCTTTTGTGATTCTAAATTTGTATTATTGGCTTGTTGATTTACAAAGGTGTCACATTGTTTCACAAGACAAATGAGAGCAAATGCTGCTGTAATTATCTCCAGCAGGTAGGATCCCCTTCCTGCAGGAGCTTTGCAAGACCAGCACTGCCACATTCCACATCAATTCCTTCTCACTGATCTTTACACCAACTTCAGGCTGCAATTCCAGGTAGTTTTGCTCCTGTTTTGTAGACATAACCCCAGTCCAGCAGTGGCTTTTCTCCTTACCATGTGCCCTAAAGATTGTGTACGTGGCTATAAATAAATGAGGTTGAGTTGATGACTGGAGGAAGAGGGGATTGAACCTTTTTATTAAATGGAAAGTCAGGGCTATCTAATTATTTGTTGATCTTCTGAGCTTCTATCCTCAACAGGACTATGCAAAAGTGATGCCAGACAAGATTTAAGATCAATATTTAAAATCTGTCCCAAAAAAGGTGTTTAATTAAAAAATAGTTGCCAATTCTCAGGTCTCAAGCTAAATTTCTTATTCTATTCCATTCCCCATTTCTCAAAGCAGGCTGCAGTTGCAGGAAGGCTCCTTGTGACCAGTTCTCTCACCAATAATGTTAACCAGCATATCCCACTGTCCACCATCATTCGTGGGGTTGGAGAGCAGGAATTGCACCAGTCTTCCTTCCACTGGCTCCTTTTTCTGAGCTGTTTCCACAAAGGCATTTAAAAAGTAGTAACAACGCTCAACCTGAAACACAGACAAAAAAAACACCAAAAAAACTTTTAAGTCTGACATATTATTCATTAATTAACTGCTGAGTATTCAGTTCTTTGCAAGTACAGAATAGATGAAGCAACTTTCTGCTCATCCAATGAAGTCCTCATTTCCCCCTCTAGTATTCCAGGGGCTATCCTATAAAAAGCTTTTTTAGACCAAATATTTAGGAGTGACTTCACACAGAGCTTGAGGGCAGGAGAACAAAAAATGGGAAGCAGAAGTTATGCAATGAAGCCTGGCCCAAACTAGTATTGGATTTGCTTGATTTCCCATAGGGGGAGAAGCAGGCACACAGCTCACCCATCAGGTCACAAGCACAACTGAAACCTCAGAGCTACACTCATGTTTCTCCTGAACCACCAACAAATAACTTCTGAAATATACAGAACTCTTGGAAAAAAAACTTCTACTCTTCCAAAACACCTTGACAACTTTCTTATCAAGCTGAAAGTCCCACTTTGCTTGACCATTTAAAAAAACAGCTTTAAAAAACTTTTGAAGTTTCTTCTCATACATGCTAAAACCATGCAGCCTACAAGAAGTTCTGTCCCAACACTAACACCTGATTGCATAAGCAACCCTACAACAACCTACAGCACTGTACCTTATCCCAGAAAAAGAGATAGGACTGGCTGAACTCAAACTCTTCAATGTTGTATTTCTTCATGAAAGGAAGACGCATTGCGTTGAGGCAGGAAAAGATCCAGCATCTCCCTGAGAGATCAAAGGAACACGAATTAATCTGGAACGCCTGTGCTCAGGAGCTGCACAACAATTTCTTTTACCACGAGATTCATGACACAGTTCTGCCTCGAGCCTTTGGCCAGGCTTCTACAACACCAAAAAGCTCTGAAATCTTTTGTTGCAAGCACATCTCCCAATTACACAGTGCAGAAGGGAAAAGAGGCAAAAGCCGCAAGTCTAACGTGTGTTATTAACTCCGGAGGATGCTGCAGGAATTCGACTTTGCTCTGAGACCCGGACAAAGGACTCTGGAGCACAATCAGTGTTAGGAGCCAGCCCCCGGCCACAGCCGCCCTTACCGGAGTTCTTCTGGTTGGTGACGGGCTTGCCCTCGGCGGGCACGGCGTGCTGGAACACCTGCACCGTGTCCTGCACCACCTGCCGCTGCAGGCACACCTCCAGCGGGTCGTTGCATGTGGCCACGTTCTGGGCCAGCAGGAACTGCGGCTCGGCCCGCAGCCGCCGAGTGAAGGCGACGGCCTTCTCCGTGCTCAGCCCTGCGGGACAGCGGGGCAGGGTCACGGCCGGGACAGGGGCATCGCCGGGCCTGCACCCCGCTAACACACACGGACACACACACACGGACACACGGACACCCTCCCATCCACCGCTGAGCATCCCTACAGCGGGCACGTTATCCCTGCCCACAGCCCCGCTAACGCCTCGCTCCCCCCGAGCTATTCCTGAGGTAACCATGAGTCTCCCCCCACTCCCGGACTACACACCCCGGTAAGGGCCGGTAACCCCCTCCCCACCCCGCTAATTTCCGTCCCCGACACACCGCCAAGGTACCGATGCCCCCCCCGCGCCCCCCTATCCCTTCCCCGGTAATAGCTCCCCCCATCGCTGAGGTACCGCTGTACCCCGTGCCCGCCCCTCACGGACGGGCCCCCCCTCACCGCGGGCGTTCATGGCGGCACCGGCAGCACGATCCCGGCGCGGGCCCGAGGCGGAAGCGGCTCTTATAGCGCCGGCACCGGAAGCCGGAAGAGGGGCCCGGGGCCGCGGCCGGGGGCGAGGGGGGGCGAGCGGCGAGGGGGGGGCGGACGGCGAGAGGAGAGGGACACGTTTGGTGCGGGGGGGCCCTCACAGGGACCCCTCACACTGGCGCCTCATTGCGATCCCTGACAAACACCCCTCACAGACCCCCTCACAGGGACCCCTCGCCACATCGCTCACACCGGCCCCTCACACGGACCCCTCTCGCCGGCCCCTCACAGCGACCCCTCACCCACACAGCCCCGGCTCCAGAACATTCCACACCGCCTGGAGTCCGCGGCCTCCCCGCCCCGAGGAGCGCCAGTGCTGGGGGCTGTTTGTGGCACAGGCTCTGTCAGTGCTGGGGGCTGTGTGTGGCACAGGCTCTGTCAGTGCCAGGGGCTGTTGGTGGCACAGGCTCTGTCAGTGCTGGGGTCTGTTTGTGGCACAGGTTCTCTCAGTGCCAGGGCTGTGTGTGGCACAGGCTCGGCCCTGAAGGAGTGGCACCCATCCGCAGCACCCCCACCCCGCTGTCCCCAGCTCTGTCCGCAGTGTCACCCCCTGGACTGTGGCAGATGAACAAGAGGCTTTGGGACAGCTCTGCACAGCTGGTGGTGTTGAGGCCGAGCGCCCAGGAACATGAGGTGGCACCGCTGTGGCACCCTGAGGGACGTCCCTGAGCATTGGTGAGTCAAGGACACGCTCTGGATCACACTGCAGAATCTTGCTCTTGAGGAACTGCCCGCTCCTCTGAGAAGAGTGCTGGTACATCACTCCCTCAAATTGATTTACAGCACAAAGTTTATTGACAGTGTTAGTAATGGACTATTCCAAGGCATGATGAGGCCTCAACAGCTTGCCAGGACCTTGAGAAAAGTGCTTGAGTGGCACATTTGTTGGGGGAAGGGATGGATGGAGACGTTTTCCACCCATTGTGGTGCTGGAACAATCACACTGGAATTGCCCCAAGCCCTGGGGTCTGTCAGCCATGGACACAGAAGGTGCAGCAGCAGTGCTGAGTCCCAGGCAGCTTTTACCCTGGCAAGAGAAGCTGATGCCCATAGGATCTTTGGGAAGGGGCAGGGAGCTGGGTGGCCACCACCTCAGCACCCTGTGGAATGGCACTGCAGCTGTCAGCCCAACCTCACTTTATTTGTGTGCATCAGCATCACAATCCAGTAGAGATTCCTCTGTAGATTGATCCACAACCCACATGCCTGACTGCACGTGTGTTCCATGTTGGAATAAGCATGCAGGGCAAGAGCTGGCATCATCTCATGCAGCCCACCTGCCTCAATGCTGCTCCAAGGAAAGGTTTTCCAGTGACCAATTCTAACAGTTTTGACCCTCTAAGCAGCAGGTTAGAATCAAAAGATGCAAAGAACCACTTATATTTTGAGAAAACATACAAACTTGATCCCAAAAAAACTGTTTCAGTGCTTTATCTCATCATCTCACACTATGGCTTTGGTTGACCACTAGAAATGATGTTTTCTGGGTGTTCTTTACCTGCAGCCAAATGAACGGAGGAAGTGAAAAATCAACTCCTAGGAAAACAAAATAAAAACACAAGTAAGTTGAATTCATCTGGGCTGTGTTCAGCTCCAGAAAGCTGTCAGGAGGCTGTGGGTGTGACATTAGGGTTTTTTCCCCTTCCAGTGGTTACACACAGGGGTAGGCAGAGCCCTGTGATGGCCAGGGAAGGGCAGGATTTGTGTGTCCTGTCATATTCCCAGGGATCCCCCTCTGCTGGGACAGGAGGTGTGGGCTGATGTTCAGCAGCCAGAGCAAGAGCTGGGTGGGTTTGTCATACTGAATGAACTTTTTCAAGTTCTGCCGATTTTAAAGAAGGAATTCATTTGGAATAAGTTTGAATAAGCAGTCAAATACTTACAGAGCTATTTCTCTTGGTTTCCTGAAGCACTGAAAAGAAAACAACAGTCCTGTTATCTTTCATGTTTTCTGGCCATGGGGATATTGTTACAAATATTGCAAGTATATAATGCCTTCCACATGAAAATATCTAATACTTGATTTATCTACTGGTAATTCTAAAGCAGGAGATAGTTTGTAGCAGTTTTCTAACAGTGAAAAGCAACATTATAAAATAGAATAGAAAAGGTAGGGGAAAAAAACAGGGCACTGCAGCAAACAATACTATTTTTTCCTATGAAACTAGAGCTTTCCATACCTTAAAAATTTTATCTCTTTGAGCCACAATTCCAAAAAGTATTGTGAGTCCAACCACCACTGCAGCAGCAATAACAGCCTCCGTGGGAAAAACAGGTTTTTTATCTGTCAGGAAAGAAGAGGTTGGATATGTGAGAAATGAGTGCAGTCACATAACCCAGAGCATTTCACAGCACTGTGGAAAGACATTTCTTTTCCCCCAGCTGTCACTGCTGAGTTAACTGGTGTTCTCTCTGCTGTCTGCAGACTGACTCTGTGTGTAAGACCCCCGGAGAGAAGGGAGCTGAGCCTGTATTTTAGTGAGCTGAAGAAGAATTGAAACAGCAGTTCCTGAGGAAGATCCCCCAGGCACTGTTATGCTCAGAAATTAGGCTGGACAGAGGTACCACTGACACAGGTAACATTGCTTCCCTCACTGTGCCAGGAGGGCAGAAGTGAAAGGGGTCTGGACAGAGGGGATTCAGTGTCACCTGCCTGAGCCCTGAGCACCCAACCCTTGCAGTCACCTCTGGAGCACAACTCTTTTTGCCTTAAGCAGCTCTTTGGGCATGACAGAATCCAGTGAGACACTTCAAGTAAGACCTGAGGTGCTTTAAAACCACACTTGAGTGTGCCCTGTCAGCATGGGAAAGAGTGACAGTGGGATGAGCCTGCCCCAGGCCACACTTGCCAAATACTTTTGCACAACAGGAAGAGCAGGAGAGGCCCTTCCTGTTGCTGTGGTCCCAGGCAAAGGTGCAGAGAGAGTTTCTTGCTGTTGCTGTGCCCTCAGAAATCCATGCAGGGAATTTACCCCACTCCACTTACACTTTGTAACATAAATGGATTGTTGCCATTGTAAAAGAGAACAGAGTTATTTGTAAAGCTTATTATTCAGCAGCAGCCTTGTTACCTTCAACTATGAGGTGGAAATTCTTTGTCCCATGTCCCAGGGGTGATTCCATCACACAGGTGTAGGTCCCATTGTCAGATTTCTGCACTTTTTTGATGGAGAGCCGAAAGGTCTCGCTGGTCTGGTACACCTCATGGTGACTTTGCTGCAGGGTCAAGCTTTGGTTGTCCTTCAACCAGCTGCTTTGGGCTTGAGGGTTGGATTTGGAGTTGCAGCTCAGAGTAACATCTTTTTCTTCTTCCACATGGAGGGTCTCCTCTCCACTCAGCTGGGGAGGAACTGTTCGTGGGTTATTAATCATGGTGTTCATATAAACACAGAACCATTTGGTTTGGAGAAGCCTTCTCAAATTGAGTCCAGCCATTAACCCAGCACTGCCAGGGCCACCACAAAACCATGTCCCCATGTGCCACATCTACACTTCTTTTAAATCCCTGCAGGGATGGTGGCTCCAGGACTTGATGACCCTTCCAGTGAAGGAATTTTCCTTAATTCCCAATCTAAGCCTCCTCTGGCAAAACTTGAGGCTATTTCCTCTTATCACTTGTTACTTGGGAGAAGAGACTGACCCCACCTTGCTCCAACCTTGTAGAATGCCCACATTTAACACAAAGTAAGTTCCCTTCACACATCCCTCATGTTCCTTATTCAGTGATAGGTAGTGCAGCCTTTCCTGATCCCTGGGAATGAGGAGGGCAGCCAGTGGCAGAGAATGTCACTCCAGTATTTCCTCTGCCCTGACTTGGATCCTTGGGAAATAATCTAGGTGGAGGCAGGGACATACCCAGAATATCTTTTTTAAGGGCCCACCCACTCCTATAAAAGAAGCCATAAGCACCACTGTGGGAAGGGAGTGTCCTATCACGTGAGTTATTTCCTCCTAAACGCATTTTTTCTTGGTGAAGACAGCGTACAAGGGTGCAAAACACCGCCCAGCCAGAGCTGCTCAGCCCACAGCTCCATCCCACCCCAGCCATTCCACACAGGAATCCACCACAGCAACTCACAGTGCACATCCAGGATGACAGACACCTGCACAGACTTGTCCCGTGCCAGCCTGCACGTGAAGGTGACTCCGTTGTCAGACTCGTTGAGTGGGGATATGCAGATGTTGCTGATGTTCACTTTATTCCCATCTTTCAGACCCACTTGCCCCTCTCCACGGTACCAGAGCAGCTCCTCAGCCTGGCTGCTGTTGTGCACGAGGCATGAGAGGGAGATGGCAGGGACCAGCTCTGTGGACAGGGTGAAGTCGGCACCGTGGTTATTTACAGACAGTTCCAGACCTGCAGAGGAAGGAGGACAAGGACATTTAAGCATCTAAGCCATACTGTTCCCACAAAACTGCCCTGCTCCCTTCTCCAGACCTCAGCCTTGGAGAAGGGATGAGACTTTCAGGTTTCAGTTTAACAGCTGTTTTTAAGTGGAATGTTAGTTTTTGAAACAAGAAACTGTCTTCATCTCAAAGCTCCCTCCACAGTGATTTAAAATAAAAATCACACCTTTGCATCTGACTGCCAGAACACCAAGGCCTGACCTGTGACAACAAAATCTCTGAAGCCAGGAGTGACCATGTGAGACCCAGCAAAAGATCATTCCCATCCCATCATTTTCCTGCTGCCAATCACTGCTGCAGGATGCCCTTGGGAGTATAAATGAGTTAATCAGTCCCTCAGCTGTATCCTGGCTGTTGCAGAGCTGCAGTTTGTCAAAGGTACAAACCTCAGGACATACTAAATGAACAACCAGTATGGGAAATAAATTATTGTAATGGGATGAAACTCACTACTGCAGCTTGAGAAGAATGAGTTAAAAACATAGCTCAGATTATAAAGGTATTGAGGTCCTGTGAATATAAAGGAGTCTGAAGGTTTTCCCAGGTGCCAAACCTAGCACATTTCTCACTGCTTTGAGCAGGTTTGGAAACTGTGGCCTCATCATCCCTGCTGCAATAATGCTGGAAAACACCGAGGTTTGCCCATTCCCTTCTCTGCTACTCTCAAATCAGAGGCAAATTTTCAGACAGTCCTCTGGGGATGACCTCCAGAACACTCAAAAGCTGGGATGCTGCTGTGTCACATCACCCAGCCCTGGGCAGTTTCAATAATTCCTGTGATGGGGCTTGGACAAAGCCAGGATGGATTTTTTTCCACTGCTTACCTGTGGCCACACATGCCAAGAAGGAAATAAAGAAGGAAATAGCAAGGATGGGCGCTCCGCGGGGGACGGCGAGGCTGCGTCTCTGCGCCATCTCTGTGGGAGAGAGGGTCACAGCATTGCTGCCTCTGCTCAAGGCTCACAGGGGTTAACCCATCAGACACCCTGGGGAGAGCCCTCACTGGGGACAGGGTCACCAGGGAATAAACTGAGCCAATGTTGCAGGGCATTTTCCAGTTCAGAGCAGATTCAAGGGGGTTTTATGTCTCTAATCTCCATTACATGAGTTTGTTGTCTCCGATCATCTGTCAGGGGAACCCGTCTCTGGATCAGATAGCCCTGGACTTACCTTGGGAAGAGTCTCTGGAGAAGCTGCTTCTCTGGGAAATGCACAGTTCTTTCCCTTCCTTATTTATAGGGTCAGAATTTTAGTATTTTATGGTTGTTCAGTAAGAAGTGAGTCCATAAAATGGGTTCAAGGCCTCGTTCAATTCCTGGATTTCTGAGCTTCCACAACACTGAAGTATTTGCTGGGCTCTGCTGGCTGTTTTATGAGACTTGCTGAGGCAATGAGTAACTAATGAGAGAGTTCCTGCATCAGCCATAAAGACTTTCAGCCAAAAATAATACCTTATTTTTTTCAGCTTTCTGAGTGTTCACAGCACTGTTTCAAGCCACAGGGATTTTATCCTAGATTATCCCAGAGCAGAAGTAAACTCTGATTTGTCCCTTTCTGCCCAAAGCTCCATTGCCATATCTTCCTTTGAGTGGGAAATGAGAAAATTCACTGATTCAGACTTTGAACTGGCAGAGGAGAGAGCAGACACTGTCCTGCTCACCAGTGTGCAACCCCAGGCTGCTCTTGTGCTTAGCTCAGCTGTGGGCACCCCCAGCACAGAGCAAGGGGGTCTGTCCCAGCTGTCCCCTCTGCTGGGACAGCTGTGCCTGGGCTGTGTGTGTCCAGGACACAACTGAACCACTCGGCTGTGGGTAAATCTGTCTGAGATTGCTGTTTGCACCTCAGCAGGGCGATGGTGACGTGGTTGCAAAGCACGGGGTCCTCACAGCCTTTCAAACGTGTTGTCCCTGCAGGCACATCACTCATCAGGAATGGGCTCAGCAGAGCTATAAAGTGCATTTCATGAGCAGGAGGAGCCTGGCATGTGTCCTTGGTATTTTCTTGGCCCGTGTCTCAGCCCAGTGGCACAGAGATGGGCAGGGAGGGCTCCTGCTGTGGGGCTGCTGCCTGCACACACAGCACAGGAGCACACAGCACTGGTTATTTGTGGGGCTGTTGCAAACAAGGGTCACCTCTGAGTGTTTCTTAATATAAATCTTTCTGTGTTTATGGGTTTACCCTTAAAATCTACAGGGAATCATTTTCGGTTAAAAAAGTGTATGTGTACAAAAGTCCCTTGAAGAGAGAGTTCTCAGTCGCCCTTCTGGAAAACTGTCCTGTCCTTGTGGAATTCAACTACAGTAATTTCAGGATTTTAAGCCACACCATACCCAAGGAACTCTGCGAGTTCTGTGGCACAAAGCCGTAACAATGAGTGTGGGGGATGCCCACTAATGAGCATCACAACTCACTCTGTCCTGGCCAACTGCACCCGTAAAGGAAAGGAGGAGTACTGAACATTTAACGGCACTCAGTATGTGAGGTGTAAATGGGGAAAGAAAATGATATGCTATGATCTCAAGGCAAGACGTGAGAAAGGGCAGTCAGAGACATTTGCTCACAATGTCCAGAAGAGAAATGCCAATCGAACACCTCTTCCCACGTGTGGACAATGCAATCGCTCGGTGTGGGTAGGGGGAAAACAAAAGTCGGTATATGTAGCTTATTTTCAGGTGAATGATTTATGTTATTACAATACCCGATTAAATATGTGTGTCATAGAAGGAAAAATATATTGGGTGGGCAAAAATCTTAAGTTTGAGAATGGATTAATCTCGGACGGTAAACCAATCATCATCGACCTACTTGAAGAAAACGACAAACGGGTTTGTGCCCAATTCAATAACACTTTTTGTTTCTCCAGAAACAAGGAAGGCATGGATCCTGAAAGCTAAATAAAACAAATAGCCTTAGAACAGAATGTTATGTTGAAATTGATTATAGAAAAACTATAAGGGATCTTGCTACAGAAATAAAAAGGGTGGCACATGTCCCAGTCCAAAAGTGGAATTCCATTCTCCAGGCATCTTGGTGAGAACAGTTATTCTCGGGAGCATAGTGGAAAAAAATTGTATTCTTTATCCTGTGCTCAGTAGCTGAAGTCATCTTCCTACCATGCTTGATACCTTGTCTCATCAAATTAATACACTCGATGGTGCAGGACATGCAAATAGCTGCTATGCGCACATCTGGAAGAGTGAATAGTAAAGCATCCAAATTACTGAAATCAGGAGAAGGAAAGGTAAATACCAGTGCAGTAAAGGCACTTACAAAATTTGAAGAACAAATAGGAAAAAATAATCTCCCTTACATAAATTATCGAGAAGAGTCAATGAAGGGATGGAATAGCAGTGATAGATCTGAAGAAAATTAAAAAGGGAACACAAATTAATTTGGTTATATAGAAGGGGAAGGATTGTGATCTATGTTGTTATAATTCGTGTTTATATATAAGAAAGTTGTATAAAATA
Source organism: Catharus ustulatus (assembly GCF_009819885.2). Classification (NCBI taxonomy): domain Eukaryota; kingdom Metazoa; phylum Chordata; class Aves; order Passeriformes; family Turdidae; genus Catharus; species Catharus ustulatus. The sequence continues at coordinate 3,887,450 of NC_046242.1, read as the reverse complement.
AATAAAGTAAGAGAACTTTTCAGCCACTGCCACCCACACCCGAAGCCATGGACAAAGGCCTTAATTAGCATCTCAACAAACCGAGCTCAACGATCCTGAAACAACCAGACGGGACAGATCATCGATAAAGAACTGTCAAGTACCAATATCAGAGCCCATCACCGGTCCCCATAAGTGATAAAACAGAACTCCCAAGGATTCAGTACAAACTTCAATCCAAATGCTCTTCCTAGGAGTAAAGTGATCTTTGTGGTTTGGAATTAAGCTGAGTCGAAAGAGGGATTCAAAGCAATGGACTGGGAAGTGGCTCGTGCTCCCACCAGAATGTGAGCCAAAGGCAGGAAAGTGGAGGAAAGTCTGTGCTCCCTCTGGTCTCTGCATTGACTGACACTCTGGAGAAGAAGGAGGTGTTTGGAGTAAGTGAGGATTTATAGAAGGAAAGAGTTTGGGAGTATTTCTTTCAATGTAGAAATTACAGTAGGGGAAAAGATTATCAGACAACAGGTGTTCTGGGAGGGTGTTTATGATGTGAGGCCCAGCACCAACTGGGACCTGGATCAGATTCTGTCTCAGCAGGTCCATGACAGGCAGCAAGGTGAGCTGAGGTTCTTCTGGAGCAACGGCAGTGTCCTCTTTTGCAATGGGCTCAGGATCAGCTGAAGGAAGAGGGACTAGAAAATCAAGGTGTTACCTGGCCAGAGGCACTGAAAGGCAGCTGTTTAGACCAGGTAAGAATTCCTTTCGCAATGGCTTTTTACACTTTTCTTTTCATACAGGGTGTAATTAATGCTGTGGGTGTCTAATTACCGAGATCTAGAGTTTTGTGGATTGCGTTCTCCACCTTTCCATTACGTTTTGGAGGGACGTAAACCTCATGGTCCAGAATGTAAAGCAGCCACTAATGACTCAGAGTGGGAGGAACCTCTTTAGGGAGGAAAGAACTCCATAACTCTCCACAGCAAAGGATCCAAGCCTCACATTTGAGGTACTTGGATCTGTACAGCCAAGGCTGGATTAGACAGACCATGGGCTAGAGTCACTAATCCACCACACCAGCTCCTGCTTGTCATCCTTATGGCAACGCTGCACCAACAAACCTAGAATAAGACTTGTTAAATATGACTCTGAACAGCCTCAAAGGAATTAATTAATAAGCACCAGTCTATTCCTGGGTGTAATCCAAGCCTTAGAAACCTGAGAAGAGAAGATTTAGAACATGATAGAGATTGAGCAGAAGTTTTTTTTCCATCAGGTCCCTTAACCTCCAACTCCAAACTTCCCAGCAGTTTGGGTTCTGTGTGGATCTCTCAGTGCCTGCAGGAGCAGGGAGCACAATTCTTAATCATCCACACTCTCACTGGCAGATAAGATCTTGATTTATACTCAGCAGAGTTGTGAAGGCTGATGGTTGCTCCTGGAGTTGGGGGCATGGCAGGATCTGCACAGATCTGTGGAAACCCAGGATGGTATCTATGGTTTTGTCAAGCAAACAAAGGCTGAAACGTGGCTGTAATCCTGCTCCAGAAAACACATTTCTGCAATAGTGCCTGAGGCTCTGCTCTAAGGCCGCTCCTGTCTTCCTACTCCTTGTGGTTCCCCACTTCTAATCCCTTCTTAATATGTGCTGCTAGATATTTTGCAATATTTCCATTGTTGGAGGATGACTGTAACACCCAAATCCACTGCCTCTCCTTGCCAAATAACTGGGCTGGAAAGTGAGGTTGTCAGGGAATGTTGCTTGAACTTACTCAGCACTCCTGTTCCCTCCCACAAAACCCATTTTTCCCTGGTACAAACATTATGGAGATGTGCCCTGATTTCTCCCAGCCTAGACCCAGCATACTTCTCACTGGTGAGGTGTACAGATCTCAAGTATTTTTTTCATAGATTTGTTAGTAAATCTATTTTCTGATTATCTTTAAATAAATGTTCACATGCTGTACCACTGAAAACAGAGGAATGATGAGTGAACTTTATCCTTGGGAAGGAATAGGAGTGATTAAAGAAGCACTTAACCAGTGGATCTTTTGAAATTTTAAAATAAACCCAAATGAAAAATAGGCGTTAGTGAAGAAACAGATCCTGGGATCAATAAAACGGAAGAGAAGCCCTCAGGAAGGTGAGGCTCCAGCACAAACGTTGGACGTGGATGCCACCTGCTGGGTACCCACCCACGGAAACTCAAACAGCAAAGTCACCTGGGAGAGGTGGAAACCGGATGGGATCCCTACGATCACCTTGGCAGGAGCTCAGAGGCAGCAAATCCTGCAGAACGCTGAGGCCACACTCATGATTGGGGAGGATGCTAAACCTGGTGCCTGTTTCATGGCCAGTACAGGACATTCCCCAGCAGAATTCCCAGCTGCTTCTCCTTCAAAACTGTATTTTGCTGTGGCTCTATAGCCTGGACCTCAGATATTTTTGTCTACCTAGGAACTTTCATCACCAGTTGGATTTCTTGGAAGTGCTCTGCTGGAAAACCGAGTGGTGATTTGATCTAGTGAAGTGCTGCCAAACAATATTAGCAGTTTTAACTTCCCTGCTGTGGGGTCATCCCTCGCTCCCTCTGTGAGGAATCTGCAAGGGCTGAGCTGCTCCATCTTTCCAGTTCATGGGGAACCATTTGCTGCCTGTCTTCAGGACAAAATCACATTCCTGCCCCATGGTTGGAAGCACTGTGGAGTGTGGTGAGGCAAAAGCCACAGCTCCTGAGTAACCACATTTTCGAGTGGCACAAGCAGAGATGAGGAGGAGGGAGAGGAAGTGGAAAGGGAGGAGGAAGAGGAGGAGGCAGGTCAGTCCTGAACTCTTGTATTTGCTCACTCAGGGATGTGGAAGTCAGAGCCCTCCTGGGCTGGCCCAGGGAAATGTGAAATTGTTGTTACTGGCTGCTGAGCAAATGAGCTGGTGACTCATCAGCCTTTGCCACATGCTGCTTTTACAATCAGCCTGCTGGAGTTCCAGACAACTGGGCTTTTATCAGCCAGAAAGGGAAATGAGCTCAGTTACTCTGGGTAAATCCAGAGCAATTCATTTGTAGACTGAGGACTTAAAGCTATGTAATGGTGATCACTTCCAAGACAGCCAAATTCTCTCCTGACATTCCTTTTCCCTTTTGGTTTAAGAATATGCTGATGACCAAGGTCCTTTGGCTTTTCCAGTTTAATTTGATCTGGGGTATCATTTTGATGGATAACCCTGTTTCCTGCTTGTTCCTCTCCTAATGATTGTGCAGAACAGATGAGCCCCAAGAAAGAGCAGCCAATTTACTCTCCTTGGGGCTCTTCTGATACTGTACCATGCTTGGCCCACACATGAATTTGCATTATCTGATCTCGTGTGCAAAGGATCCTGGAATGCAGCGAGATGGAGGAGTCATACCACTGATGGTTCCCCTGAAAATCAGCTGGATGTGCTAGACTTGGGGCTTGTGTCTCCAACAGGAAATGCCAGAGCTGGGAAGCAGATGTGTACATGAGGTACTACTGAAAAGTTAAACAGGAATTGGCAGGAATCTGCTGTTGGAGATGGACACTTTCGTTGTTTTATGGATTGCAAAGTGATTTTTGCAGAGCGAGGTGTCCTGCCTTTAGTCCATAGTTGCCAAAGGGAATTTGATGGAGGAAACCCCAAAGCACTGTTTATATCTCTTCTGAGGCTCATGGCTCTGCAGTCACAGCAAACATCACACCGTTAGAATGTCTTTAATCCCCAGAGATCCCATCTGAGCAGGCAGCTCGTTCAGGGCTGGGGAAGACGGAGGCACCAGGAGCAACACCTTGTGCCCCGTGACCCCACAACTTGTCACCGCGGAACAGCTCATGCAGGGGCGTTCGTGAGGGCAGGCAGCGAGCGCGGAGAGCCAAAGGCCGCACTGTCCCGAGGGAAGACAGACCCCGCCACCCTCGGAGCCCCCGGTGCGGGGAGCCCGAGCGGCTCGGCTCCGCTCCCGCTGAGCTCCGCGCCGGGGCCCGCAGGGGGCGCCGCAGCGCACGGTAACACCCACCCTGTGACGTAACGGCCTCGCCGCCTCTCATTGGTCCTTCACCGCCCTGCCCGCCCGGCTCCTCCCCCCGCCGCTTCTGATTGGCGGGTGCGGGCTCAGGTCCCGCCCCCCGGGGCAGCGCCACCGCCCCCTCGGCCGGGACCCGGAGCGGCGCGGCGGGACCGGGGCGTGCGTGGGGCCATGGCGAGCGCGGCCGGGGGGCTCCGGGCGATGCCGCGGCTGCTGCCGCTCCTCTGCGCGCTGCTGCTGCCCTCGCTGCAGAGCCCGGCCCGCGCCCCTCACATCAAGAAAGCGGAGGCGGCGGCGGCGGCGCCCGGCGAGGCGCTGCGGTACCTGCACTCGGCCGAGCTGGGCGAGGCGCTGCGGGCGCTGGCGGCCACGGCCCCCCCGGGCCTGGTGCGGCTCTTCAGCATCGGGCAGTCGGTGGAGAAGCGGCCGCTGTGGGTGCTGCGCCTCACGGCCGGGCTGGGCCCCGAGCGCCCCGACGAGCCGCCCGGCGGCGCGGCCCTGCCCGGGCGGCCGCAGGTGAAGCTGGTGGGGAACATGCACGGGGACGAGCCGCTGGCGAGGCCGCTGCTGCTGCGCCTGGCCTGGGAGCTGGTGCTGGGCTGGGCCGGCGGCGACGAGCGCATCGTCCGCCTGCTCAACACCACCGACCTGTACCTGCTGCCCAGCCTCAACCCCGACGGCTTCGAGCGCGCCCGCGAAGGCGATTGCGGCGGCGGCGGCGCCGAGGGCGGGCGGGAGAACAGCCGCGGCCGCGACCTCAACCGCAGCTTCCCCGACCAGTTCGGGGACGCCGAGCCCAACCTGGAGCCCGTGCCCGAGGTGCAGGCGCTCATCGAATGGATGCGCCGCAACAGGTGAGTGCTGCCCGCTCCGCTCCGGGGAATGGAGACCCGCGGATGCGCTCCCCGAGGGTGTCAGCCGGCTTCCAGCCCTTCCCGGTGCTTCCCAGCCAGGCCTAGGGAGAAGGAGAAGTAATTTCCACACCTGTTTGTCCCCAGCCTGCCTTCCTGCGTCGGCTCTTCATGCTGGGGAGAGCATTTGGTGGCCCCGGTTTTTGTGCAGCTGCCAAGGAGCTGCAGCAGCCCCGCGGGGCACAGCCTGTGCCCTGCACACACCGGGTGTTCTGGCCATCGGCCTGTGTCCCTGAGCTTGTGCCTGGGAACTTCTCACCTGCTTCGCTGTGAGCTTCTCAGTGGGCCTCAATCTTAGGGTCAGTAATGCTTACTCCACAAGCTGTGGGATGCTGGAAATGTATTTGGGGTTAAGTGTCTGTGTACGACCATGTTAACAAAGTTGTGTTAGACAGCTGTGTCTTCCTCTCATCTTTGTGTTTCATGGGAAATTCCCTGGATTTAGCAATAATGCTCTATGCAGCAGCATTTCCAAAGGCTCTCTTCCTTCCCCTGTGTTCAGTTGAAGCGCCTGGGGCTGAGCCTCGAGCATCCATGCTGACCTGTTTGGCTCTCCCCATCCTAAGAGGTAGCACAGGGGGAAGCTGCTGTGCCTGGAGTGGGGCAGCCCAGGAGGGGAGATGGTGCCTTTATAGCCCAGCTCTGCTGTGGGGGTCTGAGGCAGCCCCAGAAAATGCAGTGGCCAAGCTGGGCACTGGTTCTTCATTTGCCTTGTGTTCTTCAGAGGTGTGTAAGGTCCAGACTACAAAGGTCAATGCAACCAACCGTGGGAAATTGTGCAGAGAAAGCAGCAATGCACTGCAGCAAACTGTGGCCCTCTTCCCAAAACAGGGATAGGAAGAGATGGAGAGGGGCTGTTGGTTGACTCTGGGGCTGTTGGTTGACTCCAACCAACACGTACAGTGTTCTGCATTGTACAATGTTTGCTCATGTTTAGAAAACAAAACTTGTGTGAACAAATGATCTTTGTTAAGACTTGGTGGAGGGCAGTGCCCATGGGGCTGGTGCTCCAGAGGAATTTCAGGAACTTCACTGGTAGCTGCTTGTCCTAAGAATCCTTTAGGACAGCTCTGGTGCAGCACTTTACGCTAAAATCCCTCCAGATTTGGTTCAGCTCAAAATTAGTTACTAGGGAAACTCGTGTGCCTTGAGCTTTTGGTTTTATTTTTTTTCTCATGGTATGTGAGGTGGGATTTGCTATCAGCCAGGGTGAAACAGGAAGAACATGGTGCTTTGTGTGTCCCTCTGCCTGGCAGCACCAGTTAATACTGGTGTAATTGTTAGGCTAACATTACTGCTGATAGAAAAATGAATGGGTAAACAGAACTGTTTGATTAAAAAGGGAGATAGTGGGTGTAATGCAATTTGTGTGCACTATTTTAAGCAAGGTAGAGGTATCGGTCACATTACCTCTGCTTAGAAACCAAATCCCGTTTGAGCAAATGCACAGGAGAGCTCTTTTTCCCCTCAGTGCTTGGTGGGAAGAGGAGAACAGAGAAAATTGCCTTTGGGATTCATTGAAATGTTTGTGCTGCCTGTGATCAAACTGAAAGGGGATATGGGGCATGCCCTGCTATATTTTCTGACTTGGGGCTTTAACAGCTCTTTCTCACATACAGATTTTATTTGTGAGTTAATTCTGTTGCAGGTGTACTCTGAGCTTGACAAGAGCTGTGTACGTTGCTTTGTCTGTCACTAAGTTTGGGGGCTTGGTCTTAGGCTGCAGAAAAAACCTGTTCCATCTCCAGACCTGATTCCACTTCCAGTATGTTCAATTTGCCTCATTAATCCCAACCAGAGTTTGGAGGCTCCTGAGAGTGAGGTTTGGGTGGGAAAGCAGCAGAATAACTGGTTGGGT